>NC_086174.1:21861043-22499452 GCF_023053635.1 Elgaria multicarinata webbii | reverse complement strand
CAGAAGGCTAGGTGCTACTTATAGTATCAGAGGCAATATGCTTATGTCCACCAGGTGCTGAGGAACATGGGAAGGAAGGTGCTATTGCATCTGTGTCCTGCTTGTGGGTTCCTGGTTGACAGCTGATTTGATACTATGTGAACAGGACTGGATGGACCCTCAGTCTGATCCAGCATGGCTCTTATGTTCTTAACCTCACCCTCACCGGTTTAAGGTGTGTTTTAATTATCAAAGCTCCGTCATAAGAGCTTAAAACCAGACGTCAACTTCCTGCTATTTCTTTTAAAATTAGCCACTTATATTAGCCCAGTCTCCTGACTTTTGGATCCGCAAGCTGTTGACAGCAGAGATGTGAACCACGTATAATCATTAATGTAATTGCAACAGCCAGCTAGAGATGGGGTGACCAGTTAAAAGCCTGTCTTTAGCACCGATTTAACTACAGACAAGACGTAAGCTGTCGAGTGTGTTTGTGCATAAATAATCTCAGAAGAAAAAAGGGTTTTATGAGTATGCAGACACCTGGACAATTGCATTGGGAGCCCACAGTAGCCTCTGAATCCCAGTCCCAGAAGAGATGGCCACTTCTGCTGTCTAATGCAATCAATGTAACAAAAAATCATCATTAGGTTTAAAAGCAGCCACCTTGCTGAGATTAAACTTCTTTGCATTTTTAAAACAGGGGGGTGGGGAGACCAACACTGGTATAACACAGACAAAGGCTTCTAAGCTACATACACAATCGCTGCTCTGGCTAGATTTGGACAGCTTTAAAAGGCTTGTTTATTCAAGCTGCACAGCAACCCTCTGTACGCCTGAAACAATGGGTATATCCTTTAAAGAGGATGGACAGCAGTGCCTAGTAACCAATTCAGGGCAGTTTTATAAGTTGCTTTTACCAACACTCATATTAATCTGCATGCTAGAAAAAGAATCGCTTCCCTCATCAGAACTGAACAGTGAAATAAATGCTATTTGCTCCCTAGGACATAACTTCCAGTAGTGGCGTCCAATCCTCCCCACCCACTCTTCCTGCTCAGGCAGAAATATTCCCTGATGGAAGGGCCAAGCAGGTACCTTCATTTTCCTCCATTTCTTCAAGGGTAGTTAATAGTATTGCCCCTGTTAGTCAATGGATTCCAGCCTGAGCGGCGGGGATGGGAAAGCGCCAGGACTATTGAGGCATCACAATGTTTTAATTTACTACAAACGAGAAGGATCTTGGAATTGTTGTAGATCACAAGCTGAATATGAGCCAACAGTGTGATATGGCTGCAAGAAAGGAAAATGCTATTTTGGGCTGCATTAATAGAAGTATAACTTACAAATCGCGTGAGGTACTGGTTCCTCTCTATTCGGCCCTGGTTAGGCCTCATCTAGAGTATTGTGTCCAGTTCTGGGCACCACACTTCAAGAAGGACGCAGACAAGCTGGAGCGTGTTCAGAGGAGGGCAACCAGGATGATCAGGGGTCTGGAAACAAAGCCCTATGAAGAGAGACTGAAAGAACTGGGCATGTTTAGCCTGGAGAAGAGAAGAGTGATAGCACTCTTCAAATACTTAAAAGGTTGTCACACAGAGGAGCGCCAGGATCTCTTCTCGATCCTCCCAGAGTGCAGGACATGGAATAACGGGCTCAAGTTACAGGAAGCCAGATTCCGGCTGGACATCAGGAAAAAGTTCCTGACTGTTAGAGCAGTGCGACAATGGACCCAATGACCTAGGGAGGTTGTGGGCTCTCCCACACTAGAGGCCTTCAAGAGGCAGCTGGACAACCATCTGTCAGGGATGCTTTAGGGTGGATTCCTGCATTGAGCAGGGGGTTGGACTCGATGGCCTCATAGGCCCCTTCCAACTCTGCTATTCTATGATTCTATGATTCTACTGATGGTATTTTGTAATGCAATTAAGGGCGTACTATGTGTGGGCCCCGGATGATGATTCTTGAAAGAAAAGGAGTTTCCTCACATCTTCTCTAGGCCAAGGGTGGGCAGGTGGATCTGGATCTACTGTTAGATCTCTGGGTGGTTTCTAGGAGAGCTACACGGATTTCTGACTCCAATTTGTTGAACAGCAGCAGCAGCAAAATGGCTCTCCGCCACCCATAGCCGTACACAGACACACAGAGCTTTCCACAAATGATTTTTTGTGGAAAGACTGTGAATGCTGTTCAAGTTCTGGTACTCAAATACCTGAGCTCAGAATTCTTAAATTCAACATGTATGTTTTTTTTTGCACCAGGCTCAGTTGGTGGCTGTCAAGGTTTTATTTAGAAAAAGAAAAGAAAGTCCCTCCTACACGCCCCCAAAGTCTGTCCACTCCTACTCTAGGAGTAGGGCCTAGACCAGGGTTAGCAACTTCGTGTCCTCCCAAGGTTTTGGACTACAATGTCTATCAGCCCCAGCCATCATGGCCAATGGTAAGGGAATATGGGATTTGTAGTCCAAAACATCTAGAGGACATCAGGTTGTCTACCCATGGCCTAGACCAACAAAGCATCCAGAATGTTTGGGTTCCAGTTTGGTTGTCAATGACTGATTTTGTTTTTGGAAGCCTATCTTATTCTGATTAAAGGCACATTATTCTAAAGATGATGAGCCTTGGAAAGGAATCAGCCAATAACGCAGAAAGCATTACAGCTTCCAGATAAGGGATTCCTATAACTACCTTGGAAGACTGACTAATGTTTTGATCTATCTGTTGTACTAAAACAGGCACTGATATGTATTTTTATTTCATTTATCAATGAAATAAAAATGTGCCCAAAGCTTCTTACAATTAATCACAATAAAAACCACATTTAATAGAATTGACAATACTCAATCTACTAAAAAAAAGCAGCAACAATAGAATCTAACCAGCTAGGAAGAAGCTAGAACGAAACGAAGCAATTATGTACTCCTGAAAGCATGTAGAAATAGGTGGATCTTTACTTGGCACCTGAACGCCAACAATGATGGCATGGAGAAGATTTTTTTGGCAAGAGATTTCCAAAGAAGTGGTACTGCAGCAGAGAAGGCTTTACTCTCTAGCCACCACCTTCTTTACCACGGTAGGAGGGCCAATCCAGAAGAGGACCTCCAAAGCAGATGTGAGGGGGCAAGCTCATACAGGACGAAGCAGTCATTATAGGCCCATACAGGAGCCACAACCTAACTGAACAAGGGTCTGGAGCAATTCCTCTATCAGGAAAGATTACAAACTCTGTGGCTTTCTAGCTTAGGGGGAAAAGGCACATAAGGGGGAGGGGGAACATGATAGAGGTGCATAAAATTAGGCAGGTGTAGAGAAAGTGGATATGGAGCAGTTCCCCACCCCCACCCCCGTCTCATAATGCTAGAACCCAGAGGGAAAAGTCTTTCTACAATTACAAGCAATTACCAATGAACAAGTCCCGAGGTCTTCTTTTTCAATCTTCACAACTGAGGGAAGAAAGATGGGAGGAATCGACCAAAATGAACAAGAAGGAAAAACAACTTCGCAATGAGAAAAGGTTACAGCGTCTGGTTCAGCTTAGAAAAATGGTGGGTAAGGGGAGAATGTGATAGATGTACAAAATTATGCATGGTGTGGAGAAAGTGGATAAGGAGAAATTCTCTTTCTCTCTGTCTCTCTCTCATAATACTAGAACCCGGGGCCATCCCAGGAAGCTGACTGGTGGGACAGATAAAAGGAAGGACTTCTTCACATAGCGCAGAGCTAAGCTGTGGAATTTGCTTTCACAAGCTATAGAAATGGCCACCAAATTGGACGGCTTTCAAAGGGGATAAGATAAAGCCATGGAGAATACAATGGCTACTAGACATGATTATATATTACCTCCAGTATCAGAGGAAGTATGCCACTATATACCAGCTGCTGGGGAGCCCAACTAGGATGGTGCTGTTGTACTCAAATCCTACTTGTGGGCTTCCCAGAGGCACCTGGCTGGCCTCTGGGTGGACAGCATGGTGGATTCGATAGGCCTTTGGTCAGATCTAGCACCCCTCTTCATGTTTATTTATTTATTGCATTTCTATCCCACCTTTCTTCTGTTGTGGAACTCAAGGTGGCTCCAAGCACTGACCAGATCCAGACTTGGAAAGCTTCAGCAAGGTGGGTGCCTCATGGGGCCAGGCCAGTTTAGGTCTTTATAGGTTTAGGAAACGTCTCTAGGCAAAAACTCTCTCTACTGCTGGCCATCAGAATCTCTGTTGAGGCTCGTCGTTTGGTTTTCTACGCCTGTTCGGAATTCTTCTCCAATGAGCACACACCACACCAACCCACATGCCTGGAACTTGTTACATTTCACAGATTAATGTTTGAACAGCAAAACTGCTGATGAACACAATTCAGCGCCCAGGCATCTGGAACAATACATTTGCCATTTCCCATTACCTCTACCGCACTTTGCCCATTTCCAAGCCAAGACCGCCTTATTTTATCCAAGTGCCAAATGCATCAACTCAGTGTGCATATCTGAAAGGAAACAGAGGACGGAATCCATTCCCCAGAGCAGTTTGGATGAAGCAATTCATTTCTACAATAGTCCAGGGATGATGTTACAGTCCAATAGCTACACAGCCGAATTGTAGTACTTCAGAACTCTTGAGGCTGGAAGGGGCTCAAATGAAATTTTGGCAAGGTAGTACCAGGCTCTTTTTTGGAGGTGGGAGGAGGGAAGGAATGAGGAAGTGCCATCTGAATGATGACACACCATATACTCTTCACATCCTGGCTACACGCAATTTTCATGCACAGCACCTAGAACATATGTTCAGCATTTAAGAGCTGTTAAACTGTCAGAAAAGAACACTTCAGAGAACGATCTGAACAAAACAGCATGAGAATAGCCAACAAGACAACTGCCAATTGTTTCCCAAGTTTAGGAACGTAACAACATGAGACGAGCCCTGCTGGATCACACCAAGGGCCCATGCAGTCCAGCACTCTGTTCGCACAGTGACCAACCAGCTGTCGACCAGGGACCCCCAAGCAGGACACGGGGCAACAGCACCCTCCTGCCCCTGTTCCTCAGCAACTGGTGTATATAGGCTTACTGCCTCTGGTACTGGAGGTAGCAAATAGCCATCAGGGCTAGTAGCCATTGATAGCCTTCACCTCCAGGAATTTATTTATTTATTGCATTTTTATACTGCCCAATAGCCAAAGCTCTCTGGGTGGTTCACAAAAATTTAAACCATTTGAAGTATAAAACAAACAGTTTAAAAAGATGATATAAAATACAATATAAAAGCACAACTCTCTCTCTCTATCCATCAACTGGAGGCTATGCTAATCATTTTCTATCTTGCTGCAGATTAGGTAAAGCCTGATGGCAAAATTAGATGGATGTCAGGACCACCGAGAATGTCCTCGTCTCCAGAGAAGGAGTCAGGAAGCAAGGGTTGTGATATCCAACATCAGGGATACCATCGGAAGTCTGGAAGAAACAAGCTCTTCTTGGCTAGCCTTGCATAACAATGGAAGCTTTGGATTCTTATAGGGCCAAGGGTCTAGCAGTCTTCACAAAATTTTAGATGACAATTTTATTCAATTTATTAGAAGCCTTTCTCAGAAAAAAAAATGCTCAAGGCATCTTACAACAGAGATTTAACCACATAAAAGTTTAAGAACACAAGAAGAGCCCTGCTGGATCAGACCAAGGGTCCATCTAGCCCAGCACTCAGTTCACACAGTGGCCAACCAGCCGTTGGCCAGGGAGCAACAAAGCAGGACACGGTGCAACAGCACCCTCCCACCCATGTCCCTCAGCAACTGGTTTAAAACAGCTAAATCAATTATCAATAAAATACCATGTTCGAATAAAAAAGCTAAATTAAGATGCCTGTCATACACTGTCAGATGTCTGGAGTAGAGCAGGATGGGCAACTTTAAGAGGTCTGAGGACTATATTCACCCCGCAAACCCCCTCCACAGGCCACACCTCCCTTCCTGGCACCAAAAAATAAAATAAAAGGCATCCTGTGTGACAACAGAATGCCCAAAGGATCAAAATCAAACCACCTCATTTTAATCCACTAAAAAGATCAAAAATACTTCAATATGGCCACTCTAGGCACCATTCTGTTTATATTTTGAATTGTATTATTATTATTATTATTATTATTATTATTATTATTATTATTATTATTATTATTATTATTATTCATAATCATAATCTCTTTCTCCCTCATGGCGTTTTTTTTTTAGATGAACATGATGGGTATTTGCCAAATCATCCTGTCTTTTACAGATTCAAGAATTTCTTGACAACTGAGCAGGTTTTAATTATGACTGCTTTCTTGATGTTGGTGTGGATGTATTTTGGTAGTCCCAGTTTCTGAAGCTTTTCTGTATAGTTTTTTGATGTAATGCCAGTGACTGATGTGACTAACGGAATAATTGTGACCATTTCCTGTTGCTTTGACTTCCATGGCCAGTGGTGTATATTTCTCTCTCTTTTCCTTTTCCTTTTCAATAACTTTCGGTATTGCTATGTCGATGAGGTGTGTGGGGTTTTTTTCTTTTTTGTCTATGACCATTATGTCTGGTCGGTTACAAGGTATTGTTTTGTCAGTATGAATTGTTCTGTCACAGTATATTTTATGATCTGCGTTTTCCAAGATTGTTTCGGGTGAGTACGCATAGCATGGTGTAGGTTGTTTGATAAGATTGAATTTGATGGCTAGTTGTTGAATTATTTTTGCAGCTGTATTTTGTCTGTCCATATAGTGCATTCCTGCCAGAATTTTATATCCTCCTGTTACATGGTTTATTGTTTCTTGAAATTGGTGGCATTTCCTGCATAGGACTGTTGTTATATTGTTATTTTTTATGATGTATTTTTGGTAGTTCTTGGTTGCTATAACTTGATCCTGTATAGCTATTAGGAATCCTTCTGTTTCTGGAAATAGCTCATCCTGCCTGAGCCATTCGTACAATTATTCTTTGTTTATTTGTGGGTTCTGTATTACGTTGTACTGCTTCCCATGGAATGCTTTTTGTGCCTATTATTATTATTATTATTATTTGAGGGGCAGCGAGGGACAGAGTCTTTACCTGGCGCCGAAAATATATCAATGCTGGCACTAGGCAGACCTCACTGAGGAGAGCATTCCACATAGGGGGAGGGGGGACCACTGAAAATCGGGGTGGGTGGGGGTGGAACCACTCCGTTAGGGCAGGTATTTTAAGGAACACCTAAATAGGACTTGCATGTCTGCTTTATCAATTGTTTTATTCCGTTCTCTACTGAAAGCAACCATTTTATTCTGCTTTCTACTCTTTTGGTATTGTATTTTAATGTTGTATTTTACCAGACAGGAAAAAAGCAGCACAAAAATGGTTCTGTTTTGATGTTGCGTGTTATTCTTTTACTTTTCTGTGAAATGCCCAAAGAACTTACATTATATTATTGGGCAGCCATATAAATATAGTAAAATAAAGTTGAGCCTGCTGGAGAAAAATGCTTGAGATGTGAAAATAAAATAAAATCCTGAGACTAGTTTATTGAATATTCTCAGGTCCCATGAAAATCCAAAGAAGCGCCTACCCTGCCTGGGAACTCTTGAGATGTTCATAAATCCAAAACCAAATTAGTGGAATTAATACTGTCAAATGAGGACTAGTTCATATACTTGGAAATATTGTTTTACAGCAGCCTTCCTCAACCTGGGGCGCTCCAGATGTGTTGGACTGCATCTCCCAGAATGCCCCAGCCAGCTGGCTGGGGCATTCTGGGAGTTGTAGTCCAACACATCTGGAGCGCCCCAGGTTGAGGAAGGCTGTTTTACAGCATCTTTTCCCAACCTGGTGGCCTCCAGATGTGTTGGAGTGCAATGACCAATCATTCCCAGTCAGCATGGCCTGACGGGCGTTGCAGTCCAATAGATACGAAACACAAGATAACAGGTTTAGTATTTAGCAGGTATGGATTCCAAGGCTTCAGCGAGACTGGGCGAAAGCATACAGGCTAGTGAGACCATCTGACAGGCACTGGACTGTGAGAGGGAGGGAGCCTGTTTTAGGATAAGCCTCTGGGATTCGCTGACCTTTTAACACTCTTTCTTGCAGGGGACAGCCAACATAAACGTCCCCAGCATTTTAATTACAGGAAGTTGCTAACAAAATGTTAATTCCTCCTGACAGGTAAGTAATGTTTGAGCCTCAAAGGGCTTTTCTCTGTAGGGAATACCCACCAGCGATTTGTGTTGTCTGTAACCCTGCAACACTGATCTGGATAGATTCCTGACACGGTCTTCTCATGACTGGTATGAGGTAGGAACAGTGACAGCTGATTATTTCAATAAAAATGCATTTATTTATATAATACCAACAGTGTGCATGGAGCATTACAGAGTACCGGACAGAGGAGAGGAGAGGAGACGACAGGAACCTGCCCCAAGGAATTCACAATCTAGAATTCATCCTAGGGGGAACAGCAGAGGAAAGGGAGGGCAGTGGAGACAAACTGACTGCCTCTCCCCATATCAAATCCTTTGCTCCAAGCTACTAACAATCTATACTTTCCTGTGCCCAAAGCAAGAGCTTAGATAGAACCACGGCAAAACACACGTATCCCCAGGATCATATATCCCAACTATTTCTATGTTGCCCCTCTTATTTCCTTTTAAGGATGTTCTGACAAACCTGCTGCCCTCCAGATGTTTTGGACTACAACTCCCATGAATCCTAACCATTGGACACGCTGCCTGGGGCTGATGGGAGTCATAGTCCAAAACATCTGGAGGCTGCCAGGCTGCCTTTCCCTGTTCCAGTTTATCTTTAGCCAAAAGAATTCCTTCTTGGCTTTTAAATCAATGAAGGATAGGTAACTGCAGAGTATACCAGTTCAGGTAGCAAAGTCAAGACTTTGGCAACATAATAACCCTGTTCAGAAGACATGCTAAGCCATGGTGGTTAAGTATCTTGAGCTAAGACATTATTATTATCATTATTATTATCATTATCATTATTTACTACATTTATATTATGGCTTAGCGTGTCTTTTGAACCATTCCTAGCCATTGTGGCTACATAACCACGGTTTAAACACGCTGGCCCTGTTCACACAACATGCTAAAGCATGATGGTTGAGGGTTCTAAGCTAAACATTATAATTTAGCATATCATGTGAACCATGACTTAGCGTGTCATGTGAACCATTCCAAACCATGGTGGCTACATAACCACGGTTTAATTATGCTCATTAAACACTTGCTGCAAACAGGCCCACTCACTAACTATTTGATACAAAAGGGTTAGTGGTCTATAACCATGGCTGAACAGGCCTATAATGGTATCAGGCTAGTGGTCCTTTGTAAGAGAACATGGGTATAGAAAGTCCATATTTTCATCTGTAAATTGTTGGAAGACACACACACACAAAAAAAACACTTTGAGAATCCCACATACACACCATCGTCTTTATTTGTATCATCTACACACAAACCCACAGACCAGAATGTATTCCTTTCCTTGACTGTTGGTTGGATACAACTGGCATCTTCACTCCTCTCCAGCCATGAAGCACTTCATCCCTGGATCAAGCAGAAAGGTGCCACATGCATCTTTCAGGAGAAAAAAGAACCGGGAGGGGGTGCCCGCTGGATTGAGGGGGGCACCTTAACGTTGTCCAAACCATCTGCATAATGGCAGTAGTAGCAGGTTTTAAAAGAAAATGCATCTTTTTGGCCCCCGGGGAGGGGGGGGCAAGAACAAATTAAACCAGACTTACTAACGTAAGTACTGTCCAAGTGGGAGAGAGGTGCACACGGCACCAGGATTGCCTTTTTCTTCTTAAATCGAAGGGCCTAGAGAATTTACCTGACTAGGGCTGGATGACTCAGCATCCCTGTTGTTTCAGCCCCCAGATGCTTGAAATCATGAGTCAGCTGCCTGGGACCAAAAGAGGATTAGAAATGCAAAAACATTTAAAAATATTTGCTTCATGAGGCTCCAGGGCACAAGGATACACTCTGTGCTTTCCAACCAATGGGAGCAGCCGATTCTGCTTTTATCCAAAACCAAAAAAAAGGGGGGAGAGGAGAGAAAGGTGTAGAGTCGTTTCTACCCTAACCCTTTTCTTTGGAATTGCCATCACTTTTTACAAAGGATCCACATGGGCATTGCGGCCAATTAGTTACATTCCTGGGTGATGCCCACCCATCCATCCATATTTTTTTCAGAACCTGATTTGTGTTTCTATGGGGGATAAGATGCTGCAATAAAACATAACTGAAATGTTAGCTTGTCCACCATGGACAGGTAAAGTGCTATAGTGGCCTTTAGGGGTTACTGTACTTTTACTTAAAATGTGCTTTTTGTAGTTTTTCCCCCAGGTTTTTTTTTTACTTCCTGTCCAGTACCTGGGGAATTAGTGATGAATTGCCCCTTCATCAACTGCTGTTCCCTGTAGTGAAAGGGAGGCTTTAATGAATTATCTCCTTTCATTATTCCCCTCTTAGCGCTATTTCACTATACAAGAAACATAAATAATGAACCCATTATTCATTATAGCCTCCCCTCCCCCTGCAGGGAACAGAAGTTGACTAATTAAGGGGCAATTCATCACTAATCCCCCAACTGCACTGAACAGGAGGAAATAAAGAGGTTGAGCCTGCAAGGAGGAAACTTAATTAACATTGCAGAAAGACCTTTACAGCACAGGGCTGAATGGCAAGTAAACATTATAAAAGGATCTTGGCCAAAGGGAAGGGCACTGATGGAAAATATAGTATCATATTAAGTGCTATTCGGAATCACTATATTAATACATTTGTCCCATTCTATGGTTCCTTGAGGCTCAGAGGGGAAGCTGGTAGCATCTGATGGCAATCAGAATAGGGGCAGGGGGGGATGACACAGGATAGCTCCAAGTGGGTGCTGCTGGCTGAAACTCTCTCCTTCTACAATAGGAGAATGTTGTTTCAGCGGGGAACTAAAGCCAACAGAAGCCTTACGTAGGCTGACAAGACCTGTAGTGAGGTCATAGGCTCTGCCCCTCCTGGAGGGGCTGACTGGGCTGTTAAAGAACCCTTGCCTGAGTTTTCAGCCTGAGATTTCTGTGAGGGAGATGGAGGTTCTACCGAGGACTTGCCTCCTGATCCAAAGGATCATAGCAGGGCTGTGTCTTCTGGCTGGGAGAGCCCTGAAATAGGACACTATCTCTCCCCACCCACCCCCACCCCCGAGAAAGTAGCCTGTGCCTCATCCTCACCAGAATCCTTTGCTGTACACTGGAAGGGCTAGCATCGAGCCAATTGCAGAAACTGCAATCGCAGTGCAATGCTTTAGGGGCCTAAAGATCGAAGCAACCAGAGAGAACAAGATGAATCTAACAAGTACTTACAACCAACATGCTACCCATCTGTTTTCCCAGTGCTTCTTGAGACCCTTCTGTTCTGCCAGATTTCTGGTTAAGGGTAATTTTGCATTATAACTGTTTCCATTTAAAACACTCTCCTTCCCTGCCTCCTCTCACGACCAGCCCCTCTTTTTTTGGCTTAAACGAGCCAATGCACCGTTTGTCTCTAGGCTCAATTCTTTTCCTAAAGAACAAAACCTACCTACCACCTGAAGAGTCTCCAGTCGGTTTCAAGTGCAGAAGCCCGTTGCCTTAGCAACGCAGGGACTCACAACACGCACATCCCTTTCCCAACAAACACAAGAGCATCTTACAGATGGTGCCAGCTTTAAAGCCACTCCACAGCCTCCCTGAAAGGCCCTCTTTCTAAAAAGGACAATAGATTCCCCCAACATTAGTTAGATTCCGCTGGAACCATCGAACTCCTTGCCAAAGTGTTCAGGCTTCTGAATGCGGGAGACCAACTTAAAAACCACGAAGCCCCAGCCAACAGAGAGAACAAAACAAGAACCTTGACACCTCCTGAACAAAATCTAGGGCTCCTTGGCTTTGTATACCCAACAAACAAATCCTTAAATTTGAATCAGTCTCTCTTTTTACTTGCTTACAGGCTATTAAAGGAGGAGAATCCATTTCCATTTTTAAATGTGCCTGGAGGTGACACTTAAAAGCATAATGTACACAAGGCAAAACAAGGAGCCAAATTAGAAATGCAGCAAAGCATGTACACAGGCAATGTGAAGGATGGCAGGGAGGCAAAGCAAACACACACACTACAGTCATTTCCTTCCCCATAAACCATGAATATGGCTGCATCAGCGGCTTCTCGTTTTAGGCGGAAATTGGCATGAAGCCAAGCCAAGAGTCCGATGTCACCAAATGGCCATCCCGCCCAAACCAGAGCACAAAAAAGGGCAAGATTGTCCCACAAAACAAGGTACCACTAACCCCGGTTAGATTAAACAAGATTAATAATCAGCATTCAGCAGATTGTTGGAGGGGCTGTGGTGAAAAAGGAACGTATCTTCATATGTGGTGGGAATGTAAATATGTGCAAAAGTTGTGGAAGATGGTGTTTTCAGAGACTGAAGAAATTGCTGGAATGAAAATAGAAGATACACCAAGAGTTGCATTACTCTCACTGCAAGAAGACTTTAAACGTACTAAAGAAACTAAGGAATTGATAACGAATTTGTTGACAGCAGCAAGGTTAATCTTAGCTAGGAACTGGAAGATTCAAGGTGATTATTGTATTGAAGAATGGTATAAAGAAGTGTGGGATATTGCTATTAATAATAAATTGACATGTAATATTAAAGTGAGAAGAGGTATAGTAAAAACGAATGATTTTGAGGGAATTTGGAAAAAGTTCCTAGTATTTGTGTTTTCTAAGGGGAGTGGGAAACCACCAGCAGAAGAAACTATGAGTTTTTGGAAACAGGAATGAGATCCCATGGTGGGGGGGGTGCACTTTTATGTTGAGTATGATTACGTTAAATAGATTAAGCGTGAATATTTGATATAAATGATATTTTGAGTTTATGTATTATGTTCTTTTTTTGTTAATTGTATTGATGTAGGTAAAAAGTCAATAAAAAAATATTATTAAAAAAAAAAGAGGTACCACAATCACGCCGCCAGAAGCAAAGCGTGAAGTTGCTGGGTTGCAACTCAGAGAGTTCCCCTTTCCCATTAAGTCTGTGGCAGAACAGGAAGTGGAAGCAGCAGCAGCAGCTTCTGTTACCCTTTCCATTCACCACCGCCGGGTCCTTTCCACCATCACCATCCCCACCTTGCTGTGTGGCACACTGGGACTGGGGGTGCTGATGAAAGGTGGGAGAGGGTGGATTGGTAGGAGAAAGCGCAGCTGCCTCGTGAGGGGAGGTTACAGCAGCTGGGATCGCTCAGCTTGGAAATAAGGAGGCTGAGGGGAGACTTGATAGAGGTGTACAAAATTATGCATGGTGTGGAGATTGTGGATACGGAGACATTTTTCCTCCTTCTCTCAAAATACTAGAGCCCAATGGGGTCTAGTGGGAGATTCAGGACAAATAAAAGGAAGGACTTCTTCACACAGTGTATAGTTAAATTATGGAATTCACTACCACAAGATGTAGTGATGGCCACTAATTTGGATGGCTTTAAAAGGGGGCTGGATAAATTCCTGGAGAAGGCTATCCATGGCTACTAGCCCTGATGGCTATGTGCTACCTCCAGTATCCGGGGCAGTAAACCTATATGCACCAGTTGCTGGGGAACATGGGTGGGAGGGTGCTGTTGCACCGTGTCCTGCTTTGTTGGTCCCTGGTCAACAGCTGGTTGGCCACTGTGTGAACAGAGTGCTGGACTAGGTGGACCTTCAGTCTGCTCCAACATGGCCCTTTTTATGTTCTTATGTTGGCTAAGTACAACCTCCAGTATCAGAGGCAGTAAGGATATATACACTAATTGCTGGGGATCATGGATGGGAAGGTGCTGTTTCACCATGTGCTGCTTGGGAGTCTCTGGTTATTTCTTACCCACCTCTCCCTTTGGATCGAGGCGGGGAACAACATTAGAACAATAATTCAATATAAATCAAATACATAAAATTAATTAAAAGAACATATGTTCTTATGTCCTGCAGTTCAGCATCAGATTTAAAGGGAAAGAGGGAAGCGAGGGTTGCAAACCGGCAACCCTGCCACAAAAGCTCCTCCTACACATTAAAACGTTTCAAATTACTCAAAGAAGTGAGCCACCATATAGGGAAAGAAATGCACTTTGCACTCTTGAGAGGTCCCCCAACATCTACTAGAGGAGGGGTGTCAAACCTCTTTCATCCAGAGGGTCAAATTCCAATTTGGAGAAGCTATCAGAAGCCCCGTTTTAGGTGTGGGCGAGGCCAGAGGCAAAAGGGGCAAGCCCCAAATATCAGCATGTTGCCAGTAACTAAGCCTTAGGAGAGAGATTTCAACCTGCTAGAATTGGGGCTGGGATTGGGATTCCACAAAAGCTGGGAGACCACCAAATGATCAGTGGTCAAGGGGGAGGGGAAGGACTGGGGGAAGGGTGTGTGGCCATCTGGGGAAACCCAGAGAGTCATCGTGGGACTCTAAGAGACCAGGTTTCCCCCCACAAACCTGAAGTTCTGCACTGCTGTACTATAGGATTGTTTAAAAAAGCACAAAACAAAATAAAGTACAGAGTAAAAAATAACAAAATTAGAGCTCAAGTCCGTGTTGTGGTTAGAGCGACGAACTAGAATGGGGTTCAAATCTCCACTTTGCCACAAACTCACTGGGTGATCTTGGGCCAGTCACCATCTCTCAGGGTAGCCCCTACCTCACAGGGTTGTCCCCCTTACTCACAAAGCAGTCAGCGGCGAAAACATTGTATGCCTCTTCCACCTGCTTGGAAGGCAGGCAGGATACAACAAAATAAACTCTGGGAGGGTAAACGAAGAGTTGTATTTGTAAACCGCCTAGTATAAAAAAATGCAATAAATGAAATTAAATATTGTGTGGTGTGTGTGTGTGTGTGTGTCAAGCCTAGCTTAGGGGATGAAACAAAACCTTTCATTGCTTGCTATTGTAAAATCTGTTTAAGATTCAACCCCCAAGTGTGACTTTTTACCAAGGCTTCTGTTGCATTGCCCCTGTAACACCCACAAAATCATCAGCAGGCAGTCCCACAAAAGTTTCATTCAAACCCCTTGAGTGTTTCAGACTGACTTTACTTTAGAGGACTGCACCTGCAATATGTGCTCTCCCTGCATATTATTCTCACAACAACCCAGTGAGGTAGGTAGGTGTAAATTTGGTCCTTTTTAACCTCAGGACCTACCTCAAATGGGTCCGAAACACCCCAGTGGGTAACCAGTACTAATCCAAATAGACAAACATTTAATCCCAGCCGATAAGCATCACCACAGACATGATTGTAAATAAGAATCTATTTATTGTAAAAATTGCAAAATTAAACAAATTGGCATGGTGGTTATATAAGTATACAATCTCTCTCTCTCTCTCTCTGTGGTTACAAGAAAAGAGAGTAAAATGTAAATATCAGATTAAGTACAAGAACTGCAATTGCAAAAGCAGGTATAACAAATTTAGCTAATAACATAACGGCTTGAGTTTCTAGTATTATTATGACTTCTCCTCATTATCCGCTTCTGTTTACTATTTGCGGTTTAAAGCTAAACTAAACTCTTTCAACTATACTAAAACACAATAGTCAACCTTCTCTATGCTTTCTCTTAGCTTACTATCTGAATCTAAAAGCTATGCTAAAGTTCCTCTAGGCATGTAAAGCGTAAAAGTAAAAGTCAGAGAACTTCTGTGACTTGGAAATAATTCCAAGTTTTAGAGGCTAATGGTACTCTAAGTCCCAACTTTCAGGAATATACTCTGTGTCCTGAAGTGTATTGGGGAACTGCTACTGCAGAATATGAGCCAACTGAAAGTTGTAAATGCAATGTTACTGAAGTTGTTGTATGTGATCAAGTTTTCAGAATTAGCTCCACAGATATAATTGTTGAATATTTATTGAATATTTCCTTTTCCTCTCTCCGGCACAGTGCCTAGTTTTTTGAAAAAGCTGTTTCATGCGAAGAAGAAAGCAGAGAATACGGAGAAAGAATTTAAGGTTCCTTTAGATCAGCCTTCCTCAACCTGGGGCGCGCCAGATGTATTGGACTACAACTCCCAGAATGCCTCAGCCAGCTTGGCTGGCTGGGGCATTCTGGGAGGTGCAGTCCAACACATCTGGAGCGCCCCAGGTTGAGGAAGGCTGCTTTAGATGATTTATTGGCATATAAGACATCTCCTTTGAGCTTGTGTTCCTCATTAGGTCATGTTAGGTCATATTCCAGGTGTCCTGTTTGCTCAGTATTGTTGCTTCCCATGCCCAACTTCGAGTGAGGACATTTCTTATCAGCAGGTGCTACCACAAGATTTCAAAACAACTTTCCCTCCTAGTAGACACCATCTGAGCATGCTCAGCTCTCTGCCAGCACACTCACACACTCTCTCAGCATACTGTGGCTTGGCCGTACTCTGAGAAGCCACTTTTTAAAATGTCCACTGTGGTGTTTTTTTCCTTTCTTCAAAGACAGTCCTGCATATCTTTAAAGTCTTAGTTATTGGTATAACATTGATTAGCATAGAATCAAACTTCAAGGTCTTCATGTCCATGGCTCAGGAGTCTGGAATATACTTCTGGGGCTATTTCAGATATGAGTCTGGGATCTTTTTAGGGGTTCTTCTTGTAAATCTCCCCCAAACCCTCACTCAAGCCACCCCATTCCAGATCAGATCATCCATATTTCACTTGAAGTAGCCTTCTTTTTGCAGCATAATTTAACCCTTTTAGCACCAGATTAACAGTAGGCAGGTGACTGATCCTAATTCACCCAGCAAGCTTCATGGCTGAACAAGGATTTGAACACAGGCCTCACTGGTCCACATTTAACACCGTCTCCATCAGGGGTAGGCAACCTGGTACCTTCCATAAGCTTTGTACTACATCTCCCATCAACCCCAACCACCATGGCCAATGTTGAGGGATTCTGGGAGTTGTAGTCCAAAATTATCTAGGAAACACCAGGTTGCCTGCCTCCTGCATCCCCACGATGCCACCTCTTTATTTTGCAGGAACCTTAAAGAGAAGGCACTCCACAGAAGCCTTACGCATCCCGTTACTGGTGCCGTTCGCATTTATCAAGAGTGCTGTGTAGCTCTTAAATCTCATTGGGCCCTGGAGACTGGGGACAATGCAGAGCAAACACTTCTGCAGCCTAACCAACCACGGCATGAATATCTATTTCTTGCACTTCTTTCGGATCTGCCAACTTTCAATTCCACTTAATGTCTTTCTGTACTTGCATTATCAGGCAGCCGCTAGGAAAAAAAAACTGCTCCCAATCTGCCTTCTCAATGCCATTCATCACGTTAAACACTCATGTCTCCCCTCGTTAGCTTCCGCTCTAATTTGAACTATTTCTTTCCTGTCAGCCGCTTCACACAACAGCTTATTTGGGGCCTTTAATCATATTTGTGGCCCTTTCGAAACAAAAAGACAAAGGGGAAACAAAACTCTCCACATTCCTCCCAATTCAGCAGAGTCACTTTAGAGATGAGGCAGTTGGAGTACCCTAAACAAGGACAAATGAGGTAATTGATAATGAGGTTTAACTTGTGTCATTCCCCTTCCCCCTGCCCCCGCAATCCTTTTTGTAGACAGGAACCACAGAGTCACGTAATGATGTGCATTAAGTTGCCTACAAACATGTCCAGGTCTTCTTCCTTTATAAGGGGTGCAGAACTCAGGCCTGGAGGTCAAATCCAGCCCTCTGGGGTTCTCCAGAAGAACACCCCCTTACTGTCAACCTAGCTTTCATAGCTTTTGAGATTTTTCCGCATTCTTATTCATTCATTCACAATATTTATATACTCCTCCCCATCCAAAGATTTCGTAACGGTGAACAACAAATAGAATAAACGAATAAAAACGCCATATTAAAAATTACATTTTTAAAAGAACGTTCTTCAAGGTTGAAATGCCTCTCCTGAGGTTTAGGTGCTGGCAAGAAGAGCTTTAAGATCAAATATGCTGCTATTTGGGGGGGGGGGGGGGACACCTCTGCCTTTGCCCACACCAATGGCTGAATTTGGCCCCTGAGAGGTTGTCGGACATGAAATATGTTTTCCACCCCTAATCTTATGTAAATCACCCAGAGAGCTTTGGCTATGGGACGGTATACAAATGTAAATAAATAAATAAAAATAATAGATAAAAAGATATACACCACCGGCCATGGAAATCAAAGAACTATGGCAACAGGAAAAGGTCACAATTATTCCGTTAGTCACATCAGTCACCAGCATCACATCAAAAAGCTATACAGAAAACCTTCGGAAACTAGGCCTACCGAAATACATCCACACCAACATCCAGAAAGCAGTCATAATTAAAACATGTTCAACTGTCGGGAAATTCCTGAATCTGTGAAAGACAACATAACTTGGCAAAGCCCATCATGTTCGTCTAGAACACTGGTTCCCAAACTGGGCGGTACTGCCCACTTGGGGGCGGTGAGGGGGGTGTTAAGAGGCAAGGGGGTGGCAGTGGGGCGCTCGAGGTGGTCTTTTCCGTACCAGGAGTTTTGGTTACAGAAGGACATTTCTGATCGCTCTCCTGCACTATGGAGAGTGGTTCAGAAGCTCCTGGTTGCATTTCCAACATCCTATTTGGTGGGATGTGGTTTTAGTGTGGTCTGCCTACTTCTCTCCAAGCAAAGAAATCGACTCCAGATTACTAAACATGGTGATTTAAGACTCACGTTAAGTGACTTTAAACCAGACATTGGGAAACTGGTATCACTTCATCAAGCCCATCCATCACATTAGGAATTTACAGAATAGTGAGGTACTCTACCCTAGTTACTAAATGTGATATGTATTTAATATTTTTGCTAAATGACTATCAAACTTTGAAAAGATGATATCACTGGATCAAGTTCATCAATTAGGTTTAATTGAATAAACTGAAAAAAATGTAATTGGATTTTGAATAAATATTCAATTAATTGTTACTGTTTTGAATTTTATTGTTATTATCTTCCTTCGCGGGTCGTTGAAAACCGCTATTCTGAATAATATAGGGTAGGGGGCACTGGGCATGAGTTTGTGGAACCAAGGGGGCGGTGACCGGAAAAAGTTTGGGAACCACTGGTCTAGAAAAACCGCTATGAGCGAGAAAGAGATAATAATGATGATGATGATGATGATGTAATAATATATAACAATCTATAAGTCAGTTAAAATTTCTCTCACAGATGCAGCACTTTACACTTATTCATATTATTGAATTTTATCTGTCGCTTGGCAGCCCATTTGCACAGTTCCGCAAGCCTGGTCCAGCATTTGCTATCCCTTCCTCCGACTCAGAATTCCCAAGCCTTCCCCAACCTGATGCCCTTCAGGTATTTTGGACTTCCATCAGCCCCAGCCAGCATAACCTATGGTCAGGGATTGTGGGAAATGTAATCCAAAATATCTGCAGAGAACCAAGTTGGGGAAAGCTGCCTTGAAGCAAAAGCAAACAAGTGCAGAAGGTCACCCACACACACACAGCCACTTGTCATTTGACATTCCATCAAATAAACCAGTTTTAGAGTGGGTTCCATGTAAAAGTCTCTAGGATGATGTTTCCACAGCCTGGGAGCCACCACTGAGAAGGCCTTGTGTCAAGTAAGCACCCGCCTGAATGACAGCAGGGCACCCGGGGAAGGACCTATTTACCTCAGTAAACAGTGGACAGCCTGGTCCTTATGATACCGTTTGTAGGCCTTTTATGATTTATTTCCTTTCTTATGTTTGTTTGCTTTTATTGTTTTAGAAAAAAAAATTTAATTAGGAAGCTGGCATGTTGGAAAGTGAAGTGCTGTCCTCCAGCGCTGCCTATATCTGGGTTCATAAGAATGGTTTTGTGTTTTGGAGTTCAGCCCCCACTTCTGCCTTGTACTTACAAGTTACTTTTCTTTTCTTTTATTTATTTATTTATTTATTGCATTTCTCTCTGGGCGGTTTACAAATTTAAGACAATTCAAAACAAAACAACAGTATAAAACCATAACATAAAATACAATATAAAAGCACAACCAAGATAAAAACAGCAGCAATGCAAAAATACAAATTTAAAATACAAATTTAAAACAGCAAAGTTAAAATTAATTTATAGACTGTTAAAATATTGGGAGAATAAAAAGGCCTTCACCTGGCTTCTAAAAGAATGTAACGTAGGTGCCAAGAGAACTTCCTTAGGGAGCTCATTCCACAGCCGGGGTGCCACAGCAGAAAAGGCCCTCCTCCTGGTAGCCACCTGCCTTACTTCCTTTAGTCTCACCAGTTTCCTTTCTGGGAAATGACTGTTTTGTGACCAGCCATGGCCATACCATGACAGCCATTTTACAAATGGGCAAGCTCCCATGGCAGACATTTTGTGAGAGCGCACACAACACTCTTTCAGAATTCCAAATGTGCCCACCGACCCAAAAAGTCGGGATACTGTCTGTCTGTCAGTCACTATTTGGGGTCTCCAGCAGAGAAGTGGATTTCCTAGCCCTGGTCTCCCTCCTCCCTCCTTTTAAAATGCCACACTTGCCAACCTTGCTCACTCATGCCTCTTTATTAGGTAAACTCCAATTTAGTACTTGGGGAACAGATCCAAAGTAGCCAAAAGAAAGGGGATGCTGTCATATGGGAAGACACATCCGAATAACATTTTGGCTCGATAACTGGATCTAAGAAGCTGTCTAACTGATGCAGTTCCATTAAATCAAAGATACTAGGTTGGAAATGTCTTTCTCTCTCTCTCTCTCTCTCTCTCTCTCTCTCTGTCTCTCTGATATATAAAGCAACACCCTGGCACATTTGCCTTCTCTGTACATGGCCTCCTTTCTTCATGGATTGGTGCCAGAGCCTTCGAAAACAAATATCACCACTACTGCTGTCTTTTGACATCTGTCGCCACTTTTCCTCTCACTGGAAACATATGCTCCTGTCAGAGCGTCGAAAAAAGGTGCTGCCTCAGTGGTTATTTCAAGTCGACAACACTCACCACCAGAGCAACTGCTCACCAGTCTCCGGTGTTCAGCCTGGTCTCCCGCAAACCAGCATGGCATCTCCGCCAAGGAGGAGCTGCCATCCAGGCTGCTACGTTGCAGGGTTTTTTGTTGTTGTTACTGCTGCTGCTTTGCATTTAACATTAGAGGCAGGTCGGCGCTCCTGCTGCAAAAAAACCAGCATGTGGAGGGATTTTGGAACAGTGCATCAAAAACAAAGAAAGAGAGCCCCAGTCGGGGGAGCTGATGAATGCTAGCTGAGAACATTTATTCTAACTCGCTCGTCTCCTCCACTACAGGCAGCCTGGGCTGATGATCCAGCTGTGCTAATTCAGGCAGAAGATAGTTTAATAGGAACCTCAATTCCCGGGTAAGGAGATCTCTCAGGTCACCTAGACCCAGCTCTTTGCCAATGGTAAAAACGAAAACACTAAACACGCTCCACATTGCACAAAGACCCAACTTCCAGGCTGTCTTCTAGAGAAAGTTGTAGCCCAAGGAAAATGCAGAGAAAATAACTCCAAATGGCGCTAACAATGACAGTACTGCAATTGACCGGGACGTGTGGGTATTAGCTATGACCCAAGGATTTTGTATGGTCTTCATTGCCCCTGTGTCTTCATAGTCCTGAGCCTTGTCATCTTTTCAAACTCAATGGATCTCAGAGGTTCCAAAGGATGCATAGCACTTCCCAAGGAAGGCCCTCCTCTATAGGAAGTGACATACCCAGGTTTGCCATCAAGATGTTAAGTGTTCTGAAAATCAAGCAGGCAAAAGCTAAAGACAATCACAGCTCCCTGAATAACGTAGCCTCTCTCTGTATGATGCACAAATCTACAAATTGCCCATGTCACACTTTGGGTGCACTTTTAATTAATTAATTTATTTATTTATAGCATTTCTGTACCACCCAATAGCTGAAGCTCCCTGGGCGGTTCACAAAAATTAAAACTATTCAAAGTATAAAACAAACAGTATAAAAACATGATATAAAATACAATACAAAAGCATAACCAGGATAAAAGCAGCAGCAGTACAGAAATACAAATTTAAAACAGCAAAGTTAAAACTGAATTTATAGACTGTTAAAATACTGAGAGAATAAAAGGGTCTTCACCTGGCGTCTGAAAGAATATACAGTATTTCTTCAATTCTAAGACACACTTTTTTCCCATATAAACATCTCTAAAAACGGGGTGCGTCTCAGAATCGCGGGTGTGTCTTAGGTTCCCCCCCCCCGTTGGTGGTACTGAAATTAGTGTGCGTCTTACAATCAATGGCATCTTACAATCGAAGAAATACGGTAGTGTACATGCCAGGTGAACCTCCTTAGGGAGCTCATACCACAGCCAAGGTGCCACAGCAGAGAAGGCCCTCCTCCTGGTAGCCACCTGCCTCACTTTCTTTGGCAGGGGCTCATGGAGAAGGACCCCTGAGGATGACCTTAGGGTCCGGGAAGGTACATATGGGAAGAGGCGTTCCTTCAGATAGCCTTGCCCCAAGCCATTTAGGGCTTTAAATGTTAATACCAGCACTTTGAATTGGGCCCGGGCCTGGACTGGCAGCCAATGAAGTTGGAAAAGGACTGGCATGATGTGCTCTTGTTGGCCAGTCCCTGTTAATAAACATGCTGCCCTGTTTTGTACCAGTTGAAGTTTCCAGACCGTTTTCAAAGGCAGGGTTGTAATGTCACAGGGTTGTAACCAACATTAGTCTTACTTAGAGTAGGCTCACTGAAATGAAAAGGACTCAAGTTAGGCTAACATTGGATACATCCAGTGGAGGCTGATGGCTCCAATGTCAGTAGGGTGGTGAATCTGCTCCGGGTTTCAGTCAGAACCAGTCAGAACTCTAAAGAAGCTATTCAAGGTGCAAAATGTTATGACCCTCAAGTTTCGCTTCTGTGTCTAACCAACACTTTCAGAGAGTTTGTTTTTTAGAGCAGGAAAAATGTGCCATTTAATTGTTAAAGCGAAAGAAAGTGTAATTGCCTCTTGTCTATTTGTACTATTGTACTATACCACAGTGCCACCTAGAGGTTATGTACCGGAAAAGCAGGAAAGGAAATGCTCCTTGTATAGTGCTTGAATCTCAATTCTGTGACAAAACTGGAATTAGATACAGTGAATTAACAGCCAAGTGCAGAAAAGCTCTCTCAAAAATGGCTTACAGCAACAATAAACTGAGACAGTATTAAAAATAGGATTTAAAAAATCAGTAAAAAGCACAAAACAATTTTTAATCTCTGCTGCCTATAGCTCAAAAACCGGGTGGGGTGTTCATGACCTTCCTGTGGGAGCAATGGAGTGAATTCAGCATATCTCCTTCATTATTATTATTATTTATTTATATAGCACCATCAAGGAATTCGGCAAATCAGAAGCTGCCACCAAACCCTCCCCCCACTACCACCACACATCCTGTATTGTCCAGTTTTTACCTCAAATAATGGTGGTACCTGAAGAAAGGCCTCATTGCTTGATCTCAGTTCAAGCGGGGGTTGCATACTGGAGATCGAGCTGCCTCAAATTTGAATTCTGATAGTAGTTACCCATTATTAGCAACAAGTTTTGTAATCAATGATGTAGACACTTATTTTATACCAGGTGTGACTAACTGATAACAACTTGGGAGACAGACACAACCTATATGTTATTGCCTGTCTTGAAGACTGAATTGTCAAAAAATAGGGCAGAAAGATTTTGTATTAAAAATACTGGGATGGAAAAATACCTAATGATTTTAGAAGAACGCAACTGTGGCAGGAGTGGGGGGTGGGAGGCAGCTCTGCACAAAATTACAAAGATTATTCCAACTTGCCAGGCATCAAGTTTATAGATATCAAGATACCCAGTTGCTTGGGATTTTTCCAGTTAAATGGGTCCATTTAGCAGGTATTTTTCTTCCCAGCAATCCCATGAGCTGTGAGCAAATGTTGTCAAGTACAGTTCTCCTTCCTCTGTTAAACAGCTATTCTTCTGCATTTGCAATTTACAACACACACAGGGTTTGGATGACACGTTAACCCACAACGGGTTAAATAAACCACAATGGTTTATTTAACCCATGATGGCTTAGCGTGTTTTCTGTGAGCTCTTTTTCCAGCCATGGTGGCTTATTTCCTCAAAATAAGACACCCTGATAACTCACAGTCTGCAGTAAGGGTTATTTAACCACTTCATGGGTTAGCCTGTCATATGTCGTGCAGAATGGGTTAAGTTGCTCGCATACAGAGTGCAGGACACGGAAAAACGGGCTCAAGTTAAAGGAAGCCAGATTCCAGCTGGACATCAGGAAAAACTTCCTGACTGTTAGAGCAGTATGACAATGGAACCAGTTACCTAGGGAGGTTGTGGGCTGTCCCACACTAGAGGCCTTCAAGAGGCAGCTGGACAACCATCTGTCAGGGATGCTTTAGGGTGGATTCCTGCATTGAGCAGGGGGTTGGACTCGATGGCCTTGTAGGCCCCTTCCAACTCTGCTATTCTATGATTCTATGATTCTACAGAGTTGCTCGGCAAGAGCAGTCAAAAACACTGCCGCCACCCTGCTCCTCTCAGCGATCTCTGTTTCTGAGCTCTGCCTTGCAACAGATTGTGCTGGATAGCTGTGCAAGGTTTTCGCTGTGCATCGGGTGCCTGCTCAAGGAGTGTACCCATGTGTCAAATTTCCTCCCATTCCTGCAAACTTTCAAGGGCTTAGGGGCTCACCCCCCTTTTTGGCGCATAAGGCCGGAGATAAAGGAAGGGCTTGGAAAACCAGTTTGGAAAACAGGGTGACAGTGGGAGGTGCGGGTAGTAGTGGGAAGGAAAGTTCTGAGTATTGGGGTGATGCAGGGGTAGGTGGGGCAGTGGGGGAGCAAGGAAGCCGCTAAAGATCAACATCGTGTAGAGAACGTCAGGGAACCGGCACAGAAGTTGCCCCTAGCGCAAAGCAGGCTATTGGAAACAGGCGGGTGATGTAGTGGTGGCCCAAGGAACAGTGGGATACATTTTCCACTGCAAAGGAAGCTGGGATACTTGCCCACCTGGGCCGAAGGTCAATAGAGGAGGGGGGGGAGAAATAACCTACACACAGTAGCTTGTTTTCTCGGTCATGTGATGGGGCACAGTGGGCAATTTCCAAAACAAGCTGAGCCTCACTTATGAAACCCCCATGGCTTAAAGTGCCCATTGAGTTAAGAGCTCAGGACAAACTTAACAAAAATCTGCCGACCAGGAAACATGGGGACATTTCCCAGATGACTTTTAGAAGATACCAGCAATTCAGTCTCCCCAGGGAATACAGCAATCATAGTTCTAGGTGTGGGGTGTGATTTGTGCTCTGATTTCTAGCCAAGAATTATCAGCATCCTCACAAAACTACAATTCCTAGGATTCTGTTTAATTTAAGTTTGTAGTGGCAGTAATCTCTCTGATAATCCAGTCCTTTCCCCGACCAAAGCATAACTGCCTATTAATACAGAGAGAGAGAGACAGACAGACAGACAGACATGCAGAGCTAACCTCCCAGAGATTATATATATCTTTGGAAACTGACATGTAACCATGGGCACCCCTTCAGCAAACCATAAGCAGCAAATGCTGGAGTTCAGAGAGCAGCCCATCCTGCAGCTCCTCGAGCTAACCTGTTGCCCATATGTGCAGTGGGGGATGTTGTTCTTTCACCACTATGGAAGAGGGACCACCACCATGACTGTCCTTCAACTGTCGACACCAGCAGCCATTCCAGCAGATGGTATACAGCAGTGGTCTTTAACCAGTGGGTACGGCGACCCAAAAGTGGGTCGCAAGATCAGTTCAGATGGGTCGTGGCAAACCTGTTGCCACCATGTGGGGCAATTGTAAAATTCTGAAAGTGGGTCCCATGTTGCAGGTTGAGAGTCCAAGGTGGATCTCGGTTCTGGACCAGTTGAAGACCACTGGTATAGAGGGAGATCGGGGTGGGTGGGTGTAGCAGGCCATTCCACTGACCCAACTGAAAACTACTTAATTTTTTCCTCTTCTCTTCTCATCTCGTTTCTCTTGTGTGTCATGTCTGTTTAAATTGTAAAACTTTGCTTTACTGATTGATTGCATGTAAGCCAATCCGGGAGCCTTTTTTGCTGAGGTGCGGGATAAAAATATTATAAAGAAATAAATATTCCATTTCCAGTCCAGTTGGGATTCTGTATGTGGACTGGAGGAGGCATCTTGTCCTTCACCTTATGCAGCAAAGGGTTAAGACAGAACTGCAATGTAGCATGTTCCTGCATCTCTTAACACTGTGACCCTCTTCAGACAACACACTAAGCCAAAGCGGTTAAGCATTTTGAGCTTAGCATTATGGCTTAGCGAGTAGTGTGAATCATGACTTAGCATGTCTTGTGAACTATTCCTAAATATGGTGGCTACATAACTGCGGTTTAAACACGCTCAATAATCATTTGTTGCAAAATGGCAGCGGCCTAACCCTGTCTGAACAGGCCAAGACAATCCTGCACCTTTTAAGGGCGCAATCCTATGCATGTTTAGACAGAAAAAGTCCTACAACTCCTAGCAGGTTCCAGCATGCCTCAGCTAGCCATGCTGCCTGGGGCATGCTGGAAGCTGGAACCTTTTTTTCTGTCTAAACATGCATAGGATTACACCTTTAAAGTACTGAAGGCAGGGTCATGGGGCCTCAAAGACAGAGCTGGCAAAAAACCTGGCAAGGACACATAAGCCCCACAGATGCCTTGGGGAAGGGCACGTGGGTGTAGGGGCAGTAGATAGATGAATGGTTTCTCTGCAACAACAGCTTATCCAAAACTTGATTTTAGAATACCTCAAGAAAGATTCATTACTGTTTGTTCCCCCCACCCACCCACATCACATCTAGTTACCCTAGTTACCAAATCCATGGTATCTAAGGCAACCAGGCTTCATAGGGCATGGACAACACAATCATAAGCTTTAAAATACATATAAAAATTCATGCTGGGTAGAATGATGGTCAAGTGGGAATATCTGTACAAGTCCTCAGTCACTCCAAAGCAAGGCTGAAATATTATATCACTTACCCACATGGTTACAACTCATACGGAAATTTACTACGCTCAGCAAAGCAAGGAATAGCCTCACCCAGCATCTATGGACTGGTTTTTCGGCGCACTTCGCAAAAAGGCATTCCGGTTTCACAGAAGCTTACTTTACAGAGAGTTTTACCAACAGGTCATAGTGAATGTGGGATCTGAAGGAAAACCCACTCCAAGTGGGCTGCTAGCAAGTCCCCACCCTGCCTCTGAAAGGGATGCGAAGCCTTAAGGTGCCCTATGAATCTTTTATTTTGAAAAAGATAAAAAGAGGAGCCAGTGCATTCCTTGGATGAAGACCAGATGCGGTTCTGAAACTACACTCACAGACAGGCGTACCAGAAAATCAACTGCCTGCTCAGTTGATAATCTTTGGAAGGGGACATGCAGATCGCACACTTCGTATGCAGAGGATCTTGGCATCCAATCCATGTTTTGATCCTGACTTTTGAACACAGCCACAGAGTAACACCATGGCTATAGGATACACAGCCTGACATCTTGTATCCCATTTGCTTGTGCAATCTCGCACCATCAGTATGCAGCGACATCTCCTGAGAAGACACCGAAGAAGAAAGCAGAGTAGGCAGCTCCGTTAATGGCCAAGTCAGTATCCATCGCCATAGGTCCGATGCTACTGTCTTTCGGAAAGCTTTCAAATGGAACGCAGTCAACCTTTTAAATTGTAGGGATTTTTTAAAAAGCGTGCTGTGACGGTCAGGGCATTCATTTAGCTGTATGAATTTTTCCTATGTTATGAAATTTAAAGGTATGCATATTCTACCCACCCAAGAAAATAACAGCAAGTGTGCTCTTTCTTGTTTAAAACCACCTTCAAACTTGGAAGTTCAATCAGTTCCCTCGTTTTAAGATCTATGCTGAGTAGAGGAAAGATCTCACATGGTGCTACTGTGCTGTCATAAGCTAAAAACTTCACAGAATACCAGCTTCCTCTTTTCTCTCTCTCTCTCTCTCTCTTCAAAGGGCTCCCACTGAAATGCCCATTTCTCTTGAAGGCATTACATAATTTTTATAAAATCTGCTATGGGTAGAACACTTACAATAAGCCAACCATGTATATGCATGTGTAGAGAGATGAGCACTGTACCAAGTATTACAACCAATTATTACAGGCAACTCAGTCCCATTATTTAATTCCTTGGTCTGTCATAAATCAGGGAGATTTAATGCTACGGGAAAACCATGGCTGCTACTCCCCCATGGCTATTTCCACACCTCTCCAATCATGTTACAACATTGAAATAATGTGGGAGGGGGGAACGTCTAGCCAATTGTTCCAGCAGCCTCTTGATGCAGGAAGTAAGCTGCACAATAAAGAAAAAATAGAACATGGTAGTGTAAGGTTTATTACTAGACATCTACCAAATCCTTTTTGGCCAGTTTTTTAAAAACTGGAAGCTTGAGCTGCGTAGATGTTCATAAAAATGTGGAAGTTCGTGCTTGGGCGAGGTAGTAGGCAAGGATGTCCACTTTCCCCAATGATATTTGATCTATGTTTGGAACCCCTGGCTTGCACAATTAGACAGAACAGTAGTATTCACGGATTTGTGCATGCTGACTTCGAATTTAAAATTATTCTTTATGTTGATGATCTGTTACTGTTTATTTCTAAACTCCAGGCATCTATCCCTGCTTTGA
Organism: Elgaria multicarinata webbii; assembly: GCF_023053635.1. Lineage (NCBI taxonomy): Eukaryota > Metazoa > Chordata > Lepidosauria > Squamata > Anguidae > Elgaria > Elgaria multicarinata. The sequence goes on along the minus strand of NC_086174.1, from coordinate 22,470,788 downwards.
TGAAACTGATTAATATTTTGGGTGATCTGTTCGGTTATTCAATTAATTGGTCAAAGTCTGAATTGATGCTGATTGGAGGCAGCATATTTCTTAGTGTGTTAGCTAATGGTCAGTTTTGATGGTGCCCTGATTTTATTACCTATTTGGGAATACTCATTCCCAGAAATATATCTCAATTGATTTAAATAAATTTGAATAAGCTGATTAGTGAGATTGTACAAGATATAGATAGATGGGTACCGTTAAAGTTGAGTTTGTGGGGGGTAAAGTCAACACACTTAAGATGAACATTAAAAAGAGAGAGCTTCGGCTACTGGGCGGTATAGAAATGCAATCAATCAGTAAACATTACACCTCGAATTCTTTATGTTATGCATGGGATTCCTTTACTTATACCTGGCAAATACTTTCAACAACTTAATGTTGTGTTTCATAAATTCTTCTGGGGTTCTTCCTCACCTCAAATATTTTTGAAACAGATGCAGCTTCCAATTAAAGAACATGGCTTTGGTTTTCAAAACCTTGCTTTGTACCTTCAGGCCTATCGATTGCCTTGTACCAAGTTTTGGTCTTTTCCAGTTCACTTAGATTTACCATCCTGGTCAGTTCTGGAATCCTTATGGTTAGAACCTCTTCCCAAATGGATGGCACTTGGTTCTCGACATATTAGAATAAATAACCCCCTCTTACAATCTTGGCTGCTAGAGAGGTGTGGCATATAGTATCACGTCAATTACAGTTTGATCCATTCTCTCACAAAAAATTGACTTTATGGGGAAATCCACACTAAAGAATTGGAAAGAAAGCGTTCGTGTGGAGGACACGGACAGATTGTTTTTACTTTGGATCAATTAATAGGCCCAGATGACAAGTTTTTGTCGTTTTTTGATTTACATGCTAAATATAATTTACCTACTATGGCTGAATGGCAATATCTGCAATTGCAACGCTTACTAGAATCTAGGTTTGGTGTAGCCGCTTTCACAGCTTTACAGCCTCCGTTATTGTTAGAAACACTTACAGCAGCTGAACAGACAGTAAATAAATATGATACCCATGGTTTAAGATAGGATTGGAATAGAGAATTGAAGTGTCCTATTTTGCCTAATCAATGGATTGTTGCCTTAGAGTCTGTATCTGAAGCTTCTATGGATCTTAGGCTACGACTTATTCAGCAAAAAAACCTTGTTTTGGGTTTATTGGACTCCACAACACCTTTTCAATAAGGGTCTGTCTAATTTACATAACTGTTGGAGATTAATGCACCTAATGCTTTTTTAATTCATATTATTTATTTATTTATTTATTTATTTATTACATTACATAGCCGAAGCTCTCTGGGCGGTTTACAAAAGTTAAAAACAGTAAACATTAAAAAAGTATACAAAATTTAAAAACCATCAGAAACGTAAAAACAACAGTATAAAAACAACAGTTTTGGCAATGCCCAGTAGTTGCCCCCTTTTGGGAGGAGGTTATAATAAGGATAAACTTTGTACTGAAACAATCTTTAATATGGAATTATGTGCATGTCCTCCTAAACTACCTACTGGCTTCTTGGAAGCTAACACATGGTCAGTGCAAATGGATTTTTGGAGTCCTTATGTCAGCTAAAAGACCTGTACTATCACGTTGGAAGGACAAATGCTCACCCCTCATAATACAATGGATTGAGGACTTAATAACACTATCAATATTTGAACAGGTGTTATAAAGGCGCAACTTGCAAATGGTTAAATACATGGATATATGGTTTGCTTTTCTTGAAACCTATGCATAACTCCCCCCCCCCCTTTTTTTAAAAATGAACAGTATACCTGATCGGGGAAATGATATTCCTATATATGTAACAGGGTTTTTTCTTTTTTCATGATTTGTTTTGCTAATATTCACAATAAAAAAGAGAGATACAAAATGTTCATAAAAGTTCAAAGCTCAAACTATAATCTATATATATATACCCTATTTCTTTGATTCTAAGACACACTGTTTCCCCCATATAAACATCTCTAAAAATGGGGTGCGTCTTAGAATTGCGGGTGTGTCTTAGGTTTTTTTTTCTATTGGTGGTACTGAAATTAGTGTGCGTCTTACAATCGATGGCGTCTTACAATTGAAGAAATACGGTAAAAAACCAGACTGCTCCTCCAAGCCAGTTATAGTTTTTGCCCTCTGGTGCCATCTAGGGACGTTCCTCGGAACTGCGGCCTTCTATGGAAGTTCCAAGAAATTGTTTTTGCCCTCTGGCGCCATCTAGCAACATTTCTCGGAACTGCGTCCTTCTATGGAAGTTCCAAGTTCCGAGAAAGATAACTGCCAGGAGCTTCCGGCCTAGCAGAGGGGCCAAAACCCACTAACCTCCTCACCAGACTGCTCCTCTACACCTGTTGTATGACGAGCTTTTTGGCTAGCATTGTTATAAATTGCTAAGAGTTATTCGACAGTATAGAAATGAAATAAGAATAACAACAACAACAACAATAGAACAGTATGTTTCTTGGCTCAGCACCAGTCTCCTATAGCTCTGTGGTTATGTGCCGATTTTTTTACTACCTGCCAAACAGCACTTATCTGACATCATGTGTTTTCAACCACAAACTTACAAGAAATGTTTAATATTATATTTAAAAAGAATGTGCCAAAACAGCACCTGATCTGCCATTGACCTCCTCTGACACCATAAGTTTTGACCTCTATTAACTATCCTCCTGGCTTTCCTTTTTTCTCTGTTTGGGTTTGTTTTGATTTGTTTTGTTTTGCTTCACAAGGAGGCTTCTCAGGGCACTACTAGGCCTCAGGGCAGTTGCTAGGGGCAACAGCCATGCTCCCCACCAGGAATGTAATTTTGGATGCGACAAATCAGAGCGCGAGGAGGAAAGGGTTGCTGCTCCTCCTCCCATGATGCCCTGTGGGTGGGTGGGTGCGGGGTGTGTGTGTGTGTGTGTGTGTGTGTGTAAGAGTAATATTTCATAATTGTTAAGATGTTTGTATGCATTTAAACTGTTAATTTTAAAGACATGTACATTCGTTTTTAAAAATTCTTTTGGTGTTATATGTTTCCTTGGCAGGATCTACAGTACTGCTTTAAAATGGTTTATAACAGTAGTGACAATTGTTGGGGCCCGGGACACACCCCATATACAGTTTTCAAGCTGTTTTCAAAGTGTCATATCCTGCTTCATGTAGATTGGGCCTAAGCTGCCTTTATTAAAGAGGCATTCTCGTAATACATTGGAAACCATAAACATTGCTGGGAAACGTCCACCCAGACAGATATTCTTACATGACTTCAAACTTTAACATTACTGGAGTTGCCATCTTTTCCACTAGGACCAAGTTTATGACGGCTTTGCCAGGTAAAGTGTGTTTGTTAAAGGGCAGTGCATGCTGATGAGCACATGGGCACTAGATTTTGAACAATTCAGCCATCGCCTTGCTTGGACTTGCCTATCAGATGTTTTGGACATCAATTCCCATCAGCCCCAGTCAACAAGGCCAATAGTCAGGAATACTGGGCATTGTCATCCAAAACATCTGGGGAACATCAACTTAGGGAAGGCTATAAGGACACAATAGATTGCTTCCTTAAGCAGGTTTAATTATAGGTAGATTGATGTTCCTAACTAAAACATTGAGGATGGAGGAGCATCAGATAAGGCAATGAAGAACGTATTATAATTAGAGTTCTATCTCAATAGTATGGGGACAATTTGGGATTTATTTCGAGGCCAGATCTCATTCTACTGGCCTCATTTTTTTTTTACATATTACCAATGTTTTTCTAGGGCAGTGTGATCTTAGGTTCTAGGATCAAAGCAACTTGACAAGATACATGGATTTAATTACAGATAACAGAATTACTTTCCTCTGCGGAAATTAGAGTGCTGAATGGAAAGAGACCTCTGCTTTATCAATATTTACAAATTAGGTCATGTTTTATCACACTGGCTAAGAGAACACAGTGTGCTTAGATCATTAACTCATTTTGAGGAACTTATTAATACTAAGAACTAAAGGATTACTAAGGAAACGAATATTCTATTGTTTTGTTAGATTCATATTTTTGTAAGCATTAATGGAATACCAATGCTTGTCAATGAATATCTAAAAGAAATGTGGAGAAAAATTCTGCGTAAGGGGTAAATTTCCGCAGGAAAGGGTAATGTCATCTCATTTCTAGTAACACTAACTTAAGTTTATCCTCATACGAGAGATAATTATATGTTGAGGCATGGGAGAAGAAGCAATGCTTACCACATGTTCATGAATACCATAGTGTCTTTAGGGAAGTTAGACATAAGAGTGTTATTAGATTTCCTGTTCACATCTACCATTACTTATATTCTAGGCTCACTAAGGGCTCAATTCTATGTGTGTTAAGACATTCATAAGTCCTACAAGTCCCAACATCCCCCAGCCAGCCATGCTGGCTGAGGGATGCTAGGAATTATTGCTGTCTTAACACACATAGGATTGTGCCCGGAAGGAATGATTTCCAAACGGGGTAAGAGAAATAGCGCTCAGTTTAATTGAAACCCTGTGGGCACCCTTCCCAATGACATCTATAGGACAAATTATTTCAGCACACTTGTGGCTATGACCAAGGCAGGATCTACACTACTTTATAACCGTTTATAACGGTATTTACAACTGTTCAGGCCCAGGACACATTGCATATACTGTTTTCAAAGTGTTATATCCTGCTTGGTGTAGATCTGACCCAACTTTATAACAATTGCATTACTATCGAATACATATTCCTTCCTTGGACTTTTGAAAACTGTCTCATCTGCTGCTCTGTTTTTGGTATTGTTAGGAAGGGCATGATATTAACGTATAAACAAGTAGTTTCAAATTCTGCTGCTGTATCATTGAACCTGGCTCAACCACAAAAGCAACGGCTTTGCCAACTCAATAAACCAGACTTCCCTAACCTGGTGCCTTCCAGATACGTTGGAATATGCTGGCTAGGGATGTTGGGATGGGTAATCCACCATGCCTGGGGGGACATGCTAGGGAAGGCTGCAATGGATGACTTAAACAAGTATTTTTCTTGCAAGGAGAGCAAGTTTAATGATAACAGAGGCTGAACAAAAGGATCACAGAACAGACCTCTACAGTAATTAAGAGATCTGAAGCAGATGCCAGTGCATAAACATTCATTCGTTCATTCATTCATTCATTCTCTCTATATCTATCTATCTCACAGGAAACTTTTCATTTTTGCTGTCCTCCTGATAAAAGTGCTAGCTGAAACCCGCCAGCTACCCAGCAGGAACCTTTGATGCAACCTCTGCTTCAGAGAGGAGAAAAGCCTGTCAGCACACTCATACCTGATTTTGCAAGACTCTCTAAAGATCTGAATATGTTCAGGGCTTGCTGACTAGACTACACTGTGGCGCAGGTAGCACAGTGGCGCAGCTGGACTTCAGAGATGAAGTCCGTGGCCCTGCAGCCCAGATACCTCCCAAATTTACCACCCAGAGAGCGACAGGTGATTAGAGCAGTGACAAACAGCACCTGAGCAAATACCTGGGCCCATCAGGGCTGCCAATGCCACCGCAACATCCATTCCTCTTAGCTTTAAAAACATGTTATAGTCAGTGGGTCGGCCAGGCATGTAAATGGCTACGGGCTCACATTTTGTTTTTACTTTAAAAACATGATGGGTTGGATCCAGATTTAGTCATACTTCGAGTACACCCATGGAAATCAATGGGACAGGTTAGTCATGGGTAACTTGTCTCATTGATTTCAATGGTTCTACTCTAAGTATGACTAAATTTGGATCCAACCCATTATTTCTTTCTACCACAAGATGACACTTATTTCCAGGTAAAGCTCATTTGATTTCTGTTGCCATGATAATGCTATGACTTAAGTGAACTTAAAAAGCAAAACTGCTCATGGTAAAAGTATGTCAAATTTTTTCCATTGGGGTTGGCAAACAGTCTTGGCGAGGGGTGGGAAGCTGTTGCTCTAACACAGCGGTTCTCAACCTGTGGGTCGGGACCCCTTTGGGGGCCGAATGACCCTTTCACAGGGGTCGCCTAAGACCATCGGAAAACACATATTTCCGATGGTCTTAGGAAACTGTATTGACTGAACTATGTCATGTATCATCTTTTGTATTATTAAAGCTATTGTTATGTATTATTTTCATTAGCAAACCATCCCATGACAATGGATCGTGTAGAGAAGAACAAAAATAATTTTATGGTTGGGGGTCACCACAACATGAGGAACTGTATTAAAGGGTCGCGGCATTAGGAAGGTTGAGAACCACTGCTCTAACATATCAGGAACGCAGAACGTGTTTAAAGCATGGAAGTGAAGTGTGGATGGAGGAACAATAGAAATGTTAGTTGTGCTTTACAACTGAGGTAACCTATATGGCTTAGGGTGTGCATGGCAGACCAGGGGCCCGTTCAGACAACATGCTAGGCCATGGTTAGGCCGCTAACCCTTTTGCAGCAAATGGTTAGTGAGCGTGTTTAAACTGTGGTTACGTAGCCACCATGGTTAGGAATGGTTCACACGACACGCTAAGCCATATTATTTAGCTCAAAATGCTGAGGTTCAGCGTGTCGTTTGAACAGGGTCCATGAGTGGTAAACACAGTACGGTAAATACCTCACTATCACTCCCTGCCCCCCCTCCCCACTTCTACCACCTGAAGCAGCCACCTTACTCTACCTGTAGGGCTGGGCCCATTACTGCTATTGCTTCTGGAGTTGCTCACATTTTGTGCAAAGGAAAAGAAAAACATACTGAACTTATTGGTCGCAGACAGCAAGAAAATACAGAGAACGTCACATTTTTAAAGGATATTTATTCAACTGCTTCTGTTGTGGAAGACAGAAGTAATTACTTCAAATGTCAGAGCGGCTCATGCAGTCCCTCCAACGCTAAACTGGGCACTACAGTGTTTGGGCCACTTCTTCCAGCTGTAAAATCACAATAATCTTATTTTACTTTATTTTTAAAAAATTTATATGTTCCCCACTCTTTGGTATGGCTACTTTCATGCCAGCTCACAGATGAAGTTTAGCACACAACTGAAAATAACAAAACTGAATCTACCAAAAATTAAAACAAGTTAAAAAAACACACCATAGCAATGAGACTATTAAGATGGCCTTTTATGTTATTGTATCGTCCACTACAAGGACAATATGATAACAAAAAAAGGCAACATAAAAGGGGTCTGAAAAATACCGAAATAAAGCATCAGACATCATGCAAGGACTGGTGAATGCATCATGTGCCTGATGTTGTAATATCCAGAGAAAAGCCTAATGCAAATTGGCCCCAGGACAGAAGACAACAAAAGCTCTTCCAGACAAGGTTTTTATCCTGCCATAAACACAAAATTTTACTTGGGGAGGGTGAGGGGGGTGAGGGAGACATAACCCTTCTGTGATTTCCCAACACTTCTTCCATCTTTTCTGTTTTTCTCCCTCTCTAGAACCCGGGGTCATCCCACGAAGCTGACTGGTGGGAGACTCAGAACAGATAAAAGGAAGCACTTCATAGAATCATAGAATAGTTGAGTTGGAAGGAGCCTATAAGGCCATCGAGTCCAACCCCCTGCTTCTTCACACAGCACAGAGTTCAACTATGAAATTGCTACCACAAGATGTAGTGATGGCCACCAATTTGCATGGCTTTAAAAGGGGGTTGGATAAATTTGTGGAGGAGGAGGCTATCAATGGCTATTAGTCTCAACGGCTATGTGCTACCTCCAGTATCAGAGGCAGTAGGCCTATATACACTGGTTACTGGGAAACATGGGTAGGAGGGTGCTGTTGCACCCATGTCCTGCTTGTGGGTTCCTGGTCAACAGCTAGTTGGCCATTGTGTGACGAGAGTGCTGGATCAGATGGACCCCTGGTGTGATCCAGCATGGCTCTTATGTTCTTATGTTATGTCCCCTCTCACCAAAAAACAAACCAGTTAAGGAGGAAGAGATGAAATAAGTGCACAGCGCCTTTTGATTGGTAGCGCTAGGAGCCCTCCATCTGAAAGCATGCCAAGATTAGTGGAGGAATGAGGTTGGATTTTTTGTGTGAAAAACCCTTTATTCATTCCGCTGTGTCAGAAGCAAAGGCATTCTCTGTCACATGCACACAGCACTCGAAATCAGCTAGCTGGGCAAATATAAGATTCATCATCATTCCACTCACTGCTCCCAGCCTCTCCCAAATTCTGATCCATCCAACAAGCCCTGCCAAAACTGTGGGAGGGATCTGGAAAGCACAAGCTATATTCTACCCTGTTTCCAACGCCAAGGTGCCCTTGCTCAGCTAGCCAATCTTCCAAATTTACATTTCAAGCCCAGGTTTTCCCTCGTACTCAACGTCCAGGCTGGAAGACTCAAATCGCATATATTTGATATTCATATGCCATTCTGGGGCATCCCGTTCAAGGCAACGCAAGGTTGCGGAGTCTATGTAGTCAGCAGGAAAGTCATCCAAGGATTCCACCACGTGCCTAAGGAGGACACCGCAAGGATTTCCTATTTAGAAGCGAAGAACTGCTATTCAAAATGTCACTCGTGCCTCAAGCTAAGGTTACACCGGGCTAGGGGCTGCAAACTTGGAGGCCTAATTTTAGGGTTCTAAAAGCCCCAGGCGTCTATTCTTACCCAGGGTGCTTAGTATACACAGGTCTACCCTTGTTTATAAGGGCACTTTTACTTTACTCTTTAAAATGTGGGAATGGCTCCACCACGGAGTCTTGTCCCATAAAAAACACAAAAGTCTGCAAAGCTGCACCTTATCAAAAGCAGGGAGGGCTCAAAAAGGCCTCATTGCTAATAGGGAGCCAGTCTGTTCAAACAGCCTCTCTGCAAAAAGCTTCCCACAGCGCAGAGTTCAACTATGGAATTCGCTACCACAATGGTGGGCGAGGCCAAAGGCAACAGTGTCAAGAATACCAACATAGTTCAGCTGAAAGCTCTTATTGCCAGTAACTAGGCAGAACTGGGATCCCTGGTGAGTTGCGAACATCACGGCGAACTACGCTTGCTGCTAAACTGTGAAAATTGAAGCCATGCAAACAACGGAGGGAGCATGTGAACCCACGGTTTATTTTTGATCCTTTAAAACCAGAGGTAGGAAACCTGGTGCCCTACAGATGTTTTGGATTATAACTCCCGTAATCCCTGATGATTGGCCATACTGGCTGAGGCTTATGGGGGTTGTAGTTCAGAGTATCTATAACTGATTTGGAGGACTGGCTCAAATTGGAGAAAAGGCGAGTAAGGGGAGACATGTGAGAGGTGTATAAAATTATGCACGGTGTGAAGAAAGTGGATAAGGAGACATTTTTCTCTCACTCATAATACTATGTTATGGGGTCATCCCATGAAGGTTGGTTGGTGGGACATTCAGGACAGATAAAAAGAACTTCTTCACACAGCACAGAGTTCAACTATGGAATTTGCTATCACAAGATGTAGTGATGGCCATCAGTTTGGATGGCTTTAAATGGGAGTTAGACAAATTCCTGGAAGAGGAGGTTATCAATGGCTACTAATTCTGATGGCTATATTCTTCCTCCAGTGTCAGAGGCAGTATCCCAGGAACATGGGTGAGAGGGTGCTGTTGCATCCGTATCCTGCTTGTGGGTTTCCTATGGGCAGCTGGTTGGCCACTGTGTGAACAGAATACTGGACTAGATGGACCCCTGGTCTGATCCAGCAGGGCTCTTATGTTACATTCAACTGGTATGGACCACACTGGGCAAAAATGTTCACCCCAGGATTATTATTACTGAGCACAGACAAAATTGCTCCATTGTACCCACAGTGTTTGAAAAACACACACACACAAACCTGAGCAGACATGCTTTCCATCTATTTTCATACACCTACCCCAGACAAACTGAATGTGAATTATCTGCCTCGATCTATATATAAAGCTGCCAGCCAATCTTTTTTAATGAAGCGTTTCAGTGCCGACAGCATTTCAGGACTTCACTTCAGAAAGCCCAAACCTCCTTCACAATATATGCCAGATGTATCCCCAGGGAAGAGGCCTGGGAGAGCACACTGAGGAAGGGGCTGAGGCAGAGATTCCCACCTGCCAAGGAAGCTTAGTGTGTGTGTGTGTGTGTGTGTGTGTGTGTGTGTGTGTGTGTGTGTGTGAAGAAAAACTTGTCAACGTAACAAGATTCCCTGCCAGAAGCTGACGGCTGTGACTTCTCAAGCTCCTGCTACGTTAACCCCAGTGAGTAAGTGTTTTCAAACACCCGTTCCCATCTGCGCTCCCCAGGAAGCGACCGCGCATTTGTCAACTCCTCGCAAGATGCCAGTCCCCTGCCCCGTGGTGCGACTCACCCCGCTCCCAATCCGAAGGCAACGTGAAAGAGAAAAATTAAGATTCTGGGAATCGAGGGCTTTGTTCTCCCCTCCTGCCTGCCACCTTGCAGGAGGCAAGATATGCACACTCGGGGATGTTCAAGACACTCTTGCGAAAGATCAGAATGATAAAAGATAATTAAAAAACGAGGCCGAGGGAGAGCACACGGCAGAAGCACCTGGCAAGGGATTAGCACACTTTCTTGGCCCTGCGGAGCTCAGAGCCGCCATTTGCATTCAAGGGCCGGCTTTTAACCTCTTAGAACATCGTGTTATCACCGTTTAGCATGCTCATCACACAACACAGATAAGGGCTTTCTTCTAAAGCTGTCGGAAAAGGCTTCCGAACCTCTCACTTCCTTCCACTCCTGTGACCCTTCCGAGCATTAAAGAGGATCCGCTGGTTGACCTTCACCTTTTGCCTGCGTTAAGCCTCGCCGGGCCTCAGATACACAGCCATATGCACACAATGCTAATGATGTTCTCCCGAGGTTCAGGCTGCCGCTTGTGTAAAACACTGGTGCGGTAATTATCCCAGGTCCCACCCGTGGGAACAGCTCTAGCTTGAGTGCACAATTACAATAATCAAGGGTAATTTGATGCACTAGCGCCACTTGCAAGCACTTGCCGGGGTGGGAGGGGAGGAGGAGAAAGAGGACTACATACACAAATACAGATTTTGGTACCTGGTGTTGAATGTAGTATCCAGAGGAGGAAATTGACCAACGTCAGCTTTTGGGCACTTGCCTAGTGACACAACAACCCATGGTTTGTTAAACAGTGGTTGAGAACAAAGTGGGAGCAAGGGTGTTGGCTCCTGTCCACTTCCGCTGAGCTAAATAACTCAGGGACAATCCATTTCTGGGTTGCTGTCAATGGAATCTGAACCTACTGAGGAACGACCCAGACTTGTAACCCAACAACAAACCATGGGTTACAAGTCTGCATTGTTCCTCACCCAATAACCTACAATTCCAGATTGGACGTCATAGGCAATAATCCAGAGTCGGAGCATCCCTGGGTCGTGTAGCTCAGTGGGAATGGGCAAGCAAGTGCCAGCATACTTGCTCCCTCTTGCTCATTCACGGAAACAAACAAACCCTGGGTTGCTATGACACATGTACCAGGCCAGTAAGAGCCAAGAGTGGGAATGGGGAATACCCAAGTGTTGGAAGCCTAGTGCTTCTGAAAGGCTTATTTTACCTCCCTATGGCTAGCAGAAGCCATCAAGCTCTTACAAACAAAGCCAGACACTGAAATTCAATTTGCATGATTTATTCAGACTGCAGAACTGCACATAATTTGTTGCTGCCCAGATTGAACATACCCATGGAAAAGGAATGTACAAACCAACCCTGGCATTTTGAACAAGGGTCATACATGCCTTAACGGTTTCCACTAGGTATTTCTTAAACTACAAGGCCCAGCCAACCAAGTTAAAACACAGAATGACAAGGCCACACTTAGTACCCCAGGGAATAACCTACTACAGATCAGGACCAGAAGAAAAAGTGACAGAACACCACTCAGCATCACCTACAAGTGCAACATAACACCTCACTCAGATTATTGCAATATATCACATGTGGAGCTGCCTTTGAAAACAGTCCAGAAACTTCGGTTAGTTCAGAATAGAGCTGGAAGATGGACAATTTGACCACATTACACTGGAGCTTCATCAGCTACACTACCTTCCAGTCTATTTCCAGGCCCAATTCAAAGTACTGGTTTAACCTTCAAAGCCCTATATAGCTCAGGACCAGGTTACTTGTCCCTGCAGGTAAGTACCTACTCAAACTACCTGAGATCATATTCTGAGGAACTTCTCCTGGTATCGCTGCCAAGTGAGGTGTGGAGGATGGCTACTCCACACCTTTCTGTGGTGGCATCCTGGTGATGGAATGTCTTCTCCAGAGAGGCCCATCCTAGTATAAATCTTGTGGCCTTTTTGGCATCAGGTAAAGAGCCCAGGTTTTTGAAAAACTTTTTAAAAAGTGTTTTAGTAATTTAAGTTATCTGTGGTGGTATTTCTGGAATTTTAAAGTTGTTTAAACATCTCTTGTGCTGTTGAGAGTCCTGATGTATTAACTTTACTCTTTGCTCCTGAGTTTTTACGCTATATTTTACATTTGGTTTTATGATGCTGGTTTGTATTTTAATATTTTATCATTCCAAGCCACCCAAAGAATTTGGTTTTTGGGCAGCACATACATGCTTTAAGTGCATACATATATATAAATCACCTATTATTGCTGCTGTGAATGGTCACTTTGTTTATCTGAGGCTTTACATATCAGCTCAGAGGATTGTGCTTCTTACATTCTGTTGCAAATGTAAGAAGATACAAAAGACAGGGCTCCTGCAGCTTTAACTGTTGTGATGAAAAGAGAATTTCACCGGGTGCTGCATGCATACAAATGACACCTGCTAAAATTCCCTTTTCCATACAACTGTTAAAGATACAGGAGCCCTGTCCTCCTTTCCATATGGTCACCCTAAAATATCTCTACTTTCCTCTAAACATGGCCACAACATCAGGCCTAACTTTTGGACTGTTTTGTTCTCCCTGCCACGTAGCCTGAAGAAGAGTTCTAGAGAACTTAAAATCTTTCATATCCTTTTGTGGCATTTTGGTCAGTCCAAATAAGTTATTGTCCAACTGTGAGCTCTGGATCCTGTCATTGTTAAGCAAATTAATACCTGTAGTGGGATGAAAACCTGTTATCACAATTCAGGCTATAAGTGATAGAATCCAATTTCTTTCACACTGGAGTCTTCTTTTGAAGTTCCTACGAATGGCCTCTTTGAGGTCAGGAAAAGTGTGTATACATACCAACAAAGACGTTGGATAACACTTCATCCATTTGATGAAGTGGGCTGCAGTACACAAAAGTTTATGACATAATGAACTTGCTAGTCTTTAAGGCAACACAAGTCTCTTTATTGTTTTTGCTGCAACCGGCTAAAATTGCTAACCCTATGGAAATAGTACCATTTCTGACACGCTTAAAAATCCAGCACCAGCGTTTTGGGATATATTTAGAGGAAAGGCAGGGAACCTGTAGCCTTGTGCAGGTACTTTTGGACTCCAACTCTCACCATGGCGGGTGGTTGGGAATGATGGGAGTTGTAGTCCAACATCACCTGGAGAGCTACGGGTTCCTCACCTCATGACTTATATGCTCCATTATTTTGCCATGGGAGTCAACACTGAACCAAAGGTAAAATTTCATTTAATCCAGTGTGAAAGCTACTATGGATGATCTTGCAGCTGCTTAACACTTCTCAGCAGAATTTGCAGTAAGAATAAGAGATCACTGCCTGACTGCATAGTAAAGTCAAACAGCTGCAGAGAGGCATAAGCCCCAGGCACAGATTTTAAAAAGCACCTTTAATATTTCCAACAGGAAGACAAAAACACAAAAAGAACCCGAAGTATTTACATACCAAATAGTTTCAACTGCCAATCTGCATTTAGTCCCAACTATTATTAAAAGAAAGGTTAATTAGTGAAGCATTTTGTTGTTGCTTTTGGGGGGGGGGGGGGAACCAAAATCAAAATGAAAGTAGAAAAGAACAGAGCCTCAAGCTGCTGAAGAAATAAAAACTTATTCTGGTGGAATAAAAGTCACAGGAAGGCTGGAACCTCTGCACATTTTGATTTAAAAACTTCCTCAGAGGCAAATGAAATTGCTGCTGAAAATTTTAAATCAAAACAGCATTGGGAGCCCTACAATTTTTATTTTGCTGGAATGTTTTCTTCCCACCCCCACCCCACCCCACTTTCCCCCCCTTCCTCGGCTTCCATTTTTACAAGCGCATAACTCGAACATTCTGTTCCTGCATCTAGCTTTTAAAGGACTTAATTTTAAACCTATTGCTGCACATATATTTGACTTTCAGAAAGGGTTCAGTTCCTCTAAATCCATTGACATGAAAGGGAATCTTAGCAAAATAAATTACCCGGTTGGCAGTGATTTGTGTGACTCAACAAGTGACTTGCCCTTTCCCTGGCACAAGACAATTGCACTGAAGTGCCTGAAATGGTGTTTGTCAGCTCCGAAGTGCTAACCCACTGCGATGTGCCACCGGTTGCTAAATGACTCAGCCATTGTTTACACATGCAACAGCAAGATGGGCCAACGAGCCAACATGACGAAGCAGCCCAAATGTTTACCACCCCTACTGTAACGCTTACAAGCTCCCTTGGAAAAGCCAGGACATGGCTTTCAGGGTTGCCAAATGGTACGCCTAAGTAACTTCTGTTCTTTTCAAAATCATCCCCACACCAGATCTGGAAAGAAGCATTTAAACAGGAAGATATTAAAATGCTCAGGGCAAAGCAGTTAAGATGTCTTCCTTTAAAAAACAAAAACGAAGGAGGGGGGACAAAAAAGGCTTTTATTTAGTGTGTGTGTGTCTCTCTGTGTGTGTTTTTTATTTAGAACAGAACAAAGAAAATGAAATAGGACAGGAAAGTCAATCTCCAAGGTAACAAAAAGAAGACCATGAACAAAATAATGGCTAAATCGCAGTGAAAATAGTAGTAATGTCCAGATACACTAATTTCCAGATATAATAGATTAGGAAATAAAGAAAATAAAAAGTTATAGCATATCAAACGTATCTAATGCCTCCTGAAGGATAGGAAGATAGGAACAAAGGAAGCAGCCCTATACCCTTGGGTCCATCTAGCCCAGTATCGTTGACACAGACTGGCAGCAGCTCTCCAGGGTTTCAGGAGTTTTTCCTGCCCTACCTGGAGATACCAGGGATCAAACCTGGGACCTTCTGCATGCAAAGCAGTTGCTCTATCACTAAGCTACAGCCCCTCCCAATGTGATCTATTGTGCCTCCAAATCAATAAGGCTGCAAGCGTGTTCAGAGGAGAGCAATGAGTATGATCAGGGGTCTGGAAACAAAGCCCTATGAGGAGAGGCTGAAAGAACTGGGCATGTTTAGCCTGAAGAAGAAAAGACTTAGGGGAGACATGATAGCACTCTTCAAATACTTAAAAGGTTGTCACACAGAGGAGGGCCAGGAACTCTTTTCGATCATCCCAGAGTGCAGGACATGGAATAACGGGCTCAAGTTACAGGAGACCAGATTCCGTCTGGACATCAGGAAAAACTTCCTGACTTTTAGAGCAGTGCGACAATGGAACCAGTTACCTAGGGAGGTTGTGGGCTCTCCCACACTAGAGGCCTTCAAGAGGCAGCTGGACAGCCATCTGTCAGGGATGCTTTAAGGTGGATTCCTGCATTGAGCAGGGGGTTGGACTCCAGGGTCTAATAGGCCCCTTCCAACTCTACAATTCTATGATTCTATACATGTTTAGACAGAAAAAAAGTCCTCCAACTTCCAGCATTCCTCAGCCAGTGTGGCTGGCTGGGGAATGCTGGATGTTGGAGGACTTTTTCTGCCTAAACATGTATCTGATTGCACCCTAAGCACCTTCCAATTCTGACCAAATCTCTTTTGGTTCTGCCTACCTTGTTTTACTCATATATATAGCCAGCAATGTTTGTCATATTCATACGTGTTCGATTCCCATTTAACAATTGTCAGGATTTGTGCCCACTTCCTTCTACTTTGCATAAGTGAGTCCGGCAGCAATTCTTTCCATTGCGTTTGAAGTCAAGCAGGAATATAAATCAGCAGGAGAGACAAACATGATATTGTCAGAGTTGCACTCAAGAGCCTCCCCCACAATGAGGGGACATCGAAGCTGTGGTCCTTGATTACACATGGGGTGTGACTGCCTCGCTATTTAGAAACATGGAGAAAGATCTTTGTACAATTACAAGTGATTGCCAACGAACAGATCCTGAGATTTTCTTTCCCATTCTTCACTATGAAGGGAAGAAATATGGAAAGGATGAACCAAAATGATCCAGGGTTGAACCAAAGTGAACCAAAATGATCCAGAGGCTGGAGCAACTCCCCTATGAGGAAAGGTTACAACGTCTGGGACATTGTTTAGAGAAAAGGCGAGTGAAGGAAGACAAAATGGAGGTGTACAAAATTATGCATGGTGTGGAGAAAGCGGATAGGGAAACATTTCTCTTCCTATTCGTAATACTAGAACCCTCTTTTTGACTCCAGGTGAAGACTTTTTTATCTTCTCAGTAGTTTAACAGTTTATCATCTTAGTCCTTTAACCTTGCTGTTTTAAATCTGTATTTTAAATCCATATAAATCTCTGCATTGCTGCTCGTTTTTATCCTGGTTGTGTTTTTATATTGTACTTTATATTGTGTTTTTATACTATTGCTCGTTCGATACTTTGAATTGTACTTCATGGTTTTAATTTTTGTGAACCGCCCAGAGAGCTTCGGCTATTGGGCGGTACAGAAATGCAAGCAATAAATAAATAAAGAGAGCCAATGTGGTGTAATGGCTAGAGTGTTGGACTGGGAGTCAAGAGATCCGGGTTCTAGTCCCCACTCGGTCATGGAAGCTCACTAGGTGACTTTGGGCCAATTACAGACTCTCAACCCAGCCTACATCACTGGGTTGTTGTTGTGAAGATAAAATAGAGAGGAGGATTATGTACGCCACCTTAGGTTCCTTGTAGGAAAAAAGTCAGGATATAAACACAAACGTAATAATAATTTTTAAAAAGGGTAGTACTACTTCATATGGCGCATAGTTAAAATATGGCGTTGGCTATCACAAGACATAGCAGTGGCCGCTAATTTGGATGGCTTTAAAAGTTGAGTAGACAAACTCATGGTAAGAGTAAGGCTAGCAATGGCTACTATTCACTGTGGCTATACACTAATCCCAGTACCAGAGGCAGAATGCCTCAGTACACCACTTGCTGGGGAACATGACTGGGAATGTGCTATTGCACTCATGTCCCACTCGTGGGCTTCCCACAGGCAACTGATAAGACTATTCTGTAAACAGAATGCTGGACTAGAAGAACCCTTGGTCTGATCCAGTAGGGCTCATTCTTAAGTGAGGTCCTGTCCCTCCCCTCAACAGATCTGGATTGGAACGGCTTTCTAATTTGTTCATTAATTATTTGAGTTTAATACTTGGTGGCCAAGTTTGCAGATGACACTAGTAGAGCCTAAGGTGTATATCTGCAGCTTTCTCTCATCTTTCATGATAAAAATGTAACCAAACACAAACTCCACGGCTTCAATACCAGTTGCTCATGCGCCCCTCCATTCACACGGGTTTTTTTTCAGTGATTTGCGCATTTCGCCTGTTGAAAAGTTCTGGAGAACTCAAGAGTTTGCACAGTTTTTGTGACCTTTGAGCTGGGCTAATAATAAAGGTATTCCAGCGATATGGATTTTGGAATTTTCTTTTCAAATTATTCAGGATGGTGAAAACCCAAGCAAACTGCAAAGTGCTACAAAACGGAGGAATACGTAACAAAAAGGCAAATGCAAATTCAATGTCATGAAATGTAAAGTGATGCATAAGAACCTAAGCAGAGCCCAGCTGGATCAGACCAACGGTCCATCCAGTTCAGTGTTCTGTTCACACTGTGGCCAACCAGCTGTCAACTCGGAACCCACAAGCAGGACTCAGGTGCAACAGCACCCTCCCACCCATGTTCCCCAGCAACTAGTGTACAAAGGCCTCTGAAACTGGAGATAGCACATAATCATCAGGACTAATAGCCATTGATAGCATTCTCCTCCCAGAATTTGTTTAACCCCCTTTAAAGCCATCCAAATTGGTGGCCATCACTACTTCTTATGGTCATGAATTCCATAGTTTAACTCTGCGCTGTGTGAGGAGGTACTTCCTTTTATCTGTCCTGATGCACTTTGGGGCAAATAAATAAATACATCCCAACTTCACATGTACACTGCTGGGATCTGAACTGGTGATGAGTAACCAGGAAAAAGGTATTATGGTCGTGGTGGACAGCTCATCAACCCAGTGTGTGGTTGCTGTGAAAACAGCAAATTTCATGCTAGAGATTAGGAAAGGGGCTGAAAATAAAAAACCACCAGTATTGCAACGCGTTTATACAAATCTATGATGAGGACACAGTTCGAATACTACGTATGGCTCTGGTTGCCATAATTCAAAAAGAGTAAAGACAGAAAAGGTGCAGAAAAGAGAAATCAAAATTATCAGGGAGATACTACAACTTCCCTGCAACGGAAAAGCTAAAGTGTTTGGGTCTCCTCTGTTATTCCTTTTTACTTCTTGAAGTTCTTAGTCAGCCTTTTTCTTCTTAGCCTTTTTTTCTTTTCCCTATCTCCACCCCCACAATCGCCTCCAACCTGCTCTTTGTAACTTCCTGCCTGATGAAGAATCTGGAGATCTGGAAAAACTCGCACATTTTTTTGCGATGTTTGAATTGGCCTAATAACGTTATTCTACTATACAGATTTTGGAATTTTTCTTACGGCCTGCTGCATTTGTTTTCAGTTAATTAGTTAGTTTTTCTTCCAGGGCAATAGTCCATAGTTGGTTGTACAAGAAAACAAATGAAAAACAAGTGTTTTTTTTTCTTTTCCAGTTTTTACTATTACATATGTAACAGCTACAAACATGAAAGTTAATAATTCTTTATGAAGCAGAATCTTGTTTGACTGATGCAAATCCTGCTGAGTTCAAGAGGGTTTATTTCCTTGAATGTGTTTAGGATTGCAGCTTAAGCAGGGAACTTGGTATGAGTCCGAAACATATAGGTAACAGCAAGCTCCAGAAATAACTTTCAGGTTTTGGCTAAATCAACTAGTAGAAAGGACGTAAGAACGTGTTTTTTAACCAATTCTTTTTTTTAAATTAAAAGCAACTAAGATTTCTTGAGACGGGTTACAGTCCCGCTGGAAAATGGATACTCACAGCTAGTACCCATGCTCCTTTCTTCTCTCTGCGAAAGAGTACATCCTTGTGCAGAATTTAAAACAGCAGTGAGATACTTTACCCAGGGTGGGACCTTGTTCATCCTTTTATCTACAGAACCTGCCAGTGCATCCAAAGAAAAGCATGCACACACAGCCGGCCATCTGAGCATCAGTACAACAAATGTCCGCCAGGATAGCGCATGCAGCACCTCAAGCTGTTGTAGTAGCAGTGATCTTGATGGCATGAGCTATATTGCAATCTGGGGAAGAACTAACTCTCACCTAATAGCCCAATATCCTCTTTGACGCATCTGCTTAGGGTGAGTTTCAGACATCCTCCTGCCCATAAAGGACTCCATGAACAAGGCTGAATATCCGGGTGATGGAGAAAGGCAAATGAGCCTATGGTATACTACCCATGCCTCACCACATAAGAAGAGCCATGCTGGATCAGACCAAGGGTCCATCTAGTCCAGCACTCTGTTCACACAGTGGCCAACTAGCCATCGGCCAGGGACCAACAAGGCAGGACATGGTGCAACAGCACCCTCCTGCCCATGTTCTCCTGCAACTGGTGCACACAGGCTTACTGCCTCGAATATGGGAGATAACACACAACTATCAGGGCTAGTAACCATTGATAGCCTTCGCCTCCAGGAATTTACATGTATATTCTAATCATGGTGACTGTGCATGAATGGGTCCTAAAAATTCACATCTGTGAAAGCAAAAAATTTGACCAAACCAGCCATCTGTGCATCCTGCGCATCCAACAGTGCTATAGACTTATTGGCAGAGTTGGATATAGGCCAGATGGGTTAACAGTGCTATAAATGTATTGGAAATAGGCCAGATGGGTACACATTATTTAAGTACCTGACATCCAGTTCTCAAAAGCATCGTATATTTCCTTCCCTAAATAGCACCTGACATCCAGTTCTCAAAAGCATCGTATATTTCCTTCCCTCCAGATGGTTTGGACTTCAACTACCATCAGCCCCAGCCAGCATAGCCAATGGTCAGGAATGCTGGGAGCTGTAGTCCCAGGTTAGGGAAGGCTATTCCCAAGAGAGAAACATTAAACCGGTGCAGCCTCCTGCACAAAAGAAAGCTACATCTCTCGGATTTCATGTCTCTAGGAGCCTCTAACAAGGAAGAAATAAATGGTCCCAGTCATGATTGGACTAGAGGACCTTCCTGTTACTTCCAACCATGCAATAAAAAGTTCCACCTACATTTACAAGCTCCCATCTAACCTTAACTCTCTCTATGACTGGGTTCGGATGACACAAAAAACAGCTCTGGGTTAAATAAGCCATGGTGGTTTATTTAAACCATTGTGGATTATTGTGTTATTGTGTTGTCTGTTGGTTATTTTTTAATCTACTATGGCTTATTTGGCCAAAGTAACCCACTATGATAACCTACGGTTCGCAGTAGGCTTTATTGAACTCATCATGGGTTATTGTGTTGTCTGGCAGTGACCATGGTTATTTTATTTGCCTACAGAGTTGCGCGGCAAGAGCGATTCAGATTGCTGCCACTCTACTCCTTGCTGTCATTCCCTGTGTAATGGAAACAACTTACCTGGGGTATTTCAGCAGTATCTATGGGGGGGGGGGGGAATGCGCAATTGGGAACACCTGAAACCATCTATACCAACAGTGTTTATGAAGAGAAATGCGCAACTGTGCTTCAGCACTATAACACTTTAGTGGTACTGAGAACACTTTAAGGCGGCTATGCCAGCAATATCTATGGGGAGGGGATGCGCAATTGTGCTTTAGCACTTCAGCCCATAAGCGAAAGAACACTACAGCGCTTCAAAGCACACTACTGTCAGTGGGGGAAAACACAAGGAATGGACGAAAAAAAGAGTTGTAGGGTTTTGAGAACGCGTTGGGTGGCTCCCTTCGAGAAGCATCGGTGTGTGAGATTTTCTCCCAATCCTGCAAACTTCCAAGGGTATATTT
The DNA here is from genome assembly GCF_023053635.1 of Elgaria multicarinata webbii. Lineage (NCBI taxonomy): Eukaryota > Metazoa > Chordata > Lepidosauria > Squamata > Anguidae > Elgaria > Elgaria multicarinata. The sequence goes on along the minus strand of NC_086174.1, from coordinate 22,449,627 downwards.
GCACCACCCCCTTTTTGGTACACCTGGGGTTTTTGCTCCTTTGTGTGCAATCGTGCAGGGTTTTGAGGGTGCATTGGCTGCCTCCCGACTAGGGGAAACTGTGTATGAGGTTTTGTCCCAATCCTGCAAACTTCGAGTGCTTTAGAGCCACCAATCCAGTCAGGGTGAGGCTGGAAGCGCTGAATTAAGCCCCTGTACTTTACCCCACACCTCTCCCTTCTCGTTGGGATATTGTGGAAGGTTAAAACAGGCTGCTGCGATGTTGTCAATGGGTGAAACGGTGCCACTGCTGGGGAAAGAGCACTGCAGCGGGGCAAGGAGCAGGGAGACGACTCAGATTACATAACAGCAGCTTATTTGTCTGATCGTGGGGGTAAGGGGATAGGAAGGAAAGGAAAGGAACCTCTCCGGCAAGCACTGAGTCATTACTGACTCTTGGAGGGACGCCAGCTTTCGCTGACGTTTTCTTGGCAGGCCTTATAGCAGGGTGGTTTGCCGTTGCCTTCCCCGGCCATTATTACCTTTCCCCCAGCTAGCTGGGTACTCATTTTACCGACCTCGAGAGGGGATAACAGAAGCTTATTTTCAAAATAGTAGCTACTATTAGCTTATTAAGCCATCATGGTTTAAAGTGACATCCAAACCCAAGCAATGTAAACCTGTGCCAATGTAAGAAATATTTCAGTTCTAAAACGAGGGACAAAACGCTTCCCCCTGTAATCATTCTTTTAAAAACAGCCGCGCTATTTTCTGCAGCAATATTTTTAAAAAGCCACCAGGGAGATGGGATACACACACACACACCCCAGCAAAATTAACTGGAGTCAGGGGGCGGGGAAAGAAGGAAAGAGAATCTTATAATAGAAACCGTTATGCAAACATGACAAACTATAGCTAACAGCTTCACCTATAATTAAGGTAATCAACTAAACTGACTTTTTCGCAATCAGAAGCTCATTAGAAAGCAATCTTAGGTACGACTCTCAGCACATCGAAATCTTCCTTCCAGCACTGAAGAAGTTAGACTCCAAAAGCACGCTGCTTCGCAACATCCAATTTTAGTGCCGCGTTTGACGACATCACCTATACTTATGTGCAAAGAACAGTAGTTGAAAATCTGCTCGCACAGAATACAGCCAACCCAACGTCCGTAGCGCAGATAGTGGTCTGGGGGACAGAAATCTATTTTGCCACACAACTATTTTGCCTCTTTCCAGCAGTCGCAGTGGCTATAGTGTTGGACTGGGAGTCGGGAGATCCGGGTTCTATTCTCCACTTGGCCATGGAAACCCACTGGGTGACTTTGGGTCAGTCACAGACTCTCAGCCCAACTTACCTCACAGGGTTGTTGTTGTGAGGATAAAATGGAGAAGAGGAGGCTTATGTATGCTGCCTTGGGTTCCTTGAAGGAAAAAAGGCGGGATATAAATGCAATAATAAATAAGGTCAGCACCAACTACCACTAAGGTTCTGTAGAGTTATGGAGCCTATGTCCTCAGACAATACTATAACCCATAAATATTCGTATTTACACATTAGATCCGGGCTACAGCTCCTTCTGATTTGCTCAGGAATGCTGAAAATGGTGTTTCCCCACCCTTTATGATTCAAACTCTGGGTAACTGTATTTAATGAATTAAAATTTGGTAGGACCAGCACAGCCCCAGAGCCTCGATACCTCTGCGCTAGCGTATCAAAGTACACAGACAGAAGCATCTCTTTGCTGCTCCCTCTCTCTCAGAATCAGGGTTTTGAAAGAGCTGCACAGGCTTTATTTGTTCATCAAAGATTGGTTTAAAAGTCCTTCATCTGCACAGGATTGGCGAGTATGACTGAGGAGTAGATATGAACACAGATGTGGCGATTTTCAGTACTTTTTTGGGAGGGAGGTTTCCTGAAATTTAAACAATATGAGGGAAGTACATGTGATGGTCTTTCAATTTTTACAAGGATTCCAATAAAAATGTCAACATAATATAATAGCTGGAGCAGCTCCCCTATGAGGGAAGGCTACAACAGCTGGGATTGTTAAGCTTAAAAAAAAAAAAGGCAAATAAGGGGAGACATGACAGAGTTGTACAAAATTATGCACGCCGTGGAGATTGTGGGTAGGGAGACATTTTTCTCCCTCTTTCAAAAGACTAGAACCCAATGGGGTCCTTATCCCATGAAGGTGATTGGTGGGGGCTTCAGGACAGATAAAAGGAAGGACTTCTTCACACTACACATCATTGAACTATGGAATTCGCTACCACAAGATGTAGTGATGGGTACCAATTTGGATGGCTTTAAAAAGCAAGTTAGGCAGAAGGCTCTCAATGGCTACTAGTCATGGTGGCCATATGGTACCTCCAGTGCCACTGGCAGTGTACCTATGTACAGCGGCTGCTGGGGGAACATGGATGGGAGGGTACTGTTGAACTTATGTCCTGCTTTTGTGTTTCCCATGAGCAGTTGGTTGGACACTGCGTGAGCAGAGTGCTGGACTAGATGGACCCTTCGTCTGATCCAGCAGGGCTCTTATGTTCTTAGTTAAGGGCGCAATGCTATGGATGTTTAGACAAACAAAAGGCCTACAACTCCCAGCATGCTCCAGCCAGCCTGGCCAGGAGTTGTGGGCCTTTAAACGTACACAGGATTGCGCCTTAAATTACACTGCGAAGAATCCTATGGCTGCTCAGACGTGGCAAAAAAGCCAAAAGCAAAGCCATAGTTGAAAGCGGCTTAGATTACAGAGTAAAATATAGTCAAGACACTTTTACAGAACACAACGCAACCCAGTAATCATTTCTGAGACACCTTTAGTCCGATTTATACTCTATCTGAAACAAAGACAACCCGGGGGGGGGGGGGGGAAATCAATTACCAAAAAGGCAATTGATTCTATGAAGAACGGTGACCTCACCTCAGCACTGCCCGGCTGGAGTTACAAGCCAGAGTAATCGTTTCAAAACGGCCCATAAAAATCACGCTCCGGAAAATCAATCAATCAACGCTCCTAGAACGCATTTTGGGCACTTTGTTCAAGATGATGCTCTGATAAAAATCTAGAACTACGGCTCTGTTAGGACAAAGAGCCTCAGGAGATGAGAAATCATTCAAGAACCTTATTTGGCACACAGGTAGGTGCTTCAGGCAGCGGAGCTTAAACCACTTCTGTTTTCTTTACATTAAGCTTGCCACCTTTCCTAAACTGCTACCTCAAGCTGTAGAGCAGCTGGCCACAAGAAATTCAGCAGGTGGAAGCCTTACCTGCTAAACTGGTGCGCGCATCAGGCTGCTTCTAAAAGGTACAACCCGTTAGAAAAGATGGCAACCCCCAGCCATTGTATGTTGTAAAAACAGAAACGCTCTCTTGGGCAATTTGTTCATGTCAGACTGGTTCCTTTTGACAATGTCCTGGGAAAGGAACATATTGGACACATTTGCACATAACAATAAGCCTATTAAAGCACCGTGTCCCTGGGCTGCATGCTAATGCATGCAGCCTGTTCGTACCCACTTGGCTCCTCTCCCTTACAAAAGCAGTAAACCAACTAGCCTTGGATAGTTCAGCGTTACATTGGAACCAATTATGGCTTATTGCACACAAACAAGCCAGGTTTCGTAAACCGACAAATGATTTAAAGCTGAATTATGAATCCTGGTTTGTTCAGGCACAAGAAACCAAAATCCCAGATTCAATTGCAATGCTAAACTATCTATGTCTGGTTTGTTTTGCTTCTACTGCAAGTGGGAAGAGAAAAGCAGGAGTGAATAGGCTGTGCACACGGGCACACAACTCATATAGATTGACGGAGTCCAGGTGATCAATGAAAGGCAAGAAGCCACCGTGGCTCCTTTGCGTCCCTCCTACCCAGTGTGCTGCTCACATGCCGACCATTTCCCTAATTATCCTCACCACGGTGGGGATTGCTATGTTGTCTGAACCCAGTGAGGTCTGTGGTGAGGGCAGCTTCCAAACCACTCCATAACCGTTACAACTAGCCATGGGTTGCAGGGTGATTGGATGACCTTCCGAACCCAGCCATTGTGGTTTAATCAGCCAGGATTCTTGGCTTACCGTTATGTGCGGATGCATTGTCAACAACGGGAAATAGTTGCGTACAGTCTGGCAAAGAATGCCGATATAAAGGACTTGTTCAAATGTTTAAGGGAGAGAACGAATTAAGCTGTAGTGTTATTACTTAACCAGTGGTGATCCTCTATTGTGCATCTGCATGTTGTTAAGATGGGCAGCATCATTCTATACATGCCTACTCAGAAGCAAGTCCCATCACATTTCGTGGATCTTGTCCCCAAGTAAATATATATAGGGTTACAGCCTTAATATTCCACAAGAAACACTGTTAGCGCTGTAACCTTTTTTGTAAATGAGGATGTATTCATTTTTATTATTTTGCAACTTTGCAATCTGGGTTTTAATATCTGTTATTCTTTACTTTTAAACTCATATAAGAGTACAATATTAATTAAAAGCGGCAACCCTACATCCAGGCTGCACAAATGTACAAAAACAAAATTTCCCATCCTTGGAAAGGGCAAGGCACTCCAAAACATCTGAAATAGAGCAGAAATCAAGTTAAATGTCATTTCATATCAGCGAACCCTTAAAAATCGTACAGTTAATATATCAGTAAATTCCATTTAAAGAGCAACATTCTTATTAGCTTCTATCTGCCAATATGAAACAAAGCCAAACTAACGAAGCCAGCATTTTACTTCTAAGTCTGGATATTGTCTGTTTTTATGCTTTTTAGGGTTTAAAATTTTGTATATTTGTTTTTAATGTTCACTGTTTTCAATCTTTCTAAACCGCCCAGAGAGCTTCGGCTATGGGGCGGTATATAAATAATAATAATAATAATAATAATAATAATAATAATAAAAAAAAAAGAAGAAGAAGAAGAAGAAGAAGAAGAGTCTAGGATGGGATGCCCCCCACTTTGTTCAATAGTATTTAGGTCCAAGTATATGGACCTAGTCTCATTGAACTTAATGGGGACTTGCTTCCAATTAGACATGTATAAGATCATGCTGTAAATCTCCATTCTAGAACCGTATCTATTGGCAGGGTCTAGCCTCACAAGAATATTCCAGAAAGCTGGAAAGAGAACAGTCAGCTCTAAATTTCCTAATGTGAAGCACATACTTTATGGTCAACAAATATGGCTTCCAGCTGACTGAACTGTGTATCATTGACCACTACACATTTAAGCCAAGACTATGACAATTAAGCAGGGACATCACGACATCCCTGTTTCTGAAACCCATAATTAACTATGTTTCTGGTCAGCTGCTCTTAATTCCAAGCTAATACTGTAAACCCTGAGCAGCTCTCTCTCTCTCTCTCTCTCTCTGCAGTTCCCCCAAACATCCAGTACAACCCTCCGACTTGAAAGAACCGCAGTGGCACTATGAAACAAAAGCATCCGTTTCTGCCAAGTTCTGGACCAGTTTACAGCACTGCCTCTCCTGAATAACCACTTCTGAATTCACTTTCAACCTCGCATTTGTTTAATGTGACATCATAAAGTTTTTTGGGGGGGGCTGGGCACATTTTGCTTTGTTTGTGGGGGCGCAACCACAAAATGGCTGCTTGTGAGGGCAAAGATAAACATAAAATGGCTGCAGTGTGTGTGTCGGGGAAGTGGCCAGTGTCAAAATGTTGGGAACACCCACCCCCACTCCCCCTACATTGAAATGCCTGGCAGGCAACTCAACATGGCCTCATGGGTGCAGCAGCACCCATGGGTGTTCTATCGGGGATCCAAGACACAACAGGTGGGCTGTTACATCCAATAATGGGCCTCTGAAAAACAAGATTCCCAGAGACAAGTGCTGCTGAGAAAGCAGAAGGCCTAGCAGTAAACTGACGAGAACTTTGGGGGTGGGGGTGTCTCTTATATTGGACTGAGATCTGAAGTATGCAGAAACAGCAGAGACTCCCTGCAGCTTCTACCTGCTCCAAAGCCCAGCAAGGATATGACACCCCAATCCTTTCTTTCACTCCACCCTTTGCTACTCCTCTGGCCCATGCACAGGAAGGATTGTAGCAAGCACAAATGGCTGGCTACTGAGCAAAGACAAACAAATTGATGGGAGAGTGCCCCTAATAGCTGCATGATGGGCAGAAATTCAACAGGTCGTCTATCCTTGGCATTAGAGGTTCAGTGTTAGGCAGTCACACCTGTTGACTTTCTGCCTGAAGTAATTAAAAGCACAGGTTTGTTGCCATTCTAGGCAATGCCCAATAGCTCCAGTGGCTTATAAATTATTTAGGAACTGGCAGGACAGGGTTGCCAACTGATCAGAAAAGAAAACCAAGCCTGGCCAGCTCTTGCGCCTTTAACAGCAAAGTGATACACAGAAATCAGTAGGCGAAGCTTTTTGCAGCAGGAGGATCAGCAAGTCAAACCAAGGTGGAGAAAGAATATAAAAGTTCCTAAGAGGTTGCATCTAAATACACCGGTCTAGAGCTACCGAAAAGCCCAGAATTTAACCTGCAATTTGCACTCAACGACTCCTATCTGACGCAGCTACTAAGGACGGCAGCACTCTTGCCTGGATCCAGGAACCTTGTTGCTAAGTCAAGCAGCCGGGGTTCTTTACACACATCGGTGCTGAAGCTCTTCCAAGAAATAATAGTGTTCATGTTTTCTCACACCGCATTCATTCTTCCGCCTCCTGGAAATCCCAAACTCCAAGAGTTTAATTTTACAGCTATTAATTAAGGCTGCCATGTACTTTTATGGGAGGTGTGATAGCAACTCCGTAATTAAAGCGAGGGTTCACTTTCTTTCCAAGTTGGATCTATTATTATTATTATTATTATTATTATTATTATTATTATTATTATTATCATTCGAAAACAAACTTTCAGGCATTTAAAAGTTTTTACTACCCAAGTTTATCACATGCGGCTCAAATTAGATTACCAATCAATTTTGCCAATTACGTTTATGGTTCAACTTCATTTCTGAAGTTGAAGCTTTAGATCGAGTATTATTCACCACCTCTGCAGGCAGTTCACATAAAATATGAAGTCAGTGCGCCAACTAGCACAATGCCTCGGGGCACATTAGCCTGACATAAGACAAGCCAGATCATGACTTAAGGCATCGGGTTGGATGTATCTGTCATTCTTTGCCTACGCTCGCTGCGAATGATGGGATTTGCAGTCCAACACACCTAGGGAGCACTGGATTGGGGGAAGACTGACCTAAATTAGAGAGCCACTGTGGTGTAGCGGTTATAGTGTTGGACTGGGACTGGAGAGACCCGGGTTCAAATCCCCCTCGGGTGACTTTGTGCCAATGACTGACTCTCAGCCTAACCTGCCTTGCAAGGTTGTTGTGAGGATAAAGTCGGGGTTAAAGCGAACCGCTAAGGGCTTTAAAATGGATGAGTATGTAACAAAACAGCAAATGCAAATTCAGGGTCATGAAGTGTAAAGTGATGCATCAGAACATAAGAAGAACCATGCTGGATCAGGCCAAGGGTCCATGTAAATGGAATCAATGACCTAGGGAGGTTGTGGGTTCTCCCACCCTAAAGGCATTCAAGACGCAACTGGACAGCCATTTGTCAGGCATGCTTTAAGGTGTATTCCTGCAATGAGCAGGGGGTTGGACTCCATGGCCTTTTAAGCCCCTTCCAACTCAACTATTCTATGATTCTATGTAGCCCAGCATTCTGTTCACCCTGTGACCAAACAGCTGCCCATGGGAAACCCACAAGCAGGATATGAGTGCAACACCACCCTCGCACCCATGTTTCTCAGCAACTGGTGTACATATAAACATACTGCCTTTTATACTAGAGGTAGCATAGAGCCATCAGTAGCCAATGATAACGGTCTCCTCCAAGAATTTGTCCAACCCCCTTTCAAATTGGTGGCCATCACTACAGCTTGTGGCCGTGAATTCCATAGTTTAACTACGCATTGTGTGAAGACATACTTCCTTTTTCTTCCACCAATCAGCTTTATTATTGAACTGTGGGTTGTTGTTGAACCGTGGATTGTTTAAACATGGATTATCATGTTGTCTGAACCCAGCCATGCTAACAAACCATAACTTGCTAACCATGAGCAACCCATGAAGAGTTTGTTGTTAGGTTGTGAACTATGAGTTGTTTGGGGTTAACAAGCCGTGGTTTGTTAGTATAGCTTTGTTTAGACAACACGATAACCCACCGTTCAACAATAACCCACACTCAACCACTGAGTGTGGGTTATCGTGTTGTAGGAACCCAATCATTGATGTGATCACAGGTGGAGCTGATACTCTTTCTTACTAACCAGCCTTCCCCAACCCAGTGCCTAAGAGTACAGCTCCCATCATCTCTGGTCAGCAGCTGACTAGGGGTGACGAGAGTTGTAGTCCAAACACATCGGGAGGGCACCAGGATGGGGGGAAATATATTAGATATGGCTGCTGGCTTCTGTACCTCATCTGCCTTAGCTCAGCCTCAGCTCAGCTTTGTAATCTTCCCAGAAGCCCGGAGACACTGAACAATGCACACCGTTTCTCACCAGTTTCATATTTTGCCTTCTTCCAATTACACCTGTCTAAACACAGTATTCGGGGCATCTATCAGCCAGCGAGCCTCTCATTAATGCTTCTCTCCCTCTCCTTACAAATTAAATCTCAGCAGCAAATTAAAAAAACTGGACTCACTTGGCAGTTTTCATATTAAAGGCTCAAGTCAGAGAGTTTCTCAAATGCAACAGGATTTTGAGCAAAAACTCCACATCTAAGCCTGCAGTCTTAAACCCATTCATTCTTGAGGGCAGACCTTGGAATCTAAATGCTTCCAGAAGTGTGATTTTGCTTCCCGCATACCTTATTTTAAAGAGAAACTACCTTTTTTCCCCACACTGCCAAATTTCGGTGGAAAATTTGGTGGCAAGACAAGGGGTGTGTGCTGCTGCTGCCCGCAGGTTACCTATTCCTGCTTTAGATCAAGGATGGGGAACGTTTTTTCTGTGGGGACCGCATGCTGGCAGCGAGCAGGCGGGGCCAAAGTCAGCAGTGGGAGGAGCCAGAACCACTCCCTTCTTTCTGTCTCTGCCCACCACTACCACACCCTTCTCTTTGCCTCCCCCTTTGTCTTCCTCCCAGTTCCCACCCAGCAGGCTCCAGAGGGGAGGGACAGATCATTCGTGCCAGAGATCTGAACTCGTTGCTTGCAGAGGGCTTCTGATATTAAGCAAGAGCAGGACGCATCCCTAGGGCCACAGGCTGCCAATCCCTGTTTTACAGGAGACAAACTTGGCTTTCTGTTTAAGAGAGAGGAGAACTGCAGCTGGGCAGAAAAATATGGACCTGCCTTTCATAACTGCACAGTCTCTTCCCCAAGCCACATCAGTCCCACTGAGAGTGGAGAAAAGCATCTGTTATTCACCCGGAACGGGGGCAAGAAGGCAAGGGCCCCTTTCCAAGTGCCAACGCCGTCGGAGTTAGACGAGCAATTCTTTCTGGCTGGAATTGCAGGGGCTGAAATGTCACAGCCAGGATATATGATTAATGCACAACACACACCCTACACACGCCTGGAGTGGATGATCTCAGTGACCTTTTCCAAATGGGCGCCTCCCAACTCATCCGAGCCTTTCGCATTCTGCCCGGCTGTTTCTGCTCCTGCCCGGCCCCCAGCTGGACCTCGCACGAGAGCTTGTTAAAACTCAAGCCCCAAATCGTGACGTCTTCAGACAAACTCCCAGCTACTTAACTCAAGGAGAAGCGTCAATGCTGAGGCAGCTCCCTTCCTCCCCTGACTTCTACATTTAGGACGGAGGCAAAACAGAGCTCCAGCCACTTTGGGAGCCCTCTTGCTCCAGAGCTCAAACGCACTTCACCCTCGTTCCAGGGCCAGCTCATAAGATGACGGCACGGCGGAGCTGAAGTGGAGGCCGGCTGTGCAACACCAACTGGCTGGCCATTCTTTGGTCATTAAGAGGTCTCCCCATCCCCAATAAACTGAGCAGCTTTAGAGAAGGAGTAATGAATAGGATGAGAGAAATGAACAGAAACATACATGCAGAAAAATACATGCAGCATTTTGAAGGACGGGGGGAGAAGAGAGGCGGATGCTTGAAGAAGGGGTGGAGCAGTGAGACCAATGGGACAAACCACCCTCCCATGCGCTGGTATCAGGGTGGATTTGATTTAAATCAATTTGATTTAGATCAGTGGTTCCCAAACTTTTTCAGGTAACCGCCCCCTTGGTTCTACAAACTCATGCCCAGTGCCCCCAACCCTACACTATAAAAATCATTATTCAGAATAGTGGTTTTCAACGACCCACTAAGGAAGATAATAATAATAAAATTCAAAACAGTAACAATTAATTGAATATTTATTCAAAATCCAAAGCACCCGCTGCAGGCTTGCCGAGAGAGGGAGGGAAAAGAGAGCGAACGCCTCTGTTTTGCAGCCGGCGTGGCGGCGCACACCAAGCAGGGTATGTCTCTTCATTAGCGTTTTGGTGCTTTTGAAACATTTCAATTCACCGTTAAAAGGACTCTTCTTAAATGGTATTAATACATGTGTAGATTCTTCCCCTAGATGGCTTAGGACCAAACTACCTTCTCCCATAAAAGTGTCCCTGGGTTTTAAGTCCTTCTGGAGAGGCGCTTCTCGGAAAAGACCACCTCGAGCGCCCCCCCTGCCGCTTCCTTGCCTCTTAACGCCCCCCTATGCAATCCCACCGCCCCCAAGGGGGCAATACCGCCCACTTTGGGAACCACTGATTTAGATCATGATTTAAATCACTACTTATAAAGACTAGATTTAATCATGTGACTTCCTCTCCCCAAAAGTGCACTCTATTCATTGAATTTTTTTGAAATTTAGCACTTAAGAGGTAAGGGGTTGATTCTGTGCACATAGATTTGCAAAGGAACAATGGGATTGTGATCCCTGCAGACACAAATTCACAGTTTTGAGAACTGTAAAACCAAGCATCTGTGATAATATCAGCACCATGTACATTGATGGTGCTATATAAATAAATAATAATAATAATAAATAATAATATCTTCTAGATAGAAAAACTGCCCAATAATCTTACAGAAACATCTGGAAGAGCACGACATTGTGAATGGATTAATGGAATTCATTTACCAAAAAAATTAAACACTGGATGAATATACAGCCTCATGCTACATAATTAAAAACTAATCCTTATTTCATGATGTTTGGACTATAATGTATCTTAAATGGAAAACTATCTTTAGATAGATTTTTCCTCAAAAAGCATTTTATTTTTTAAAAAAATCTGATTTAAATCAAAAAAATCTGATTTAAATCAAAAAAATTCTTTTTAAAAAATCATTGATTTTTACCCACCCTGTCTGGTATAGACATCACTCAATCAGACCGTAACGTCAAGAAGACATTGGGCTCACACCATAATAGCAGCGGGCCACTTGTGGCCCACCAGATGTTTTCGCCTAACCCCCTTTTCAAGCCCACCAAATTGTCTCCGTATTCACTTTCTCCAAACCACGCATCATTTTATACATCTGTATCAGGTTTCCCTTCACTCACCTTTTCTCCAAGCTAAACAATCCCAGCTGTTGAACCTTCCCTCATAAGGAACTTCCTCCAGCCCCCTGGTCATTTTACTTGCCCTTTTCCCAACTACACAATATTCTTTTTTAGGTGCGGTGACCAGAATTGTACACAGAATTCCAGGTGTGGTTGCACCACAGATTTGTATAAGGGCAAGATAATATTGGCAATTTTATTCTCAATTCCTTTCTTACAGTGTTTACTGTGTTTGTAGAACCTGGTTAACATTGATGCAAAGTAAAGCCACGTTCTACCGATTTTTAGCTGGAATGAATGACATCAAACTGGAAATTGGAAAGGAAACATGCTTTCAAGCTAACTGATGGGAAGCCCATTTTTTGTCATTGGCAGTACCCAAAGAACCTGAAGAACAGCCTTCCCCAATCTGGGCTATAGTAGAATGCATTGGGACTACAACTCCCAGCATCCCTCAATCAGCATGGCAGCATAGCTCTCTTCAAATACTTGAAAGGTTGTCAAACAAAGGAGAGCCAGGATCTCTTCTCATTCATCCCAGAGTGCAGGACACCAAATATTGGGCTCAAGTTACAGGAAGCCAGAATCCGGCTGGACAACAGAAAAAACTTCCTGACTGTTAGAGCAGTACAACAATGGAACCAATGACCTAGGGAGGTCATGGGCTCTCCTACCCTACAGGCCTTCAAGAGGCAGCTGGACAAGCATCTGTCAGGGATGCTTTAAGTTGGATTCCTGCATTGAGCAGGGGATTGGACTCCATGGCCTTATAGGCCCCTTCCAACTCTACTGTTCTATGATTCATATCTGGAAAGCACCAGGTTGGAGACCAGGAAAGCTTAACAATGCAATTCTGTGTGTGTTTACTCAAAAGTAAGCCCACTTAGTTCAGCAAAGTAAGCATGTACACCATTGTAGCAGCTTTAACCCGTGTCTCTGGAATCTCCGCGTATGAGCTGCAAACAGATATAAGCCCCCAACACATGTACAGCCTATGCAGCATGAGAGAACCTTGCCCAGGGGGCAACCACAGATCACTAAGGAATATGTACTGCAGTGGCTACTAATCCATGTCCAGGCCCAATTCAAGGTGCTCGTATTAACATTAATATTAACGTTCAAAGCCCTAAACAACTTGGGGCCAAGTTATTTGAAGGATCGCCTCCTCCCATATATATCATATTCCAGGAGCTCCTGCCAAAGGAAGTGAGGTGGATGGCTACCAGGAAGAGAGCCTTTTCTGCTGTGGCACCCCAGCTGTGGAATGAGCACCCTAGAGAGCTTCGCCTAGCACCTACGTTGTACTCTTTCCATTGCCAGGTGGAGACCTTTTATTTTCCCAGTATTTTAGCATCTTAGTCTTTTAGCTCTGCTGTTTTAAATCTGTATTTTAAATAACTGCATTGTCGATAGGTTTTATTCTGGTTGTACGCTTCTATTTGCTGTACCTTGCGGTTTTAATTTCTGTGAACCGCCCAGAGAGCGACGGCTATTAGGCAGTATATAAATAAATAAATATGCAGGAATATTGCAGCCGCATTGAATGAATCGCATCACACAACCACATACAAATGTTGCAACCAATCAAATCATTTCCCACCGAACCGGAGTAACTATTTACCACCCAATGGGGTGCATATTGTTGGGAAAAAGCCACAAGAATCAAGTAACTTATGTGTGCTCATGTAGTATGGTGCCATATCACTGGGAAGCAAGAGAGAGAGAGGCCAAAAGGAAAATGACATTCCACCATTATTATTTTCATCATCACGATAGCTTGGGGAGGGGTGCAGTTCTGTCATCAAAAACATACTATTAAAATGATCCCTCCCTGGATCTGTTCTCTCCTTCTCTCCCCACTCCCCGCCACTCCCCATATATTTTCTGCAATGAACCTGCACACAGTTCAAACAATTCATCATATTCCAGAGCACACATGCTAACCTACGGTGGTTGGAAAGGTCTGTTCCGTGGATCCTCCTGCCTTTGGGAGGTGGTGGTGGTGGTAGAGGGGGCATTGAGGGAGAGAAAAAGGGCAAGACTAGATGGCCTTTGGGTGTATTAAAAAAAACACCTAGGGATTCTATGGAATAGGTTGATTTATTTGGTCAAAGAATAATGTGCATAGGTTCAAATCTTCCAGACATCCACTGCCTTCTTCCCATTCTGCTGTTTCTGAATAAAGGGTCCTTAATGTCTTTAACAAGAAGAATAAAGAGCTCAATGAGACAATGGAGTCGAGTTAATGTAATCCCCCTCATATCTTAAATGGGCTGGCTTTATCCTCAACATTCCCTCCCACCCAATAACATTGTTAAAAGGACCTACGGGCTTAACTTATGCTTTTCAACATGCGCCTTGCCAAGCTTTTCAGCTTATGGTCATGTTAAATTCCCTCTCGCTTTCTACCCCTTCCCTCCCAATTTTTGAGGAATTTGTTTGCAACACAAAAACCCAAGTCAGTATTGCCAGAGCAGGCAGCTTCGTCCTCTCTAGGTGTACTGGACTACAGCTCCTATAATCCCTGGCCATGCTAGCTGGGGTTAATGGGAGCTGTACTACAAAACATCAGGGAGGGGATCAGGCTACCAACCCCTGCAGTATAGTAACAGAGATGAAGAGAGAGAGAGAGAGAGAGAGAGAGTTGGACTTCAACCAGGGAGATATGAGTTCAAATCTCCACTCAGCTCTGGAGCATCTCTCAGCCTAACTTGGTTCACAAGATTCATAAGGTAAGCTAGGCTAAGAAACAACAGCAGGGCCCAGGAACTTTGGCCAAATAAGGATCTGGACCTCCATCTCTTTGGTCCAAGTACAACACTCTTAACTGTACTGGATCTCTTATTCTCTTGGAGATTTTCCCTGATAGGAAATATAACACAATATTATTTCCTTTATTGATTGTTCACCAGGTTGAATTGCACCCATGCTAAATATGAGTATTGTGTTTTTACTCTAAATAATACTGGTATTCATCCTTCTTAGTTTCCTGTAATGCTGCAAATGCAGGCCCATGCAGTCTGACAATCTGTAATAATAAAGCAAAACCAACAACAATCCCCCCCAAAAAATATCCATTCACAGTAACCATTCACAATACCATTAACTGAAAAGGAAAAAGAAGATTCAAGACTTCTGTTTCAAATATACATGTTAACATAAGCAGTCCATATATCGAAATAAGCATCCAGATGAAATTGACAACTGTAGGGTATATATTCCAATGCAGCAGGAGCAATAAGATCTTCAGTCCACTGGATGATAGGCTTGCAGTGAGAGTCTTTTTGCAAGTGTTAGGGCTCTGAAAATCCATTCTGGCCTTTCCATTTGTTAATCCCGACATCACAGAAATATAATTTAAAAATGCAGGATCATCTGCAATTATTACAAATTTTTCAAGAACAAAATTTAAGCAGGCAGTAACTTCCAACCAGAAAGGAGTCTGAAATTGGAAATTAGAGAGCCAGGAAGAACATTAAGCATCCTCAAAGCCCTTTCCTTTAACGCACATGCATGGCCTGAGATCCATATAGAGGCAAGATCCTGGTTTTGCAGTTACCTTGAAAAAGGACCCGCAGAAAACAAGTGCCTGCTTCCAAGCATTCAAGATGAAGCAACTCATACAGGAACATAGAAAGTAACATAGGAACATGGGAAGCAAAATTATGCATGGTGTGGAGAATGTGGATGGAGAGACATTTTTCTCCCTCTTCCATAATACTAGAACCCGGGGTCATCACATGAAGCTGACTGGTGGGACTTTTAGGACAGTTATAAGGAAGTACTTCCTCACACAGAGCATAAGTGAAACTAAGGAATTCACTACCACAAGATGGCCAGCAATTCAGATGGCTTTAAAAGGGATTTGGATGAAGTCCTGGAGGAGAAGGCTAGCAGTGCCTACTAGTCCTGATAGCTATGTGCTACCTCAAGGATCTGTATACACCTGTTCCTGGGGAACATGGGTGGGAAGGTGCTGTTGCATTGTGTTCTGCTTTGTTGGTCCCTGGTTGACAGCTGGTTGGTCACTGTGTGAACAGAGTGCTGGACTAGATGGACCCTTGGTCTGATCCAGCAGGGCTCTTCTTATGTTTCATGTTCCCTTATACCCAGTAAGATTGTTGTGTCCACCAAGCTCAGTATTGTCTACATTA
Source organism: Elgaria multicarinata webbii (assembly GCF_023053635.1). Classification (NCBI taxonomy): domain Eukaryota; kingdom Metazoa; phylum Chordata; class Lepidosauria; order Squamata; family Anguidae; genus Elgaria; species Elgaria multicarinata. Next base: position 22,433,918 of record NC_086174.1, on the reverse strand, counting down.
GACACAGGTAACCTGGTGCCTTCCGGAGGTTTGGGACTACAACTCCCATAGTTCCTGACCATCGGCCATGCTGACTTGAGCTTGCAGAAGTTGTAGTCCAAAACATCCGGAGGACATCAAGCTTGCTTACCCCTCGTCTAAACTGAGAAGCAGCAGCTCTCTGGGTTTCAGAGAGGGGTCTTTCTCACCAGCCCTACCTAGAGATGCTAAGGACTTAACCTGGGACCTTCTGAAGTACTCTACCACTGACTAATGGTCCTTTGCCAACTACCTATGTTTATACAAAACCTGCTGATCGCATCCGCCCCTTCCATTCCCATTTCAGGCTTTCTGGTGAGCCTGACCTCCACATTACAAAAGTTCTAATCCTGATTGCAGGATTTCCTATTATTATTAATTAATTAATTAATTTATATAGCACCATCAATGTACATGGTGCTGTACAGAGTAAAACAATAAATAGCAAGACCCTGCCGCATAGGCTTACATTCTAATAAAATCATAATAAAACAATAAGGAGGGGAAGAGAATGCAAACAGGCACAGGGTAGGGTAAACAGGCACTGGGTAGGGTAAAACTAACAGTATAAAGTCAGAACAAAATCAAGTTTTAAAAGCTTTAGGAAAAAGAAAAGTTTTTAGCTGAGCTTTAAAAGCTGCGGTTGAACTTGTAGTTCTCAAATGTTCTGGAAGAGCGTTCCAGGCATAAGGGGCAGCAGAAGAAAATGGACGAAGCCAAGCAAGGGAAGTAGAGACCCTTGGGCAGGCGAGAAACATGGCATCAGAGGAGCGAAGAGCACGAGCGGGGCAATAGTGTGAGAGGAGAGAGGAGAGAGAACGTTAAGAACGAGAGTCAAGCTGGATCAAACCAAGGGTCCATCTAGTCCAGCACTTCTCACAGTGGCCAAGGAGCTGCCTGTGGGAAACCCCTAAGCAGGACATGAGTGCAACAGCACCGTCCCACCCATGTGCCCCAGCAAAGGGTGTACATAGACATACTGCCTCTGGTATTGAAGGTAGCATATAGCTATGAGGACTAGTAGCTACAGACAGCCTTCTCCTTCTGTTGTGCCTTTAGGATCATACAAGTTATGCACACCACAGACGCCCATGGTCCCTACCAAAAGATCTCCAGCAAGACCTCAATTTTATATCAAAGTGAAAATTGATCTCTCCGCACAAAATGGAAGGAACCTCAGAGAGAGAGAAAAAACAACCTCATGACCACCTCCTGCCTCCAGTTGAGCCTGAAGAATATACTGAGCAAAGGGAATGAAAAAAAAAATCTTCTTCAAGTGTGGCTGCTATTGAGGATCAGAGCAACGTAGACAGCTCTCTTTCCTGTTGCTAAGAGAGAGAAGTGTTCAGGTACTGTGGCAACGTTCACCATCTGAGGATTCTACTGACACCGATGAGATCTGCAATCTGAAATGTAAGGGATCTGGAAGGTCTCTTTTTATTTATTTCTCCCAGAAAGACATAGCACAAAGTATCACGTTCCATAGTAAGCCAAAGCAGTAGCAAGAGGTTTCAATTTGGAATTCCCAGCATCTGCACATATATCATTCTGCAAGCAAATGATATAATATCTACCCTGGAATTTGGTCTGCTACTAAATATTACTCTTCACCCTATGGTCCCTTTTGACCATCTCTGTACCAGATGACCTATGGCTAGGAATGCAGCTGTAAGCAAACCAACCCAATTGGCACAACCCATAATAACATGCGGATTGGAACACAGTCATCCTTCCGATTCCACACTTTTCCAAATCGTGCAATGAAGTTTATGGCTTTAAAAATGCCCGCAAAGAGGCCCAAGCAGGTGTACAAACATTTGTGTGGGTTTAAAAAAAACCAAAACAATGCAGATTAATGCAGAAACAGGACGGAACGGATCTATGAACGAACGCATGCGAAACTGCCACCGACTGAAAATAGTCTAATCCATCCCTAGGCTAATTGATCCCTAGCTATGAGATGGGGGCGTTATATAGCTTAGCAACAGAGAGTATGCCCTGTATGCATAGGATCCACGCGTAAGAAACACGGCTTCTCCAGTTGAAGGAACTTGCGCATCAATGCTCTTGGAAGGCCACTCGCTACATGAGGCTCTGGGAAGCCACCAGCAGTCAGAGCAGAACTCAGCTCTAGGCTAGGATAGATGAATCAACGGTGTACCTCTGTTTAAGGCAGCTGCACACGATCCTATATGGACAGCTTGAAAACAACAGCTCCCAGCAGACCCTGCGCTCATGTAACCCCTGGGAAGTCCCCTTCATTCATGTCACCTTTCCCAGATTTTTGTTAAGACCACAAACGTGGTTTTTGCCCACATTCTCCCGAAGGGGCTTTCTGGCTATATAAGAGAAGGGCACGGGACTTTCCAGCCTCCCTTTTATTCCAGATATAGATCCTCCTTCCTCTTTCGAGTTCCTTCCACAGACATTTCAAACAAGGAAGGTTTCAAGTGAAAGTGTTTTAGAAGGGGGAGAGGTGGGAAAAGTTGAGGAAGGTGGCGAGGGGAGTACATGGTTACATCTCACCGGGGACTTATCACCCGAGGGGACACCTTTTGTCCCTTCTTTAGGTGTCCACAGAAAGACAGCGTCTTCTCTGAAAAGTGACACTCCCTACTCTTCGGTGGTCTTCTTTCTCTCCTGTTCCTAAGCAACCTGAAGTGTTCCAGTATATCAATATCTCAAACTTCACAGCTTGTGCTAATTCCAAGCCCTGGAATGGACACCTGCTAAAAACACGAGAGAGAGAGAGAGAGAGAGAGAGAGAGAGAGAGAGAGAGAGAGAGAGAGAGATTTGACCACAAAAAATTGGCCAGAAACACCCAACAAGGCGAGTGCCAAAGATTCCTCTGCCAACTAACATAACCTTTCATTGGACTATAACTTATTCTGGTATTGTATAGTATTTTAAAAAATTTAAATCTTGACTTTTGTATATTATGGTTTTAATTGTAAACTGCCCAGATAGCCTCAGCCTATTGGGCAGTATAAAAATGTAATAAAATAAATAAATGGAAACTGTTCCCACATATGATTCAGAGATACTTATTTTGTCAGTCAATAGCAACAACAACTAGGGCACATTAGAAGAGAGCCAGTGTGGTGTTGTGGCTAAAGTGTTGGACTGGGAGTTGGGAGATCTGGCTTCTAGTCCCCCTTCGGCCATAGAAACCCACTGGGTGACTCTGGGCCAATTACAGACTCAGCTCAACCTATCTCACAGGGTTATTGTGAGGATAAAATGGAGAGGAGGAGGATTATGTATGCTGCATTGAGTTCCTTGGTGGGGAAAAAGTGGGATATAAATGCAATAAACCAATAAATAAGAGATCAGCTACTTGGGCGCCAACTTGAAAGTAAATTACACCTCCTCATTTCTCCGGAGCAGACCAGTTCCTAGATCACAACTGAAGAACTTGTTCAGAAAAGACAGTGGACACAAAGAGCACGGCTGGTATCAAAGTTGGTCCCATGAACAGTAGACACATTGAAATAATTGAGACTTATGTTAGTCAAGACTTACTTGTCCCATTCATTCCACTCTACATAGAACTAACATCAGATACTAAACTTAGCTCCCTCTGTTCAAAGCTGCCACACATGTTTATCTGCCAGGGCAACTTGAAACTGTAGTGTAGAAACTACTGTGTGAAAATGGCTAATGGGGACAGTTATTTCCACCAAATCATAATGAACTTTTCCGTCCTTTGCACCATCTTAAACCAACTTGTTTTCCCTCAAACCGAAGGGCAGTTGCATTCTAGGGGTCACTTTCCAGATCTGCTAATACAAGCGTCACAAGTATATAGTGCAAACGTCAAGGTTGGGCAATAATACGCAAATTCCAGTATTCCTCAAATATTACAAGCATGTAAAACAACCACCCCTCATAGATCTCTTGAAGTGTCAACACTTGAGCTAAGCTTGTTTACATGAAAGACCTCACATCCTTCCCAGAAGCTTAAAAAGTTTTAAGAAGCCACAGCAATATGAGATGATGAGTGCTTAAACTCTGGACCTCCATATGCTCAGTTTTCACTCCTCCTTTTGGCCTTAAGTCTCTTCTATAATGAAAAAGAAGCTCTTCGTATAACAGGACCCGCTGTCTGAAAAGCAAGAGCAACCGAGCTGTATAAACAATACAAATTGCTAATAGAAGCAAGATTCCAACTCATGATTTCTCTGCTTGGAAACAGTTGCCATCAGTTGCCATGGAATAGCAACAGAGCCCATGGATACACAAACCTTTTCAGAAGTAGCTTGCTTAGGTAACCTACCCTTCTGTACATTTGCATGAACACTTGTTTACCAGTTTGAGAGGTTAACCCTTCTCCCATCCCCTATGTAAACTCAGAAAACTAGTTCACACAATCAAATATTATGCACAATACCCTTCCAGCCAACCTTCCCCAATCTGGTGCCCTCCCAAGGTGTTGGACTTCAACTCCCATCTTCCCCATGTCCAATACATAAGGAGGGTGACAGGTCGGGGAAGGCTGCGCCCAGTAATCTGAAAGGGGGGGGGGAGGAAACCGTTTCGTCACATCACTAAAGATAGTAGGTGCATGCAGGATGAACACAAGACTCTTCTTTTCTGAGAATACGGGCATGCATATGGGTACATCCTTCACTTCTCGTCGATCCAGCCTGTGACCTCTCACAGTGCCTGGGATAGTACACCAAGGCATGTGAGCCTGGCAGTCATGTAGCTGCACATGCTAGCAGGAAGGAACAATGTTAGCAGCCCAAATGGACTTTATACATGCAACTGCGTTCATGCAACCAGTTGCCTTAGAGAAGTCACAACAGTTGCTCTCTCTGCAGCAAAGGGTCCGTTTACTTCTGGCCACAAGTGAACCAACAGGTGCTTCTAACAGCCCGACTTCCCTCCACAGAGTTAGGTGGGCCTAATCCCATCCGTGTGAATAGGTGCACCGAATTCTGCCAAAAGCTGTCTGCACAAACAAATCCAAACGCCTAACCATACACATTCATCACACGTTATCCTTCCTACCGACGGAACACCCAAGTAGTTTTAGTAACATCTCTTCTCCCACACCTCTTTCTCCTTGAAAGTGCCAACTTTATCACCATCATCCGGACCTTGTTCATATTAACAAGGCACAAAGAGGTGAGAACTATCACTGGTGAGCAGATAGAGAAAACAAACAAAATGTGCTAAGTGTAAGTATGTGAACAGATGAGTGTGATGCAGCAATAGCGTGCACACACACCTCATAATTAACACTGATGCTCATTAGCAGTAGACATTCACAGAAATAAGAGAAACCAATAACGCCTTGTCTAAAAGTTCAGTATAGGGTTGAGAGTGAAGCAGTGGAGTAAGTAACAGCATGAATTAGGCCTCATGGATTTCAAGTCCCACACACACATCTCTCCTAGTCTTCCATTCTCCAAAAGCCTTATAGAACCACCACCGGCTTTCTGGGATAGACACTTTAACAGGGAGTGGGGAGTTACGGGCCAAGATCCGATGCTCCCCAAAACTGGTCTGGTGCAAAGTCCAATTGTTCATTCCCATCCATGTTGTACCTTTGGAATTGACAGCTACAGGCCAGATAGCACCGCTCAGGGGGTGCCCGCCAGTTGCCGACCCCTATTTATAGCCAGGTTTCTATCACATTCATCAAAACAGGAGGCAGCAAACCCTGAACTGTTTCCGAGTTCAAGCAGCTGACCAAAAGCATTTTTTTAAAAAATACTCACCTCCCACTTACAGCATCCTCTCTACGTCAACCCTTGCCAACTTGGCACCCCTCCCGAAGGACTGGGCTACAATTCCCATCAGCCACAATCCAGTGGGAGATGATGGGTGCTGTTGTCCAGGGCATCTGGGGGCAGGCGCATCATGCTGTGGAAGGCCGCCCTACACCTTTCCAAGGCACTGCTTTCCTAGACAAAAAATGCACCACCCACCCCTGCCCAAACTTCCTGGGTAACCTCAAAAGATCAGAAGACAACCTCAGAGGCCTGTGCAGGCTAAAACGCTGTGTATGCACGCAGATGCGTGTGGAGACAATGCACACCTCTGGGTCCAGTACACAAACCTGCTTTCCGCCAATGTATACGTTATTAAGAAAAGGGGAGAGCGACCACCAGCCCGCCCCGTCCCATCCCCGACACCCCTGGCCTTTCGCACTCCAGCCTACCTGGACTCACCCCGCCCAGGCCCAAGACTCGCATCTCTCCTTCCGAATTACCCCCACGGGAACCACGAGGCGCCCCCTCCCCAAATTCGCTCCGCCTCCTCGCTCAGGCACCCCGTTCCCTCCGCCCCGCGCCTCCACACCCACGGCGAAGCCCCGACCCGGAGCCGTATTGCCCCCCTCCCCTGCCCCCCCCGCCCGCCGCGCAGCTCCCCCCGACCCCCGCCCACCTCACCTGGGCACGCAGCTGGGCGCCGAGCGGTCGATCTCCCAGGTGGCGAAGAGGTTCATGGGCACCGGGACCGGCCCGAGCCCTCCGGAGACCCCCGCCGCTGGCGCCGCCGCCCCGCACGGAGCCGTTGGGGGTACGGCCATGCCGACTGCCCCCCCAGGCCCGGACCCCAGCGAGCCCCCCGCCGCTGTTGCCGCTGCTGCTGCTGCCGCCATCGCGCCGCTACCCTGGAGCCTGAGCTGGGTGCGGTAGGAGGGGAGGTAGAGGGGGCGGCCGGGACCCTCGGCCCAGCCCCGACCTCCGCCTCACAGCGCGGGTGGAGCCGCCTCACGCCAGCCAATCGGCTGCGACGGGGGCGGGGCTTGCAATGCCCGTTCGCCAACTGGCGTGGAGGGGCGAGACTGGTCCCCAAGCGCTAGCCAATCAGAGTGCGATGGGGCAGGCTTTGAAAGAAGGAAGGTTCGACTGGGCGTGGTCTTCCGAGCGGAGAATTAAAACGAGGCGGGGAAACAGAACCTTAAGGACCAGAAAGAATCTGAGTGGCACCAGCTTCGTCCAATAAAGAAAGGGATGATGATGATGAAGATGATGTTGATAATGATAACCACAACAACGTTTTACTAACATTATATTGGTAATATATGTTTCACTTGGTTATTGTAAAAAACAAATGTACTAATATAAAATATAGAATTATAGCTTATTAGTGTCATCTTGATAATGTATTCTTCTCTTGGGCTATTGTAAAAACTAAACAATATAAAAAGTGGAATTATACCTCATTAGTTGAATTATTAGTACTGTATTGATAATATATGTTTCTCTTGGGGTATTGTAAATAATGAAGATATTAATATAAAATATAGAATTATATCTTATTAGTTGAATTATTTGTATTATGTTGATAATATGTGTTTCAGTTGGGGTATTGTAAAAAAATAAACAAACATCTGTTGTAATAGTGCAGCGGTCTTCAGCTGGTGGGTCATAACACAAAAATGGGTCGTGAGATCAGTTCAAAGGAGTCGCGGCAGAGCTGTTGCTGCCATGATGAGCATGGAGAAAATTGTGGAAGTGGGTCTGATGTTGCAGGTTGGGAATCAGAGGTGGGTCTTAGGTCTGGACCAATTGAAGAGCATTGTAATAGTGGGTATGGGTTATGCTATGGGCAGAGCAATCATATACTGGAGGGGGGCGGGAGATAGACAGCCCCTGTATCTGTTATATGCTCAACCCTGGAGGAGAGGGAAACACGCCATGATGGGAAAATGGAAGGCACAACCTCAGCAGCCATAGAAACAGTGCCACACCCACCAATCAGAGGCTGAACTGGCAATGACACCCACATGCTGCCCACACTAGGATGGTGATTGTACAATGGATAGCTGAATACAGTTGATAGTTGTATTTTGACATCCCTGTCATTCCAATTTTACACAAATTGTTACCCCAGGAGAGAGAGTTTTTAATTTTTTTGTATTTGGGGGGAGAAGTGGTGAGAGAAACGAATGTTCTCAACAATAACATACATGGAAATTAATATATTGAAAGGAAGACCAGCGGGACAACCATCTGTCAGGGATGCTTTAGGGTGGATTCCTGCTTTGAGCAGGGGCTTGGACTCGATGGCCTTGTAGGCCCCTTCCAACTCTGCTATTCTATGATTCTATGACCACCATCTGATTCAATTCCCATGTGTATAAGGTTGCAATGCAAGGCACATCCACATCGAATAAAGTGAGGCATACCGTAAATATGCTTAGGATGTGAGCTGCAATTTACCTTTGGGTTAGAGCTACTTCACATTCACCAAGTTTCTATTGCAGAGAATTTCATAATGTCCCTGCCCTTGTCTATATAACAGTGGGATAGCTCCTCATTAAATAAAACCCTGATTTTTAGTTGATTCCAATGTAGGTAAAGAGCGTCACACTGCAGCAGCAACAGCGATTTATTTCTTGAATTATTTTTGTTATAGTGAGTTATTAATGCGCACATGCACATTATCCCATATACGATAATAAAGAGTAGAAGCCAACAAAACGATAAATCTTATCTGTGGCGCTCCGCAGACTAATATAACACACAAACCGAGCGGGAGCGGGGGAGGGGGGGGACGAGGCTACAGAGGGAAAGGAAGGCGGCTGGCTGCCTGTTTCCCGCTTTGTTCTCATTGCTCCTCGTAAGGAAATTCAAAGAAACAGCCTCCACAAACTGGGTACGGGGCGGGGGGGGGGGGACGAGGCTACAGAGGGAAAGGAGTATAGAGAGAGAGAGAGAGAGAAAGACGAATGAATTTGTATTAAGAAGCTTTCTCTGCGGAGCTCTGCAGAGAGACTTCAAACTAAAATCAGCACCAACGAAGGAGGCAGCGGATTAGTGCAAAATTGGGAAATGGGCCAATCACGTTATCCTACCCTCAAAACTCCGCCCACATGTCAAAATCTGACATAACTCCCCCAAAGACACACAGCCATAACATGGTGCAAACTTGGACCTGATCTAAAAGTCATGGTAAATTGCAAATGCAAATTTGCACATTATTGCAGTTAAAACCCAGCACTGAGGCATCATGTAATGAATATGCGCATTTCGGTCAGGGTAAGAAGCTGTATAGACAAGCCCCCTGCTTCTTCCGTCTCTCTGTCCACAGCACGGCTCACCATTGCAGGGCGGGGCAGAATGATTGTATATCATAATATGGTCATACTTAGAGTACTCACAAGAAACATACAGTGCAATCTTAAAGATACTCCAGCATGAGGGTGGCAGAAAGTATCTGCTGACAGCCTACTCCAGTAGATCTCTTTCCACTGCTAACCAAGTGTTTAGCCAGGAGATCTGCTTTGCCTGCGAAGATCTCCTTGGAGAGGCTCCAAAAGGGTTATGTGGCCTGAACAGAGTCATCCAAACCTCCTTCATTTGAAGGATATGCCCACTTTGAAGCCATACAATTACACCAGGGTAAGCGGTGCAACGAAATTCCCTCCTGTTGACTTCAGTATAACTCAGCCAACATACAGTATTAACATTGGGTTGGGGACTTCAATGGGAAGGGGGGAAGAGAATTCGGAAAAGCTGCCCCATCACCACTTCCTGCCACACACACACACAAGAAACAGATAAGCACAGGTTGTGGTTTAAATTCGCACCCAATTGAACACACCACTACCAGGATATAAACCCCATAACTCAAGGGAAAGGTCCAACGATGTGACATGCTGCCCTTGGGCAAGCTTATTCAATCTCATGGCCTCCAATATCACCTGTATGCCGATGATACACAATTATATCTCTCATCTCCGGAACTTTCTCCTGATGTTCACGATCGTATCTCAGCATGTCTTTCAGATATCTCAGCCTGGCTGCTTCATCGTAGTTTGAAACTTAATATGGCAAAAACCGAACTGCTTGTTTTTCCTCCTAAACCTTCCCCTCACCTCTCATTCTCTCTTACTGTCAACGATGTCACGCTTACTCCGGTCAAGGAAGCTCTTAGTCTTGGCTTTATATTTGATTCCTCGCTCTCCTTTATTCCTCATGTTGAGGCAGTAGCTAAATCCTGTCGTTTCTTCCTGTATAATATTGCCAGGATTCGACCACTTTTGTCTGTCTCTTCTGCCAAGACTCTCGTTCACGCACTGGTTATCTCTCGGTTGGACTACTGCAACCTTCTTCTCTCTGGCCTTCCTTCGTCTCACATCAGTCCGCTGGTCTCTGTCCACCACTCTGCCGCTAAGATCATCTTCTTGGCCCGCCGCTCTGACCATGTCACTCCACTTTTGAAATCTCTTCATTGGCTTCCAATTCACTCCAGAATCCAATATAAACTTCTCCTGTTGACCTTCAAAGCTTTTCACGGCCTAGCTCCTGCCTATCTCTCCTCTCTCATCTCACACTATTGCCCCGCTCGTGCTCTCCGCTCCTCTGATGCCATGCTTCTCGCCTGCCCAAGGACCTCTACTTCCCTTACTCGGCTTCGTCCTTTTTCTTCTGCTGCCCCTTACGCCTGGAACGCTCTTCCAGAACACTTGAGAACTACAAATTCAATCACAGCTTTTAAAACTCAGCTAAAAACTTTTCTGTTCCCTATAGCTTTTAAATATTGAGTTTGTTCTGACTCTATACTGTTTAGCTTCACCCTACCCAGTGCCTGTTTACACTTCCCTGTGCCTGTTTGCATTCTTTCCCTCCTTATTGTTTACTACAACTTTATTAGATTGTAAGCCTATGCGGCAGGGTCTTGCTATTTACTGTGTAATCTGTACAGCACCATGTACATTGATGGTGCTATATAAATAAATAATAATAATAATAATAATAACATCAAGTGATACCCACCTAGAGCTCACAAAAGGGAGCTGTGGTGATGGGAACCTATGGAGAAAGAGTGCTTTGCACAAGGCAGAGGAGCACTCCACACTCATCCAAACTTTACAACAGAAACAATAAAAACGCCTCTTTACCTCACAAGCAGCTTTAAAAGGGGGTTGGATAAATTCTTGGAGGAGAAAGCTATCAATGGCTACTAGCCCTGATAGTTGTGTGTTATCTCCCGTATTCGAGGCAGTAAGCCTGTGTGCACCAGTTGCAGGAGAACATGGGCGGGAGGGTGCTGTTGCACCATGTCCTGCTTTGTTGGTCCCTGGGTGATGGCTTGTTGGCCACTGTGTGAACAGAGTGCTGGACTAGATGGACCCTTGGTCTGATCCAGCAGGGCTCTTCTTATGTTCTTAAGTGTGTGTTCTTCCACCTTTCTGTTTAGAACCCCTTAATAGGGCTGTTGAACCAAAAGTTTGTGAGCCAAATCCAGCAACCTGAGGCCAGGTTTAGCCCTTAAGGTTTCCCCAGGTAGATGTGTCACCTCCCCTGACCCCACCCCCCTTTCCCCACAACCAGTTGTTTGGTGGTTTCCTGTCTTTTGCATGGCCTTTCCCCCCATTCTAAAAAATTATAAATGCTGGTTTTGACTTATAAAGCTCTACATAGCTTTGTACCTTTGTACCTGATGGAACATCTCTTCCCAGATGTATCTGCCCGTACTTTAAAGTCATCCACAGAAGCCTTTCGTCAAGTGGTCCCTCATTCTGAGGCTGCAAGGGAAGCTGATTGGTTGGATGAAGCTGATTGGTGGGAGATTCAGGACAAATGAAAGGAAGGACTTCTTCACACAGCGCATAGTTACAATTATGGAATTCACTACCACAAGATATAGTGATGGCCACTAATTTGGATGGCTTTAAAAGGGGGTTGGATAAATTCCTGGAGGAGAAAGCTATCAAGGACTACTAGCCCTGATGGTTGTGTGCTTCCTCCAGTATTATTATTATTATTATTATTATTATTATTATTATTATTATTATTAATTTATTTATATAGCACCATCAATGTGCATGGTGCTGTACAGAGTAAAACAGTAAATAGCAAGACCCTGCCGCATAGGCTTACATTCTAATAAAATCATAATAAAACAATAAGGAGGGCAAGAGAAAGCAAACAGGCACAGGGTAGGGTAAACAGGCACTGGGTAGGGTAAAACTAACAGTATAAAGTCAGAACAAAATCAAGTTTTAAAAGCTTTAGGAAAAAGAAAAGTTTTTAGCTGAGCTTTAAAAGCTGCGGTTGAACTTGTAGTTCTCAAATGTTCTGGAAGAGCGTTCCAGGCGTAAGGGGCAGCAGAAGAAAATGGACGGAGCCGAGCAAGGGAAGTAGAGGCCCTTGGGCAGGCGAGAAACATGGCATCAGAGGAGCGAAGAGCACGAGCGGGGCAATAGTGTGAGATGAGAGAGGAGAGATAGGAAGGAGCTAGACAGTGAAAAGCTTTGTAGGTCAACAGGAGAAGTTTATATTGGATTCTGAAGTGAATTGGAAGCCAATGAAGAGATTTCAGAAGCGGAGTTACATGGTCAGAGCGGCGAGCCAAGAAGATGATCTTAGCAGCAGAGTGGTGAACAGAAACCAACGGACTGATGTGAGAAGAAGGAAGGCCAGTGAGAAGAAGGTTGCAGTAGTCCAACTGAGAAAATTATTAACCGAGAAAAGTATTAGGGGCAGTAAGGCTGTGTGCACCAGTTGCTGGGGAACATGGGTGGGAGGGTGCTGTTGCACCATGTTCTGCTTGTTGATCCCTGGCCAATGGCTGCTTGGCCACTGTGTGAACAGAGTGCTGGACTAGATGGCCCCTTGGTCTGATCCAGCAGGGCTCTTCTTATGTTCTTATGAGGACTCTTCAGTTGGTTCCTTCCATACCAGCTCTGGCACGCTCCAACAAGGAAAGTTTGCCTGGTGCCAACCCTTTTATCTTGCCAGCACCATGTGAAGACAGTCCTGTATAGCTGGCTGGAAAATGCTTAGAGTTGTAGGACTTTTTTTTGTCTAAACATGCATTGGATTGCACCTTAAGTAATGTAAATTTGGTGAATCCTGTTTACTGATCGCTCTTAACAGTTGAAGAGATCCAGAGAAAAATGTCAAAAAGTTCCAATGCTTTCTAGTAAAACTCAAAGCCATCCTTTTGTAAATGTCCACATCATCCACATTTCACCAATAAAGAACATTTACCATATCACTGAACTGAATTTCGAAAACAATCCTGATGACATAAGCATTTCTGACATTTCCCACTTAGCCCCCCCCAAATGTGAAGAATTGCCAGTCAACATTAGCCACATCTTTGATACTGATCTCGATGTTGTTCAGCTTCAGTTTGCACGCAGATATACAATTGGAAATCTTCAAGAATGGGCCACCAACATGTTTTTAGAAGTGCTTTGCCTTGAAAGCAATTGATATACCCTGTTTCCCCGAAAATAAGACAGTGTCTTATATTAATTTTTGCTCCCAAAGATGCGCTAGGTCTTATTTTCTGGGGATGTCTTATTTTTCCATGAAGAAGAATACGGTACACATTTATTGTTGAACAAAAAAAAAAGGTCTTATTTTCGGGGGGATGCCTTATATTACAGCGAGAGGCAAAACTGGAAGTAGGTCTTATTTTCGGGGGATGTCTTACTTTCGGGGAAACAGGGTAGGGTGGGTTCGAAATATTTTAATAAATATTTTAATTGTTTTCTCAACAGGTCTGTAGATACATTGGTATTATTCTTGTACAACATGCTGGTATTTCACATTGTGTCTGTAGAAAGAAGGTCAGCAGCTATTTAATATCTGCTCATTTTCAGATGCAGAATGAAGTGAGTTGCTGAGACCACATGGGGAATAAGAACATAGGAAGAACCCTTCTGGATCTGACCAAGGTTCCATCTAGTCCAGCATTCTGTTCACACGGTGGCCAACCAGCTGCCCATGGGGAAACCCATAAGCCGGACATGAGTGCATCAGCATCCTCCTGCCCATGTTCCCCAGCAACTGGTGTACATAGGCATACTGCCTCTTATACTGGAGGTAGTAACTAGCCATTCAGGACTAGTAGCCATTGATAACCTTCTCCTCCCAGAATTTGTCTAACCCCTTTTTAATGCCACCCAATTTGGCTGTCATCACTACATCCCATGGTAGTGAATTTGATAGTTTAATTATGTACTTCCTGAAGCAGTCTTTCCTTTTATCTGTCCTGAATCCCACCAGTCACCTTCATGGGATGACACCATTGGGTTCTAGTATTACGAGAGAGGGAGAAGAATGTCTCTCCATCCACTTACTCCACACCAGGCATAATTTTGTACATATCTATCCTCTATGGTTGAGGCACAGATTTTCTAGATCCACATCCAGCATGACTTAGTGGACAACGCTGGCTTTCAGAAGGCTTTCTGACATATGACCGCATCCTAGCACCTTTTCTCTTGTAAAAAGATATTGCATTTCCAGGAATGTCTGTTTTTAAAAGAAAATATTCTCCCTACCACCGATTGACCACCTGACTTCTACACAGGCTAGTTGGGAAAAGAATGACCGGGGGGTGGAGGGGGTTACCCTGGAGGTTTATGGAGTTCACAAAGCTTTCCCAAGAGTTGATAGACTCCAGGAGAGAGAGACACTCTTCAGGTTTTGTGACGCCTGGAGGCTCACTGAAACAGAACTCTTGACCTCTAGTAAACTCTCTTCAGGGCTCATAAAACATATGATTGTCGACAGGGCTCTTCTACACTTTATAGCCTTTCCTTCCTTCTGGAAAAGCCAGAACAGCCACCAGCACTCAGGCAACGGATTAGCAGCCGAAACGCAAGGAGCACAGTAAGCAGCGGATTCCGTGACCCACACATCTCAGGGTATGTCTACATTGTACATGATGCTTATTGGCATTACTGGGCAGAGCTGAAATGGAAAACTGAAAAAAGGTGCAACAAAGATTTGGACTTCCTGTCCCTTAAGGAAAGCAACACCATTAATATCGTCTTCAAATTATATCAGTCTGGAAAGGCGTTTAGTTTTTATACGTTTATTTTTGCAATTCTCTCCCACCCAACTTCTTTTATTTTTTTCCTTTATCTGTTATTTAAACTTTGATGATCACTTACAATAAAATGTATTCTAAACAATACACTTAACATGGAGCAGCTCTGTTCATTTGGGTGGAGTTCTGACTTGCATTCTTTCCAACACCTTTGCTTTCAGTCTTGCTGCTCCATCGGACGAGTGTTTTATTGCACACTCGTTACTGGCCACTCATGGATTTTCATGGGTCCGCCCCTTCTAGCCTTCTTCACACCACAAAAACACACACCAGTAAGTCTGACTTATTTTTAAATAGGGAAGTTGCCACTATCTCCTGCTGTATGCAGGAGAAGCAGCGGCATCAAAACGGCCCACTGAATGGGTCACGTGTAAGTTGTTTACTTCCTCTTTCAAAAGAGGAAGTAATGAGGGAAAAATGTGGGGGCAGAGAAGCGACAGTAAGCAAATGCGGTTTCCCCGTGTGATGATGCTCTTGCACTTTCCCCCTGCTCCTTAGTCCAGTGTGACTGCACCCTGCTTAATGGCATAGCCAGCCCTGCTTCAACATTTCACTGATGAAAACGGTGACCTGCCTGTAAAACCCTTTAAGCACCATCCTGAGCACGTTTAAACAAACAAACAAAAAAGTCCTACAACTCCCAGCATTCCCCAGCCAGCAGAGACCATCCCTGGTAAATAGGAACACAAACGAAATGTACGTATGAAGAATTAAAATTGCTTTCCCCCCGTCTTCCCCAAAATAGCTAATACAAAACACTCTAGGATAGTTTTTTAAGGTAGTTTAAAATGATTCAGCCAGATAATTTAAACGCCTTTAGATTTATTTCTTTTCATTCTTAACTGCCTCCTTGAAGGCCTGAAAGGGGCAAGTCTCATCGGCTTTGCAGGGGAAGCCCGAGTCCTTTTGCCAGCCTGAACCATGCAGAGAAGCCAACTGGACTGACAGTCAAATCATTTCAACACTGAGTATCAATGGCTACCAGCCCTGATGGCTACATGGTACCTTCAGTATCCAAGGCAGTATGGCTATGTACACCAGTTGCTGGGGAACAGGGGCAAGAGGGTGCCATTGCACTCGTGTCCAGCTTGTGGGTTTGTTGTCAGCAGCTGGTTGGTCACTGTGAGCAGAGAGTGCTGAACTAGATGGACCCTTGGCCCAATCCATCAGGGCTCTTCTTATGTCCTTATGACAGGACCTGAGGGCAACAGATTAGCATAAGGGTTGCAGGGCAGGCCGCATGCAACAACTCTTATCGTCCAGCAGCGGGGAGAGGATCTCAGAGGGAATCTCAAGAGGAACAGAAGGGGGGCTGCCACTGCTGCCCCCTCCACACACACCCCAGCATCTGCCACCTGAGGCAACCCACTAAACTCTGCCTAATGGTAGGGCCGGCCCCATTTCGCTCAAGAGGAAATTCCACAGAGAGACAATGTGATAGGAAGAAGCCATTTCCCTTATTGCCACCACCTGTGGCTCTGAAGGCCACTCATGAATCGCCCAAAAAAGATAGTGATCTGCATATTTGCATATATTAATTCATATTTATAGATACAAATAGGCTATCGATTTGTATGGCTTTAACAGGGGGCTAGACAAATTCCTGGAGGAGAAGGCTCTCATTGAATACTAGTCCTGATGCCCCTGTGTCAAAGGCCGTAAATCTATGGACACCAGTTGCTGGGGAACACGGGCAGGAGGGTGGTGTTGCACCTGCGTCTTGCTTGTGGGTTCCCGGTCAACAACTGGTTGGCCACTGTGTGAACAGAATACTGGACTAGATGGACCCTTGGTCTGATCTACCATGGCTCTTCTTGTGTTCTTAAATTTAGAAATAATTATTATAATTTAAATGGCAATATAGTACATTTCACTATAGTGTGGAAGACTGTGATGTCGACCTGTGTGCCTGCCTATTCTGTCTGCCCTCCAGGTGTTAACTTTTGATGGACAGCCATTCAAAACTGGCATCGGCCTGGACAGCTCTTTCAGTAGAAGCCACCTTCAAACAGAGGACCGTCCTCTTGCAGCCCTTGAAATAGGGGAATGCCTCTGTAAAAGAGGACCCTTGGCCACCCACTGAAATTGCCAATCTATCCATTCAAGTTTGCAAGACAACGCTTTAGTCAATTTTCCCAGCGGGGTTTTATCAACATCCGGCACATTCTGTGCTTGCACTTGTACAAAATGGAGAGAAGAATTTTCTGCCGAAAAGCAACACCAGTGTGTTTTAGACGCCTGATCCTCTCTCGCACACACACACACACCCTGTCACTCGTCGAATGATTTACGATGAAGCAGCACATTTGTCCCCGAATAGATGTTTTCAGAAATAGATTGTTTGCAAACGCTGAGGCGCATCAGTCCATAAGGAATTCCCATTCTATGTGCCACTCAAAAACATGTACCGGCGTGAGACTCCCAACGCTTCTAACCTCAGCGTTGGAAACAACTTAACTTCGTGTTCTGTTTGTCTCAGCACCTCCAGCAGGGAATGCCTGATGGGTTGTGTGACTAATAAGCAGATAATTCCATTCCTCATCAGAGACTCAAGCCTAGAAGCATCTCGCCTTATTCATCTTATCTGGAACGGCGGATGTTGGGGTATGCAGTTCGGTACCCACAGCGAGGGGTAACAGGGCCTGGATGCACACAGGGTATCTGTCACACTCTCTGGAGCTGTGATGCTCCACAATAAGCCAATAGTTTTCGAAAATGAGGATTGTCTGGCAACGCTACCGATCACTTGGCCCACACTTAATTGGAAACAATGAAATGAAATGCACATCATGGCAGTGGTACAAGATGTGGAATGAGGTGAAAGGCTGGATCATAAGTGTGAAGTGAGGATAACCTAACCATTGTTTTTTTAAAATTGGCTAGAGAGTCAGTGGAGGCAGGTGGCTCTGCTGTCAGTGGGGCAGTGAATCCGCTCCAGATTTCAGTCAGAACTCTAAAGGAGCTTTCCGAGGTGCGAAGCACTTTAGAGCTGAATGGTTCTGACTGAAACTTGGAGGAGATTCGCTGCCCCACTGACAGCAGAGCTACGAACCTCCACAGTAAGTAGTGGGTAAAAATGACACTGCCTCGTGCCAAAACCTTAAAGGAAGTAAAACCTATTGGTTCTTTTCCAAACTTAAGTTAGTCATCACACAGATATTTTGAGAAATACGCAGAGATTATTTCCACCCAGACCAGCCTTTCTCAACCTGGTGACCTCCAGGTGTCCCACCATTCCCAATAAAAGCGGCCTCTAGACCATCAAAGCACAATCTTCGAGCAAGCAACTGAAAGTGGGATTTCCCCCTCTTCCTGTGGATTCATTTATGGCTAAAGTGGGGATACACAAATCACAAGACTCAAGTCATCTCTGGAGAGCAAATCAACTATCCCCTGAGATGTAAGCAGAAGAGACTCCTGGGCTGGGGCTGGGGCTGAGAGAATTCAGATGGGAGTTTATGCAGACCCCCCAAGATCAGTTCCTGAAGCGACCACGCATTGGCCTCAGATAATTTTGCTCTTTTGTCTGTTTATTATTTTGTCCTTTTGAATCCTTTCATTAAAACAAGAAAAGCATTTTAAATTGTAAATTGTATTTTTATGAATTGTCGTAAACTTCCCATCGAGCTTCAGCTATGGGGTGGTATAGAAATGAAATTATATAAATAATAAACTTGCCTTGAGGGAATTGGCAGCCAGGCAGTCTGTGCAAAAAATACATCATCCGGGGTGGCGCCAAATCCAACCTTCGAGGATTACCCAGAAGGCCTTGCCCCGTTCTCTTGACCCCTCCCCTATCATTTGGTGTTTTTCTAGCTCTTGTGCAGATTTTCCTCCATCCTAAAAGGATGAAATGCCTCTCCTATGGCTTAGTTACTGGCAGGAAGAACTTTACGATACAAAATGCTGGTATTATTATATTTTGGCTCCACCCCTTTCCTTCAGCCCCACCCACCACTGCAATGTGCACACACCTGAGAGCTTCTCTGAAATTGAATTTGGCCCTCAGGCAGAAGAGGCTTCTCACCTCCGTTATAATCAATCCAGTAGATTGTGTGTTACCCCTAATTTTAAGTCCAAATCTTTGTTCAGCTCTAAATTCAGTGGGTGGCCTTGGCCTAGGCCAGGAGTAGGCAACCCACCTCCAGATGTTTTGGATGACGACTCCCATCATCCACCCTGACAGTGGAAGCTGGTGGCTCCAATGTCTGTAGGGCTATGAATCGGCTCTGGGTTTCAGTCAGAACTCTAAGGGAGCTATCCAAGGTACTGAACCAATTTGTGTCAAGATCAGGCTCGGTCTCCCTGGTGTAAATCCCAAATCGGACTCAGAGCCTGAAGAAGAAGTAGAACAGCCAAGACAGAAAGCTGGGGAGGAAATTCTCCAAGACTCTCCGGGAGTCAGGGAGGAATTTCCCCAGGAGTTTGTTGAACAGGAGGCCCAGGCTCAGAGATCATCCTCCCCACCTTGGGGAACTCAGTCTTTGTTGGAGGGGGAGGGAGCATCGGAATTAGCAGATCCCAGAGTCCACCGCAGGGTGAAGTGGGCAGAGTTGAGAGGTGGAAGGAGCCACTCACCAGAGGTTATAATTTGAAGACCCTCCCTGAAGGAGGGGTCCAGTAAAAGCTTGCCAGGCATGGGGTGGGGGGAACTGATAATTTAGTTGATAAGCACCTGCCTTGCTTTGTTAGGCTGATTAACCTAAAAGGATAGCTCCTAGCATTCACACTCCCTTCAGGTGTGAAGAGATGTCTATTTACTGAATCAAGCTTTGTGGATTGCATGGTAGAACACTTTATTGTCTCACATCTCAGTGGGAGGGCTTGGAATCATGACAATTTGGGGGTTGGGTCCAGTGCCTTGGGTAGCTCGTTTAGAGTTCTGACTGAAACCCAGAGCAGATTCACAGCCCCACTGACATCAAAGCCACCAGCCTTCACTGCAACTTGACTATTGGCCATGCTGGCTTTGGCTTGTGGGAGTTGTAGTCCAAAACATCCGGAGGGCACCAGATTGCGTTCCCCTGGCCTAGATTGCAGACCAGATGCCACTCAGGAGGCTTTCCAACAACCTTATTTTTAAGACACACTTTTAGCCTTGGTATAGCATTGTATGGCTCAAGAAACACAGCATCAGCCAAGACCCATGTGCAGCTATTAAAGGCACAGGATCCCTGTTCTCTGATGCATTATTTATTTATTATTTATTTATCATACTTATACCCCGCTCCTCAGCCAAAAAAGGCTCTCGGAGCGGCTTACACTTAGCAAAAAAGACAGTCCCTGCCCTCAGGCTTACAGTCTAATAAAGACATGACACACAAGGAAAAGGAGTCCAGGAGGGAGGAGAGAGAAAGAGAGAGAGAGAGAGAGAGAGAGAGTGAGTCCAACAGGAGCAGGCCCCGATGTTACTTCTGCCTGCTCCTGTCCCCTCGGTCCTTCTTCTTCCCCACAGGGCCAAGATGGCAGTTTGCCCTGTGGGGGTGGGGGAAGAGTCCAAGAGGAGCAGGCCCCGATGTTACTTCTGCCTGCTCCTGTCCCCTCGGTCCTTCTTCTTCCCCACAGGGCCAAGATGGCAGTTTGCCCTGTGGGTGTGGGGGAAGAGTCCAACAGGAGCAGGCCCCGATGTTACTTCTGCCTGCTCCTGTCCCCTCGGTCCTTCTTCTTCCCCACAGGGCCAAGATGGCAGTTTGCCCTGTGGGGGTGGGGGAAGAGTCCAAGAGGAGCAGGCCCCAATGTTACTTCTGCCTGCTCCTGTCCCCTCGGTCCTTCTTCTTCCCCACAGGGCCAAGATGGCAGTTTGCCCTGTGGGTGTGGGGGAAGAGTCCAACAGGAGCAGGCCCCGATGTTACTTCTGCCTGCTCCTGTCCCCTCGGTCCTTCTTCTTCCCCACAGGGCCAAGATGGCAGTTTGCCCTGTGGGGGTGGGGGAAGAGTCCAAGAGGAGCAGGCCCTGATGTTTCCTTGGCCTGCTCCTGTCCCCCCCCCGGTCTTTCTTCTTCCCCACAGGGCCAAGAGGGCAGTTGGAGCTTTTGTCAGATGTAACAGCAGATAGAATCGAACAGACACGGAGTGGGCGAGAAGTGAGACTACCAGCAAAGTTTAAGAACTATGTTATGGGATAGTGGTGAAGAGCTGAGATTGACGAGTTAAGATTTAATTGAACAAAAGTTATTGTTTTTATGGAGAAGGGGGGATGTGATATGTGGATGTATATACCTTTAAGAGGCCTGTAGCTGCTAGTCTCCAGGTCCTCATCGAAGGCCTGGGCGGGGCCTCTGTTTCAGCCATTTGGTGGTGTGGGCCTTGCTACAGGGTTTTTGGAGTGTCACTGTTCTAGGAGGTTTTAGTAATAAAGGAATCCAGCAAGGAAAAGACTCTGAAGTTATTGCCTGGTGCCGGTGCCCATGAACCTCTTCGCCACCTGGGAGATCGACCGCTCGGCGCCCAGCTGCATGCCCAGGCGAGAATGATTTGACTCTGTTACAGACCTTTGTTAGGCTGAATCATAAGAATGTAAGAAGAGCCATGGTGGATCAGACCAAGGGTCCCTCCAGTCCACCACTCTGTTCACAGTGGCCAACCAGCTGTTGACCAGGGACCCACAAGCAGGACATGGGTGCAACAGCAACTGGTGTACATAGGCTAACTGCTTTTGATACTGGAGGTAGCACATAGCCTTCAGGACTTGTAGCCATTGATGGTCTTCTCCAACCCCTTCACTAACCCCCTTTTAAAGCCATCAAATTGATGGCCATCATTATATCTTGTGGTAGCAAATTTCCATGTTTAACTATGTGCTGTATGAACAACTACTTCCTGGGACTGACCCCTCATTCTAGTATTATGAGAGAGGGAGAAAAATGTCTCCCTATCCTCATTCTCCACACCATGCATAATTTTGTACACCTCTATCATGTCTCCCGTTAGCCTCCTTTTTTCCAAGCTTAGCAATCCCAGCTGTTATAATCTTTCCTCATAGGGGAGATGCTCCAGACCCTTGATATTTGAGTTTCCTTTTTCTGCACTTTTCCCAGCTCTACAATACCTTTTTTTTAGGTGTGGTTAACAGAACTGTACACAGTATTCTAAGTGTGGTTGCATCACAGATTTGTATAAATGCAGTATCATACTGGCAGTTTTATTCTCAATTCTTTTTCTAATTATGCCTAACATGGAGTTTGCCTTCTTTACAGCAGCCGCGCACCGGGTTGACATTTTCATCAAGATGCCCACCACAAAAGCCATGCTTTTCGCCCATCAAATAAACTAGTGAAATCCATAATAGCCACCATCAAAGACACAGGGATTTTGGGGGGCCTCTAGGAATGGTATCAGTATGACATTACCACTAGGTCCCTATTGATGATTTTTCTTGCTTTTCTTTTGTCTGATGCAACCAGGGAAGCATTTAAAATTTGTCTGTGCTCAGCTAAGTTAAAATATGCAAGTAAACAAATGGCCCCTTTTCGCCCAATCTGGCAACAGCACCCATTGCATCAAGATGGTCTTTTAAAGACCCACAAGCAGGAAAAAAAGCAAGAAGACTTAGGAATGTCCATTGCTGCATATTCCCTGTTGGAGATGCACCACAGATGTAGTGGAGCAGCAGTGCTGCGAGTGAATTCTGTGGCCTGCAGCGTCTGCTGTCTGCACAGAAATACGCCCCTCTTCATCCAGAGAAATGCCTGATCAGCAGCCTCTCTGCAGAGACTCAGTGACACCCAGCGGCCGCTTTGGTTGAAGCTCTCCATTGATGCATGACAAACGCCTCCTGCATGTGGGTGAGAATATGGCAGTGGAGGCTGGTGGCTCTGAGGTCAGTGGGGCTGTGCATCCGTTCTGGGTTTCAGCCAGGACTCTAAATGAGCTATCCAAGGTCCTCAGCCCTATGGGTAGCTCCTTGAGGGTTCTGACTGAAACCTAGAGTGGATTCGCAGCCTCACTGATGGCAGAGCCAACAGCCTCCCCTCGAATATGGCCAAGACAAGCTGTCTTTTCCAGCAGTTTTTGAGTGCCATTAAAGGGCAGCAAATGGCCAGTTCTTTTATTAGTAGGGTGGTCACCTACACAGCACCAAAAAAAAGAGAGGAGATGCATTACTACAGAAGAGGACCTGGATTTGCATAAAATGTGCCTTTGCTGATTTATATGTATAGATGCAGATCTGGAGATAATGGCTATAATTTAAATAGGAATCCAGTACAACTCCTCATAATGGAGATGTCACTGGGGCTAGGTGACCTCTGTGTCTCCTCACTCCACTTTCCAGGCACTGTTGCCAGACTATTTTGTGCCCTAGGCAAGGCGAGCTACTTACACACACACACACACACACACACACACACACCAAAATTTGCCAAGTTCGGTTTTGAAGAACAGATGTTTTGTAGAAAAAATAAAAAGCACAAAACTTGAACTTATTATGTTTTTTCTGAAATCAGCTAATTTGTATAAAACTGTGACCCTTAAAGGTCAGTGCTGCACCCCTCTGAGGTCTGCGCCCTAGGCGGCTGCCTAGTTGGCCTAATGGTAGCGCCGGCCCTGTTGTTGGGCAGCCTCACGCCCCTTGCTCTCACTTCTTCTCATGGCTCTTTATCTTTAAACCAGTCTTGGACTGGGCTGGACAGCCCTCCAAATACAACGTTGTGCTCTGTAAGGTATGACACCTGGCCATCCTGATTTATTATTTTTTAGTCATAGCTGGGGCAGGCAGCAGGAGAGGATCCCATACACCAGTTGCTGGGGAACATGGGTGGGAGGGTGCTTTTGCACCTGTGTCCTGCTTGTGGATTCCTGGTCAACAGCCGGTTGGCCACTGTGTGAACAGCGCCTCTTGGTCTGATCTAGCAGGGCTCTTCTTATGTCTAGTCGGATTCTCTGCCTCAAATGCCCAGCTTACCTACCCTTGCCCTAGAAACGACCTGCTTGACTTTCCAAGAGGGGTTTCTAGGACCAGGCATCACATTAGTACATGGCACCTTCACACTGAGCCTTAGCAGGGCCTACTGCTACACAGACGTCTGTCCTGCCTCTCCCGGGCCAGGCAGGCAGGTCTAGGAGCTACCCATTTTAATTGCCCACAATGCCCCTGAGGCAGAATTAAAATTCTGGGAAATTTTAATGGAGGCTTCCAGGCATCTGGCGCTCACTGAAACACTGCTGCTGCTAGCGGTGGAGGCTGGCGGCTCCAATGTCACTCGGGCAGTGAACGTGCTCAGGGTTTCAGTCAGAACCAGTCAGGACTCTAAAGGAGCTATCCAAGGTGTGTTTAGGGAGTGTGGAGCAGGCTGTATGGCACAGATATCTCTGTACTCCAACACCTTTTTGCTGCTCCGTACCACCTAGCACCTGTCATCTGACGCATCCGCTTCAATCTGCCTAATGGTAGGGCTGGACCTGAGCCTAATACATAGGCTGGCGTCATTTGTAGGTGAGAATGGTTAGGCATGATGAAGGAGTGCTTAATTCTTTTTACCAGCCCACCACTTCTCCCCTACAATTTATTTATTTATTTATTTTTATTTATTTATTTATTACATTTTTATACCACCCAATAGCCAAAGCTCTCTGGCTGGTTCACAAAAATTAAAACCATAATAAAACAACCAATAGTCTAAAAACACAAATACAAAATACAGTATAAAAAGCACTACCAGGATAAAACCACGCAGCAGAAATTGATATAAGATTAAAATACAAAATTAGAACAGTAAAATTTAAAATTAAGTTAAAATTAAGTGTTAAAATACTGAGAGAATAAAAAGGTCTTCAGCTGGCGGTAAAAGGAGTACAGTGTAGGTGCCAGGCGGACCTCTCTGGGGAGCTCATTCCACATCTGGGGTGCCACAGTGGAGAAAGCCCTCCTTATAGTAGCCACCTGCCTCACTTCCTTTGGCAGGGGCTCACAGAGAAGGGCCCCTGGGGATGATCTTAAGGTTCAGGCAGGTACGTATGGGAGGAGGCTTCCTTCAAATAACCTGGCCCCAAACTGCTTTGAATGTTAATACCAGCACTTTGAATCGGGCCCGGACAAGTGATCCCACGGGTAATTTCCCCATCTGGGTCCAGGGTCTTAAGACTGTGTGGAGGTGAAATGGCCAGGGGCAGAGCTGTGATATTGCAGGGAGATATGATTAAGCCCTTTCCACTGAGTCCTGCCTAGCAAAGGCCCCTTGCCCTCACACTCAGGTTACCTCAGCAAATGCAGGCGGAGGTACGAAACTGAGAGGCTACTGTGTATCAGTCAGGATGCAGGGCAGAACCATCACATGGGCAAGAACAGGGCCGGCCCTCCCATGAGGCAGGATGAATCCCCTGGCTCAGGCGGCAGATCTGTAAGGGTGGCGGATCCTGCATGCCCCGTGGTTGGGCTGCTGCTGCACTATGACTCTCAAAGTGAGGCCTAGGGTGAGCGGCTGCTCGAGAGAGCCCCACTGGCCACTCTCTCGCTGTGGCAAACGTTGCGGCAGGAAAGCATCTGTTGCACTTCTCCAGAGCAGCTGCTGCTTCCACCTCCTCTGAGTAAGGTGTAGATGGGTGCCTGCTCTGTAGAGCTACATGAGCTGCTCATCTGTTGAGGCAAAGTCCGCAGCAAGAGAAGCCCTAGCATGGCTCCCCAGAGCATGGCCTACCAGATACCTCACTCTGAGGCTCCCCCTAGAGCAAGGCATCAGGCAGGTAGGCCGGCTGGGGAACCGCCTGGCCTCGCTCTGAGGAGCCCTTTGTGAGAGCAGGCTGTTTCCAGGGCCACCTCCCTGCCAATGCCTTCCTGTCACAAAGGACCCTTCAGAGCAAGATGTTTAGGGGAGGTGGCCAGCGGACAGGAAGAGAGAAGGGAGAAGAGAGGGAAGGCGACAGTGGTGGCCTCCTCTTCTCCTCCCCAGGAGGCAGCAGCACTTGTGCTCCTCTCCCCGCT
The DNA here is from genome assembly GCF_023053635.1 of Elgaria multicarinata webbii. Taxonomy (NCBI): domain Eukaryota; kingdom Metazoa; phylum Chordata; class Lepidosauria; order Squamata; family Anguidae; genus Elgaria; species Elgaria multicarinata. The sequence continues at coordinate 22,408,168 of NC_086174.1, read as the reverse complement.
CCCATGGGGAGCAGCCAGCCAGCCCTGTGCCTGAAGGAAAGTGCCCAACGGATATTGCTTTCTCGTTAGCCTGCCTTTGCCTGGCAGAAGCCTCAAAGCAACCTGCAGCGTTAACCAAAATTAAATGGTCTCTCTGTGGCTGAGGATAATCCTTTGATGGTGCCACGTTCTCTCTGAGTTCGTTCCTGCGTCTGCATCCCCGGTGCCAAATTGCTCCTGCCCGAGTCAAAATCTCCTCGAAACGGCTGCTTCGGTTTCTGATCGCCTCCCCCGCCTGCTGTTTAGTGCCACATCGGCTGTACACAAGGGAAATCTCTCGAGACCTAACTCTTGGTGACTGATTGTGCCCACGCTTAATCCTCTCACAAACCTGTCAGTCACTGCTGGATTATCCATGCCCATGGGGAATCCTTTCAAACCTACTGCTTGTTATTTTATTGCCTTCAAGGGAAGCCCTATCCAGTCCCCTGCCCTGTATCAGATTAGCTCTTCCCCAAAGAAATCCTCTCAAACCTGGAATTTGGAACCATATTGTCACAGTAGCAACCCATTGCCTATCTCATGATTTGGCAGGAACGTCTCACAGGGTGCTTAAAGCAGCAGCGACAGAAAGGAAATATTAGGACCGGCTGAAGCATTTTGTAGCCACAGGATGGGTTTTTGAATGGCTGCTCTGGGCACACGCCAAGTGTGAAAAGGCTTCATATGAATGGGTCACACACACACAGTACTTGCTTGTAATTTATCAAGGTTTAGCAAACGCCACACTCTAAGAAAAACTTGTGCGGAGAAAAAGTTGGATTCTGGATTTGGCAGCTTGTATAATGAAGGATTTGTAAAGATGCAGAGATATATTATTTATTTATTATTTATTTACAATATTTATATACCGCTCCCCATTGAAAATTTCAGAGTGGTGTACAAGATAAAATAAAAGAATAAATAAAAGAATAAAACACTTCAAAATAGATTTTAAAAGATGCAAAATGTACAGTAAACCGTGGCTAGTCATTAAGGAAAGGCTTCCTGGAATAATGACATTTTCGGGAGGCGCCGAAAGAAATACAAAGGCTTGGTTCAGACAACACACTAAACCATGCTGCTTAAGCTCAAAATGGGTAAGGGAATGCATTAACCTTAAGGCATTCCCTTAACCATTTTGTGGTTAAGCAGCATGGTTTAGCGTGTTGTCTGAACCAGGCCAAAGTTGACACCTGCCTGACCTCCAGAGGCAGGGAATTCCATAGGAGGGGATGACTGGATGCTTGTCTTGATGGTTAATTGGGGTGGGTGGTTTCAAAAGCTTCATGGAACAGGTGGGGATTGAGGAGGAATTCGAAGGAAAAGAAACAGGAGCTAGGTCAATATATGTAACCTGGGGAGAAATTCCAGGTGTGAGAGCTATCAATGGCCTACGTAATCGAACACAAAATTGGTCAATCATAAGGACCGATGTGAAAAAAGATATAAAGGTATAATGGAATAACGACACATAGAACAAAATATGTGGCAAATAACCCATCTCCTTTATATGTGAGATTGATTGCAACTACCCATCTTCTTTATATGTGTCAAGATATTTTTAGTGGGTGGTATATAACCCTATGAAAACAAGCTACTCAGGGTTTGTTTTGGTTTTTCAATCTAAATCCAACCATGCTTGGAGGGGTTATGCAGTTCAGAGTATGTATTCCCCATGTTTGCAATGGGAATGCCCTATAGCTCCTGGATTTTGGACAAGATATAAACATCAAATCACCAAGTGAATTCAGTGTTAGATGTCTTATACAACAACATTGATGATTCCATCCCGTATAGAAGGTATTTCACTTTCTTCCTCTCAATGGTGGCCAAATTTGTACTTGCTAGAAGACCCAAACAGAATCTGCCTTTGTAAATGTGATAGACGAAAGCCTTGAGTTCTTGAATAGGAGAAAATCTCACACTCAGGGCGCAATCCTAAATTTAAAAAAAGTCTTTCAACTCCCAGCATTCCCTAGCTGGAGAATGCTAGGAGTTGTAACACTTTTTTCTGTCTAGGTAAGCATAGGATTTCACCCTTAAAGAGTTTCTACCAGTAACAAAAATCAAAACAAAATCCCTACTTACCCAGCCTCTTTTTATAGAACTTTCTAAAGATCCACAGGAGCAATTTCTTAACCTTAGGATACAAAACACTGTATCTTATTTCTCCAAATCTAAAGCTATGGCTTATATCCTTCTATTTTCTTTAATGGCAGGCTGACACTGTTTTATTTGGCTTTGTATTATCTTGTTACATTCACGTTTATACTTCAATTCTGTCCTTGTTTGTTCTTGTATTGATGTTTGCGAGAGTGGGGGAGACAGAAAAACTTGGGGGGAAATTTAAAGGACACAAGAACCCAGGAAGAGCTGTGCTGGATGATCAAACTAATTAACAGCATAAAAAGAGCCCTGCTGGATCAGACTAAGGGTCCATCTAATCCAGCATCCTGTTCTCACAATGGCCAAGACATGAGTGCGACAGCAGCATCCTGCCCATGTTCCCCAGCAATTGATACTAGAGGCAGCATATAGCCATCAGGATTAGTAGCCACTGATAGCCTTCAGCTCCAGAAATTTGTCTAACCCCCATTTAAAGCCATCCAGAATTTGACCATCACTACATTTTATGATACCAAACTCCAACCGTTAACTATGTTGCATGAAGAACCAGTGTGATACTTTCCTTAGGGAACAGCACCAGCTTTTTGGACCAAAGCCACCAGCGGTTAGCCAGCAAGTGTCTTTTAGGATCAAGCAATGGCCTGATCCAAACCAATATTAATGGCCATCTTGTCTGTGCTTTGTGGTGTATGAGTGCTCAGGTGTTGGGGTCCAGCAATACACCTGGAAAATCTTCTCTTTTATGGATTTTTGTTGTTGTTGCGGTAATTTACTGTGAGTTTTTGGCTGCGAGGAAAGGCTTGAAAGTGTGGTAATTAGTCAGTAGGCAAAATTCACAAACCAGCGTGTGTGTGTGTGTGTGTGTGTGTGTGTGTGTGTGTGTGAGAGAGAGAGAGAGAGAGAGAGAGAGAGAGAGAGAATCTACAGGGCTCTGCACAGGGCTTTGTTCCGCCCAGCCATTAGCCAATTCAGAACGAGGCAAAACCGAAATACCTTTGATTTGCCTAATTGATCCGGTGCAGAATTCGGCTTTATGAGCTTGGTGGAGAATGGGGGGTGAGGGGGATTGGGGTGAGGAGCATGGTATAACCGGCAGAGCTTCTGCGAAGCCCTCGGGTAAGAGAGCTCAGGCAGGGCAGGCGTTGAATAGATGGCCATCCGCGCCTGCGATTTGACTCTACCTCTCTCTGTGTGTCTCTCTCTCTTTTGCACCACGAGAAGCAGAAGCGGAGGCCGGCGCGCCTCCTTGGGAGCGTCCCGGGGCAGCCTCCTCCTCCCCCTCCTCCCCAGGCCCTCTCAGCGAGGCAAGCCCTCGGCCGGCACAATTCCTCACTCCCCGCGCCGCCTTCCTCTCTGTCTCCGGCGGGAGTGGCCATTCCGCCACCCCGCCGCCTGACTAACTCACTTTCGTTCACTGCCTCTCCCGGCTCCGAATCAATAGGCAGGCTGACTCGATCGCGGCACAGCCCCGCCGGAGCCAGGCGCTTGCTTGCCAGACTGCAGAAAGAGCAGCAGCAGCAGCAGCGACCTCCCTTCCTTGCAGCAGCAGCAGTCGTAGCTTTCGCCTGGCGCGTCTTCTTACTCGGGGCCATCGGTGATCCGAGAGTCGGAGGGCAGGGAAAGCGAGGTCGGAAGCCCGGGCTGGTCCGAAAGCCGCGCAAAGTCCCGCGCTTTGCTGGGCCCCGGGAGGAGGAGCAGGAGGAGACGCTGGGCGCGCGCGCGCGCCGGTTTGCTTTTGAACACGATCCCCAGCCAGACCTCCCGCCATCCCGCCGCCGCCGCTCCTCCAACCTTGCGGGCAACGGGGTGGAAGAGAATCGCTCGCCCCGTGGGAGGCGGCTGGACTTTAAGCGCAAACACGCGCGCGCGGACTGCCATGAGCTGCCCGCGCAAATCGCAGCCGACCTTCGCTTCCTGTGGGTAGGAGAGAGCGAGAAGAAGGCCGGTCGCCGCCGGGGTCGCCTCGCGGCGGGGGATGCTGTGCTTGGGCTCCGGGCCTGCAGGGCTCCGGGCCAAGGCGGGCTGCTGCTGCTGCTGCTCCACGTCGCCCATGCCAGCAGCAGCAGCAGCGAGGAAGCGGTTTGGGCAACAAGGAGGCGGCAGCAGGGGACCCGGGGCAGGGCGAGCGGCGCGGGGCGCTCCACTGATCGTCGGGCTACGCTAAAGCGCCCCCCGGGGGAAGACAGGCGATCCGCCGGAGCGGCAGCAGGACGGCGCCGGGACCCCGGGAGCGAGCGAGCCGCGCGGGGCGGGGAGTCCGGAGGAGGCGCACTTCGGCGCGAGCCATGGCGATCCTCGCGGCGCCGGCGCTGCCTGGCCAGGGTCAGCCCGCGAGCAGGGGACGTTCGGCCGGCCGCGGCTGCTGGAGTCGCTTTCGCGGAGTGTGAGCGGCGGAGCGAGCCCGGAATCCACGCGCGGAACTTGCTGAGCATTCATTGGCTCCGGGAGGCTGCTCTGCCCGGGATCCCTCTTTCTCTCGCGCGCGCTCTCCATCCAAGCCAGCTGATTCAACGGACTGGATCGGCATCTCGAGGCAGCGTCCCCTCTTCCTTTCTGCACGGAACCATCCCTGTTCTGCTCAGTGCCAGAGGAAAGTCCCGCGGCTTCCAAGACCGGCTCTAGGTAAATATATAAATAAACGCATAACCATCGACATACAAACGAATCCTTTATTAAACGGGATTTTAAAACAGAGAGAAAGAAGCTCTTGGGTTTCGTTGGAAAGCATCCAAAAGCTCTGCCAAGGCAGACAGACAAACTGACGAATGGCCCGATACTGCGGTGATGGGCTCACAGTGGATGGAGAGGTGACGGGCAAAGTGTGAACCTTCCCAGCCAAGGTGGCGTTGGCTCGTGAGAGGCTGGCGACCCCGGGGCGGATTGTGTGTCCGCTGGAAAAGTCAGATACTCTGGTGAATGTTGACAGTGGCTCAGATGGGATTGTCTGCATTCACTTATGCAGATCCCCAAAGTGGGGGGAATCTCCTCCTCCCCCCCCCCCGGGGTTACACGGAATTCACCAGGGACTGACAGCATTAACGTGTGAATGTTCACTCGACACATTTTGAACATTCACTGGAATAATGTTTAGGGTCAAAGGAGACGCGAGGTGAGCGGTTGCACATTTTTTATTTTATAGACTGTAGCCATGGAGGGAGTGGGTGATTTGGATTGGGGCCATACGGTGGCGTGGGGGCAAACGGTTAAAGCTCCTTTCCTGCCGTGCAAGGGCCCTGATCCAATTTGGTTTCCACCCACTGTGGGGCTGCTTTTTGTAACATAAAAAGACTTGGGAGTGTCAGTCTCTGAACTCCAACATCACATGTAATTTTACCCTAATAGTACTACCTAGGCAGGCTGTGGAAGCTTTCTTGCCTTCTCTCTCACACACGTGTTTAGTAAGCTGTGCTGCGCCGGCTGAAGACAATGGGAGTTGTAGTCCAAACAGATCTGGAGGATGCAAGGTTGGGTACGGCTGGTGTAAATGAACATGCTGACCCTGGCTCCTTCCATGCTGAGTGCTTTTGGGCTGCTTCCGGAGCAACTGAGCAGAGTACACGACCCCGTGGCAAGTCCACCTTCCCATGTACACGACCCCGTGGCAAGTCCACCCATTCTGGCTTTCTTCTCTGCTGTAGCGCATTAAGCTGGACAAACGCTTTCTCCTCCACCCCTCCTCTCCTGCCATGTGCTAAACTGAGCATGGGGCGCTTTTCTACTCTCCTTTGGGAATTCGCTTCCACAAGAGGTAGTGATGGCCATCGCCTTGGATGGCTTTAAAAGGAGATTGGACAGATTCTTGGAGGAGAAGGCTATCAACAGCTACTAGTCCTGATGGCTATACGCAGTCTCCAATATCAGTGTGATGTAGTGGTTAGAGTGTTTGGTTGGGAGTCGGAAGATCTAGGTTCTAGTCCCCACTTAGCCATGGAAGCTCACTGGGTGAGTTTGGGCCAGTCATGGACTCCCAGCCTAACCTATCTCGTAGGGTTGTTGTTGAGAAGATAAAATGGAGCGGAGGAGAATTATATACATTGCCTTGGGCTCCTTGGAGGGAAAAAGGCAGGATATAAATGCAATAAATAAGTATCAGAGGCAACATGCCCATGTACACCAGTTGCTGGGGAACATGGGCTAGTGGGTGCTGTTGCACTCATGCCCTGTTTGTGGTTTTTTTGTGGGCAGCTGGTTGGCTACCATGTGAACAGAATGCTGGGCTAGATGGACCCTTGTGGTCTGATCCAGCAGGGCTCCTCTTAGGTTCTCTATTGGGACTGAATGACAGGAACTGACCCAGGTTCAGCAGGGGGTGGCAGTGCTACAACTATGGCTGGACAGCATGTAATCCAGGCTCATCAACCTTGTCGAGTGGGGATGAACAAGTGGATGTGTCCCGTTGTCGGCCACTGAAAGGCAGTATGGTTGGCTGAGTGGACGGGGTTGGAACTTCCTCGCTAGCTTTCAGAGTGTGTGCAGTTGCCTGGTCTCCATTGTGTTCGTTTATTTACATGCAACATTTATATTCTGCTACACATCTAAACAGGTTCTGGAGCAGCGAGCAGTAAAAGAGAAAAAGAATAAAAACATGATATGAAAACGTTTTTTTTTTTAAAAAAAATCTTAGTCATTAAACCAACTTTTGTCCAGATTAGATCAAAAATGCCTCTCGCATGATGGAATCCCTTTTCGCTAGACCAAAGCAGAAGGCGAGAAGTCCTCAAGCAGTGGACAGAGGGTTGTGCCTTGCATAGGATGCCGTTGTCATGTTGCAGGCTAGGCAATAACCACTCCAGTGGGTCATTTTCTGTTGGGTGAAATTGTAAGAGAGAGAGCGAGAGATGATAATTATAACAGGAGAGAGTGAGAGAATGCTTGCAAGGATAATTATAACGGTAAGCATGGAACATGGGTAAATCATGAGGACAGATAACTCTCATTTCCAGCATTAAAAGGGGGAGGTTTGGTGAAAGTGGAGTCTGGTGGCTTTGATGTCAGTGGGGTGGTAAAGCTTGAATTGAAACCCAGAGTGGATTCAGAACCCCACTGCCATCGGCCCCACCAGCCTCCACTGGCTGGCGGGTGGATCTCTTTTCTGAATTGGTTTGGCTCATGTAGTTCAGTTTCCCCCAGCCTGGTGCCCTGCAGTTGTGTTGAACTGTGACTTCTATCAGTGTTCATGGGGCGTTCGAGCATCTTACCCCAACAGCTGCCCTCCAGGGGTTGTAGCACAGCGGTTGAGCTCTAGTTTTGCAAGTGTAGCCACTGCATTGGATGATGGGAATTGTAGTCCCACACATCAGGAGGCCACCGGTTTGGGGAAGGATGATGTGGCCCCGGCTTAGTTATTGGAGACGTGACTTTTCATGTCATTTCACTCCGGGGAACAGAGGTGTCTCTCCCAAGAGTGCGTAATAAACTGTTCTGCCAAGTATGCTATGGGGACCTGACCCAACTGGGATCCCTGCCAGGCCATAATTATCTGAATGCCTCCCTAAGGAGAAAGTGTCTACCCTATTCCCTAGAGCAAGAAAGAGAAGCCATGATAGCAGATTTCAGATGCTGGATGAGCACAGGGGTGCAGAACAGGATAAGAGCAGGGACCAGATACAAAACAGGGCAGGGCTCCTGCAGCTTTAACTGTTGTGATGATGAAGAGGGAATTTCGTCAGGTGCTGCATGCATATAAATGGCAGCTGCTGAAATTCCCTTTTCTATACAAGCGTTAAAGATACAGGAGCCCTGACCTCCTTTCCATATGGTCACCCTAATCCCTGCTCTTACACCATTTTCTTGAGAAAGCCAGAATGGGTGGACTTGTCACAGGGGCGTGTAAATTGGGAGGGTAGGTGACTCAGTTTGCTCAGTTGCTCCGGAAGGAGCCCAAAAGCACTCAGCATGGAAGGAACCAGAGTCAGCATGTTCATTTACACCAGCCGTACCCAACCTTGCATCCTCCAGACCTGTTTGGACAACAACTCCCATTGTCCTCAGCCGGAGCAGCACAGCTTACTAAACACATGTGTGTGAGAGAGAAGGCAAGAAAGCTTCCACAGCCTACCTAGGTAGTACTATTAGGGTTAAATTACATACGATGTTGTTCAGAGACTGACACCCCCAAGTGGTTCCTCTCTATTCAGCCCTGGTTAGGCTTCATCTAGAGTACTGCGTCCACAATTCAAGAAGGACGCAGACAAGCTGAAGCGTGTTCAGAGGAGAGCAACCAGGATGATCAGGGGTCTGGAAACAAAGCCCTATGAGGAGAGACTGAAAGAACTCGGCATGTTTAGCCTGGAGAAGAGAAGATTGAGGGGAGACATGATAGCACTCTTCAAATACTTAAAAGGTTGTCACACAGAGGAGGGCCAGAATCTCGTCTCGATCCTCCCAGAGTGCAGGACACGGAATAACGGGCTCAAGTTACAAGAAGCCAGATTCCGGCTGGACATCAGGAAAAACTTCCTGACTGTTAGAGCAGTGCGACAATGGACCCAATGACCTAGGGAGGTTGTGGGCTCTCCCACACTAGAGGCCTTCAAGAGGCAGCTGGACAACCATCTGTCAGGGATGCTTTAGGTGGATTCCTGCATTGAGCAGGGGGTTGGACCCGATGGCCTTATAGGCCCTTTCCAACTCTACTATTCTATGGTTCTAAGTCTTTTTATGTTATGAAAAGCAGCCCCCATCGTAGCCAGAAACCAAATTGGATCAGGGCTGTTGCACGAGCAGAAAGGGGCTCTAACCCTTTGCCCCGCCCTACGGCCCCAATCCAAATCAGCTGCTCCTTTCCATATGGTCACCCTAGCAGGGATGTTTGGCAGCAGAACATGGACCGTGTCCAGAAGAGTGGCTCCCTTTCTCCATGCCTTTCTCAGCACGGACGGGGGGGGGGGGGGAAATAAGGGGGTGATATCAGGGCCATGACCATATCTGGTCCACAGTGGGCATGGTGATGGTAGTGGGGAGATCTGTCTCCCCCCCCCCCGCCACATAAAAACAGTTCTACGTCCCTGGATTATCAGGATAAGTGAAGGGGTGATGGGCTAATTGCCTCCATGCAGGCACTGCAAGCACCTCGTTCCCAAGAGCTGGCCTAGATGTTCTATTTTCCGTGGGGATCCTCTTCCGCAGGGTGAATATCAGTGGCTTGGCTGTATTGTCAATTAGAACTCATTGTGCGAGCTGGCTGCCATTTGGCCATCGCTGCCCGGGGAAGATGGGGAAATTGTTACCGGAATACTGATCCCCATGGTGAATGTAATGTCCAGATCGTCTCTTGAGTTAATTTCTGTGCAGCAGTTTGGACCTGCTCTGCAGATGTGCTCATTAGCAAAAACAACTTCACCAGTAAAAGTGAGCAAACTGCACATTAAAATGGATTAACTCTAAAAAAAAGGCCTTGGAGCTGGATGTGATGCAAATGTAATAGAAGTAAATGAACTTCTAAAAAAAAATATTAAAATATGTTACTTATTAAAAGCAGCACTTGGCTCTTTCTAACTTTTTGGTGCCCATAATAAAATCTTCCACTCACTGGCCACACTTGTTCGTTAAATGGAAGCGATGTCTCTGTAACAAACTGGAACAGGCTACTTGACTCACTGTCTGGTGAAAGCAAAAACTGAGTGGCAATAGCTTCACATCCACCATTGGCAAACAGGATGCAAAGACAGTTTGGGACTTGAGTTTGTTAGGGATTTCCAGTGGCTCTGATGTCAGTGGGGCTGTGAATCCGCTCCCGGTTTCAGTCAGGACTCTAAAGGAGCTATGCAAGGTGTTTTGCATCTTGGATAGTTCCTTTAGAATTCTGACTGAAACTCAGAGCAGATTTACCACCCCACTGACATCCGAGTCACCAGCCTCCACTGGAATGTTCTACATTTCCATCCACTGAGATGCAATGCATCTTGGGAGGCAAGGGCATATCCCGCACATTCTTAACCTAAAACGTATGGGAAAATACGCCATTGACAGAGATGGAGAAATAATGTATTACATGTAAAAAAATATACCAAATGGTGGCCACCTTCTATGTATGTTTCCATATTGCTTTAACTCTCCTTTGGCCCAGAGTGCATGGAATCCAGCCAGTCTGAGAACACTTAATTAAGACTGTTCTCACTGATGAAGCTACACCATCTTGTCTGATAACTTCCCAGGTAGTTCCTGGAACCCAGGATTGATTGCCCTAATCCACTTGGTGTTTTTAAAAACCTGTCCGATCTCATTTGCATAAGCCATTGTTCCAAAGGTTTCTATTGGTTGTAAATCACATGGGTTTGTGATGTTGCTTCCCCCTAAATCTGCAGAAGCTGTTTTTATAATAACAATAGCATAATTCTTGCTACTTGGGTTGTGCATGATTTTGAGATGTACTCCTGTTACTTTTAAAATAGTGCATCAGAAGGAAATTGTTCTTGGGACTTCACTTTTCACTTTCCAGCCAACAAGTGTTTTAGGTAAAGCTTTGTAACTTCTAACTACCTTTTCCTGCCTTTTTCAGCCTTCCACTTATAAGCTACCCGAATATATTAATGGTAGTGAGGTTTTGTTTTATTTTGCTTTGTTTATTTTCTTACCGGCCTGGTATTTCCTCAATGTTGTTGTTATTATTATTATTGTTGTTATTATTATTATTATTATTATTATTATTATTATTATTATTATTATTATTTATATAGCATCATCAGTGTACATGGTGCTGTACAGAGTAAAACAATAAAATAGCAAAACCCTGCCACATAGGCTTACTTTCTAATAGAATCATAATAAAACAATAAGAAGGGGAAGAAAATGCACCAAACAGGCACAGGGTAGAGTAAAACTAACAGTATAAAAGTCAGATCAAAATCAAGTTTTAAAAGCTTTAGAAAAAAGAAAAGTTTTTAGCTGAGAAAAGTTTCTTTAAAGAATGTTCCTAGGTTTTGCCTTGGGAATTCATGAACCCTGTCGTAGCCACTCTTGGTTGTGTACTACTTACATAATATTCTTTAGTAGAGTGAATTTGGATTAAGTGAGTCCCGTGGATTTAAGAAAGAAATTGCTGCATAGCTATCATAGAATAGTAGACTTGGGAGGGGCCTATAAGACCATGGAGACCAACCCCCTGCTCAATGCAGGAATCCACCTTATAGCTTCCCTGGCAGATGGCTGTCCAGCTACTTCTAGTGTGGGAGAGCCCACGACCTCCCTAGGTCATTGGTTCCATTGTCGTACTGCTCTAACAGTCAGGAAGTTTTTCCTGATGTCCAGCCGGAATCTGGCTTCCTGTAACTTGAGTCCGTTATTCACTCTCAGATGATCGAGAAGAGTTCCTGGCCTTCCTTTTGCTCCTTTTTGTGTTACGTCATTGTCTTACTTGTGTGTAAATATTTGGGTACAGTGGAGGAGCTAACATTAGTCCCAATGTGAAAGCTGATTACAGTCAACTGTGTTATAGTCAACCCAGCGCCAAAGCTGGGTCTGAGCATGAGAAACGTGTTGGCTCAGCTACATCAGACCTCGGGTCTGTGACAGCTATTTTATTGCTTGCTACTTAATGTTGCCGCACTACTTAATACATTGCTCTTAAAAACCAGTTACACATGGTAGTGGCATAAATTCTGCGCAGCACGATCCGTACCAATATTGCTCCCGGTTAAGACTCCTGGCAACTTGATTATTGGACTTATACAAACAACAGCGGAGATCAAACACAGCAAAACGGCAAGTCCAGTGACGGGAACACCCACACCGTGTGCACACAACTTTGCACATTTCTTTTTCTTGTACAACAGCAGGAATAACATGACATTTCAAGCAATCTAAAAATGCTTAGCTGTTCGGGTCTTTCCGGAGCTCTGCCTTCTATGGCTCATTTGGGATTTTTCTCTACAGATTTGTTAGCAGCATTGATCGCGGCAACGTTTGTGCGCTGTGCTATTTCCTGTCCTCGTCTGTAATCTCCGTACTTTCTTTTGTTGCTTTTTGCTTGTCTTTGCTAGAACGCACAGCATCCCGCATCTGCAGACGTGAATGCCATTAGCCTGTCTCCTCAAGTGCATCACAGAACAAATCCCTGGTCCCCCTATTCAAGGCGTCTTCCGTTATTGCCCTTCCTAATGAAAAGTCTTGAGCACTAGCATAATGACGAAACTAACAGCCTAATCCCACGCCCATGTAAATGAAATACAACATCCCACTGTGTCCAACTGAGCTCACTTCCAAAATAATAGTGTACATAATTGCATTGTCCGAGACTGAGTTCGAATCTTTCCTCTGCCATGAGCTTATGCAGTGGCCCTAAGCAAGCCATTATCTCTTAGAATGCCATCTGTAAATTGGGAATAGTCATCATCACCTGACTTTTTACAGGGTTGTCGTATGGAGTACTGAGACAATTTGGGCAGGGTGCTTTGCGCGCTCATAAATCACCCTGAAAATAATAGGTCTGCTCACACGTGTATGTTTCCTTTGGAAATCTGGATTTTGAGAAAGTGTTCGCACGACAACCCCAACGTTATGCATAAATCTGACTTTCTGCGCAAGTATTTTGATTTAAATCAGAATATTTCAAACCTGCTTTTCCAAGTTGCTCAAACACACAATGCAAAGATAATAAAAGCAAGAATGAATACCACTTACAAAAACTGTTTTTAATACATTCCACGTCCGATATTATATAGAGAGTAGCTAGTGACAAAGAGGTACGGAAGAGATACGATGTTATCAGTTTCTGTTGCTGTAGTATATACCTAAATTTAGGCACAATCCAGCCAGCGTAAAACACTTTTCAGTCACTCCCTTTAAAATAAATGGGACTTGTAAAAAGGGCTTCACGTTGGTTGCATTTGAATCTAGATTCAGAGATTTGAAGTAGGTAAAGTCTTTCATTGGTTATATATTGATGGAACATTTAAGCTTTCATAAGCTTTAGGCTGCCTTGAGGCCCAGTATTGGCCAAAAGGCAGGATACAAATAAATAATAATAATAATAATCTGATATGTATTCCATTAATTACAATTACCCTTTCTATGAGCTAGATAAACCTAATTCTAAGAGCTTATGGCAAGGGACTCCAACCTTTTTGGGTTAGTGGGCACATTTGGAATGGGCACTCTCACAAAATGGCTGCTAGGGGGTGGGTCACTGTGCACTAGGGCTCCGTCGGTGTCCCTGCTGATCAAAAAATGCCAGTGTTGTGTGTCCCCATGAGCCCTGGCTCCGCTGTGCCACTTGTTTTAATTTTTGTGAACCGCCCAGAGAGGTTTGGCTATTGGGCGGTATAAAAATGCAATAAATAAATAAATAAATAGCCAGCCTGGGAGGCATTCGTGCAAATCAATTCCACATCCTGAGCTGTGTGTGGAAATGTAGAACCACAGATTGGAGAGAACAGCTGAACCTAGAGTAGGAGGCCCACCCGTGGGACAGTCGCTCTAAGATAGGGTGGGCAACTTGGGGTCCTCCTGCTGTTTTGGCCTACAACTCCAATCAGCCCTAGCCAGCATAGCAATGGTGTGGGATCATGGGAGTTGTAGGCTAAACTATCCAGAGGAACTCCAGTTGCCCTACTTCATCTTAGAGAGACTGTCCCATGGGTGGGGAAACACTGAATACCAATAGTATACCAGGCCAATATTAGCCTGTTTTCAGCAGCCTTGGAGGGAAAGGACAAGGCCCACACAATATTTATTTAGGGCACCATCCTATGACCGCTTAGACTGAAAAAAGTCCTATAACTCCCAGCATTCCCCAGCCAGCTAAGCCAGCTGCAGAATGGTGGGAGTTGTGGGACCCTTATTTTGTTATTTTATTTATATCCCGCCTTTTGGCTCCAAAACCCGGCGCTCAAAGCAGCTAACAATAAAACGCCGATTAAAAACAAAATCTTAATTAAAACACCACATCAGAACCAATCACTTCAAAACACAACCATAAAACGTCAACGGCGGGGACTGAATGGCTGCCCATAGGCTGTGCCACTTGACATTTTGCTTTCGGATCTGCATTCTTAATCGACCTCATTTTAAAAATAATTGCGATAGGCTCTCACAGCTCCTTCCTCTTCCCCGTGCTTTCCCATCCCCTTCTTCCTTCCTAATCAGCATCTCGTTCCCCTCTCAGGCTTTGGATCCCCCCCCCCCCATTGCAATACAGCCTCCGCCTTCCCCTCTTTCTGCTGATGCCTTTCGGGCACAAGGGTCTCTCAACGCAGCAGGAGCGTGCACGTCTTGGCATTTTAAAGATCACCTTAGCAGCAGCCTTAACAAACGTCAACTGTTCCAACCCTCCCAATATCATATGCAACTAATACACACGGGAGAGCCAGAGGCACGGAAAATGGAATGATTCTACCTGCGATGCTTGCAGTGATAGGGACTAAGGGAGATCTTGGGGGTTTCAAAGGCTGTCTGGCACCGTATGATGGGGTCCGGCTTCTCAGAAGCTCATGGACTGAACAAGTTGTTGCGCAAAGCAAGCTGTCTCCCTGTCTTGCACGGGCTGTAGCATTCTTGGTTGTACAGCTGACCACAAGGCCAAGTAATACCCCAGACCTATGTTCCAGCAGACAAGGTTTAAGTTCAGGCAAATGCAGAAGTAGTCCAGAGAACAGGACAAGGTACAGGCAAGCAGTCCAATATATAGAGTCAGGCAAAGCAGGAGTGGTCAAAGAGGCAAAGGGTCGGTCAAACACAGTGAGGCAGTCCAATAGATACATAATCCAGTAACAGAGGTCCAAGGTCATAGCACAGAGAGCCAGAAAATGAGGCAAGAGAAGCTGGTGAGACATTGTTTCCAGCAACCAGCAAGCTCTCATTGCTGGCTTTTATTCACAAAGGCTACTGAGCCCCACCCTGGCTCAGCTGCTGTCCATCAGAGCTCTCTGGCTGGAGCCCTATTCAGGAGGAGTTGCTTTCTCCCAAGGAGGCCATTTTTGCAACCGAGCACTGCTTACAGGAGGCCTACTGGCTTGTCGCTTGTGGTGACGGCGCTCCTGAGGGTCAGGTGGTTGCTCAGCCTCTGCTCCAGAGTCAGAATCCCCTCCCCCTGTCAGGGAAAGCCCTGGAGCCGTCTCCCCTGAAGGCCCAGGCTCCTCCTGGTCTGGTGCCAGTATTTGATGTGTCTCCCTGGTTTCTGGGGGCTTTGCTTCCTCCTCCTCCGAGGATTCCTCAGGCAGGGGCATGACACTCCCTGGCCTTTCATGAGCTGAAATTGTGATGGACCATATATACTCAACACTCAACCTGAGGATTCTTGGAGACCTGCTACCTATGGCATTGACTTTTGCTCTTCCCAGATGGTTAAGGCTGCCAGAGGCCACCTAGATGAGCATGTGGAAAAATTGGCAAATGTTTCAAATTACCCTTCCCCAACCTGGTGCCCTCCAAATGTGTTGGACATCAACTCCCAGAATTCCCAGCCAACATGGCCATCTGGACGTTGCACTCCAACATTTCTGGGTGGCACCAGCTTGGGGAAGTCTGCTTAATATGCAGAGAGAGAGAAAGAGAGAGAGAGACGTGGTACCATCTAGCTTGGTGCTGTAGTAAATATATCTTTGGATCCCACTATTCTTGATCATCTTTGACCACTTTCAAATGTTCCATTTTTGGGCAAGGTGCTTGAGTACATGGCAGTGACCCAACTCCAGGGATTTCTGGATTATACTGACCGTCAGGTCTCTTAATTCCTCAGACAGGCGCACCTTCTGGCAAACTGACGCAGGATCCCCCCAAATCAGTGAGACTTCTTTATTGCAGGAAATCTCACGGCAAAAGCTTAATGGTTACACACTTCAGAGTTTCCAGGAAGTGGCAGACTGACCCTCTGCCACCATCTCCATTCATCCTCCCAGGGCTGCCACCTCTCTGTCGCCATCTTTCTTAATGGCTGTGGGGAGTTTGTCTGAAGTCTGGAAAACTTTGGCCGGGACTCACAAGACTTTGGGTGAGTTCCCCACAGCTGGAAAGGAAAGGTGGTAGCAGTGGCGAATTGCCTCAGGTGGCAAAATAAGTTGGGCTGGCCTGGTTTATGGGGGATTCAGCACCCTGCACCTGTGCTATTTCACATCTACATGAAACGGTTGGTAATATAAGAACCTAGAAATTTGCTAGTGGTATTTAGGAAGCCAAAATATAGCTTCAGTCCTATCAAGTCTTATCTATCTAGACTCCTGTTTGTTTCAGTCCCCCTCCCCCAGCAATGAGTTAGTACATTTTCACTCACGGGACGCTCCTGCCAGCAGAATTGTGGGGAGAGGGCCATTTTGGTCGATTCTTCTCTCTACACTCTCTACCTCTGAAACTCTGCTCCAGAAGGTTGGAGACCCTCAGGAACAATGTGGGGGCTGGCGATATAAGGAGCTGTGGGGGGGGGGGCTGTTGGCGGAGAAGGCCTCCCCCTTTCTCTTCCTCTGGATTGGAATCCCTTTCATGGACAGAACAAGTTCTTCCGTTCGTGGAAGAGAACTTAGGAGCCAACCCTATAGCTAGTATGCATGTAACACTTTGCCCCCTAAATGCTCAAAGCGCAGTTCTGCTATCCCCATATTACGATTTCTGCATGGGATTTAGTGTGTTCAGGATAGATTGAACCAAAACATCCCTGTTCAGTTCTCGCTGCTGGAGAGTCACATCCATATGGTTCTTGTGTGAACTAAGAATAGATGAATTTACACTGTGCAGTTGATGGATTATTTAATGTTGGACGTCTTTCAGCCCAAGGGCCGAAATCCATTCCAGAGAAGCTCTGGGGGGGAGGGGCACATTCCAGGGATGGGTGGGACTTAAGGGGAAAGGGGCGGGGCCATGACACCAGCATATTTCAGTTTAAAGCTTTACAGCCAGTAGCTATGCCTTCGTAGTGGCATTTCCACCTTTTTGAATGGGGAAAAATGGCGAAACAGCCTGGAATCCACCAAATGATCAGTGACTAGGGTAAAGGGGTAGGGCCAGCAGAAAGGACGTGGCCTTCTGAAAAACTTTGGAGGACCAGATATGGCCCCTGGGCCTGAGGTTCTGCACCCCTGGACTATTAGATGCAGACATATGGAAAGTGGGTTTCCCCATCAAAAGCTGTAGCACCCCAAACCTGCCAGGAGTGAGTACAGTATAGGGCCGTTGCTGCACTGCAATCCAACCTGCTTAACTAATATGTATGAGTGTGATTTTGTGTTCCTTGTTTCAGGATGGTTCCTCCCCCACCCATTAACAAGCCCCATGTCTGCCTATCTACTACACTCATCATGAGCAGCATGGTATTGATGGACGCCTACCTGGTGGAACAGAACCAAGGCTCCAGAAAATTGGGCATTTGCATCATGGTCTCCGTCGGGGACATCTGCTTCCTGGTGGTGCTCAGGTACGTGGCGGTTTGGGTCGGGGCCGAGGTGAGGACTGCCAAGAGAGGCTACGCCATGATCCTTTGGTTCCTCTACGTCTTCGTGCTGGAGATCAAAGTCTACTTCATCTATCAGAACTACAAGGCCGACCGCAAAAGCTTGGACCTCATGGCCCGCAAAGCATTGACCCTGCTGCTGTCTATCTGCATCCCAGCCCTCTATGTGCTGCTGGTGGCTACAGAGCACATGGAGTACGTCAGGACGTTCAAGAAGAAGGAGGACCTCCGCAACCGCCTCTTCTGGGTCATTGTCGACATGTTGGATGTGCTGGACATCCAGGCCAACCTCTGGGAGCCCCAGAAGAAAGGGCTGCCCATCTGGGTAGAAGGGCTGATGTTCTTCTACTGCTACATCTTGCTCTTGGTCCTCCCTTGCGTCTCGCTGTGTGAAATCAGCATGCAAGGGATCAGCATCGTGCCCCACCGCATGATGCTCTATCCAATGCTGAGCATGCTCACCATCAACATCACCACCATCTTCATCAGGGGGAGTAACATGGTGTTCTTCAGGGACATCCGCGTCTCCGGCATCTTCATGGGGAAGAACGTGCTGGCCATCGTCCTCAAGATCTGCATGTTCGTGCAGTACAGGAAGCATCTGCACCACGCGCCGGCAGGATCGGGCACCGCGGACCCTCAACACAACGCCGCGTCCCAGGTGCAGCCGGTCATGCATCTCCTGAAGCCCCAGAACCAGACTCCCTGCCCTGAGGGGCTGGCCCAGGAGAACACATGACACGGCGCGCGTCCACATGCTGGGTGACAAGCAACACCTTCTGTCCGTGATCTTTAGGTTCAAAGGCAAAGAGGAACACAATCCACTGAGCCCCACATGGCCAGTGGTGGCCCTTCCGGGACGTTTGTGAGCGACTCCTTCCCTCCCTCCCCCCCCCCCCCCCGCACAGACACGCCCGTGCCCTGGGATTGCCCTGGGCTGAGATCAGATTGCTTTGAGAGCGACCCAGCCTTGATGCCAAGGTGCAAACTAGCAGGCCGTAGAGACCGATGAATGGGTCTCCGGGAGGGTAGCAGCCGCAGGATCAATATACTGCTTGACGGAGAGCAGGTAGTGGCAAATGAGCCGCTCCCCCCTTTGCCTCTCATGTAGCCCGTCATTTCGGTAAAATGGAAGATGTCTCGGAATGTAACCTATTTTGTCGCCTGGGGTAGATGTGGGAATATCGGGAAAGCTCCTGTTGGATACGCCATTTTACTGTTTTCATGACCTTCCTTTCTGGGATGGTTGAAAGGCTGCTGCCGGCCCTCTATCCTGGGGAGTGCCTGGGATGAAGATGTACAGCATCCTACCCCAACCTGGAACCCACCAGACATTTTGGATGACTACTCCCAGTGTTCTTGACCCTTGATGGCTGGGGCAGATGGGAGTTGAAGTCCAAAAACGCCTGGAGGACATCAGGTTGGGGAAGGGTGGCATAGGGTTTGCATTGGTTCCAGAGCCACTTGGTCTCCCCTGGGGAAACATGCTGGGTCATGATCCTTCCCGCACCCCCTCCCTTTTTTTCATTGGTACTTTTTTCTCTTTCCAATAAAATGGAGGCCAAGCCTTGAGGTTGTCACGTGTCTCTCTGTGCAGAAGCTTTGCCAGCATTTTTCAGCCATCAGGACAATGTGTTAGGGTGACCAGATGAAAAGGACGACAGGGCTCCTGTATCTTCAACAGTTGTATAGAAAAGGGAATTTCAGCAGGTGTCATTTTCTATGCATGCAGCACGTGGTGCAATTCCCTCTTCATCCCAGCAGGTAAAGCTGCAGGACCCCTGCCTTCTTGGCCAGATACAAAAGAGGGCAGGGCGCCTGCAGCTTTAATTGTTGGGATAAAGAGGGAATTGCACCACGTGCTGCATGCATAGAAAATGACACCTGCTGAAATTCCCTTTTCTATACAACTGTTGAAGATACCTGAGCCCTGTCCTCCTTTTCATATGGTCACCCCACAATGTGTGTCTGGTGCTCATGGGGAGAGTGAGAAGGACACAGGTTTGGCTGAAGGGAACAAAGTGGATGATGGAGCATAAAAGAACAGCTGCTTGGTCACCACAGGGATTGTGTTACTGCTTAGTTCTGAATCCTTTCTACAAACCTGTCCAATATATGATTTAAAATTCAAAACCTCTCTCAGCCTGAGGTTCGAATTTGGTGGGCGGGGCCAAAAATAGCATTTTTTAAAAATCAATCTTCTAATACTGGATTTGCTGCTGGACCCTATGCATTTTTCCTTGAAAGAAAAAGAAGTTCAAAGAGATTTACTTTCAAGTAAGTGTGTATAGTGTTGCATATATTTTAGGGTAAGCATATGGAAAAGGAGGACAGGGCTCCTGTATCTTCAACAGTTGCATAGAAAAGGGAATTTCAGCAGGTGTCATTTTCTATGCATGCAGCACCTGATGGAATTCCCTCATCATCACAACAGTTAAAGCTGCAGGAGCCCTGCCCTCTTGACCAGATACAAAAGGGGTCAGGGTTCCTGCAGCTTTAACTGCTGCGATGAAGAGGGAATTTCTCCAGCTGCTGCATGCATACAAATGACACCTGCTGAAATTCCCTTTTCTATTCAACTGATACAGGAGCCCTGTTCTTCTTTTCATATGGTCACTCTAATATATATTTTTTCTGGTACAGGCTAAGCTTGATCTATCTGCAGGTCACAGGTCAGACTTGAACAAATACTTCAGATTTTAACATTTCATACTATCAGCCTGAACTATGAAAATGAAGGGCACAATCCTATGCATGTTTAGACAGAAAAAAGTCCTGCAACTCCCAGCATGCTGGCTGGGGAATGCTGGGAGTTGTAGGACTTTTTTTCTGTCTAAACATACATTGGATCACAGCTAACTATCAATAAATAAAAAGTGAGTGAACCAAGTATCATACAGGGTAGGGTGGTATCCCTCACTCTCCATTTCTTTGATGGAATTCCAGTGCAGACAGGAACTTTACCTTTAGAAGAGCAAGATGAAGCATTTTGAAAATGGTAACCGTTCATTGTGAAATTAGAAATGCAAATGTTGCATTGCAGCCGGAAAGAGCCTCGCTTAAGCAAAAACTCAATGCCTTTTGCAGCCCAGATCCTATACCTGCTTAGTCAGAAGTAACTCCCACTGAGTTTAATGGAGTTCATTTCCCTGCAAATAGGCATAGAATTAAAGTCAGAAGAATATGGAGAATGTGGCCATGAGTTAAGATTTGTAGTCAAAAACAGTTGGAAGTATAATTAACTGGAATGCAGCAGATCTTTTAAACACAGACCTTTACTCATGTTTATAGTAGAACATTTGGGGCTATTCTAAGAGCCCTAAATGCAGGATCATATGGGCAAAACCCAAGAATCCTCAATACAAATAAAGCCCAGTGTATATAAACCCCATGGATAGAGAGTTTCAGTGATCATGGCTAAAACAGAACAAAACTCCATGCCATAAAAACGTTGCTAGCCTCCAAGCTGCTGCCGGACTCCTGACATGTCATTCTTCACTTTTGCAATAACGTTTCTTGGACAGGAGATTGAAATAGACACCTAGGAGCCGAAATCAGCAATTTGTACCAGAAAATGTACATGTATAATATATGAGCCTTTAATAAAATGATGTATTTGCAGGTGGTAGGTGGGGGAGATTAGCCTTAAAATTTTGAGTGGAAAAAATAAGAAGAATAAAAGGCCATGGCATGAATCTGAGATGAACAGAACCATCCTACCACCGCTGGCGGGAAGATCCCCAAGGAGGATGAACAGCCTCATCCAGAGCAAGGCAGAAGCAAGGGAGGAGAGTTCTGGGTTTTGTCATTTTTGTGGTTTAGGCTGCAATTCTATGGAAGTTTAAACATACCAAAAGGCTGCGGCTGGGGCATGCTGGGCATTACAGGCCTCCCCCCCCCCTTCCCATCTATATATGCAAAGGATTGCGCCTTTCAATGTTTCCTTCCCATTGCAGCCAAGACGCAGGTTGCCCTGTCTGTGATTTTCCATAACTACCGCATTAAGTGCACTCCGCCATAAAAGCAGAAGCACTGGTGCAGTGGGTCTCTGGATCAAGCTGAAACCCTAGCTGCTGATGTGGAGAGTCAGCCTTGAAAGCGTGACGGAACGTCCTCCTAAGGCCGGTGTAAACAAGAAGCAATGAAAAGAAAACCTCACGCATCTGCAGTATTTGTGCAGTCTGATGCCATGACTTCAAGACCAAATTAATGGTTGTGAAGGTATGACTCATGCCTTGGAATAATTAGCATTGAAGCACCCACTGCTGGACGCCCTTTGGGATGTTGCTGGGGGCTGGCTAAACGTCTTCTAAGTTCCGTGGTGGCTGCGAATTGGTGCTGCGTCAGCTATACAACGCAGCCACTGATTTGCAGCCACTGTGGGGCTTTTCCCTGCAGCTGTGTGTGGGAAATGTCGGGAACTTACTCTGACTTTTCCTGAAGAAGCGAGGTCACTATGGCCCTCTCTGGTCCGATTCTGGGTGGATATAGGGAAGAGGGCAGGGGCAGGCTCCAATACTGGTGACTGCTGGTAAACCCTGTGCTTCCTCCTAGCGTGGGGATGTCCCCACCTTGCAGCAGCAAAACTCTAGGGTTTCAGGGGGAATGAGTGGTGAAGTGATGGTGTGAAGACAGGCAACAGGAGAGTCCCAATAAAAAAGAGAGGCAAAGCACAAAAACTGCGAGTGACCTTTTGTGCGAGAATGGGGTGAACATATGGAAAGGAGGAGGACAGGGCTCCTGTATCTTCAACAGTTGTATAGAAAAGGGAAGTTCAGCAGGTGTCATTTGTATGCAGGCAGCACCTGGTGAAAGTCCTTCCTCATCACCTGGTTCAATTCCCTCTTTATCCTAACAATTAAAGCTGCAGGAGCCCTGCCCTCTTTTGTAACTGGTCAAGAAGGCAGGGCTTCTGCAGCTTTAGCTGTTGTGATAAAGAGGGAATTTCACCAGGTGCTGTATGCATACAAATGACACCTGCTGAAATTCCCTTTTCTCTACAACTGTTAAAGATACAGGAGCCCTGTCCTTTTTCAGATGCGAGAAGCCTTCCAGAAACTTCCCAGGCCTGATGCCTTTTGAATATTACAATTAAAATATTCTTCATCAAGATAATCGTCTTTCCAGATTTCCTATATGAGATATTTTGTCTCCTTGAGAGAAGGCTCCTCCTTTTATTTCTCTCTTTAATACTTGAAATGCATCAGGTACAGCAAGCAAACACAGGAAGCTGCTTTATGTTAAACCAGACACTAAGGCCTTAGCTAGACCGAAGGTTTATCCTGGAGTCGTCCCTGCCTGCTCGGGATCCCCTGTGTTTCATTTACATGAACAGGGATGACCCTGGGACGATCCCAGGATAAACTTTAGGTCTAGCTAAGGCCTTAGTCTGTCGATATCAATACTGACTACTCTGAAGGGCAGTATCCATCCAGGACCTCAGTCCGGACTCTTCCTCCAGCACTCCTGCTCAAAATCCTTTTTTAACTGAAGATTAAGCCTCAGATCTTACCACATACAAAGCAGATGTGCTGCTACGCGATCTATGGCAGGTGCCTCGAAGCTAGGGTGACCATCTGGAAAGGAGGACAGGACTCCTGTATCTTTAACAGTTGCACAGAAAAGGGAATGTCAGCAGGTGTCATTTGTATATATGGAGAACCTGGTGAAATTTCCTCTTCATCCCAGCAGTTAAAGCTGCAGGAGCCCTGCCCTCTTGACCAGATACAAAAGAGGGCAGGGCTCCTGCAGCTTTAACTGCTGGGATGAAGAGGGAATTGCACCAGGTGCTGCATTCATTCAAATGACACCTGCTGACATTCCCTTTTCTCTATAGCTGTTAAAGATACAGGAGCCCCGGAACATTCCCTACTTACCAGACCTACTAAGTCAGACATATACAATATAATCAATTTTGGGGTAACACCACACAAACTAATGAACTACTGCCTGAGCTCAACAGCTCACTGGTCTGGTAAGCACAGAAACTTGAATCAACACTCATGTAAATTAACTTCCCTCTGCGGTAATATTTACATTTGTGAGCAAACATTTTCATGGTCTGAAATTTATTAAGTGTACACTAAAGATCTCAGCTGGAGTTTCTTTTCAACGCATTTTAAGAATTTGTCTCGCATGGGGAGTTGTCACTAAAGTCAAGCACCTTTTATAATGTCTTCCTCTTCTCTATGTCACACTGTTCGTCCAGCCCTTACTGGGCCTTCTGGGTTGTTGAACTGTGGGTTGCCATTACATGTGAACCTTTGCACTATAGTTTAACTATTGGCTGTTAACCACAAACAAACCAGGAAGAGAGCCCATGGTTTGTTGCTGGGTTGTGAGCTCTGGTTTGTTCAGGGTTAACAAATAGTTGAACCATAGTGCAAATTAACAACTCACAATTCAACAACAACTCATTCTCAGACTGTACTCTAGGTTGTTATGTGCGAACCAGGTCTGAGTCTCCTATGAAGGGTTGCAAATTTTAATTGGTAGATTCATTAACTAAAGCTTCAGTTGAGTAATTAGAGTAGGAATTTTAAGAAAATGGCTGAGCAAAGCTTGTTTATCTGCTGAGAAGGGGCTATTTTGGTTCCAGTCTCTTAACTATGACAGGGAATGACAATATCAAAGATGGCTGTCTCATCTAACAGTGAATGGCAGCTTTTGTTAATTAAATTATAAGTTATATTGTGGGGGTTTTGTTTTTGTTTTTAGTATTGCTATAGGCAGTATTTGGCCAGATGCACATTTTATTAAAATTTAATTGATGAATTAATCAACCACTCAGTTAAAAGACTGAAGATTAAAAGATCTTTCATCGGCTGACAGCATTTCATTTCATTTCACTTCATTTCATGTCTTTCATTTCTATACCAGCCAAAAGCCAAAGCTTTCTAAGCGGTTCACAACAATTACAATCCCAAAAAATACAACATGAAAACCTAATATAAAATTCACTCTAACCCTAAAATTCTCCTTCATAGGGAACTTTCTGCACTCTAAACACACAGCGCTTTTAATACTGGATTAACGGCCACTGCTTCTCTCAAAGAACCTACTGGGAGTTATAGGTCTTTTTGTGTGTGTGTGTGTGTTTTGTTTATAGAATCATAGAATAGCAGAGTTGGAAGGGGCCTACAAGGCCATCGAGTCCAACCCCCTGCTCTATGCAGGAATCCACCCTAAAGCATCCCAGACAGATGGTTGTCCAGCTGCCTCTTGAAGGCCTCTAGTGTGGGAGAGCCCACAACTTCCTTAGGTAACGGATTCCATTGTCGTACTGCTCTAACAGTCAGGAAGTTTTTCCTGATGTCCAGCTGGAATCTGGCTTCCTTTAACTTGAGCCCATTATTCTGTGTCCTGCACTCTGGGAGGATTGAGAAGAGATCCTGGCCCTCCTCTGTGTGACAACCTTTTAAGAATTTGAAGAGTGCTATCATGTCTCCCCTCAATCTTCTCTTCTCCAGGCTAAACATGCCCAGTTCTTTCAGTCTCTCTTCATAGGGCTTAGTTTCCAGACCCCTGATCATCCTGGTTGCCCTCCTCTGAACACGCTCCAGCTTGTCTGCGTCCTGCTTGTATTGTGGAGCCCAGAACTGGACGCAATACTCTAGATGAGGCCTAACCAGGGCCGAATAGAGAGGAACCAGTACCTCACATGATTTGGAAGCTATACTTCTATTAATGCAGCCCAAAATAGCATTTGCCTTTCTTGCAGCCATATCGTTTTGTATGAATGCTGAGGATTTTCTGCTACTGGTCCTCAGTCGCCCTCTTGAATGACAATTGCCATGGTTCCTTGGTTCAGTGGCGGTGGGGCATTAGGTAGTTATGCTTCAGTTCTTTTCCAGAATGCAAGGAGTAAGTCTTAAACAGGCCACACACTCTCAGAACTCCACGACTTCCTACGTCGTGGGCCCCACAAATGGCTCACATTTGTTCCCACTTATAGATCTAAGTGTCTTCTGCACACACAGAGATACACACAGATGAACACAGCCCACTGCAGGTGTGCGCCGCTTACAGCTAGTGGAGGCTGGTGGCTCTATATAAATAAATAATAATAATAATAATAATAATAGTGGGGCTGCGAATCCACTTTGGGTTTCAGTCAGCACCAGACAGAACTCCAAAGGAGCTTTCCAAGGTCCTGAGCCTATTGGGGGGAGGTTTTGATTCAGCACTTTGGATAGCTCCTTTAGAGCCAACAGCCTCCATCGCTTGCAGTCCTACGGCTGCATGTAGCTCTCAGCCTCATTTCACGGAGGCCTTGGCCTCATTTCACAAAGCCCTCTGCAAATCAGCCCAAACCTCTGGCAAGCAGCCTGCTTGGCAGAGCGGAAGTGGGAGCAGTGAGAAAAAGAGGAGGGAGAGAAAGAGAAGGGGTGGCCTCACCCATTTTCAGGGTGGTCCCACAGGCCACTGCCGTGTGGCCCCTGACAAATTACTCCTGAGGGAATACAGCCCCTGACAGAAAAACCTTCACTACCCCTGCCTTTATTTCCAGTAGAGTCTGGTGGCTCCGTTTCCAATGGGGCTGTGAATGCATTCTGGGTTTCTGCCAGAACCAGCCAGAACTCTAAAGGAGCTCTCTGAGGTGTTAAACCGTATCTCCAAAATAGGTCCATCACCTTAGATAGCTCCTTTAGCGGTCTGGATGGTTCTGACTGAAACTCAGAGTGGATTCACAGTCCCACCGAAATCTGAGCCACCAGCCACCACTGTCTATTTCCCTACTCACGATATACTCCGAGAATAAAATCAATGAACTCCATTGATGAAGAGCTCCATCAATGGAACAGGGAAGGGGCAATTCCCCCTCCAGCCCCTGAAATCTATGGAGGATCATGGGACCCCCTGAGCAGATTTTGGGCAGGGATGGAGGGAGCAGAATATTCATCACATCTTGCTTTCGTGCAAGGTTCAATTTCCCCACAAGCCCCCCCCCCCCAATATATCAGGGACATCCTGAATTTTCTTTGAATTGTCCCTTTGAAACCACCAGCCCTACTTTTGCCTTTTGGAGATGCTTTGTGAAATGTTTTAATGTGAAATGTTTCAACTGAGTTGGTTGGAGCCCTGGTCTGACTAGAGATGTTAGAGAAACAGACTGAAAGGAGTCCAGATAACTTGTAATTCAGTCTGTGCATTCTGCACCAGGCCAGCATCTGTGAATTCCATGTTCATGCAGATATATATATATATACACACACATACATAAATTCATAGGTGAGACTGCAAGTCCGATGTAGAACATTATATGATTCACAAATATTATGAAAATGGACGTACAACTTTTTAAGGCTTAAAAAACCCCATAAATATATAAATTCTGTAAATTGTTACATATATTCTGTACTTCCATAAGTTGCTGCGAATTTATTTATGTAATTTTCTGAGCGGGGTGGGGGGAATCTGAATTCGTGGGTTTGCGAATGGCGGTCCTCAGAACTCTACCCGATCCACAGAATTCATATGGAATGGTTCAAATACAATCCAAACATCCCTAGGTCTGACTCAGTATAAGGCAGTTTCCTGTATTCCTATGAGCTGCTAGAGTTCATTGATTCATTGGTATTTAGCTTCCACCCCCAGGTCTGTAGAAGTCAAAATTTAGGATGGGGCGGGGAGAGGGTAGAATGAATACATCCACATGAACGCAAACACATGGACACTAAGGCACGACGCAATGCACGGCCTGGCACGTTATGCTGCAGCTGCTGAGGTATATTTTGAAGTGCTTATTTATTTATTGCATTTTTATACCACCCAATAGCTGAAGCTCCCTGAGCGGTTCACAAATGTACTATAGTGCTGACAATGTACTGTAGCCCATTAGTTTTCAAAGATATATTTTCAACCAAAAGAACAAACACCCACCTGACTTTTATTAAATGAGCAGAGGACAGGCAATTGTAGTCTAAACGAACCCAGAAAGCGGAATACAGTGTTCAGCCACAAGCATGCGCAGTCTGGGCAGGGCAGTCGTCCTTGTTTTGAGAATCCGAGTGTTTTAAGTGCGTGTGCCTATTTGTGTCTGCAGAACGTGGGGAGGACATGAAGTGTTGCCCTTTATCCATTCCAGATCTCTCCTGGATGCTTTTGAGATCTACTCCTCTCCGCTGTCCCCGGCAGCTTTCTGCCAGGCCCAGTTGTCCTGAAACAGAAGCAGTCCCTGGGAGTTCTCTTGGACTGCCGCCGTCTGCTGCTGGCGCTCTTCCAGAAAACAGGGCAGGGAACTGCCTGCGTACGCGAGTCAGCCAACGAGGCAAAAAGATTTATGGAGCACTTTCCCCCTTGCCTGGCCAGGGTTAATGCATGGTGCTGAATTACTGCAGACACGCCGCGCTCCCCGCTCCCTTTAATAACTTGCTGCGCACAGGCGATC
This sequence comes from Elgaria multicarinata webbii, assembly GCF_023053635.1. Lineage (NCBI taxonomy): Eukaryota > Metazoa > Chordata > Lepidosauria > Squamata > Anguidae > Elgaria > Elgaria multicarinata. Next base: position 22,380,254 of record NC_086174.1, on the reverse strand, counting down.
ACGCCCATGGAGCATAAGGCCTCTCTATCACAGAGCAGCATCTGGCTCTCCTTCGGGCTCGGCGGAGCCCCGGTTCCTTTGCATGATGGAAGAAGGGGAATTGGAGCCCTCGTTCCACAGGCAGTGCACAGAAGGGGGACGCAAATGCACGCGTGCGAGAGCCAGATAAGAGTGCTGCCGTAGTAATGCCGCAGCCTATGGGAGCTCTGGGCTTGGCTGTCCCCCTGGATGGGAGACCACATCTGCGGCTGAGGGCTCCTTGGAGGACAGCTGAGATTCAAAATGCATCAAAGTCCTGAAGGCCCGACGCGTAGCATGGCCTCGAAGTGGATTGGGCCCTATCTTTCCTTTCCCTTCCTCGGGGCCCGGAAATGTACACAGGCCAAGCAGAGCGGGAATGACACAGGATGGGGATCGGCTATTCTTGACCGGGTGCTGACGTACACAGGGACTGTATCTCAATGGTAGAGTCTCTGCTTTGCATGCAGAAGGTCGCAGGTTCAATCCCCGACATCTCCGGGTAGAGCTTGGAAGGAAACCTGCCTGGAACCCAGGAGAGCCGCTGCCAGTCAGTGCTGACAATATTGGGCTAGACGGACCCATGTATAAGGCTGCTTCTTGTGTTCCTACGGAGGTTGAAAGCTGACCTATTTACTTGTGTCACGCTGATCCTTCCGACTGCGGTGAATCTTCAGACGGATTGTCATAAAAGGCCATCTGAAAATTCAGGTACATTCACTCTTGTGAGTTGAAGACTGGCTCCAATAGAGTTATGGGTGGGTTGGTGGGATGGAGGAACATAATAAATGGGGGAAAGCTCAGAAAATTTGGAGGGGGGATCGTTCATTCTCCCCCTCCCTCCCCTGTTTTGTTTTCCAGGGTTCTTTTTGTTTGTTTGTTTAGAAAATCTGGAACAAAAACAGGGTTTTCCAGAATTGTTCTGTTTCCTCCAAGTCCCACCCCCACCCCACTGCAAGACTTCACATCTCTAGGTTCCAGATTTAAACACCCATGTTTTTTGGACGGTCAAAGATGCTCCTGTCCACCCTTGCCTTTTGCTGCTCAAGAGGGGAAACACAAACTCTAAATAAGCAGCCCAGCTCCCAGCAGAAAGAAGCCAAGAGCGGGCGAGATTGCTGGTGGACCAGAAACCGAGACGAAGACTGGACATTCCTGCACGCACAAAATATCAGGCGTTGGTAAAAGGGAGTGGTGTAAGCAGGTAGCATGGTGCTACAGAGCAGCATTACAAATGCTGGTGCGAGGAGGGTGGAATCTGTTCCTAATGGTGGGTTTTCCCTGAGCAGCTGGTTGGTTGGACTGGATGGACCCTTGGTCTGATCCAGCAGGGCTCTTCTTATGTTCTTATGTGAGGTTTCCAAAGGGGAACTTGCAGGAGAGATGGACAAGTTCTAAGTGTGCTCAAGTAAATCCAAACCCAGAGGGCAAGTTCTCCAGTTGGCTTGAACTGGAGGCTGAAGTGCAGCTGGCAGAACAGACTGGTTTCCTCCAGAACAAGTAAAGATGGATGGCCGAGCAGCCTAACTACTGCAACCTTCTTCTCACTGGCCTTCCTTCTTCTCACATCAGTCCGTTGGTTTCTGTTCACCACTCTGCTGCTAAGATCATCTTCTTGGCTCGGTGCTCTGACCATGTTACTCCACTTCTGAAATCTCTTCATTGGCTTCCAATTCACTTCAGAATCCAATATAAACTTCTCCTGTTGACCTACAAAGCTTTTCACTGTCTAGCTCCTTCCTATCTCTCCTCTCTCATCTCACACTATTGCCCCGCTCGTGCTCTTCGCTCCTCTGATGCCATGTTTCTCGCCTGCCCAAGGGTCTCTACTTCCCTTGCTCGGCTCCGTCCATTTTCTTCGGCTGCCCCTTACGCCTGGAACGCTCTTCCAGAACATTTGAGAACTACAAGTTCAATCGCAGCTTTCAAAGCTCAGCTAAAAACTTTTCTTTTTCCTAAAGCTTTTAAAACTTGATTTTGCTCTGACTTTTATACTGCCTGTTTGGTGCATTCTCTTCCCCTCCTTATTGTTTTATTATTATTTTATTAGAATGTAAGCCTATGCGGCAAGGTCTTGCTATTTATTGTTTTACTCTGTACAGCACCATGTACATTGATGGTGCTAAATAAATAAATAAATAAATAAATAAATAAAAATAATAATGTATGCCAGGTTTGGCCAACCCAGGGCTTTTATATTGCTCATCCATGGTCTTTCTGAGGCTGAAGAGGGCTCCGATGAGTGCACACAGCCCGCGGCACTTGACTAGTCTGGAGTCCCTGCCACCAACACAGCCTTGAGCCCCTGTAAATTCCTCCTCCAGACATGACAACAGAAACACGAAAAACAAGGTGCTAGTTCTAACCTAGAAAGCCTTACATGGCTCGGGACCACAATACCTGATGGGCCGCCTTTCCCGACACAAACCTACCCATCAGGGCCAGATTAAGGCCAGCTGATGCCCTAAGCACAGCCCAATAATGGTGCCCCCTTGGCCCTTCCATTGCTTAGAGATTAAGACTCAGTAAGTGCTGAAGGTGAAATAAGACATTAAAAACTCAGTTTTCTGCAAGGACACGCCAGCACACACACCAGAACGCACAACTATATTAAATATAAACTGTTTTTTATTATATTTATTTAACACTAAAAAGCAGCAAGCAATATAAGCCAATTACTTACTTATAACTAGGGCAACAGGAAAAAAATACAAATTTTCATCACTGTTTTATGCATTTTTTAATAAAACTGTTATAAGGGGGGAAATGCAAGTGCAAAAAATTATTGAAAATGATTTTTAATCACCCTCCAAAAGATTATAAGACAAAATAAGATCTGATATTATGTCTACTGAAATTATGTGATCTCGAGAGCATACTTTTCAATTTTGGTGGTTCCCTTGGTGCCCTAAGCACGTGCTTATATTGCTTAAAGTTTAATCCAGGGTTGCTACACTCAACATTAAGGTCCTCCTCTGGGAGCCTACTCCAAGGGAAGGTCGGAAAACAGCAACAAGGGAGAAGGCCTTCTCAGTGATGCCCCCCCCCCCCAATTATGGAATGATCTCCCCAACGAGGATCGCTTGGCGCCAACATTGCTATCTTTTCAGCACCAAGTCAAGACTTTTCTCCTTTCCCAGGCATTTAGCAGCATGTTTCGAGTATTTAATCAAATCCAGATCCGTTTTTTTGTTTGGCTGACAGCTCAAAGTTGTTTTTTAGAGGTATGTTGTTTTTGTGTATACTGTCTGTTTTACATTTTTATGGTTTTTAATTTTGATATGGTTTTTATGTTTTACTCTTTTGTAAACCATCAATAGTGCTTCAGCTATGGGGCAGTATAGAAATGCAAATAACAACAACAACAACGGCAACAGGAAAAGGTCACAATTATACTGCTAGACCGGCATCAGATCAAAACACTATACAGAAAAACTTCAGAAAATGGGCTTACCAAAATACGTCTACACCAACATCCAGAAAGCAGTCATACTTAAAACATGCTCAATAGTCAGGAAATTCCTGAATCAGTAAAAGACAGCATGATTTGGCAAACCCTGTCATGTCCATCTAGAAAAACTGTCATAAGTGAGAAAAGAGAGATGATAAATAATAATTACAAGTCAGTGTGGAGGCAGGCAACAGTTATTTCAGAGAATCAAAGAGAGGCATTGACGTCCATGGCACATGTAAACATATTCTATCCTCATCTCTGACAATCAGGTCCTGTAGGTTCTTTCAGTGCTTCAAAAGCCTGCAAAACCTGTTTGACCAGAGGACAAGCGGCCTAAAGAAATGAGGGAGTACTTCACAGGTACTGATGGTTCATATCTCTTTCAGCTCTCTTAGAAATACTTTATGTCACCAGCGTCAATTGTATACCTGACTGCCTGTAGATGCAAAAGCCACTTGGTGAAGAATAAGAGCCATGTTCAAGTAGCAGAGCACAGATTTTGCATGCAGACGATTTCATCTGCATGCCTCTCCAGTTCAAAAAAGGACCAGACAGCGAATTCTAGCAAAGACCTTTGCCTGTCACCCACAAGAGAGACTCACAGGCAGCCTTTCCCCAACCTGGTGCCCTCCAGATGTGTTGGGTTACAACTCCCACAATTCCCATTCAGCATGGCCATCTCTATCTAGGGATGGACAAATTCTGCCTAGAGATGGACAAAGAGCCTGACCTGTTATAAGGAAGCGTTCCAGGTTCAGCAGGACTCTGTGTTTCTGCACGCCTGCTGCAAGGGCGTAGATTGTGGCGCTGAGCACAGAATCCAGCAGAAGCGCAGCTGTCTGCAAACCTAGCAGAAGTGATGACGTGCAGACAGCGTGGCCCTTCTGATGGGCTGTGTTAGCAGTTTTCAGGAGAAACACAGAGATCTGAGACAGTCAGCAAGGGGTGTGTGGATGGAGACTCCGCAGGGCCTCATTCACCCAAGACAGGAGTGATCTCAGGAGAAAAGGCCTGGCTGAGAAACTCAGAGGTAACAGCCCCTGAATCAGCAAGACCTCTTTCTTTGGCAGCCAGGAGGCAAAAAAGTGCTGAGATACCCCTGAGACCCACTGGTGAACAGTGGCACGAGCCCAGCTTCATCAGATAGAGAGCTGCAATTGTGTGTGTGTGTAGCTAGATAAGTCCGAGGTATAATTTTGCCTTGTGGACAACGCAAAGCACTGGGCTCGTGCGTGGGGAAACCTTTCCAGAGAGCCGCAGCGGCAGCCAGCCACAGACGTTCTGCCCTCCAGCACTGTGGTAGGCACTTGTACTTAGACCATCACATGCACACCTCAGAGGGGGTTGAATGCAGACGGCTGAGCTTGGCTCTCCCCTGGATCGCACCATCCAGGCATCACAGCTGCTGTCTGTAAGCAACTGGGCGAGAAGGCCATCGCTTGGAGCATTCTTTTCTGAGAAAGAAGGAAATGGGAAGGAGAGGGAGGGAGGGAGAAGAAATATGGAAATGGGAAGGAGAGGGAGGGAGGGAGAAGAAATATGGAAAGAAAGGAGTGAAAGGGAAGGGAGGGAGGGAAAAGGAAGGAAAGAAAGAGGGAGAACAAGGAAGGAAGGGAGAGAAGAAGAGAGAGAGAAGAAAGAGGGAAGGAAGGAAGAAGAGAGACATGAAAGAGAAAAGGAAGGGAGAGAAAGAGGGAAGGAAGGAGATATGAGAGGAAGGAAGGGGAGAGAGAATGAAGGGAGAGAAAAGGGAAAGAAAGAAGTGAGAGAGAAAGAAGGAAGGAAAGAAGAGAAAGAAGAAAGATTGAAAGTAAGAAGTGAAAGAGAAGGAAGGGAGAGAGAGAAGAAACGGAGGGAGGGGAGGAATGAAGGAAGAGAGGAAAGAAAAAAGAGAGGGAAGGAAGGAAGAAAAGAGATATGAAAGAAAGAGAGAGAGACAAGAGGGAAAGAGAGAAGTGAGAGAGAAGGAAGGAAGGAAGGAAGGAAGGAAAGGAGAGCGAGAGCGAGCCAGAAAGCCTCCCCTCATTTGCAGGGCATGAACCGCTGTGCGTGTGGGATCGCAATGCTGTTGCAGGCGCCACGGCTCTGCCATTTCTCCACCCCCACTAGCTAATCAACGCCATTGGCAGAATGTGTATCCTGGCGCCTTAAGGAAGCAAATTAAGCATGCTAAATTAGTACCGCTAATTTACATGATTTCTTACAGGAGTGACAGAGGCTATAAAAGGAAGGGGTCAAGAGCAACCAAGGAAGATGACATGTTTTGTCAGAACGTCTATAAATTGTGATACTGGTTCTGTTGGGGAGGGGCAGAATTCACCCAAATGCACATCCAGCAATGAAATACAGGACAGGAGGTGGGGGGCAGTGAGCCCAACACAAATCCCCTGCTGGAATACTGCATGTAAACCTCTGCTTCAGGCACAGGTGCTGAAACATTATCCTGGGTCCCAGCAAGGCCCCCCTCCCCCCCCCCAATCTCTCAGCTTGATCCCCTTTCTTCAGCATAGGGATGAACAGCCTACTTTACAGTGTTGTTGTAAAGAGGGCTGAGTTATAGGCCCCATTCAGAAGACAACTTAAACCATGGCTTTAACCACAGTGGTTTAGCCAGAATGCCAGGTTGTGTTCAGAAGATGCTTTAAACCATGGCTTTAACCATGGTGACTAAGGCAAAAAGGCTTATTCACTGTGGTTAAAGCCAAGGTTGAAGGTGTCTTCCGAACACAAACTGGCTTTCTGGCTTAACGACCATGGTTAAAGACGTGGTTTAACGTATCTTCTGAATGGGGCCAATGTGTATCAACCATGTTGAATGCTCTATCTAAAGCACTATATAAATGCAAATGGAGTCCCAATTTCCACGATCCTTCCACCTCCTTTTTCAACTGGATTAAATGGTGGAAATTGTATAATCTGTGCATTTGCACAGATTATACAAGTGCTCCTCCATTAAGCATACAGGAATCCTGAATTGTGTGAAGTGGCTGTCCATTTCCAGGCCATGCATGCTCATTCAGAGAGAAGTCCCATGGGTTTTTGTGGGATTTACTCCTAGGTCAGCATGCAGTGGATTGCAGCCCTAAGTAATGAATATCAGTGACATTTTTGTCAGCAACGTGTAATGTTGGGTCTATCAGCTGCAGCCTTGTCTGCCCTGAGCACTCTTTGAACAATGGCCAAATGTGGAAAAAGCGACTAATAAAAGGATGGAAAAGGGGGAGGAGGGAGTTCCATCAGCCCTACTGAAGACCACCCCCATGAAAGTTCCTCTTCCCTCAACTATCAACATCACCAGCCATTCCAGCCCTGCTGAAATACTTAGTTCTTTTTCCTCTTCCATCCTCAACCCTTTTTCCTTGCGTGTCGTGTTGTTTTAAATTGTAAGCCCGTGGGCAGCAACGGCCTTGTTTTACTAATTGTATATAAAGGACTCTGGCAGCCTTTTTAGCTGAGGAATGGGATAAAATACTTTAAATGAATACATAGATAATAACTGAATCACTCACGGATGCTCATAGGATCCAGTATATGAATTGTTCTACTTGCACAGCACAGACAATTCATCCTAATGTTCAAATTATGGGGAGAAAGTAATGGAAGGCAGGATCTTTAATTAAATCCCCCGCCCAGCTGCTTGCCCCCACCCCAGCTAAAGGTTCCAGGCTTGCACCCCCTTCTGTGCAATTCAAGCACCAACTCCATCCTTTGCTCCAGCGCTGGGACGCCACTGCACCTCTCGCTCCCCCACCCCACCCCGTACCCTTCTGAACCATTGTGCCACATGCTATGATAATGACCGTCAAGGAACCAGGTTGAAGCTGGGGCAGAAGCAGACAGAAAAGGGATCGGGAGGGGATTGCTTTCTGAAAGGAGAGGTCCTGGTGAGGACCAGAGGAGATGAGGATTCGTTTCTTTAGCCTTTCAGTGTGTTTTTTCCAAAAAATAAATAGCTGGTGTGGGTGTGATCTGGTCCACACGATTGCAGGGTATTTAAGATGACACAGAGTGCCAGCTGGATTTACATAATTACCCTTGCCAGTGTGGTTTGTTTACCATCCATCAATGTTTAAACAGGCCATGGGTTAAGGGTGTTTGTTGACCACCCACCCTTACTGGGTTCAGACTAGGGTGACCATATTTGGGAAACCAAAAAAGAGGACACCTAGTGTGTGTGTGGGGAAGCAGCTTTCTGAATCCTGCAGAAAGTACGTTATTCCCCCGCCACTTTAAAGAACCCGATTGAAGTGGAGGAGGGGAAAGGATTTCATTCTGCACCACCACCATCCACTCCAATTGGGGCCTTTTCTATAATGTCCACGAATGACCCACTTTCCCCTTTAAGACCTCAATTGGAGCTCGGGGTGGGGGAATGACGTGCCTCAAGAAAGCATGTCATTCCCTCCTGCCATGCTAATGGCAGCCTTAAAGAGGAAGGCATGTCATTCCAGGACATTATTGAAAATTATAGAAAATCCCCCCTGACACCACAGAAAGAACAAAAACCAGGACAAATCCGGGGAAATCCTGACAGTTGGTCACCCTAGTTCAGACATCACAAGCCGTATCAGCAAAGATAAATACATAAATCCGGCCAACGCATGGCCAGCAGGTGCAGGGTGGCTACCAAGCCACCGTGGCTTATTAATCACCCTGCGATCGTGCAAACCGGCCTGGTGTGTGTGTGGAGGGACAGCTGAATGCATTATGGGAGGAGAGCTGGAAGCATTTAAGAACGTAAGAAGACACATGCTGGGTCAGACCAAAGACATAGGTAGTCTAGCATTCTGTTTCCAACCATGAACCCATGGGGAACCCATAAGGAGGACTCTCCCACCCATATTCCCCAGCAGCTCTTGTGCGTAGTGCGTATTTTTAAGTTGGCATAGTGCACAGTACAGACTCATACAAACTCTATCTTCCTCTAAGTTTTATTTAAATAAAACCTCTCCACTGAGGTCTTTTGGGCTGTGGCCTCTCTCTCCTCAGGCCAGAAGCAGTAAGCGTTGCCCTCAACCACTTCCTGGTTCCTCCCAGGAAGCACAACCCACTCAGACTGAATCCAGTACTTCTTTCATAGTGTTACAACTGCCTCTGATCCAAGAAGTAATGTATGGCCATCAGGATAGCCTTTTCCTCCAGGAATTTGTCTAACCCCTCTTTAAAGCCACCCAAATCACTGCGTCTTGTGGAAGTGAATCCCGTACTTGAACTCTGCACTGTGTGAAGAAGGGCTTCCTTTTATCTCTCCCAGATCTCCCATCATTCAACTTCTGGGGAAGACCCTGGATTCTAGTATTAGGGTAGAGGGAGAACACGTCTCCCTATCCACTTCCTCCTAACCATGCCTCCTACGTCAAGGCCTTTTCTAAGCGAAACAGCCATAGCTGTTGTAACCTTTCCTCGCAAGGGAGTTTCTCCAGCCCCTTGATCACCTGTGTTGCCCTTTTCTGCACCTTTCCAAGCGCTACGGTGCCTTTTTCACGGGGCAGCAACCAGAACTGGACACAGTATTCCAGCTTCGGTTGCGCTACAGAGTTTGTACAAAGGCGTTATGAGAGTGGCCAATTTTGCCCCTGCCACATCCAATGGAGTAGCCTTAGCCAGTGGGGCGGTGAATCCGCTCCAGGTTTCAGTGAGAACCAGTCAGAACTCTAAAAGAAGTATCCAAGGGGCGTGGTACCTCTTTTAGAGTTCTGACTGGTTCTCGCTGAAACCCGGAGCGGATTCACCACCCCATTGATAGCGGAACCACCAGCCTCCACTGGCCCTAGTGTTGGTTGTTGCTTTAGCTAAGGCAGCGCTGCAACACTCTACAAGAAGCCGGAGGCTTGATGTACCCTCTGCTCCGGCTTACCCAAGATGAGAGTACAGCAGCTTGCTGTTCCCTTGAGCAGAAGCTTGATTAAATAGGAATGAGGTTTCAAGTAGATCCACTTCTGCTGGAGTTTACGTAGGCAACTGCCTCAAGGCTACAGGTTTTGTTATTGCTGTTCCTTTGGGGAGGGAAACACCTGTCTATATCTATATCTGGGTATTGCTCAATCAGTATACATATTTATGGGTGTGTCTGGGAGGCGGTGAGGGCTGTCCCGGCACAAAACCTAGACTCAGAACTGGGACCTGCTTGGTATGGCTTGGATCTGACCGTACCTCGCTTTCCACCTAATGTGCCAACCGTATGGTTTTTCCTTTGAAGATGTACTGTCAGAAAAAGAGGCTGTATAAGCTCTTTTGTGACAGTCGCAGGGCTTAATTCACATGACTCCGAACATGCCCCGGCTGTGCCATGAAGCGGTTGGTCGCCTGCTCCGTCACACAGCCAGAAGGATTTTCAGCCTTCATCACTTTGTGGTGGGCTGAACATCCGTCGGTCCTAGGTAGACAATCGCAGAGGTGCTTTTGCCACGTGGCAGGGAAGGGCAGTTTTCTACCACGCAACTTAGCTGTAACCTTGCTATAAAAAGGACGCCGTTGCACACCGCTGCTTTTATATGGTTTGAATCTGCCCCCAACCTCGATGTGGACCTTATCTATTACTTATTTCATTTCTATAACCCCAATAGCCAAACTCTCTGGGCAGTTCACGACAATTAAAACCGTAAAAGACAACCGTACTGATGAACCTTACAAAGCCATCTTATCAGAATGGCTTCACGCTTACAGATAATCTGCAAGGTTGGAGGGGGGAGGGTGTTCTACCGTGTCCTGCTTGTGGGTCCCTGGTCGGCAGCCGGTTGGCCACAGTGTGCTGGACAGACCCTTGGTTTGATCCAGCAGGGCTCTTCTGTCCTTATAATCCCATAAACGGAGGCTGGATTCGTCAACACTTGCAGTCAACGAGTTCGTCCGTGAGCAGGTTACACAAGTAACTGGTGCTGGAGAAGCATTTTCGCGTGTTCAGAGGAGGGCAACCAGGATGATCAGGGGTCTGGAAACAAAGCCCTATGAAGAGAGACTGAAACAACTGGGCATGTTTAGCCTGGAGAAGAGAAGATTGAGGGGAGACATGAGAGCACTCTTCAAATACTTGAAAGGTTGTCACACAGAGGAGGGTCAGGATCTCTTGTCGATCCTCCCAGAGTGCAGGACACGGAATAACGGGCTCAAGTTAAAGGAAGCCAGATTCCAGCTGGACATCAGGAAAAACTTCCTGACTGTTAGAGCAGTGCGACAATGGAATCAGTTGCCTAGGGAAGTTGTGGGCTCTCCCACACTAGAGGCCTTCAAGAGGCAGCTGGACAACCATCTGTCAGGAATGCTTTAGGGTGGATTCCTGCAGTGAGCAGGGGTTGGACTCGATGGCCTTGTAGACCCCTTCCAACTCTGCTATTCTATGACTCGTACACGTCCCACAAAACAAGTTTGGGTTCTGTCAGGAATGACCCTTGGTGCGTGTATTTGCTTGGTCAGGGGTTTTACATCACATTCCAGATGTTGCTTGCCATTCCTCTGTTATAAAGGACTGATTTACAGGCATTGTGGGCCACAGCTAAGGCACGTACATGTGTAAGCGTGCCACGAGCCCTGCTCCCACATTTAAATGCCCTTACTGCTTGCACCAGCTCATACGTGCGCATTGCTCGCATGCCAGCGATCATCAGTCTGCAAGGGCGTGCTGCTAGCTCATGTCGCTTCCCAACGGTGGGCAGTGCATGCGGAAAGTGCATTTAAACATGGCGAAGGCCACAGGGAACACTTAGGAGGGGCAAGCTGTGCTTGGCTTGCCGCTAACGTTCCCATGGGAAGAGATGTGGCTTGTGTGCCGTTAGATCATCCACCCCCTCCCATCCCGTCTCCTGGGGCTCCGGAGAAAATAATTCTCTGAATTCTCAGCTAATTCACATCTGGGGCTGCCGATGCACGACAGAAGCCAGACACGGCTGGTTAGAATCCACAAACGCGAAATATATCAAGAGGGGCAATTTTCTTTGTGGCACGAGGGAGAGAGCGAGCGAGAGAGAGGGAGAGCGCAGCCTCGCTTGGACCATCTGTATCGTTTACTTCAGCGCCGTCGCTCACTTCAAATCTTTTGTGTTGACTCAGAGTCTGCCAGGCAAACGTCATCCCATCTCCTCTAATCTCGTTACGGATTCAGTCATCTACGGTCTGGGGTGGATCATGTCTCTTCACTGCCGCCCGTCGCCCGTGGATTTCTCCTCCGCGGTGTGCGTCCCCTGCCAAAACGATGGCCGGGCACACTGCCCTCTTGGCCAGACGTTGGGCCTTCAGGAAAGAGAGGCCTCCGCTGGGGCCTGCCTCAGTGTGAGGAAGGAAGGCCAAGCCTGGGGGCCGCTGTGGCTTCAGGCAGAAGGAAGGCTTTTTATTCATACCCTGCTCCATCCCTGTCGTTCTGGCTTCCTTCCCTAGCCAGAGAGAGAGAGACAGAGCTCCTTTCCAGTGGCACAGTTCTGATGTGCACATTGCTCAGCATGACAGACCCCCATTGCCGCACCCCCAAGCGGAGTCTGAAAACGCTTGCAGCTGTGTTGATCCCCCCCTCTCTATTATATATGCCTCTTGTAGGTCTTTTGTAAAACAAATGGCTCTTAATTATCCATTCAAAATGAATCCACCCTAAATTACTTTGCACTACATCAGAGATAGCTCGCAATCATATCTTGCTGTTGGGAAAATTGTCTCCCTCCATTCCCCAATTACTGTGAGGATTGCAGCCAAGCTCAGAGGGATAAACCTGAGAGGGGCGGCAAGTGATGCCACCAGCCCTGCTAATCATAGAATCATAGAATAGCAGAGTTGGAAGGGGCCTACAAGGCCATCGAGTCCAACCCCCTGCTCAACGCAGGAATCCACCCTAAAGCATCCCTGACAGATCATAGAATAGCGGAGTTGGAAGGGGCCTACAAGGCCATCGAGTCCAACCCCCTGCTCAACGCAGGAATCCACCCTAAAGCATCCCTGACAGATCATAGAATAGCAGAGTTGGAAGGGGCCTACAAGGCCATCGAGTCCAACTCCCTGCTCAACGCAGGAATCCACCCTAAAGATGGTTGTCCCTGACAGATGGTTGTCCAGCGGACTCCCAACCTGCAACATGGGACCCACTTTCACAATTGCCCAACACAGTGGCAACAGCTTTGTCACGATCCATCTGTACTTATAGGCCCCTTCCAACTCTACTATTCTATTATTCGATGATCTAAACCACACACCACACTCAGTAACTGGGGGGCTCGCTCCGTTGCAAAGTTCTTTTGCAGAATTGAACGGGACCTGTGCATACACACGCTGCTCCTTTCTGTGGGGCTTGCGCTGGAAGAATGGCCAGGAAGTTGAAAATGCCTGGGCAAACAAAGGTGTTTCAACCTGATGATGATGATGATGATTACATTTATATACCGCCCCATAGCCGAAGCTCTCTGGGTGGTTTACAAAGATTAATAAAATAATACAATGTTGGTGGCCAGTTCTACCTCTCTCTTTGCGTGTGTCCACAATTGGGGCCTCTCTCCCTTGCTGTCACATAAGGGACCAATGCTACTTGCAGAGGAGCCTCCTTTGATTATCTTCAAATTTAGGCAGCCAGGTAGAGGGCAAGGTGCTCCTTCAGATATTAAGTCCCAGGCCATTTAGAGCTGGGGTGGGGGACTTGTGGCCAGGGCTGGTGTCAAAAGCAAGCATGGTCGGACATTGGGCAAGGCCTCAGGCCCCAGGCGGGGCCTGCAGCTAGCAAGGCCTTCCTGAAGTTGCTCCTCCTCTTCACTGCTTGTCCACCTGCTTCTCGGAGATGCTGCTGCTTCCTTGCTCACTGGCTCTCTGCCTGCCAAGCAAGCAAGGGCTAGCAATGATGAGGAAGATGATGAATAGCAGCTGGTGATAATGACAAGGGGAAGGTAGGCTCATCCAGGGAGGGGGACCGTTGAGGGTGTTTTGCCCAAGGGCCCTCAGAATGGACACTACTGGTGGCCCTCTAGTTGTTGGACTATAATTCCCATCATTCCTGACCATGAGCCATGCAGGCTACATCTAATAGGAGTTGCAGTCCAAGAACCTCTGGAGACATGTTCCCTGGCCGAGGTCTAGGGCTAACTCCCTTTTAGCCAGGTTCTCCTTAACTTCCAGGCAATCGAAGTGTTGTGGAGGTGGTTCGGGCGGAGAAGGGGGCGAAGCAGAGCAAATGAGGCTCGCCTGGCGTCAACATCGTTATCTTTTCGGCGCCCGGTCAAGACTTTTCTCCCAGGCATTTAACAGCATATGCTGAGTTTTTTAACTGACCCCAAAATAGTTGTTTTTAAATGGATATTGTCTGTTTTTGTTTGTATTTTATGCTTTTTATGGTTTTAAATTTTGTATATTTGTTTTTAATGTTCACTGTTTTTATCATTTGTAAACCGCCCAGAGAGCTTCGGTTATGGGGCAGGATGATGATGATGATGATGATGATGATGATGATGATGATGATAATAATAGGGCTTTACCTTGAATTGGGCCTTGAACTGAGCTTGGAAGTGAATAGGCAACCAAGTGCAGCCTACATAGCATTCAATACTGTCTGACACCTTCTGCCCTAGTGGAAGCTTCCGAATAGTCTTCAAGGGCAGCCCCCCCCCCCCACAAGGAACTGCAACAATCCACTAGCGAGGCCACCAGAGCATGGTGAACCAGACAGACTATGCAAGACATTTGTGGCTTTAAAAAGAAAATTGTGCCTAACGTTTCTAAAGCTTGCCTGCAGGTGACTCAGCAGGGAATGCTCCCTAGCCACAGGTGCCCAGAGGAATGGCGATTTACAAGCCTTAAAGCCATTCAGAATGTCCTGATCAAGACGGCTGCTCGTCTGCAATCGAGGGCTGCCTCTGCTTACATGTTTCTTTTAATCTATTTTATTTTGCTATTTATAGCGCTTCCTGGGCTTTTTCCCCTTCTTCTCCCCACTCGCCCTCTCCGCATTGCTTTAAAATCCATTTGGCATGTTTAGCAAAAAGCTAAGTGGCTCTGTTTTTCACGAGGTAGTTCACCGTCTCCGAACAAAAGACCTCATATATTTGCATCCACCAACCCCATCCCTTGCTTCTAAGAAATCCTCAAAGGATCATAAAATTTGCATTGGTTTGGCAGCTTCCACCTTGCGACATATTTCTCTGCCCCCACCCCCCGTCTTCCCTTTCCTGCCACTGATTCTGCCCTGTCCTGGTCTCTATCAGCACTAGCCATGGAAGAGGGCTTCACGTTTCTAGCTCTCAAGACAGGGTCTGGATAATGTATCCAATAAAATCTCTCAAAAGGCCTGGAATAATAAGCATCGCCATATTTTCTCTTAGAACTATCTTGGCAAGCCCTGATTTGGGACATCAGGAGAACGTTTTGCAGCATTTCTGCTATCCAGAATGCTCCTGGGCCTGTCTATACACCCCGAAAGCCATGCAGCGGGTGCGCGGTGGCACTGCGTCAGTTATACAGCACAGCAGCCACCTCGAAGCCACTGTGGGGCGAGACGGACACAGCTCTTCCACCGTCTAACCTTGCTCCAGTGTTGATGTGGAGGAGTTCCCGGGTGGAAGTTGACCCCTGATTGGTCACCGTCTACCCAGGCAGAGGGTGGGCCAATGAGCTGCATGGCTGCCGGAAACTCCACGCCTTCCCCCTGCATTGGGATTAGCTGCCACCCCCCCCCCCCACAACAGAGAAAGTGCAGGGTTTTAGCAAATGCGGCAGCAACCCAACACTCTATAAGCAGCCCCCCCCCATCCCCAGTCTCCATAGTAGTCTGCATGACCTACAGGAACCAACACAAGCCATCCTGTGCTCGTAGCATTTCATATGCTTACTGATTGACATCTAATCAGATTTCAATTGGCCTAATTTAAAGAGGCTACCCCAGGGCTCGACGGTTTTTGTTAGCGCGACCTCATTTATTAGGAAATGGGTCATTTCACAGGTTCTGTCTTTCTTCTTTTGCTGGCCAGGCTTGGCGCTCAGATGACAAATTCAAGAAGATCCTTCTTCCATTCTGAAGAGACCATGAATCAACACACGGTGTCCTTCAAGCCACCTGCATACTTGGCCTACCGCAACCAGCTACTAAGAAAGTGCCCTGTAATCTCTTTTAAGCAACATTCCCCTAATATCTGGCCTTCAGCCAGGCCTTCTGGATTTAGCCCTTCCCAGAGACTAGAATATATTTCCCACCACTCAGGACATCCGTAATTTATAGCGTTGGCACCTTTGCTATCATAGCCATTAATTCAAGTTTCCAACAAGATGACATTCCGCCCCCACTTCAAACCCTGAAGGGAAGAGGGCCAAAGAGCTGAAAAGAACACCTAAAATGTACTTTCTTGCATGGTTTGGGATGCTGTAGGGCATCCACCTGCCCCAATCTAGTGCCCTCCAGATGTATGGCCATCCTGGCTGGGGATGATGGGGGTTATAGCCCAACCTATCTAGAGGGCACCACATTGGGGGAGGCTGTTGTAGGGAGATCTTTCCGAGTGAGCACCGGCAGGTCTATCACAGGAGAAAACAACCAACAGCCACGTCCATTCATTTACGGATTGTCCATTTGCTAGCATTTGAAGGCAGCCTCTGCAGAACTGCACCTTCATGCATTTCAGCATAGGCAAATTTGAAATGGCGTTTTGGAACACAGGAAACCACCTTATAGGGAGTCAGAGCATGGGTCCATCTAACTAGCACTCTTCAAATACTTGAAAGGTTGTCACACAGGAGGGCCAGGATCTCTTCTCGACCCTCCCAGGGTGCAGGACACGGAATATGTCAGGTTTTTAACCTGTGTAAGTTTTTGCTGGAACTAGAGACCTAAGAAGAAGTCATCTCAAGACTTTGGAAAGAGGCCAGATACACAGGTGCAGGGTATCTGGGCAGAACAGCAAATTAGCTGATGCAATCCAGTGTTCACATTACATGAGAACACTGTGATTGGTGTTCATTTGTATAAATATGTTACTGATGGGGAATCAGTGTGGAGAGTTTGGAGAAAGAATATTGGAGAGTTTGCTGGAGCGTCATTCTGTATTTTACTCTGTATATACTTGTAAAGTAAACTTAGATTAGTAGTTAAAGCTACTGTGTCTGAGTGCTTCCTTCTTCATTGGACTGTTTCATCTGCTACCTGGATCCTCTGGTTCTGCTTGCATTATTTGCACTCTGTGCATGCTCTGCTGGTGTGAAACACATCACCCTCCTGACAGGTCATGGGCCCAGATTGCTCAGCCTGACTAGAGGTGTTCCAGTGTGGTGGCAAATTGCTGTTGGAGTCCTGGAAGTGAAGAAGAGTCTTCTCAATCTGCAGCCTGGTGAATGTTGTTGCTGTTTGCCTAGGAGGGGCTAGAAGAAAGCAAGTAAGACATCTGTGTGCAGTTTTTTGAGATGGCGTCAAGTATGGCGTTGGGAGGTTTGTCCCTGAGCCGTTTGAATGAGCACAACTATCTGGCGTGGAGCGTCAAGATGGAGCAATATCTCCGGAGGGAGGATTTATGGACAGTTGTCAGTAATCCCCCTGCTCAGCCAGATGAAGGTGAACAGAGAAGTATAGAGAAAGCTCTAGCCAGCATTATTTTGTGTCTGGAAGATAATCAACTTGTACATGTTCGTGGGTTGGTGTCAGCACAAGAATGCTGGAGGAATCTCCGAGAGATTTATGTGAGAGATTCGGCCGTGAGCAAGGTCACGCTAACGCGGAAGCTGTACAGAGCTCAACTGCAGCCGAATTCCAGTGTGTCTGAACATCTCAACATGATGAGGCAATTGTTTGCAGACCTGGAAGAGCGAGGCATGATTTTTACTGAATGTCATAAAGTCTACGTTGTTCTCAGTTCGCTAGATGATTCATGGGATAGCCTTGTCATGAGTTTGGAGGCTATGCGTGAAAGTGAGCTGACGTTACGATTTCTGACCGGCCGGCTGTTAGAAGAAGAGCAAAAGAAGCTTGAGAAGCAAACTGCTAAGCCAAGAGAAACTCCCACCAAACAAGCAGCTTGTGAAGATAAGGAGCGAGTGTTTGCAGTGAGGCGCTGTTTTCGTTGTGGTTCCACAGAGCATCTGCGAAAGAATTGCCCTAGCCAGATGGAGAAGCATGCTTATTCAGGCAAGAAAAAGAAAACTGCAAAACCGAAAGTCTCCGTGGTCAAGGCTGTTGAAAATGACCCAAAAAGCACATGGCTGATGGACAGTGGTTCCAGTCAACATATTGTGAACAATAAGGGGTTGTTTAAAAAATTGCATCCTACCAACCGGGACTATGTTACGTTGGCAGATGGCAAAGTGTCAGTTGTTGCTGGAGAAGGACCTGTATTCATTCCAAGTTTGGGTGAGACTGTGAACAAAGTATTATGTGTGCCAAGTCTTGAGCATAATTTGTTAAGTGTGTCTTGTTTAGACCATGCAGGATACAGTGTAATGTTTTCAAACAAAGAGTGTAAAGTGCTCAAAGAAAATGAGGTTTTGGCTCTAGGTGTACTGAAAAACAATCTTTATGAAATGTTGCCCAAGGGAGAAGGAGGTTCTAAAGATGTATGTTCTGTATTTAGCAACACACCTGTACATGACAATTGTATACACCTGTTGCATAGACGTTTGGGACATGCAGGGTTCAAAGTACTGCAGAAAATGCCTGATATGTGTGAAGGACTTAATTTAAAATCTTGTGAAAAGTATTTAGACTGCAGCACATGCAAATTGGCAAAGTCAAAGGTTGCTCCAATATGTAAAAAGAGTGACAGAGTCACCAAGCAGATTTTTGAGCTGGTGCATGCTGACTTGATTGGTCCCATGTCTAAAACACTAGGAGGGGCGAGGTATGCTTTAATCCTGGTGGATGACTATAGCAGATATGGTTTTTGCTATGTTATGAAGAACAAAAGTGAAACGTTTGAAATTTTCAAAAATTGGCAAAGTTGGGTGGAGAGAAAATTCTCTACTAAGGTAAAACAACTTCAAAGTGATTTTGGATGGGAATTTATGTCTACTGATTTTCAGAAATGGCTAAGGAACAAAGGAATCTCAGCCAGACGTAGTGCCCCATATTCCCCATGGCAAAATGGTGTCGCAGAAAGGCGAAATGGCGTTCTGCAAACCATGAAGGATGCCATGTTGGCTGATTCTGGACTAAAAGCACATTTTTGGGGTGAAGCACTGCTTACAGCAAATTACATTGTAAATAGACTGTGGAGTACAGCAGTTAACAGTAGCCCATATTTCCTAATGTTTGGAAAAAAGCCATCACTGTCTCATTTGAGAGTGTTTGGTAGCACTGCTTGGGTACATGTTCCAAAGGCTATTAGGAGGAAAGGACAGTTTAAAGCCAGGAAAATGACGTTCTTGGGGTATGCTCCAGGTTCAAAGGCATACAGGTTTTATGCAGACAATGGAGAGGTAATTATTTCCAGGTCTGCTGAATTCCAAGAGCAATGTAATTGGGAACGTTTGCATGGCAGTCAAGTGTTTTTGCCAGAGAGTAAAAATTCTGAAAAAACACCACAACTAGCGGAAGAGCAAGCAGCTAGGTTAGATAGCCAAACTTCTTTAAGTCCAAAGAAGGAGGAGGAGGAGGCAGCTACAAGTTCTTTTGTCCCCAGAAGGTCAGAAAGAAGTAACAAAGGCATTCCACCTGATCGTTTCACAGCAAGTGAAGTCAGGGTTTGCCAAGTGAGCTATGAGCCTGAAAGTTTTGAAAATGTACTGAAGCTCTCAAAGCCAGAGAAAAAAAAATGGTTTGAGGCCATGGATGAAGAAATGAAGTCTATGGCGAAGTACAATGTTTTTACCCCTACAATGCTACCTAAAGGTGAAAAAGCAGTAGGTTGTAGGTGGGTTTTTAAGAAAAAATTCTTGCAAACAGGAGAAACGAAATACAAGGCAAGACTTGTTGCTCAAGGGTTCACACAAAGAAAAAATGTAAATTTTGATGAAGTTTTTGCACCCACAGTAAGAGCTGAATCTATGAGAATTGCATTAGCTCTGGCTGCAAAATATGATTGTGAAGTTTTTCATTTTGATGTGAAAACTGCTTATCTGAATGCAGAACTAAAAGAAACTGTTTTCATGGCCCAAATTCCAGGGTATGAATCTCAAGTGCCAGGTTCTGTATACAAATTAAACAGGGCAATTTATGGTTTGAAACAGTCTGCAAGAAATTGGAACCAATGTTTGCATGAAGCACTTGAATCATTGGGTTTCAGTAATGGAATAGCAGATCCATGTTTTTATACAAAAAATGTAAAAGGTGAACAAATGTGGTTACTGACATTTGTTGATGACATCTGTTTGATTGCCAGAACAAAAGCCCAGGTTGAAGAGTTTGAAAAACAATTAGGTAAATTCTTTGAACTAAAAAATTTGGGTCAGATACATGATTATCTGGGAGTAGAAATCACAAAGAAACAAGGGGTTTATGAATTAAGCCAGAAATCAAAGATCAGGAATCTGCTTACAAAGTTCAACATGGAGGAGTGTAATGGTGCTAAAACCCCCATGGTGGCAGGATTTCAATGTAATGATCAAGATGCAGAATTTTGTGATAAGGAAATATACCAATCTGCAATTGGAAGTCTACTATATCTGGCACAGTGGTCTAGGCCAGATATAGCTAATGCAGTTGGCATTCTAAGTAGATTTGTTTCAAAACCCACAAATAGTGCTTGGCAAGCAGTAAAAAGAGTATTTAAATACCTGAAAAGCACTATAGATGTGTCATTAAAGTTAAAACCGTCAGACACATTATTTTTAGAGTGCTATGTGGACAGTGATTGGGCTGGCGATACCCAAAACAGAAAATCCACTTCAGGAATTGTGATAAAGTTTGGAAACAATTTAATTGGGTGGAAATCCAGGACACAAAGTCTGGTAGCACTGTCAACTTCAGAAGCTGAGTTTGCTGCTTTATCTGAAGTCTGCACTGAAGTAATTTGGTTTGTACAATTACTAAAAGATATAAAAGTGCAGGTAGAAACACCAGTTAAAGTGTTTGAGGACAATCAGACTTGCATTCACATGGCAAAGTCTGAAAGAATGCATACAAGAAGCAAACATGTGGACATTCGTTACTGCAATGTAAGACAAGCTGTGCAAGAAGGATTAATTGATCTTATTTACTGTAACACAAATGAGAATGTTGCTGATGTACTAACGAAGCCTCTAAGTGTACATAAGCATATGGAATTAATCAAACAGCTTGGAATGATAAGTTAAATGTATATGTATAAATTCTAGTTTCAGAAAAAAGGAGGGGTGTCAGGTTTTTAACCTGTGTAAGTTTTTGCTGGAACTAGAGACCTAAGAAGAAGTCATCTCAAGACTTTGGAAAGAGGCCAGATACACAGGTGCAGGGTATCTGGGCAGAACAGCAAATTAGCTGATGCAATCCAGTGTTCACATTACATGAGAACACTGTGATTGGTGTTCATTTGTATAAATATGTTACTGATGGGGAATCAGTGTGGAGAGTTTGGAGAAAGAATATTGGAGAGTTTGCTGGAGCGTCATTCTGTATTTTACTCTGTATATACTTGTAAAGTAAACTTAGATTAGTAGTTAAAGCTACTGTGTCTGAGTGCTTCCTTCTTCATTGGACTGTTTCATCTGCTACCTGGATCCTCTGGTTCTGCTTGCATTATTTGCACTCTGTGCATGCTCTGCTGGTGTGAAACACATCACCCTCCTGACAGAATAATGGGCTCAATTTACTATTTTATGATTCTATGAACTCAGTAGAGACATCAATGGTTGGTAGCAGCTCTCCAGGATTTCAGACAGGAGTCTTTCCAGATAGAGGTAGACCCAGCGGAGGCTGCTGGCTCCAATGTCAGTGTGGTGGTTAATCTGCTGCGGATTTCATTCAGAACCAGTCAGAACTCTAAAGGAGCTCTCCAAGTACCTTCTCCACTGGCAGTGAAGTCCGCATGGTGTGAGAAAATGGATAGGGAAACATTTTCTTCCTTCTCTTATAATACTTCATCCCACGAAGCTGAGTGGTGGGAGATTCAGGACAGAGAAAAAGGACTTCTTCACACTGTGTAGAGTTAAACTATGGTGCTGCCACAAGATGTACTGATGTCCACCGATTTGGATGGTGTGGAAAGGGAGTTGGACAATATTTTGGTGGAAGAGGCTGTCAATGGCTACTAGTCCTGGTGGCTCTTTGCTACCTCCCGTATCAGAGGCAGTTGTTGGAGAACATGGGCAGGAAGGTGCCGTTGTACTCACGTCCTGCTTGTGGGTTTCCTGTGGGCAGCTGCTTGGCTGCTGTGTGAACAGAACGCTGGAATAAATGGACCCTTGGTCTCATCCAGCAGGGCTCTGCTTAGGTTTTTATTTCAGCCCTACTTGATGCTAGGGATTGAACCTGGTACCTTCTGTAGTGTTGTTATTACTGAGCTCTGGTCCTTCCCCAATTACCTAGTGTTTGAGACCAAGCTGGGAAGAAACTCGCTCCATCCCTAAAATCAGGCTGGCTGAAAACCAAACACAAATCAGCAAATTCCTGGCTGAAATCTAAGTTCAAAGACAGGCAAACGGAATTAGCTAATTTATCCAGCTTGGCCAGGAAAGGGATGGGCATTCTGTGAAATCAGCTGTCCTTGTTGCTTATGCACTGAAACCAATTTCAGTATCGAATCCACACTTCCACAGTCCTGTGTCCCTGCCCTTAACATCCATTTCCTCTCCTTTGGATTGGTTTACACATGTATTCGGGCAAGACGTTTGTGGGCAACTGAGCCATCGCCCGGACGCCACAGTAGACGCGTCACGTCATCTCCGACCCATTTTTCAATGGAATCTGTTCACGCATTCAGCTGAGTTTCGTCCCGTGCTGAGTAAATGACTGCTGTCCAAGCATATTTATTGATCACATTTGGGCTTTTAGGCGGCTTCTGCTATTTTGATTTAGAACCGAGTTGGAGCTGTGTTTTAATATTGCCTGTCACCTTGGGTGCCTTTGGACAGAGGGGAGTCTGGTAAATACGATCAGTGAATAAAAAACGGGGAAACAGCCCACAGGTTCCCTTTCCTGCTGCTATCCCAGGACTTCTCGGCATCCCATCATTCCTGGATCATGACCTCTCTAGCCATCGGTTTCCATGGAGATGCAGGCCGGCCAGCAGGAAAGCCGGGTCTCTCTTTTTATATATATATACACACAGTCATCTATTCCGAGATGATGGAGATCTCTCCCTTCTTCTAACTGGATTTGACCGGCCTCAGAAGCACTGTTTTAGTAGCGCAAGTGACACAGGGTCCTGGGGTAATCCCCCTCCATTAGCTGCCAACTCAGGGAGGGCATTCATCACCGCTCGCCGCTAGAACAGGAAAGAAGAAAAGGCAGCAGTAGCAGCAGCAGGTGCAAAGGGTCCAGCCGCACGAGACTCATTCATCTTGCCAATTAACACACACACACACACACACACACACACACTACTCCCGGCTCCTGAGCAGAATGCAAAGCACAGGGTCCGCCTTCCCAGGGCAGCTACTCATTAAACACTGACAAAGCAATGAGAAAGCTGATTAGCTAATGAGGGATCCCATCCCTGCTAATCACTGCCCCGTCAATCACCACTCTCAGGGGGCAGCCGAGCTCTGCAATTGCTGCCAAGATTGCTGGGGGGTGGGGTGGGGTGGGGTGGGGGGTGGGAGTGAAGAAAGCGGCAGCAAAACCCACTCTGCAGTTTACAGCAGGGAAGGTGCTCCCCCCGCCCTCTGCCACGTGCGTCCTGTGTGTACACAACGACTGTGTTTGGCTAATTAGTTAATGAAATGCCTGTTTATTAATCACCCCAGCTGGTGTATTTGCAGCTGAAGGAGGAAGGCAAATCTGTGGGGGGTGAAAGGGCCTTCCAGCAGGAAGCACATGCGCGGTGCCATCCTACGCATGTTTAGAGAGGGGAAAAGTCCTGCAGCTCCCAGCATTCCCCAGCCAGGAATGGAGTTGTAGGACTTTTCTCTGTCTCAACGTGCAGAGGATTGGGACCTTCCCAGGTCTGGGACAGCTGGAGAAAAAGGCTGCAGCTGAGAGTCCATCTGATCCTTGCTCTGCCTCACCTGTTCCTCCATTCCCACCGTCCTAAGCCCAGAATTATTGTATCATTGTATCCTAACCCAGCTTCCCCTAACCTGGCTCCCTCCCAACATGTTGGTCTATAGCTCCCCAGAATCCCCAGCCAGCATGCTTACTTGGGATGATGGGAGTTGTATTCTGCCCCATCTGGAGAATGCCAGGTTGGAAAAGGTTGTCCCACACTTATTATATATAAAGCGTTGTGGTCAGCGGTAGAACACCTGCTTTACATGTGGAAGGTCCCAGGTTCAATCCCAGGTAGGGCTGGGAAAGAAATCAGCCTGAAGCACTGGAGAGCCTCTGCTGCCAGTCAGTGTTGGCAATACTGGGCTAGATGGACCAATGGCAGCTTCCTATGTTCCTGTATGACATTTATATCCCACCTTCGTGCCATCACGGAACACAAAGGAGTGTACATGGGGCTCCCCAGGCAGACTCTCGTCATCCAGGCCTTGACCAGATCCAATCCTGCTTAGCTTCAGAAAGGTGGTGGTACCATCAGCAACCCAAGACCGTGCCCTTTTCCACGCCCACCTCTGCCCCCCCGCCCCCATCTTACGTTACACTGGTGATGTGGAAGCCACTGCAACTGAACACCTTCCAGTACCACCAGAGTAACATGAGAAGCCCACAGCCCAGGTGGGAGGCGCTACGGTTGCCAGCTCTTGGAACAGAAAAAGAATGACTTGCTATTTGAGCAGGGCAGTCCTCTGCTAACAAGCAATACCATTCACATGCGATATCAGGCTGCTTAACTTAACCCAAGTCAACTTAACTTAACCCAAACCAACCTACGACTAAGTCACAAGCACAGAGCAAGAACTGAAAGCACACTCAAGAGCATTTAACTCAAGCACGGTCACAGGCAAGACCATTACAAGTATAGAACACATATCCACGCAGCACATTAAGGAGTCAAACATGCCCATTTCACAGACAGGAACATTGAGGCCACGATTAGGCCTGTGAACCAGTGCCTCAAAACACATGCAGAGCAGGTAACCCAAGAAAGGGATCCAAGCCACAAAACAGAGCCAGAACAAGTCACGCATATGCATTATATGGGCAGGTAATAAAATTATATCCATCCGCATGCGGCAGGGACTGTTGGCCCTGATCTCATGTGGCTACTACCGGCTTTTCCTCTGTGGCAACTTACTGGCTGACTCAGCTGCAGCACTCCTGTTCTGGGACTGCCACCAAGTCTTTCCCGTTGGCGAAGGCAGGCAGATGCTGGTCTGGAATGATGGGGTGGTTGCACCAGCAGCCTAGCAGGGCATTGGTCAGCAGCCTAGCAGGGGGGTCAGGCAAACTTGCTTCATTTGAGATTCAAGGCCACCCTGCTCTGCTGCCCAATGCCACCTGCGTGACTGCCACAATGCGCCGTGCCTCTGCCCCTCGGCACACTGGCTGCCCGCCACCTCTACCGTGAGCCACCTCCACCTTGCTGCTTTCTGGATCTACGGCCCACAACACCGTCTGCCTGCCAGCTCAGTCCTATCCTCAGCAGAGTGATCGAGAGCTGCCGCATTTCAAAACTGTCTGCATGTGAAAAGCGGCCGCCTGGCTCAGCCAGCGTGTGCAGTGCAATATAATGAAAGGACTTTAAATAAAGACGTTAATTTGGGAGTAAAACGGGTGTGAGGGGTCCCCTTCCCTTGCTACACACAACTTTCCTCCTCTCTTGCATGGTGAACTCAATGAAAACAAAACAGGTTATTCTCAGTTGGCAACCTGAGAAGCCCATGCTGCAGCTCCTAACCATGTCAGCACTAGCCCAGCTTTCCGGAAGAGTGAGATGCTGGTGTGGTTCAGAGGTCCTTCCACATGGGAGGGCCACTGTGATGGCTCCCAGCCAGCCAGCAGAACAGAATAAGGGGGGCTTAGATGTTCACACACAGGTGGGAAAGGGCCATGAACAAACAGGATTTGCCCAGAAGAGGGGGCTTTTAGACGCCAGGTGAAGACCTTTTTACTCTCCCAGCATTTTAAGTCTATAAATAAATCTAGGGTGACCATATGAAAAGGAGGACAGGGCTCCTGTATCTTTAAAGTTGTATAGAAAAGGGAATTTCAGCAAATGTCATTTGAATGCATGTAGCAGCTGTTGAAATTTTGTCTTCATCTTAAGAGATAAAGCTGCAGGAGTCCTGCCCTCTTGACCCGATACAAATGAGAGGAGGGCACGTGCACCTTTAACTATTGCTATGAAAAGGGAATTTCACCAGATACTGTCTGCAAATCCCTTTTCTCTACAACTGTTAAAGCTACAGGAGCCCTGTCCTCCTTTTCATATGGTCACCCTAATAAATCTTAACTTGGTGTTTTAAATTTGTAATTTTGCATTGCTGCTGTTTTTATCTGGTTGAGCTTTTACATTGTATTTTATAGTATGGTTTTATACTGTTGTTTTATACGTCGAATGTTTTAATTTTTGTGAACCGCCCAGAGAGCTCCGGCTATTGGGTGGTATAGAAATGTAATAAATAAATAAATAAATAAATAAATAAATTTGTGCCAGGAATAATTCTGGTTCCTCTCTGCTCTAGTCTGCATCATCTCCCTTCTCTGGCCAGAGTACTGAGAGGTGACCTAATTCTAGCCTACAAACAGTCATGCATTTGCGATTTACCGCGCATCGGGTCTCTCTTCCTTATGACCAGGCAGATGTTGCCACTGGATATGGGCTTTTTGCACCATAAATAAATCAAGGCTTGTGGCAGACCTCAGAACAGGTTGATACGACCAGGCAGTGATGAAAGCTTGGCGGAATTTCAAACAGAGTCGGTAATGAACACAAACCAGAGCCTCCTTGGCCTCCGCGCAGGGAACTCGCTGGCACACTGCGGATACGTGAAATGTCAGGAGAACTCATTGGGAGCAAGATCATCAGTACGCAATGAAATGAACTCTTTAGGTGTACACTTGGGGCTCCTCTGTCATCACTGCTGCGCAGGGCACATGGAAAGAGCAGGTGGAAGAGAGGCAGTGCCTTCAGGGAGCTCCAGCATCACCAACTCCACCAGCTGGGATCTTAACAAACTGATAGAGCAAAACCGAAGCAAAGCGTTGTGACTGCTCTCTCTCCCTCTCCCTCTCTCTCTCTCTGAGGTGTGATTGTGAATCTTACAGCAAGGGCAGCGTCGTCCCCCCCCCCCAAAAAAAAGGGTGGGAGGGGAAGCATTCTTTCTGAAGCCAGGGTTACATAAGAGTTTCATTTTTAAATGAAGGACAAGTACATCTAAGGCCTTCGTGGGAGCGAATGAACCTTTAACGCTTAATAAATGAGCAGAAGGCAAGTCTAAGACAGCAACTTGATTTAGGAAAAAAGAAGTTGGGATCCAAGTAGAGCTAACAGCCACGACAAAGGGGTGGATAAGCTGAATGGACTTGGTGGCTGTGAATCAAACCCAAGCAATGGTCTGTAATCAGACAAAGATAAAGAGGAAGGATTTGGGGGGAACAATACACCCTGAGTGAAATATATTATGGCAGCTGTGTTGGGGGTCACCAAGAAATACTTCCAGAGGCTGCCATCGTGCCTGAACAGTCTTCCCCAACCTGGTGCCTTCCAGATGTGATGGACTTCAAGGCCCATCATTCCTAGCCAGCATGACCACTGAAGTTGGGGGAGGCTGAAGAAGTAGTAACATTTACAAGTAGCTTGCTTTCATCATACAGTTACTACTATGCCGAAGTATAGAAGCCGCCTTGAGTGCCCTTTTCTTGGTAGAAAGGCAGGGCACAAATCAAATACATACTTACATAAATAATGATTTTGACATTCTTGGCAACCTCCAGGTAGTTCTCGTCATGTATAAAGCTAATGAAGCCAATGATTGTGGAAGAGAAAAGCTAGAAATGAAGGCTGTTTCTACACCTGCCTTTTCCCCCCCGGATCATCCCTGTGCATGCAAATGACACACAGGGGATCCCAGGAGGAGACAGGGACGATCCCTCCATTTTCCTGGGATAATCCTTAGGTGTAGAAAGGGCCAAAGGAGGGGGCCTCCCATGTAGAAAGGCTGAGAACTAAATTGCTTCCCCATTACACAGCAACTATGTTTTAAGCCTTCTCCATGAACACAAACCAGAATCCGTCCCTCCCTGCCCCTGATGGTTCTGTCTACTAGGAGTAGATTGGAAATATCCCCCAGGTTTCACCTTTTATTTACACCTACCTGGATGGTTGAAAGGCACTACTGGCTCATCTCCCCAGATGCTCCATTGTGTACGCGATGAACCTGCCATGTATGTCCCAGGTATCAAAACTCTACCCATAGAGATACACCTCGACCCACATGATCAAACCTGACTGGGTCATCTACTCCTTCATCAGCCCTCTCCCCAGATTCCAATGGACACAAAACGGAAATGACACAATTGTCGAATTAACACTTAGGAAGGTAAGAAGCTGCCTTAGACTGAATCATTGGCCCACCTAGCCCAGTATTGACAACTCTGACTGGCAGCTGCTCTTCAGGGTTTTAGGCAGGACTCTTTTCCTAGCCCTACGTGGAGATGCCAGGGATACTGATTAGGTCGATGGAACAACTGTTTGACTCTGTATAAGGCAAGAGATGGTGATTGTGACACAATAAAGGCATGTTTAGCCTGGAGAAGAGAAGATTGAGGGGAGACATGATAGCACTCTTCAAATACATGAAAGGTTGTCACACAGAGGAGGGCCAGGATCTCTTCCCAATCATCCCAGAGTGCAGGACATGGAATAACAGGCTCAAGTTACAGGAAGCCAGACTCCGGCTGGACATCAGGAAGAACTTCCTGACTGTTCAAGCAGAATGACAATGGAACCAATGACCTAGGAAGGTTATGGGCTCTCCCACACTAGAGGTCTTCAAGAGGCAGCTGGACAACCACCTGTCAGGGATACTTTAAGATGGATTCCTGCATTGAACAGGGGGTTGGACTCAATGGCCTAATAGGCCCCTTCCAACTCTACTATTCTATGATTCTAAAGATATTATTTATTATTTCATTTTCTCCAGTTTATCTTCACAACGACAACCCTGTGAGGTGGATCGCACTGAGAGCCTGTGACTGGCCCAAAGTCACCCAGTGGGTTTTCATGGCTGAGTGGGTACTAGAACCCGGATCTCCCAACTCCCAGTCCAACACTTTTGCCACTACTCCACACTGGTGTAGTTGCACTCATGCTTTCAAAATCAAGGATGCTTCCAGAGGAGACCTTTTATTGAGCCATCCTCTTGCATCATTCATGGAACTTTATGGATAGTCCAGACAACATCACAATCCATTTGTAATCAGCCCGTGTTTTTCGCTGTATTCATCTTTTTTATAATGGAAAAAAAATCCAGCAAGGTGGAAAAGCATGGAATAGTAGTACAATTTTTGATCAGGTGTAGAGGGGGAAATGCGCAAGTGAGGCGGGGGAGGGAGGAGTTGTCCCTGGGGAAGGTCGGGACGCAGAGGATGCCCTTCATTTATCCCTACCTGGTTGCAGGGCAACTTCGTGTCCTGCAAATCAAGTCCTCCCAAGGTTTCTCTGAGCTCACAAGGTAGGGGAATCTCTTTGAACACAGTTAACACTTACTTCTGAGTAAACATAGGTAAGAAGTGACTGTAAGGCTGCAGTCTTCTTACTGGCTGTCACTAATGTGTTTTTTTAACACATTAAAATTTCATTCTTAGAATCGTTAAACTTTGAAATTGCACAAGAAATGTCGAAGTGTACTGCTACACATCTTGTCAATTTCAACTGCTGCCTTTGAAGAAACAGCATTTGGAAACAATGAATCAAAGGAGCCTCTTCAATTTTGGGGCGGGCGGGGTGCGGGGGTGGATGTAACAGAATTCTACAGCTTTCTAGCCTCAGGTGCTTCTAAGATGAGGCTTTTATTGTGCAATTGTTCTGTCTCATTCAAGGAATTTTACAACAGCACCAGACAATATCCTCTTCCGTTTGTCACCCTCCTATGTTTCCATTTTCTTTGGCCAGAAAAAGAAAACCAGTTAAGGAGGAAAAGAGAATAGTTGCACAGTGCTTTTTGACTGGCAGCGTTAGGCACCCTCCATTTGGAAGGTTGTGAGTCTGATCAGAAGCATCAAAGCCAGAGTTTGAAATTGACTAGAAAAAAGCAAACAGGAGAGTTTCCTAGCTGGATTGTAAAACTGACTAGAAAAGGTCAGGATTTACAGTCCCAGGGTAACCATGTTTACTCAAAAGTAAAGGTGCAATCCACTTGCCTTGTGCTGTATAAAGTCTTAATTTTTAAAAAACAAAAACCACACACACACACAAACCCAGGGTGTTAAAATGGCGCTGGGAAACATCCACTTCAAAATGTCAGAGAACGGCTGTGCGGCGACCATGAGGGGTCAAAAAAGAGGCGGGGACAACACCGCCCATTTGGCTGTTGTGTCCACTGTGAGAGATGCACACACACACACCCGAAGTGCGGACAGCCATTGGGAATCCCGCTTTTAGCTTCTTCTAGTGGAAGCGCAGTGATTGACAGCATGCTTACAAGCAGCCCAAAGATCTGGGGGGGATGGACAAAACAAACGAAGCCAGCCGTGCGTTCACATGTTGACCAACGTGCTGCCATCTGAGAGAAATGGGAGACTTACTCCGTTGGAGGAATAGCAGACAAAACCTTCCCCCTTTTGCTCCATCTGTTCAAATCCCAGTGAGGTTAAAGACTGGTATGTTCTTAGGGGGTCGCATGGGAACTGAACGTGGCAAAGGAAGAAACCAGAAGTGTTGAGATTTGGTTTGAAAGAGCTGAAGGCACTGAAGATCTGGCCCCAACTCGGGAGAGAACTGTGCTTGCAGAATTGCTTTCTACAAAGAAGTAAAAACCCTCCTTGGGACTGTTGGCTGTTGAAGATCCAGCCTCAGCCAGTAGCTCAGCTCCAAGTTATTGAATGGGCATAAGCTCAAGGGGCGCTGCCAAACGAGAAGCAAAAGGCAGGCTATTAAGGGGGCCCAACCAGAACAGAGTCAAGCTTGAATCCCTGCATTTAATTCGCCATTGCTGCCCTCTTCCGCGCAAAACGCAGCAGGTAGTTATGGAGCACACTCCCTTCTCACTCCACCCGTTTCTCTCCCCCCCCACCCCCCACTGGCACAGGGATGGTTACTTCTCATTGCTTTTTACGATTCCCAATTGTGGTTTTAATCTTTTATGATTTCCACTAATTTGAGAAAGTAGCTTTCTTCCCTATATTTGGGTCATTGATTTCCGTGAGTATGCACTTCAATACACTCAAGCCCACTAAATAAAATTCCTCATTAACTCTGTAAATATATTCAGAAGGGAAATTTTTACAGAGTGGGGGGCGGATAGAAACAAACTGACCTTGCAACTCTGCTTTCCTTCTAAGGGCATATTTAAACCGCTCTCTGTGGGGACTGAGGATGCCAGCTTAGTGCATTTGTCCATGTAGCTCAGATGTACAAGGTGCTTCAGCCTGTGATGATCCCCAGGGAGCAATCCTGGAGCATATTAACCTAGGCCAACCTTCCCAACCTGTGGAAATGCCCCACAACTAACATATCTGGAGGGCTCCAGGTTGGGGAAGTAAACTTGACTGCAGTAAACCCCCCCACCCACCCCAGACAAAATGATTGCCATCCTGAGCAAGTGGGAACAGTATATAACAATATTTGCACCATCCTGGGCAAGTGAAAACATCCAAAAACATCCCTCAGGCATCTGATACCAGGAATTTACTTCATGCTAGGGTCAGGGACAATAGAAGGAAAGGTTTCAGCATGTCCCATGTCCCACCCTACCTAAAATACCACAAGAATCCTTTATTTTGGTGAATAAAAGGTGGTTCTGGGGAGGATTAACCAATCATTTATGAGCAGATACATTAATAAGGAAGGCAACCTGGTGCTCTTGAGGTATTTTGGACTACAACTCTGATAAGCCCCAACCAGCAGGGCCATTGGTTAGGAATTATGGGAGTTGCAGACCAACACTTCAGGAGGACACCATATTACCTACCCAGCCCCATCATTTTATATAAATCAAGGGGTATAAATATTACAGGAACTGCATTAGGTTATTGCCTTTGTTGTTGTCGCTAGTTTTATTGTCGGCTTTTATTGTTGCTTTTATTGCCATTTTACTGCGCTCACGTTTTATTGCTTTAAACGTTTTAACTGTTTTTGTATATTTTATTGCTGTAAGCCACCTTGGGAGGGCTTTTGACCAGAAAGATTTTAAATAAATACATAAATAAATAAATACGTAAATAAATAATATATATTCACGTCATCATGGCAGGCTACAAGACTCAACACCCAGAGGGAGCCATTGCACGTAGCCAGTGCATGTGCTTCCTGGAAGTCTCAACCAGTGGTGGCGCCTCTCCTGTGGAATTCCCTGCCTCTGGAGGTCAGGCAGGCTCCGACCTTGTACTCCTTTCGGCGCCTCCTGAAAGCATCTTTATTCCAAGAAGCCTTTCTTTAACATGCAGCCTTGGATTTCTGATTTTTGCTTCTTTTTAAATTTTGTTTTAACTGTTTTATTCTGTTTTTATTTTCATTTTACCTTGTACACCGCTCCGAAATTTTTCAATGGGGAGCGGTATATAAATATTCTAAATAAATAATAAATAAATAAACTCTTGAAAATCGGTTCCGTAATCACAGCCCAATGGTGCTGGTGGTGCTTGCATGCTTACTGGCAACTTCTCCTTTGCTCTAAACATCTAGGTAACAAGCAGCCGGGGTGGGGTGGGGGTGATGCAAGTAGCCAACTTCCCTGGACACTTCAATTTTGAAGTGTCGTTATAAAAAGGGAGAAGCCTTTCCTTGTGCGGACTTTATACTGTTAGTTTTACCCTACCCTGTGCCTGTTTGCATTCTCTTCCCCTCCTTATTGTTTTACTATGATTTTATTAGATTGTAAGCCTATGCGGCAGCGTCTTGCTATTTACTGTTTTACTCTGTACAGCACCATGTACATTGATGGTGCTATATAAATAAATAAATAAATAAATAAATAATAAATCCATGGAAGCGTACTGTGCTCCAAGTCGTGGGACGCAGTGCTCAACCAGGAATACAAGCAACTGCTGGCAACCCTGGGTGCTGTGATGGTTGATCCAGTGCCCACCCCCTCATTCTACACGCACGCGACGCACGACGTGCCTGGAGGGCGGAGCACGTCACGGCTGCCATTTTGAATGTATTTTGGGGGCAGAACCAGCGCAGGAGCGCTCCTCCGCCGAAGTCCTTTTTTTAAAACAAAAAAAACCCCTCCCCCTCCCCCCAGCCCAACCACACACACCCCGATGGGCATTTATATTAAAACTGCTCACCCTCCCCAAAGCACACCCCCATGGGCACGGAGCCCGAAGTATAGAGCAGCCGCAGCAATTTCGGCCGCTCTATATTTCGGGCTCTATTATTTTTGCCTGTGGAGGACTCAGGTGCTGCGCTTAACCCTTTTGCGGTTAAGGCAAACTTAACCACAAAAGAGTTAAAAGTGTCGTCTGCACACATTTTGCATGTGGTTAGCGTAACCACAGCTGGCCGTGGTTATGTTAACCACAAAACCCAGAGTGTCGTCTGAACCGGCCCTATGAGTTGGGATTCTAATCATACGCAGAATTTCCGATGGTTTTGATGCCCAGCATAACCGTTTTCTTCTCACACCCCGAGATTAACATATGCTAATCTGATTCCATATAAAGCATATTCTTAGGCAGTGGCTAGATAGCAACTTGTAAGATGCAGACACCCACACAAAGGGTCAAAACAAGAAGCTTGCTTCTTATGCCTAAGTGCCCTGAAATTCTCTTGTCCATCCAGAAAAAGAAGCAATGTTCTTTGCACTTGACAAGGATACATAGTAATGAATACTGAGTTGGATCAGAAGCAAAAAAGAGATGGAAAGTACTAAAGGGCTGACAAGATGTGGAATACGAGATAAAAACTTGAAAAAGTGATGTGCTTATCTGGAATGAAGCCATACTGGTAATTACTAGGTGACGACATCAAGCTATACTGAGAGAGAGAGAGAGAGAGAGGAGGAACAAATGCGGTGAGAAAATGGTAAGAAATGCCTGTGCACTAATAAAATATGTAGAACTGTGAATATGTTCATGAGGACACATTTGTTTTGTCTGTTTTGTACCAACAGATGAAAGGGAAAGTTTGGTTTTATTTAAAATAATAATTTTACTTTGAGATATGTTCAGTGAAACATAGCTACAAAACATGCGACCAATCAGTGACCCAAGGAGCTCTGTCAAAATGAAAGCAGTCTGTCTCCGCAGTAATGAGATCCTGCAATTAGTATGCCTAGGAAGCTGACCAGGGTCCAGTTCAATGTTAGAAGACTGTGCTATTGCCTTATGGAAGGTCCCTGCTTGTGCAGCAGCTATGCTTACTGGGAAACTCTCTTAAGCCTCCACAGTGTCTGCAAACAAAACATTTGGAAACATAATCAAGCGGTACTAATAGGTAGCAGCAAGAAGAAACCAGTGCTGTCTGGGAAGGCAATTCTCAAAAAAGCAAGTAGGTGAAGACCGAGGAGCCTTCAAGCCTACACAGGCTGCACAATAGGGGAAAAAATAAGGATTGTGAGCCAAGGGTTCGAGGGTTTTTTTTGGGGGGGGGGGGGAGGAAGAGTGGATTGAAAGCTGAAACTGGCAAGGAGCTCCCACTCTGTATGCTAAGATTTTAGGTCGGTCCCTGGGAGGAGGAGGAAAAGTCGGGAGAGTGATGCAATCCCTTCTCTCCTTCTCAACTGAGGCTAAATGAAAGTTAGTCTTTAGGAAGTCTAAGAGGCTTCCGCGAGACTGGAGACTTCACAACTTAATTTTGCCCAAACTCATTTGTGGCAGAGAAACCTGGACCATGGGATGTTACCCTGCTGGGGGTCTAATAGCCACAGTCAATACTTGTCCTATGGCAGCAGATTTGAATCTATTGCCATGTCACCTGCACAACCAGCAGAACCAGGTATCTCTTCTGCAGCTGGATGTTATACATCTTTCCTAAAAGGGAGCCTCCTCTTGTCCTTGGCGGCATTCCTTTTCCTCTTCTTGCTCAGGAAGTTCTCCAACTTGCCACTCCTCTTCAGCTCTTTGTACTTCTCAGCCAGGTCCCGTTTCTGTTTATCAGCTGCAGAGCACAAAAGGGAAAGGTGGGTCTTAATTCAAGCCAGCAGCCCGCTTCATGTCACAAGCCATTCCCATTCCTCGCTCAAGCTCTGTTTCCAACCCCCTCTCCAAATGCAGCCCTGCAGTTGTGTAATTATCAGCCATTTTGACAGCACACCCCACAAGCAAAAGGATTTTATTTATTTTATTTATACCCTGCCTTTCCACGTGGCGCTTAAGGCGGATACTTAGACAAGGGATGCCCAAAACCGCCATCCTTTTGGTTTCCACCATGCCTCAGTGTAATTAGTAATTATATCCCATGAGCACAGCACGTGAGGACTCCATTCAAAGTGGCCGGCGGCAAGGCAAACAAAGAAGAAAGACAACTGAAATAACTTATTTGCATACAGCAAATGGTGTCAGAACAAGCCTGTCAGGTGCCCAGGGTTATACAAGGTTTGGGGCAAGGTCTGGGGCAGAATTAGAAGTATTGCTACCACTTTCCCCAGTCTGTTTAACTGACTCCATCAACACCTTGCTCACCTGACTGTGACTATAAAGCAGGGATAGGGAACCTCTGGCCTACACCAGACGCAGCCCCAAAGAGATTCCCCATCAGGCCTGACAGCTTCTGCTCTTATTTCCAATCAGTGATGGGAGATAAGAGGGCATTCAAAGGCAATTAAAATTTAAATACCCTGCATAGAAGTGAGCTTTGCTTTGTAGACAAGAGAGCTGTCGCACTGGGGCTTACACCTGAGTAGACATGCCTAGAGCTGAGCTTTGCCTACTCGGTGAGAAAATGTCCAAATGGGTAAGAATTACATCTGGCCCCACCCACCTCACTTTCTGTGCCTCTGGCCACACCCCATGCCCCTAGCCCTGCCCACTGACAGAATGCAGCCCCTGAGGCCCTTTCCAAATTGGAGTTCAGCCCGTGGGCCAAAACAAGGCTTCCCACCCCTGCTCTAAGGCGTCCTTCCTTTTACTCTGCTCAAGCGTCACAGCAATGCAGATGCGAACCTCCAATTTCTGTGGACCAATCTATAGACATCACTGAGGCGTCTTTTATTTGATGATACATGTTGATGCTGCATGAGGAATATACTGCAGTCTGGGCCCCAGCAATACAACTGCTGCCTCCATACGTCCGACACTTACATTTCTTTAGATAGAAAGGCTTCTTTCCTTGCTTGGCCAGTTCCCTCAGCTCCCTCTTCATGGCTAGGTCCTTTTCTCTCTCCTTCTGGCGTTTCCTCTGTGCAGCCTCCTGCTGGGTCTAAGGAGCAAATATGGGCAAGTGGCAAGCAGGCCAGGGCATGGCAAGGTCAGGTTGCTCCTCTCCCCCAATCTCATTTGCCTCACTGGAGCTTCCTGCTTGATGGTCGCCCCAACCTTTTGCCCTGCCTGTCTCCCGTATCTCAGGATTCACCGCGACACCAACTCACCATCCGCTTAAGGAGCCATTGCAACTTGTCTTGCTGCTCCACGTTTCGACTTTTCTTTAGTTGCTTCTGAACTACCTGCAAGGAGGAAGAGATGGGAAAGCACTTAACGACTATCCAGGGGCACCATCTTTCACTCCAAGGCTCTGAGGAAAAGAGGATACTCAAAAACAGGTATTCACAGCGTTACCTCTTTCTCCTTCTTCCTGAGGTCATTCAAGAAACAGTAGGTCTTTTCAAACACTTCCGGCTTATATTCTCCAGAGAGATCATCGAAGCGTGGGTCTCGGGGCACCTGTGGGGGAAGAAGGGGGAGCAGACGCCAACATTTGAGCAATGCCAGAAAGCAGCTTCTCAAGTCCAGGATGAGGTGGACAGAAAGTAGATCTCCAGATGTTTGGGACTTCAACCCCCAGCATTTCTGGGAGTGCGTGATCAAAATGGTACAGATGGCCATGCTGGCAGGGGCTTCTGGGAGTTGAAGTCCCAAACATCTGAAGTTCTATCTTCTGCTCACCCTTGCTCCAGGGACACCCATCTCGTGTAAGCAAGCCCAGCAGAATCTGTACCATTTCGATCACACGCATGGGTAGCTTCCCTCATCTTGCTTGATGCAGCGCTGTTTCATGCACTGCCTACTAAGCTAAGAGCCTTCTCAAATGTCACCAAAATTTATTACACCCATTCCTTCTAAGCCACTGTCAATGTTTTACTGCCCCAGATAGTCTTTTCTACTTGTGGGTTTTGTCTTTCCGTCCAGAGACACAGGAGAACCCACCTTCTTTTTAACAGGCACGACTTTTCGCAGAAAGGGGACCGGCTTCTTGGCTGAAATTTCCAAAGGCCTGTGGGGGACAGAAGAAGCACACTCTTGAGAAAGGGAAGACCAGAGGGCCTTCTTGTCACTGGGTGGCTTGATTCTCACAACTGTCTCACCCAATGGGTTTTCCTGCACTCCACAGTAAGACCACTAGGAAAAAATAATCAAAAGATACCCTTCAGTGAGCTTTGGAAACCAGCAGCCACTGTACACAAGGGAATGAAAGCAGACTGAAAAGCAAAAGGGCTTTTGGAGCTGACTCCCCTGTGAGATCGAAAAGAGGAAGCCAGACAGCTAGGTGAACATTCATTTTCGCCATGTCCACTTGCTGCTGCTCTCATCAGTTGAGTTCGTCTCCTCCTTCCCAGTTGCAAAGGCTTTGAGCAACAACTGCCCTGTGGGGAAGAGCAGGAGGACCATTTGCTCAGGGCGGGGGAGTCACCTGGGAGCCCTGAGTCTTATCTGCTCTGGCAGGAAGGACAAGATGCTGGCAGATTCCAGGAAGGCCTCAACCTGTAACACCAACCTAATCACAAGCTCTTTTAAAGTGACTTCCAGGAAGGTCAGGTAGCCTGGCTATTTCTGAGGTGTGCGAGCAGCTCATTTCCACTAGAAAAACTTTGTAACATGAAGAATTGGTGCCTGAGCTGGCAAGTTTTCCTTTTCCCTGCCCATCCCCTTTTCCTTCTGTGTTGTGGCTTTTAGATTGTAAGCCTGAAGGCACGGACTGTCTCATTTTTTACTGATATGTGAGCCCCTCTGGAGCCTTTTCAGATAAGAGCTGGGTAAAAATGCTTCCAGTGAAGGTTTATTCATTATATTGCAACTACAAAAGGAGAGATTAAAGAGAAAAGGACTGGACTGAGGCTTTTAAATCCTGGAACAAAAGTCTCACTAATTCCAGGAGTTATATGGCTACTAGAATAGGGATAATACATATTTGGGCTGTTTACATATTTAAGTAGTACATATAAATTTCCTTACATTTATTGCTCTATCTCTTTCACTTGCTCTGTGTGTGTGTGTGTGCTTGCACGTGGGCTGTCAACACATTACAGCATTTTAGCTGATTAATATTCTGTAACTGATTAATCATTTCGTTTATAAACATATGTACACTGGGTGCCAGAACCTCAATATAGATACCCATTTGCAGTATTGAAGGACATGCAAGATAGCTTCTGCTTACTGAATTGTAAATTACCGCTCACTGTTAGAAGGAAAAGCAAACTTAATATATATATTTTTATCCAATAACACACCATGACCAATACAGGTTCAAAGTATAAACAAGTGAACCCTTAATTCTCATCCCTACTGATAAAAATTGTCTTATCACCTAATCAACAGTGAAATCCTAAGCACATTTACTAGGGTGTAAATCATATTGAGCTCAATGGGACTTTCTTCTGAGTATACATACTTGAGATTACACTATACAGCTTTGACTACTCCGATGAAACCTTGCAGCTCTGTTTATACAAAATTATGTCATGAATATTGTTTGAGGTGCCTGTAACTGATATTTTTTCATAATGATTACATGGATATCATCACTGTTCATATTGTATTAACCTGTTCAAATATTATATAGATATATGCTTCCAAGTGCTCACCTTGGGTCTGGTTTCCTTTGAATGAGATCACAGGAAACTTACAGGTTGCTTGTAATATTAGCATTTATTATTTACGAACATACAGGTTAGGCACAGGTGGAGGTACACAGGCATCCACTAGGTACTGTTCCCAATTTGTAACATGAAGAATTGGTGCCTGAGCTGACACATTTACCTGATGGCAGGTACTTGGGCAAGGAGAAAGGAAGGGCTCTCCCACACTAGAGGCCTTCAAGAGGCAGCTGGACAACCATCTGTCAGGGATGCTTTAAGGTGGATTCCTGCATTGAGCAGAGGGTTAGAGTCGATGGCCTTACAGGCCCCTTCCAACTCTACTACTATTCTATCTTGTAGGATTCTTGAAAGAACAGCTCCCAACTATGCCATCCTGTCCTTTTTGTTTCCTGCTTATATACAGACCTCCCTCCCTCCCCATGTCTAAGTTGGGCTGGGGGGCTAAGGATGAGCCCTTTCTGCCTATCACCTATGTCTTCTGAGATCCTACTGAGACACATCACCTGAATATTATGCATTATCAACTGTCATTTTACAAGTCTTAAAAGGCATTTGTATTAGATCTGGGTTCTGGTTCTGCCAGGTTCAAGTCACCAATCAGATTATTTGGTGCTATATAAATAAATAAATAAATAAATAAATAAATAATAACAGTTTATTGAAAGAAAATGGATGCAAAATATATACATGCAAAGAAAGTTCACACCTCTTTCCTGCTAATCAAGCTCTCATAGCTGGGTGTCTATCGACCCACCACCACCACCACCAATAGACAGAAATCATCCCCTGAGCCACAAAAGTTCTCCAAGCTGATATCGGGCACATTGCCCCCTGCAGTGAGACCAACGCACGAAGCCTATGGATTGGATCTTATAGGCTCCTCTGCTAGATGCCTACCACCCTCTCAGGAGCTGACAGGCTACATCTCTCCCCTCTTTCAGAAGAAGCAGAGAGGTGGCGTTTCCCTCTCACAGGTTCCCAAAGAATCCAGCTTGGGAAGCTAATTGCTTTTTCCAGTGCCTGGTTAAGAGTGAAAACCTCCCAGCTTATCTTGAGATAAGACTCTATGAGAAAAGGGTGAGAGAACTGTAAGAGGTCCATCTAAGAAATGAGGCAGACTTTAGAAGCTGCCCTTCACGGGGTCTACCTCAGCCAAAGCCAGCTAAAATCTACTGACTGTGCCAAATTACACAGGTCTACTAGCAGCATTTCAGAAGCCTGTGAAGTCAATATTTCTACTCACTAACAAAGTAACTACAGCATTGCCTCAGGGTAACCCCACACGGATAGCTGTATTCCCAGATCATTTTGACAAACCTCATCCCATACCAGAGCTATAGATCGCACTCTGTGCACAGGTGATAGTTTCATGGATGAATGGGTGTGTGTGGACTGGCCTCAAAAGGAAGGCTTGTCTTAAGGAGGCCATTCGGAGATTAAAGGAACCACCCACAGAGTTTAAAGTGGGGGTGGGGGGTGGGAAGCGATGTGCGCCTGATGGGTGTGCTTGTTCTGAGGTCAATTCCCCCTTCTTCTGCTGTCTCCCTCCTAGCTTAAAGTGGGAGTGAGAAACTAATGTCTTATATGTTGGTTTATAGGTGATCTATTTTAACTGTTTGCTTTATAATGACATATAATTGCCGGTATGTTTTTAAGTGATAAAATGAATATCGAAACCTTTTCTTAAGAGATGTAAATTAGCTTTTAAAGAATTTTTCATATCGTATTTCAGCTGCCCTTCACAAAAATAAGGGTGTTTGTATAAAGAAAGTTTGAGGTCTGAGGACACTCTAATGTAGATCCACCAAGCTGAATTCCATTCCTCACTAAGTCCCCACCTGTCTGCTCCTCTTTGCTGTCAACATGTCCTAGTAGCATAAGGCGAACATGTCTATACAGCCGTCAACAACTTGGGGAGAGAGGAAAGATAAGGGGCTGAAGGAGGGGATCGTGTCACACACAACCTTATTTTTCTGCAAGGACAGGGGGCCTCTTGCATCAGTTGACACCCTCTTAGATCCTGCCCTACCCTGTTTTGGCTCTGGGTGCATCCACACACTTACTCGTCATTTCGCTAATGGATAGCATGATAGTGTATAAATCTGGAAATGCAAGAAAACATTTTAATTCTGTTGGCGTAGGTGGATTTTGATAGTCTGATTGTACTGCGATGATTGCAATCTGTGTGCCAAATTAATTTATACAATCAGTGTTCATAATAGGGGAAAAAAGCTAATAAAAAAAGCTTCCAGGCTGTGTGCATCTAATTAAGTGTTCTTATCAGTCTGTCCCCTTTCCACCTCCATTTATTACCTTTAAAGAGGGCTTCATTTTCCTCAGAATTGGAGGGCAGAGATTGCAACTCATTACATGTACATTGAATAAAGGCGAGGGACCAAAGTTTCAAACAAAAATATATTCTCCGACTAAACTTTGATGTTCAAAGACAAGATTTTTGTTTGAAGCGTTGGTCTCCAACCTTTATTTGCCCATCACTGTCTATTGCTGGTTAGTGATGACCCACCTGAAGTCTCTGAATGTTGCTGCTGCACTTACAATTTTTTATCTCAAAACACAAAGACAGGTAAATACAGCTTCCACATATTTAGGAAAAAGGCTTTTTCGGGTGTTGAAATGTCATCTGCATCTCTGTAGAGGTGGACCCTAACCTAAGCTACATTTGAATGCACAAAATCTCGTAAGTATGTAACAAACTTCTTTGTATCATCAGTACTTGATCCAATGGCTGCAGCTACAGTTTAACTGGAATCCATCATAAAGGCATTTGCAACCTCAAGGCTTGGCTGCTGCAAGAGTGTATTTCCCCTGAAGAGTGTACAAAAGAGGCTACTGATGCAAAATGCAAGAGCTCATTTATTAACTGGGAGCAATTATGTAACACTGGCATGTCTACTAATTACTCCATGCCACCTAAGGAAACACCAACAGAAGAGGCCCCACTCAAAATTTTGCCCTTTCATGTCAGTTAGCCAAGCAAAGACACAGGGCTTTTCAGTCAATGGGCTTAGCTAGACCTACCTTTTATTCCATGAAGGAAGAGGGAAGATCCCGCGATGTGATTATCGTGAGATCCCTCCTCCATTTACACACAAGGAGAAGAGGCGTCGCGCCCACCATTTTTTATAAAGCAACAGGAGTGCACGAGCGCTTGAGTGCCAAAAGGTAAGTTTTTTTAAAAAATAAAATTAATTTCCCTGCTCCCCGCACACCACCCCTGATGGGCGCAGCTCCCAGCTCTGCATGAGGAATCACGCAGAGCCGGGTCTACCCGCGGCAACGGGCCACACGTTCTGCGGTCTCAAAGTGTAGGGCTCTATCCCGGGGCAAGGGAGGGATGATCCCAGAATCCCCTGTGCGTCATGTGGACGCACAGGGATGATCCCAGGGTTCGCCCTGGGATAAAGCCCATCTAGCTAAGGCCAATATCTCTCTTTTATGGGATGCCTTTCCAGGCGATGTCCCAAAAAGTAAAAAAAATCAAACCCTCCTCATTCAGAAAGCTTTCAATCTGTAATTTGATGTTAAATTGGTTTCAGCATTCTGTTTTTAAAGATTGTATTCATGGCTTTTATGTAGTTAATATTCAACGCTTTTAGTTTTATAAGGAAAGTGTTATTCTGGCCTCATCTACACCAAGCAGGATATTGCACTATGAAAGCGGTATATAAAAGGCAGGAGCCGCACTACTGCTTTATAGCAGTATTGAAGTGCACTGACAACCATTGGGGCCCATGGACACAGACCATATACCACTTTCATACCGCTACATTCTGCTTGGTTCCTGCCTTTTATATACCACTTTCATAGTACAATATCCTGCTTGGTGTAGATTAGGCCATACACTTTTTTATATAAGGGAAGTGGAGGAGAAACCAAGGACCACTCTTGTCTTATCAAAGTTAGATATATATTTTTTGTTCCAACTGGTTTGTACAATTTTAATTTCGTTAGCTACTTTAATTTTGTAAGTCAGTGGAAAGGCAGGAAATAA
Source organism: Elgaria multicarinata webbii (assembly GCF_023053635.1). Classification (NCBI taxonomy): domain Eukaryota; kingdom Metazoa; phylum Chordata; class Lepidosauria; order Squamata; family Anguidae; genus Elgaria; species Elgaria multicarinata. The sequence goes on along the minus strand of NC_086174.1, from coordinate 22,337,730 downwards.
AAGAAACAAAACTATAAATACTGATGCAAAACAAGAATTCAGACAAGGTTTACACTTTAGCAAAGGACTATTCCTGCATTATAACTTGCTATCTCTCTCAGGTATAATATCCTTCCATGTAGCATCTTCACTGGCTTACCACCTTTCAAAGCATTTTCAACCAACAACAGCCAATTATCCTAATGATACAGCAGGTAGCACTTTCAGGAAGCTTGAAAATTCTTCACTCTCCAGTACGTTGGTTCAGTAAAGTTATCCTGTCACCCACTTTGTCACTTTCATTCTGGTGGTGACACCACCACAATGCCGACATTAAGGTTTAATGAGACGCCGTATAAAGCCTTTAACAGCCTGAAAAGATGACACCCATACCCTATTTGCCAGCGACATTAACAAAAGTCACACTCCTTTTGTATGAACTGCATCTTTATGCGATCGTCTCCAGACACAGCAAGAAAAGGCAGCGCATGCAGCTAGTTCTAGGAAAGAGACGGCTCTCTGAAAAGTAGCTCTCCCTCTGACAGCCAGTGAGGTGCTATGAACCACACATCTTTATATGACAGTCTCCAGACACAGCAAGAAAAGGCAGAGCATGCAGCTAGTCTTAGGAAAGAGTCGGCCGTCCAAAAAGTAGCTTCTCCAGGAGATAACACCAAGCTCCTATCTGGAGAATTGGAAAACACCAAACTAATGAGGAGAAAACAAGCGAGCTCATCTTCCTGTCCAATATAGATGGGGTTAAGATTTTATTGGCTAGCTGAAAGAACAGCACATCTGACCAAGTTCAGGGCAGTATTATGATCTACCTGATTCAGAGGCAACACCTGTTGCTTTAACAGTTCCTGGGCAGCAGAATGTTATTTCGGAATGGTATCTTCTGCCCTGATATTGCAATGGTCCATTTCCCCATGACCAGCAGATCACCATCTGGTGGCAACCAAGAAGCGGGCCTTCTCCGTGGTGGCACCCACCTTGTGGAATGCCCTCCCTCCTCTCCCACTGGTATTTGGGAGGAGCCACCTGTAACGTGTTATACCCACCTGTTAAAGGTTAACGTTGTGCTCTTTCTGGAGCCAAGTGAAGACCTTTTTATTTCCCCAGGCATCTTAGGGTTTTTGCATTCCATTCTTTTAGCACTGCTGTTTTAAATGTGCTAATTGCATTTTAATTCTTTGCATTGATGCGAGGTTTTACTGTAGTTTTAAGCTATTATATTTTATATTAATTATATATTACTTTGTATTTTGTGGTTTTAATTTTTTGTGACCTGCCTAGTGCACTTTGGCTATTGGGCGGTATAGAAATGAAATGATATAAAACGAAATGAAACAAATAAATAAATCTCTCTTCAGCCTGGCTTTCTGATTATGCTGCCCAGTTTGCACATTGCTGCATTTTGAGTTTCTAGAATTTAAACGTTTTAACCAATGATGATTTGTATATATCTTGATGTTTTTGAATTTTAATGCCCATTTTGTTTTTTGGAAGGTAAACAAAGATATATTTTTCAGATGAGGTAAACAGTCTTTACATTGATTAAATAACTAACTCTCATACCTGTCAGGTCCCTGCAGGCCTCCGGACACCCTTCTTTTTCACTTCTAACACATGCTAGCTTCCAATCAGTATGCAGAAGATTTTATAAATCCTGTTCCGCTCATTTTATTAAAAAAATATCACTGTGGTGGGTTGCTTCTGAATCCAATTTCATTCTAGAATGCACCACTGAACAGAGCAGAATTTTGGGAGTCTTCCCTTGAAGCCAAGACAGTTCCTTTAAACAAACACACACACACACACACACACACACATATACACACACACAAACTGTTTCAATTCCAGCTGCACTGGGGCTCTTGTACAAAGCATCTCTCAAAAGGCTTTGGAGAGTTAAAAATAGAAATAAGCAACCACTAATAGAAGAGGCATTTTGAGAGGCTTATAGCATTGTCTGGAAAGCCCAGCGAGGGCCTCAGGTACAAGGTGAAATAACAGCATGAGATATTAATAATATGGACAGTGGTGTGTGGGAGAGGAACAGAGATGTTTCCAGCTGAAAGTTGGAAATTGATGAAGGAGAACTGATGAAGTAAAAAGCAGATGTCTGCTCACATTCGCTGGGCTGTGACACTTATGCGGACCGAAACCCAGCTTCAGGACCATGAACAAAGGCTAATGACACGCAGACAATGTGCAGAGCCGCAGGGAGGCGTCCGAGGAGGGTCCCCACGGTGATCTGCGTGCGTTCCTGTCTGCTTTCATGTCTAAATTACTCATCACATCAATGACATTTACAGAACGCACCAAAGTGTGAGGAGCTGTGAACACAAGCAGGGGCCAAGTAGCCACGTAAAGCAATCTCGGAAAGTCTCAAGAAAAGGAGGGAGGGAAGGAATCAGGTTGGGTTAGAAAAACACAGAAAGAGTGTGGGAGCACATCCAGTCATGCAGACTATAAGGTGGACACTCAGAAAAGTCCACACTGTCCAGGAAGACATCCTCCCGCATGGAGAGGAGCACCTGGAAAAGGAGCCTCTGGTTAAAAGTTAGCCCCTCCTTTCCTGCTGAATGTATTTCCGTTCTTCTAGCTCTCCAGAGACAAATTAAAAGTCTCAAAGTCAGCTTTCCCCAGCCCGGCGCATTCCAGATGTGTTGCACTACAACTCCAGTTGCAGTGCAATACATCTGTAGTCCAACACATCTGGAGCGCACCAGACTGGGGGACACTGCTCGAAGCCCTGCATCTAGAAGAAAAAGGACTTACCGTGTGATCCTAAGCATGTTTCCAGAGAATTAAGCCCGACCAAGTCTAACAGAGCTTGCTTTTTAATGGGCGTGCACAGAAAGGCAAACTTGGCTGGAAGATAGTGGAGTGCAGATGTGTTCTTTCCCTTGGAGACACATAGCAGGAAATGCAATTACCTGTGTTTGCTTGGAGGCTGATGCTTCGCAGTTTTTGTGGCGTTTGGTGCTCTCTTCCCAGTAGTCATCTGCTGATACGCCTTGGTCCCAACCTGGTTTCTCAACTGCAGCAGCTCCTCAAAAGACATTGAAGACAATTCTGGGGAAGAGGTAAAACAAGACACAACACCCCACCCCAAACACATGAATGTCAGTCTCTGGATAATAAAAAAAAAAGTTCCTTTGTCTCTGTCCACGTGACACATTGAACATTACAAACTCATCTGCATTCATACTGCTTCGATAGCTGAACTACTCCCTGTTCTACAGGCACATAAACACACTGTGATCTACAGGAAGCCAAGACAGCCATGGTAAGACCCCCTTCTTCTTAGTTGCTCTGATGGCGCCTCCTCACCACTGACCCAGTGCATCCAAACAGTGCTTGTGCTGTGCCTTTGATCCTGCAGCCTCTTCAAACACACACATAGGGGATCATCTACACTAACCAGGTTATTCCACTATGAAAGTGGTATGAAAGCAGTACATAAAAGGCAGGAGCCACACGACTGCTTTACAGTGATATTGCTGTACACTGCAGGATCTACACTACTGCTTTATAGTGGTAATGAAGTGCACTGACAACTGGTGGGGCCCATGACACAACTACACCAAGCAGGATATAACACTGTGAAAGTGGTATGAAAGCGGTATATGGTATGTATCAATGGGCCCCAACAATGGTCAGTGCACTTCAATACCACTATAAAGCAGTAGTGTGGCTCCTGCATTTTATATACCGCTTTCATACCACTTTCATAGTGGAATATCTGCTTGGTGTAGATGTGCCCCCAGCTGCACTGACCACAGAAATGACACCTGCTCCTCCTCTTAGTGTTAGCCATAAGAGGTTCTACCAGTTCTGATGCTGTCTTTCTCAATGTCCCAGGCAAGCTGGCTATCTCCGTAGACTGAACCCCGGTTTGATTAACTCTAAACCAAGGGCTACATCTTTTGGAATGTCCATAATGCAAGTTTTTCAGCTTCCAAACAATATAGGCATTTAAACAGGCAACATCCACTATATTTTGGGGGGGGGCATTATCAGCTATTGTTTGTTTTTATATTTACTGTAAGCTGCTCAGAAAACTTTCTGTTATGGGGGACATGCAAATGTAAATACTAAGTATATGCATTTGGAAGCATATGTGGAGACCATCTGGTCACAGGTGTCTACCCCACCTTTAGTCTTATAATTATAAATGATCTCAGGCTAGGATCTGTGGTCCGAGATTGCTACAGATTTATGCTAGAAGAAAGGAGGATCAAGGCAATTTCTTTGGTACACAGATAACAAGTGTCAAATCTTTTTGAAAACAAAAAAGATGTGCTTCACACATTTGGATTTGTGGGCAAAAAAAACCAAAACAAAAAAACACCTGGGGGAATTTCTGTTCTTGTTTTTTTCTTCAATGTGCCAACCAGACTCAAGGGTTTGGGTTTTTTAGGTCGTTCCCTGGCATAATGATGAAAAAAGTTATCAGTTGTTATAGTTCACATGGAACTCTGTAAATGTGATTTTAGTTTATCAACAATTTTCTGGCCTAGATTTCAAGCTGGTTGGGTACCCCGATGTTTGTCAACATCATCAACACATGATGTTTTGGAATTGCAACACAGGCAAAATTTCATGCCATACTTTGTGGGTTTGGATGGCATATCCTGCTTCCTGGGGCACCTTCCATGGAGTGACACAAACTGTTTATCCATTTTAACATTCTTATAGGTTGCAAAACAACGGGGCAGGAGGAGTCTTGCAGTTGGGCCAAAATGGCCAAAGGAGCAGGACTGTTAAGTTTTGTACAAAATGATAGTTATGATGAGAAAGTTATAGTTATTATGAGAAAAAAAATGTTCTTAAAAATCAGGTTTGGAAAGGTGTTTTGTAAACCTGTGGGAAACCATGGACCTGAATACCATTAGGTTGTATGGGAAATGAATAATGTATATATTATGAAAATGAATAAAACAGTGTGTTCCTTTCCCTCTATGCCCCCTTTTCAAAGAAAACAGACAGGGCAAGTTCTAGGCCAAGCTTTTGTAGGCAAGATGAGTAACTAGTAACTTCAAATACCATTTGGTAGGGTCAATTGGACCTCTTAACACTTTATGTAGTTGGTTTTTCAATTGTCCCAGTCAACAGAGCAGAATTGAGGGCACAGTTTTGATGCCATGAAAGAAACTTTCCAAAGGAGCTGGTGGGCAGAGAGGAGAGATGATCCACAATCACTCCTCCTCTGCACTCATAGCTTTCTTGCAAAGGAGGAGATCTGCAGGGGCCATAGGATTGCTCCCTTAATATTTAAAAACTGTGACGTCAGTTAGAACACTACACACCATTCATGAAAAAGTTTGTACTTTACATTGTGAGGTATCATTGATCTGCAACTATACTGTTTTACTGAAAAAGAGGAAGCCTCAATGCATGCTTTTTAAAAATTCGTATGCTTAATAACTTCCACCAGATATATTATTTGTATGGCTTTCTTGGGATACATTTTATCTAGATGCTGCACTGATACAGTCAAATTTTTTTCTATCAACAGACGATTAAAGAGAATGGAATGTTGCAGGCTTGAGCACACGGCAGTCATTTCTAACTCCTCTTACTGTTTCTGAATATAGTACCACTCCAGAATAGCTAACTGGAATAAGATCACTGTCATACATGAGGCTTCAATCAATTTTGGCTTGTATCAACAATCTATAATGTAAATATAAAAGCCACATTGTTCAGGATATAATTTTAGTTTCAAAATGGTGCTCTTCCAACCTTGCATTCATACGTAGCATAATTCAAGAAGGATGCAGACAAGCTGGAGGGGGTTCAGAGGAGGGCAACGATGATGATCAGGGGCCTGGAAACAAAGCCCTATGAGGAGAGACTGAAAGAACTTGGCATGTTTAGCCTGGAGCAGAGGAGGGGAGAGATGATAGCATTCTTCAAATATATGAAAGGTTGTCACAGAGGAGGGCCAGGATTATTCCTTGATCATCCCAGAGTGAAGGACCTGGAATAATAGGCTCAAGTTACAGGAAGCCAGATTTTGGCCGGACATCAGGAAAAACTTCCTGACTGTTAGAGCAGTTCAACAATGGAATCAATTACCTAGGCTCTCCCACATTGGAGGCAGTCAAGCTGCATCTGGACAACCATCTCTGGGATGCTTTAATGTGGATTCTTGCATTCAGCAGGGGGTTGGACTTGATGGCCTCATAGGCCCCTTCCAACTCTTCTATTATATGATTCTAGTGGAGCAGGGCTCAGTGTCATTTTTTAGAAACGTACTAGAAGTATGAGTACATACCAAGAAAATGGGTGGGGGGGGGAGAGGAGACACTTTCTTCTATGTCCATTATAATGCAAGTACCCAACCTTCCACTTGACTTAAGAGTTTTAAAATCCAACATTCCAGCAAAATAAATCTTTCCTTAGACTTCATCCCCCACCCTCAAGGGATCTCTCAGTCCTCGCTTCTCACATTGCTACAAAGTCCTTTGCATTACAGACACTGCCCAAAGGATTAAAGAAAAGCCCCTCTAGCTCCTATCTACTTTATGACCTGCGGCTGGAAGACAACAATTTCCATATGGCGCCTTCATTAACACTTTGTGGTAGGCAGTCGCATTTTACCCAACATTATTAACCAAATATGAGCATACACAATGCTTTACAGATTGAATATAAACAAGTAATACCAATGCCTACTATGAGGTGCTTAAAATTTGTTTCGACAGTTGTGGAAACAGCAGAGGAATGAAGGAAGAAGAAACAGGAGAGGCGATCGGTGCAGGACATGATTAAAGAAATACAGGAAGTTGCCTCACAACATTCGTCTATCTAGTCTAAGAGAGGGGAAATTGCAAGGGCCAATTTCCCCCCACCCAGAACCCACTAGGGCATCACCCCCTACCCCTGGCATGCCACTGAATTTGACACCGGAATTTGGCAGTGGAGCAGCAAAAAAGGCCAAAAGACTGAGTTTGGACAACACGATAACCCACGATGGGTTAAATAAGCCACAGTAGTTTATTTAACTTTTTGTGGGTTGTTGTGTCATCTGGCGGGTATTTTTTAATTCACGATGGCTTACTTGGACTAAAAAACAACCCACTCTGATAACCTACAATCTGCAGAGTGGATTATTTAACCTATTGTGGGTTATCATGTCATCTGTCAGGCACCGCAGGTTAATTTGCTCACCTATAGAGTCACGCGGCAAGAGCAGTTCAGATTGCTGCCGCTGCTCTATTCTTCACAAGCATTTTCTGTGTAATGGAAACAGCTTACACAGGCTATTTGAACAGCGACTAAGGAGGGAAATACACAACTGGGATAACTTTAAATCATCTATGCCAGCAATGTCTAAGGGGAGGAAATACACAATTGTTCTTCAGCACTATAGTGCTTTAGTGGCATTGATGGCACTTTAAGGCATCTATGCCAGCAATGTCTATGGTGTGTATGTGTGTGAGAGAGCGGAATGCGCAATTTATTTATTTATTTATTTATTACATTTCTATACCGCCCAATAGCCGGAGCTCTCTGGGCGGTTCACAAAAATTGCGCTTAAAATTGCACAATTGCGCTTAAGAAAATGACCGGGGGGGGGAGGGAAGGTTGAAGGATTTTGAGAGTGCTTCAGGTGCTTTCCTATGAGAGGCATCAGTATGAGAGATTTTGTACCAAGCCTGCAAACCTCCAAGGGTTTATTTGCGCACACACCCTTTTTTGTGCACCTAGGTTTTTTTACTCATTTGCGTATAATTGCACAGGGTTGTGATGGTGCATTGGATGCTTCCCTACTAGTGGAGGCTGTGTGTTTGACATTTGGTCCCAATCCTGCAAACTTCCAGTACCTTAGAGCCACTCACCCACTTGTCAGGGTGATGCTGGAAGAGCTGAATTAAGCCCTTGTACTTTACTCTACACCTCTCCCGTCTCACTGGGATATTGTGGAAGGTTAAAGGCGGCCGCTGCAATGTTGTTAATGGGTGAAATAGCACCACTGCTTGTGTGAGAGGCCTGCAGCAGGACAGGGGGTGAGTGGATGACTCAGATTAGGCACGGTTGCTTTTCTGTCCGATTGTGTGGGGAGTGGCGGTAGCTTATTTTCAAACAGCAATAAGAAAAACTTAGGACCTTATTAAAACTGGAGATGCCAGGTCTTGTACCCAAGATCTTCTGCAATCAAGGTATATGCTCTGCCACTGTGCTATGCTCCATCCCTAAAGGATGTCAGGGAGTGGGATTTGAACTCATGCCTCGAGAGAAAACTGTGGTCGAACACGTGTTAGACTGCTCTGTCATCCTGACAAAGAGCTGGGCTGCCAAGAGCGGGATTCAAACCAATGCCTCTGGACAGAGATGGGCAGGGTGGTGGATTGCTTGGCCATTCTGATGGCACCATTAAGCACAAACGTAGTTACATGGACTTAACTTCATTTCATTTGGGATGAAGGATTAAGCCAAAGGTGAGTTTGGAGGGACTTTTGGAGGAAGAGAGAAGAGGTTTGACTGATCAGTGTGTATTTTATCTTTTCTGGCTTTATCTACATTTCTAACTTTCAGACAATTTTCTTTGTCTCCTTTGTTTAAAACATTAACAATGCTATTCTGAAATTAGCCCAACAAGCCAAACATATAATCACTCATCTAATTTTTCCTGATGGTAGAAGTCTGGATCATGGTGGGTTTTTTCTAGATGTGCTCTGGATAGGCCAGAAAGTGTGAGAGCACAACCTCCGAACACAAAACCTCTGCAAGCACAGGCCAAGTGATGCTTTCTGTCTCATATATCAACACAGGATTTGTCATATTGGATCAGACCAATGGCCAATCAAGTCGGCTATCGTGCCCTTGGCAAGGACCAGTGCCTTATGCTTCGTTGTACGGCAGGGGGCGGGGTGGGTGGGAAGAGGAGGGTTTTTTTTAACAACATGAGCCAACTCAATACGAATTCCTTCTGGTAACTGTAACTGGCTTTCATGTCCCAAAAAACAAAAACAAAAAAACCCAAGACTGAATTAACACAATCTAAGTGCCATTTCCGAACAAAAAATGTAACTTTCTTTTTTAACATAGCTACCGCGAATTCTACAGGTCAACTACGTGCCTGACCAAATAGCATTTCTCTCTCATTGTTCTAAATAACCAACCAACCTCATTGCAACGCTCCCTTGGTTTCTGCTCCCCGCTACCTCACCCCCAAATCCCCAATTATTCATTTGGAGCGCTCGCAAATGTCAAATTACAGAGAATACAGTGAAAGCCAATAACAAAATAAAACAGCATGCTGTTTAAAAGGCAATTGCTTTATCAAGGTTGTTTCCAATATATAAAGGCCTACAAATTGGTTTGGGTCCTTTCAGATCTAGACAGCCCAAGGCAAAGTCTGGCTTCTATAACTACAAAAGGAGCAACAATTACAAAATGTACTAAGTTCATGGTTGTTAAGCAGAAAAGGATAACTAATGAAAAGGAAAAGGAAAAAAGAGGTATTCAGGGTGGCCGCATGTTATTTGAGTGCAAAATCCTGCTTATATGAGGAAAGGAAAGTTCCCTGTGGTATATATATGGAAACAACAGGAAAATCAATGTGAGACACTGGATATTAATAAATGGTCATTCCGCAGGACCTTTATTAAGAAAAATCTTTAAACCCTCAGGTTGCAAGTATAGGCAACCTGATACCCTCGAGATGGTTTGGAAAGTTTCCCATAATCCCTAACTATGGGGTATGCTGTCTGAGGCTGATGGGATTTGTAGCTCAAAGTATCTGGAGAGGCTACCAAGTTGCTTATTCCTGCTTTACAGTATTTATAAGCTGCCCTATAACAGAATTCTCAGGGCAACTCACAACAAGAAATGAAGTGGATCAGAGGAAGGAGAAAGGTTAGGAGCCAGGATGGCTGGATGGTTTGAGAATTGAGGTTTCTGGAAAGAGTATTGGGTTTTATCTGATCAAAGCAGGTGCCAGGCCTCTGAAATGATCTTGGGAAGGAGTGGGATTTGAATGAACAGTGGGTGTGTAATTGTGAAGGAGTGGCTGGTGTTGTATACTCTATGGAAATGTGCATGCGGACACGCATATGTAGCCCCCCGCATCCCTAGGGGCCGAAAAGTTTGTGCACACCTGCACTACAGGAAAATAGCTAGAACCAGGGCAACATAGCCTCAAATCCCTGCTCAGCTATGAAGCAACTGTAGGATTCTGGGCCAATCACCCTCCTTCAGCAAACTTTATCTCAGAGGATAAAGTATTTCCAGTATTTTTAAGATAAAAGGGGCACTCAGCAATTTGGTGGGGGGAAATTACAATAAATACCCAAGAAGATTTTGGGTTTAGATTGATCCTTAGAAAGCTTGAGCTGATCCATCACATTTTGCATGATGAGTGCTGCCCATGTTTTAATAAGCCATGCTCCAATAGAAGGAATTTAAGCAGTTTTCTGCTCTACTACTACTACAGGCATTTGGCTGCTGTGTGGAGATTTAGAAGTTGTGTATAAAATGGAACAGGAGGTTTCTAATGCAAGCTTATACTGGAGTTCTTCCCATTTAATGGAATATGGGTAGATCTAGTTTTTGTAGTAACATCAAGAACTTTGCCCCAAAATGTTTGGCTAACTGGGCAGTCCTATCGAACGTTGAAGAAAGTGTCCTGTTGTGCACGTTTTCTCCAGCATTTTCCAGGTTCTGATCTGAAAACATTTCAAATGGTGAAGAGAAGGAATAGCTTATATGCATGGTTTTGAAGAAGCTTCCTTTAATGCTGGTGCATACCTTGACGTGGTGTCCATTCTTCATCCCTTCTCTGAAAAGGGGGAGAAATGGACTGACAACTCATTATTGTACATTCCTGAAGGGATTGTGTTTTTGGCAGTGTTACTATACAGGCCAATTCACTCAAAATAATTGTGCAGCAACTGACACCACCATATAATGTCTGAAATCATGTGAAACACAGCCTTGCAATTGCAGTGATGGTAATCTTGGATCTGCAACCCTGGATCTGTTGATAGAATATGCAGACTGTACCTTGGACAGGGACTCAAAGTAGAAGGATTTACATCAAGCTTTTGTAAAATTACAAGAATCTACCTAATGAATGAAGAGACAGATTGAATACACCAGACTGGTAGCTCGGAGTTGCCTACTACAGGGCAGACTCAGAAGAGAAAGTGATGGAACATTGTTTGTTGACACTTACAGTTCAAACATATCAGTGAGTGACAATTAATCATGGAAAAATGACACTTCTTCTTCACAGTCCTTGGGCCTCGCCTCGCCTCCAGACAGCTCCCTAATCTAAAATGGCTACACAACAACAGACCACCTAGACATGCAGACTAGCCCCTGCAACAAATCCAGATGCCAACTCTTCCCCACACCCACTGAGGCAATACTATTACAGGACTTAATGTCAGCCTTACTACCTGGAGTTCATTCACCTCCTCAACCCCAACAGGATAAACATAATCACCTGCTAGCTATATAGGATAAACAGGAGAGTCTCTATACAAGATAATAAACGGCCACAAATTTGAGTTCACAATCAGCCACATTCAGAAAAAAGTGGGAGAATATGTCAGTCTTCTGGGTCAGACTGCTGCTGACCCTCAAAGTCACCAAGAAAAATTCAAAAGGAAATTCAAATTGCTGAATTAGAATGTGATAATCCACAATTTTGATTCTATTCTGATTGGGCTTCAATTAGGAATACAGGTTTATATTCTACTATGACGTTAAATTATCATAGCTATGGTATTACTAACAATGATAACTGCTGTAAATGAGACGCACTGATGATCTTATATTGGATATATTACATTGGCTCTGCATACACAGATATGTTACAGACCTACTGCTTCTGCTTGTATTTCATGGGCTTCTGGCCCCTATGAGAAATGGGCTACCTTACTCTTCCTGTGTACAGGGTGTGTGTGCGTGAGTGTGTGCGTCCCTCTCTCTCTCTCTCTCTCTCTCTCTCTCTCTATATATATATATATATATATACACATACATATACACACATACGCCTGCTAACTAAGAGCAATACTTCATGAACTTTATGAAGTGGGCTTCAGTCTATGAAAGCTTATGCCACAAAAATCTATTATCCTTAAAGGTCCCATATCCCTTCTTTGACCTTTCATGGCTTTCCCCAATCCCATTTGCTCTCTCTGTGCCTTCTTCCATGCTACTTATGGCTGAACAAGCCTTTTTCACTCTATGCCAACCTTTCCCAACCTGGTGTCATCCAGATGTGTTGGACTACAACTTCTATCATCCTCAGCCAGCATGTCACCTGACAGTGCTATCTGGAGATTATGGGAGTTGTAGCCCAACACATCTGGAGAGCGCCAGGTTAGGGAAGGTCGCTCTATGCTGTTCAGGCTACAGTCTCTTCCCACCTTCCAGTCCCTCTTCAAGACCCAGTTTCCACCTATAGTCTTTTCTAAGATCATATAAGAACATATGAGCCAAGCTGGATGTGACTACATGCTTACTTAGTCCAGCATTTTGTTTGCACAGTGGTTGTACAGAAGCGTACAAGTAGGACAAGAGCGTGATAGCCTGCGTTTCCCAGCAACTGGTATACAAAGGAATTCTACCTCTGATGCTGGAGGTAGTATATAAGTATCATCACCAGTAGCCATTGATAGCTTTATCCTCCACAAATCTGTCTAATACCCTTTTAAAGCCATCCAAGTTGGTGGCCATAACTACGTCTTGCGGTAACTAATTCCATAGTTTGTCTATGCATGGTGATAAGAAGTACTTCCCTTTATCTCCTACCATTCAGCTTCTTAAAATTCAGCTCAATTAGCCTCAGCCAAAAGAGGAGTGGGGGGAGGGAGGGAACAAAATATGATGGATTTATAAAATTATTAACGGTGTGGCTTTTAAAAAGGGATATGACACATCCAGGAGGTTAGATACAACGGCTAAATGAAACCTCCAGGTTTAGCATGCTGTTGAATACCAGATGCAAGGGGGCAAAGAGAAAGGGAGGCCAAGTGGCTGTTGGGTATCTGTATATTTCACCCTGAGATACGAACCTTTCAAAGATGAAAAATAGGTCAAAATTATGAATAATTGTCACAATTTGCCCTTGAGATACCATGGGAAATATACATAATATTGCCATGTCATTTAAAGAAAGCTATTCCCGACTAAGAAGACTATGAGCAATGCCCATCAGAACAAAGCAAGCTACGCAAGTAGGTAACAGTACAGTAAATGAGAAATAATGTTGGCAGATTCAGAACCACACACAGTGAAGAAGAATTTGAAGTGCTCTAAAGTTAATAGATGCTAAACCATCTGTGACACTTCTGGGAAAAGATTAGAGATCTACTGTGGTCCGGTCAATAAAACTCTGTCTGTTATGTTCAATAGCAGTCACAAAAATACAAAGGATGCATAAGAAAAGAGATGAAAAATAAAATTGAAAACCAATGCCACTATAGAAATAAATGGTACATTCCTCAGGCTGGTCTTTGGTTCAACTCTCTCTGCTTAAAACTAATTAAAGGGGGGAAAGACAAATGACGACAGACGCGTGGGAAGAGATTAGAGTTGTTTAGCTTAGAGGAAAAGAAGGTTTAACAAAATAAATGGAAAGAAAAAGACAAAGCACCAACTTAACATCAAAATATTGAGATATTCAGGGAGACAACAAGCAAAATTAAAACTTGAAACAACTACACACACCCAGATTACACACAGAGAACCCCCAAAATATCCATCCCAAAAACTATTCCCATTAGTAAATTGCACAGAACAGCCACTGTGCTTTGAGCACCAGTTTTGGAAGAAACACAGGATATACATTACATAAATAAATTGTGGTAAATGTCACACCATAATATATATGAGTTGGATGCAAAGAAACACTGGCAAAAGGTGATCTTCCTGCCCCCTCCTCCCCTTATCACCCACCCCTGCCCAAGAGTCTCCTAAGGTTGAGTGGACCCTGTTGAACAGGTTGGGCTGTGGCGTAGGCGGAACAAGGGGGAAGGGAAGGAATTGCTGAAAGTCAGGTGGAATCTCTGGCTGATGTTTGGCAATTCCCCTCCCCCCTCTCCATACCACAGCCCAGGCCATTCAGCAGGGGTGACAAGGGGGCAGGAAAATCATGTTCTGCCCACCAACTTCCCCCAATGTTTCTCTGTGTCCTGCCCTCAGTATTTATATACTGCTTTTTGATTGGTCTGTTATCAAAGATTCAGAAAACACAAAGCTCTAAAAATAATACTATTGCAATGCTCTCCCCCAATTCTAGGGGCTCAGTGGTCAGGAAGGAAGTCCCTGGAGATTTACTGGAGATTTCTAATATTTGTTATACAGGTTGAGCTTAGCTGGAGGCATGCTGATTAAACATACCAATGGACAGGCAAAATCCATTGTTCGTACACCAGATGTCTAGGGAGACAGTTGGTACCCTAAGATGCTTGTGGAGTCTAAACACAGCTCTCTCTCCCGCTCTGTCCCACTCAAAACCTGCAATCTATTGTTCTTTTTACATACAATGTTTGCATCTCTCCCCCTTGTTAGAGGGGGGAACCCAGATGACTCATCCCCTCCAACCATTACCTGGGCATTTTAGCTCCCATGGAAACATACTGCCCGGTCAATTAACTCTCTCCCATCTAAGTCCAGTTATTGCCTCAGGGACCGCAATCTACGGAAATCTGATAGAAAACCTGTCGCACTATCATAAAGAGACACACACTCATGCACGCACGCACACACCAGCAAACAAAGCCAGTAAAACAGCTAAAAAGGGGAAGATTGAACAACAGATCAAAAGTTAATTTTGAAAGGTTGATGAATAAAACAGGTTTGAAGTGGCACCTGGAAATGCTACTGTCCTGGGGAGGGCATTCCAAAACAAGGCGCCACCCCTGATAAGGCCCTCTTCATTGTCACAACCCACCTCACTTTTGAAGGTAAGGACACCAAAGAAGCACCTTTGTTGCAGTTCTTAGTGATCAGCAGGTTCATATGGGAGAAGACAGTCTTTCAACTATGCAGGGCCCAAACTGTTTGGAGCTTTAAAAGATTAGCACCAGCACTCTGAATTATATCTGGAATATTTCTGTGTCAACTGGTGCAAATTTGGAAGCCTTTCTAATATATGGGGGCGCCATACACATCTTACAAACATAGCTGAATATGGAAACTAACTATGTGCCTTGGATAGTCCTATATCCCAATCAATATCAGGATTTTGACAGATGTGTTAAGAAATAATATGAATTTCATAATACTTCTGTATTGGAAATTTCAACATTAAACAGGGAGAGATGCAACATCATCCTCTTCCAGACCAGAGCAACTCACTCATCTGACTCACAAAGTAAGGAACTTGGAAAAGCAATCACACAATTATATGACATTTTCACTATGCAGAGTTTCCTACTGAAAAAAATAGTGTAGAGGCCACCATTTGCACTGCAGCGCAAAGGTTTCTCTTTTTTCCTGTAAGTATGTGGATCAGGAAGTGACTGTGCACAGTTTTTCCTCCAAAGAAACAGGTATGAAATGGCCCTCAGCCTCAAAAGAAAAGGCTTCCTAGTCTAAATGGATTCTTGGTCTGACTTGCTCTAGCAATTTCTAATGCATAGCAGTTTTATGCAAGCTATTAGGTTGCAGTCAGCTGTGACATATTTTCTATTTAATGTATTTTATATCAAAAGAATGTAAACTACCTCATCTTCTTCATGCTTTTGTTCTCCCTTCTTTCATTTCCTCCCCATCAGAGCCTTTGTATTTGATGTACGCCTTGGCTTCCTTTCCCCCCACTGCTTAATCCCTTCTTTTTTCTTCTCTCCTCCTACATTCTGCTCTTTACCCTGCTCTCCTTCCTCGTGTGTCTTCTTTCACCCAAAATCACCTACACCCTCAAAGCTGTTACTGTCTTTGCTAATCAGTCATTCAGGCTTGCTCTCATAGAACTTATTCGCATACATCTGCTTCCTTACAGACTGGTTTCTCCCTGGTTAGCCTTCTCATGCTATTAGACATAGCAACCAACTTCTCAGATATCCAATGCAGGGTGAAGCAGAAGGACCAAGAGAATCACAGCTGTCCCAGATGCATGAAAGGGTGAAGACAGGATGACCAGTAAGATGCTGTCAGTATCCAGTAAAATCAACAAGTACCATTCTCTCTCCCACCACACCGCCCAATATAATTGCATATCTATGTACTGAAAACTCCTGGTAACCAAGAAAAGGGCAAGGTGCCAATTTTTAAAAAAGGAATTACTGTAATCTCTTGTTGAAATCACTTTAAATTCTGGGTTTCTTTTGCTAAAGTCTTTTACTAGTGTAATACAGATTTAATAAATACAGTAGTCCTTTAGTGAGGGAGGGAAGACCTGCTCTTTGGTGCTAAGAACTGGCCAGGCTATCAAGGCCAAGCTCCCATAATACACAGCCAGACCAGACCAAACGTGTTAGCTGCAACAGTCAAGAGTGAAAGTTAGGTCCACCAAGCAGGTTTGTTCTTAGTCGTAAGGACAGGTACTAAGTTCTGACATGTGAAGCTATCAAACAAAAAGGAATACAAAATGAAATATCGTGGAACATTTTAAGGCTAGAGTCCTCAGCACATTTTATTCGGAGTAAGTCGCGTATTCAAGAAGACTGCAGTTAATAAGAACCTGAGAATATTAAGGTATTTAATTGCTTCAAATACATGAATATAGTCACAGGGTACTTTGCTAAATAGCAAAATGATGTACTAATTTTTGTGTAATTTGAAGGAAGTCGATTTGCTTAATGGCAACATTTACCAATGGAAATCTACTTGGTTCAGAAAGCAAGTGCAATACAAATGGAAAAGCTGATTAATAATTGATTACTCAAATCAAGGCTTTCAGCTCGTTAGCTTAAAGAGCTTTAATTTAAACCTATCTACCCCAATTCCTTCTCCCAAAATTGGCAAAGTCCTGAGCAGCAGGCACTGGATGCTGTCTGCAGAGTTCAGCAAAGAGCACTGTGTCAATTCCATCTCGTTCACGTTTGCAAAGTTTTTCCCCCATGGAAGCTGGGGAGGGGAACTATGCCCCATTCAGATTCAGCTCAAACTATGGTCGAGTAGCTTTCTATAGCTTGTCTCAGTTGGCAGCTCTGTCTATTCCTTCTCACTGAAGTCTCTTTTTGCACATCACTGAGCTGAATTCACTCACTATAACTCATCTTTATTTGTATTATTAAGCCACATCCCACACCTTTTCTTCTACTTCTCATCATCAGCATTTGCCTTAATGTAAACTGAAATCTCTCTGAAGTACCAGGCGAGTATTAAAGCTCTACATAACCACCGTAAAATAAAATTGTGATAAAAAACCCCTCCAAACTCTCTTTATAGCTCTCATGATAATTGAGGCCTTTCCTTGGGCATTTCATTCTTAGATCTTTTATTAAAAATGCAGGCAAGCTGAATTCAAAACACAATTGCATATGTCATATATTTAACATATGTATTCCTCTTAACTCTCTCTCTCTCTCTCTTTGAATAACTCGCCTTCATTCAAATAGCAACCAGTTGTCCTGGAAGACACCACCGCACCACCAGGATGCTATAAGAGAGGCAGGCAAGTAGCAGTCTGGGGAGCATGACAGTCCACACACTCCAGTCACAATGACTGGGTTTGGATGAGCTGCCACGGAGCCCATGGGCATCAGGTTGCATACGTGACTCCCGCTCAGGGGTTGTGTCATGTGAAACCGGCAGGCGTGGGTTATGCAAAGGTTAAACAACCCTCACATAACTCTAAAACAGACCATGGGTTGTGCAAAGGTTGTTTAGCCCCACACATAACTCATGTCATCAGGTTCACAAGACACAATAACACCCATGCGTGGAGCTGAATATTCAAAATGTCAGCTGCACATGTTCCACAGCCTCGCCGTAGCTTAAATAACACATGGTGGGCTGTCATGTCATGCAAACAGCCCCATTGTAAAGAACAGTGCATGGCTCACACAAACAGGAAAGCAGCCAAATGCTCCCATCTCTACTGTCATGGCTTTCATGGCATTTCATGGCTTCACTCCTCCAGCTCGATCAGACTCCGCTGTCCAAAGGCCTCCTGCTCTTCTCATCAGCTCCATCCAAACACCTTCTTGATGTCACCTCTCTCTTCCTTCAAATCCCTCCTCAAAACCCATCTACAAAGTATGCAGTGCAACCCCATAGTGCTCACCCTTTACTGAAATCAACCCTAAGTACATATAATTAGACTGAACATAAGTTGTTGTTGTTGTTATTATTACATTTATATACCGCCCCATAGCCGAAGCTCTCTTTGTGCCAAAGATTAATATTTCCATTTTAACCTTGTTCCTATCTTCCTCTGATCCTTCAGTAGCCCCTTCCCCACCACTACACATAGCAAATGCTAGACTGTAAACTCCATGGGAAGAAACCTGCCCTCATTTTGTTACCATGTAAACCACCATGCCCACCAATAGCGCTGTACACCTTATTATAATATTAACAGGGCTAAACCCAATGTCATGGGAGTGGACCTCCGCTCGCACAATGACTTCCCCATCCGCTCCTCCACCATGCAACCCCCAGTACACACCTAAGATCTACTCCAGAGGGTCTTGCAAGTTTCTGGAACAGATCTGGGGGGAAACGCATGAGGGGTTGAGGAGGGAGGGGAAATCTATTCCACCATCAGTTTCCGTTCTGCTGGAAGAAAGATACCATTGGATTCTAAGCCAGTACTGCCTTAGGTTGCTGAGGAACCTAACTGGGTTCACTGACTGGGTTCACATCATTGGGGAATGAAAATAAGCCATCGTAGCTTATTTTCCCACCCTGTGCATGCCGCAGCATGACCATAGTTACCCTCGCTAGTCACAGTTTGTCGTATTGTCTAAGCCCAGAGAGTGGCAGAAGTGGGTTACAAACCACCCCAAAACCACAGAACAAGCCACGGCTTGTGGGGTGGTTTGCAAACCCATCCGCTACACACCTTCACCTGGTTCAGACAACACAAAAAACTGTGGCGAAGAGGGCAATTATGGTTAATGATGTGGCATGTGCAGGGTGGGGAAATAAGCTATGATGGCTTCTTCAATTGTGTAAACTTGTCTTTCTCTGCTCTTTTCCCCACAACCAACATCTGCATTTGGCAGTTTGTATGTCTATGACAAAGATTACAAAAACAGCATCAGCTTTGGACCCATCACTCCTCTCCGTACACCTTTCTTCCTGCCCTGCATTTAAAATTAATTTGTTTCCAATTATTTATTCCCTGCAAAAGAATAATTGTATGTGACCATATTTTGTGCCACCATATAGCCGCCTATTATTATTTGTATGCCAACTGATTATGTTCTCACCACCTTCTATTTTCATTTCTGAATTTCATTAGTGCTCTTTGCTCCCTCTTCTAGATTCATTTATTATGCTAAATGAGTCCTAATCCACATCCCTGCTGAACTCATTAGACACCCTTCCAATTAACCACATTGCTATTTATAATTGTGCTTTGTTTGTGGTACATCAGCCATTTTAATTCATGTAAAAGCATTACTCTCAGGGTTGCCAACTCTCAACGTTTTTAAAATTAAGATTTTTAAGATAACTGGAATTTTTCTTAGAGATGTAGCTCTTGGAAGCACATGAGCGTAAAAGGAATCTCAGTTATCATTTGAATATGTTTCTGGCCTTCACAATGGTGATAAACACATGGCTGCACAACCCAAGATTAGTGAAAAGGGAAGGCAACAATAAAGATCAAATAGAATTTGAATATATTTAAATTGCAGGACTTTTCAGTGAATCTCATGATTTTGGAAAGCAGGCAGGAAAGCTTCTGATTACTTAGTTTTCATAATGCCTGTACAGTTTTGAGAGATTTCTTGCAGCCTAATTCTTATGAGAAATCTTGTTTTTATGCATTGAAACAAGAATTCCAATGCCAACTTAAAAGGCTGCCTTAGGAACTCTGACTCAAATACTTTTACAAACATCTTATCACATTGCTTACTGCATTTAGGAAGCACATTTTCAAGATGGAAAAACATGTTTGAGTGGCATCATTTGTTCTTTATTAATGCTCCAGGCTATTTCTTACTGACAGTTCCACAATGCCCTAATAAGCTCATTCTATGGAAGATACCAAACTATAGTTTTGGCTGAAGGCTGAAGCATACATTTAAGACTCCAGACTACAGTCAATTCTCAATAGACCTGACAAAGAAAGAAAATCTGCACAATTACCAAGAGGCAAACTTGGCTTTTATATAGTAACTAAGCTGATTTATTATAAGGTTCAGCTGCTTACTGCAACAGTCAACATGACTCACACAAAAAATGCTCATTTTCAGCACCAACATTTGTATCCCAATCCATTTTTATTCCCCAGTCCCCATGCCTCTGAATCTCCTACACTTCGCACCAATTTCTAGGGAGGGATATCAATGAACATGACCTATTTCAGGCCTCAAACCAGTGGCAAATTATTTCAGATGACAGGGTCACCATTTCCAGATGCATAACTGTGTTAGACTATTTATTATTTATTTTATTCATTTATGTCATTTATATTCTGCCTTTTTTCCTCCAAGGAACCCAAGGCGGCGTACATAATCCTCCTCCTCTCCATTTTATCCTCGCAACAACAACCCTGTGAGGTAGGTTGGGCTGAGAGTCTGTGACTGGCCCAAAGTCACCCAGTGGGTTTCCATGGCCGAGTGGGGACTAGAACTTAGATCTTCCGATTCCATATTGCAGCAAAAACAGCAAAGATTTTTGTGGCACTTTAAAGCCCAACAAACCTATATTGGCATAAGATCCTGTAGGCTACAGCTCACTTCATCAGGTTCAAATAATGTAAGGAGAAAACAGAGTTCAGACAAGTCAGCTGTTGAGGCCAACAAGATCTCTTTTAGGAGACTACCACAATGAAAAGATGTAGGACAACACCCAACCTAAAGACTAGCTCACATTAGAGATTGTTACCAGTTATACACTAAGGCCATGGAACTGCTGTCTCGGCCCAAAATGAGAGCTAATGTAGGCCGGTGGAAAAATATGTGAACTGGGTAATTCCCAGTTCAAATCTCACCTTAGCAATGAACTCAATCAGTGAGTGTAGGCAACCCACAATGCTCTCAGCCTCCACTCCCCTGTCCCTAGTCTGCAAAAGGGGGATAATACTGATCTGTCCTGACAGCTGTTGTAAGGACCGCTGAGATCACATTTGTAAAGTAGTCTGACCACTCAAAATACTTATCATTTAAGTCAACCAGTCTTAAACTGGTTACTCCATATCTTATCACAGAAAAGAGCCACAACTATTTGGATCCTAACAAGACGTCTCTATAAAAAGAATGCAATAGGTTATTCAATTGATTGTCCTGCCTTTCTTAGCATTTGTGCAACAGCAAGAAAACAGAAAGTAAAACACCCACAGCGCTGGCGCAGGCAGCATGAAACATGTGATGATAGAAGGCAGTTAGGCAGGACAGTTAATCAAGAAACAGAGCTGGGGCAGAAGCACAACTGAATGATGGTCATAATGCATATTAATGGTTACTGCAACGTCCACATCCAAGGTGGTTAATTACAAGAAGCCACTAGAGAAAGAAAAGCTAAGAACTGCTGATAGGTGACGCAGAGTTGCACAATTTATTGAATTTTTCCAGGCAATCAGTGTTTACCTTTTGTTATATCAGGTCTTGAAGAAGGTTGGCTTGTTGTTTCCTCAGGATCTTCATTACTACCTTCTGAGGCATCACTTTCAGTTTCATCATCATCGCTGTCATCATCACTGTTTGTATCATCACTGACATCATTATCATTCTCTACACTCTCATAATCACAATCATCTGAGTCCTCATCTTCAGATTCCTGGCCAGGAGAGCTCACTTCAGGCAAGAGCTTTGGTCTTTTGGCATCATCAGCGCTTCCTGCGGTGCTGCCTCCTGTACTGCTCAAGCCTTGCAGAGGTCGCTTTTGAGCCAACACTTTTGGATTCAAGATGTCGATCACCCTGTTGTCATCTGAAGTCTGTATTGGTGGGGTGACACTGTCTTTACCAGAGGAGGAACTCTTCTTTCGGGGATGGCCCCCAGCTTTATTCCCACGCAGTTGCTTCATAAGGCTTTCAGTTGGGTTTTTTTATGCTTCAATGTAGTTGCCTCAAGCTGAAAGAGAAGCTATTATTAGACCTCCATCTCATGGTAGTTCAAGAAGTCCTAGAAATTGTGACCAAACATCTACCTAGCTTGGTAGTTCAGTTCAGCACCAGAAACAACTGCACCAAAAGTCACTTTGCAAGCCTGGGGGCTTGCTTTGTTTTCCAAGAGAGAACTATGGCACTGATTGTGTGTATACAGGGGAAGGGCATGAGGGACATATATACTTTTGGCTACAACTCTTAAGACAGAATCTTGGTACCAGGACTCTCATTTCATTATAGGTAAGAGATATGGAGTTGTGTATCCCTTTACTCTATAACTAGCTGATATGCCCGGCATTGCTCAGTTCCATGAATAATGTTTATAGCATTTATTTGATAAATAATAAATTTCTCTGCAACTTATTCATCTTTAGGTTGGTTGGTTTTTTTTAGATTGGTTGCGTTAGTAAATTGTTTTGTTAGAATAAATGGAAAATTGTGTTAATAAGAACTGTATTTTAAATTAGAACTTCGTGATAAACCACATTTTTTGTTTTACTTGAAATGCCTACACCTCTCATCATGCCTTGGCTAGAGCAGCCGTCTGAACTTCAAAAACAATCAGGACACACAACACCCTTTCTACCAGCTAAAAAAGATGCAAGCCTAAGAATATGCTTTCAAAATATACCCAGCATTGCCCAGATATCTGAATAACCTATAGTAGGGAAGCAGATCTCAAGCCCTCTAGTATATATATATATATGTCTGTGAGCTTAGCATCTTAAAGTAGCAGGCCGGTGCTAGGCTTCTATGAACAAATTAAATTCATTTCTTTTTTTACTCTTACCCTCATGACAACCCTGCAAAGTAAAGCAGTCCTAGGCCTGTGAGGTAACTTTAAAACAAATTAAATTACGTTTCCCTCCCCATCCCTCACCCTCAATGCCTGGCCAGAGCTGCCTAGATACAGAGCCAGCTGTTGTATCTAGTTATGATTTTAAAACCACACATGGCAGGAGGGAGGAAGCACCGCAAATGGATGCAGCCCATTTATGTGGGTTGTTTCCTTTTATGTGGAATTGGGTTGACTGACTTTAGGAATTGCACTGGCCGCCAAAGGCCAATAAGTCTGGCCTCCTACCCACAGCATGCTGGGAATTCCACCCAAAGCATGCTGGGAGCTGCAGGCGTAAACCTAGTTTTTTATTAAATCCTTTAAAAATACATGTTTTTCGATTTTTCTGGTACATTGTACAGCCAGACCTATCAGCGTGCCAAATTTCAAGTTTCTTCCCAGCATTACTTGGGCCTCCTAATATATATGTCTGTGTAATCATCTTAAAGTAACATGACAGTGCTAGGCCTATGAGTTAACCTTTAAACAAATTAAATTCATTTCTTTTTTCCCTAACCCTCATGACAACCCTGCAAGGTAGAGCAGTCCTAGGCCTGTAAGGTAACTTTAAAACAAATTAAATTAGTTTCTTTTCTGTCTCTCTCTCTCTCCCTCAACGCCAGCAAGAATTGCTGAATAAAGTTTATGATTTTTATGTAAAAGCCTGACTTTACTATTGAAACAGAAGAGTGAACGGAGCAATGACTGACAGCTAAGGCTAAAATAAAATGGTGGGTGGGGTGAGTGGCAGTTGGGGAAAGTCAGGTAGGAGAACAAAAACAGTTAGTGAGAGGTTAGAAAACTGGGGGCTTAGTTACTACTGAGATAGTGATGTGGTTTGCACATATTGACTTGGTTTGGTAGCCCATGCTTTATTTAAAATCAGCCACTCTACATGCCAGTACTAGTAACTGGGGCCTAGGAACTGAGGTAGCCAACCATGCGCTCTCCCTTCAGGCCCAGGATGGAGAGCCACTTCCAGATGATGGCTGCCACAGCCTGATAAATCTTCCCTCCCACCCAAGGCTACTGAAACAGAAGAGTGAATGGAGGAATGACTGGCAGCTAAGGCTAGAATGGAATGGTGGGTGGAGTTAGTGGCAGTTGAGGAAAGTCAGTTAGTGGGGGCCGAGTTAGGACTGAGAGATAGTGATACCAGTACTACACCTCCCAGCATGCCTTTGCCAGCCCTCAGGTTCCCATGACCTCTGAGAGGCGCTTTCCTCTTCTCATGGTTGATGCTGCTCCTTGACAGAGCATTGACTAGCATTGCCAAGGAGGGGAGGTAAGCGGCTGTCAATGGACACGCACAACTCAGGCCAAGTACTGCTGGGACTGCCTAAGCTCACACTTCTCACCCATGCTCCATCAGGAGCCTGTACTGAAGGGCTGAGACTGGTCCGGGCACTTGCCCCTCTTTGTCAAGACTGTTTCTGGGCATGTGCAGAGTGCTTCCCTCCCCCCCTTTTAAGGGTGAAGGCTGCGTGTGTGCTTCCCTCAGTTTCTGAGAAAACCAGTATCAGGACGGGGGTGCCTTTGAGCATGTCCAGAGTTCAGCCTCTCAAAGACATGCTGTTGTATCTAGTTATGATTTTAAAACCACGTGGCAGACGGAAGGAGGCACCGCATATGGATGCAGCCCATTTATGTGGGTTGTTTCCTTTTATGTGGAATTGGGTTGACTGACTTTAGGAATCACAATGGCAGCCAAAGGCCAGTAAGTCTGGCCTCCCACCCAAGGCATGCTGGGAATTATAAGTGTAAACCTAGTTTTTTTTTTTTATTAAACTCTTTAAAAATACTTTAAACCCCAAAATTCATGTTTTTAATTTTTTTTCTGATCCATGTACACGAAGACCTGTCTGGGTGAACTGCATTAAGGCAGTACCATATGTGGAAGTGGGTAAACATTTCCGGACAGCCGTGACACGCACATACTTTCTGCTTTATAGGTAGAGATGCTCTAAGAACATAAGTGCCTGGATCACACTAAGGATCCATTTAGTCCAGCGCTCTGTTCACACTGTGGCCAAGCAGCCATAGTCCAGGGATGAACAAGCAGGACATGATGCAACAGCACCCTCCCATCCTTGACACCATTATGATGGCTGGAGTGAAGTCCAAAACATCTGGAGGGCACCTGGTTAGGGGAAAGCTATTATAGATCCACGAAATAT
The DNA here is from genome assembly GCF_023053635.1 of Elgaria multicarinata webbii. NCBI lineage: Eukaryota > Metazoa > Chordata > Lepidosauria > Squamata > Anguidae > Elgaria > Elgaria multicarinata. The sequence goes on along the minus strand of NC_086174.1, from coordinate 22,312,535 downwards.
CAAGATCCATGAAATATCAAATAAAAGGCATAGGGTAGTATCCAATATTAGTCCTACTTAGGGTTAGACCCCTTGAAATGAATAAGACTTAAGTTAGCAGTGACCATTCATTTCAATGGGTCTAATCTAAGTAAGACTAATACCGGATACTACCCATAAGAAAATCACTACTGGATCGGATCACCTGTGCAGAAGTCGCCCATAAGCAGGGCTCACCCGTCGTTCCCCTCCCCAGTCCATGGTATGCAAAAGGTAGACTGCGTCTGAGCTTGGTGGTTCCACTTATTTGCCGTGACCTTTTGCCGACCAACTCATACGACCCGGCACTTGGCAGCTCAAGAGACGCTCCCCAACTCTGAGCCCACAAGCTTCGGCCCCTTGTCTTTCCACCTCACCCGCTACCCCGGAGCCCTGGGGAACGAAGTGAGGCGTGGCGGCGGTCGGAAAAGAGAGCCAGGGGTCTCCCGCCGGAAGGGGCGGTGCCTCGCGAAGGACGTGCGAACAGACCGGGGTTGCCCCCAGACACGAGTTCTACCTGGCCACTGACGCGCTGCCCACGGTCATCCCCACACGGGAACACTCTGTTCCTTTCCCTGGTGAGGCCTCCACGTACTACTCGGCTTGTAGGCCGCGCCGCCGCTGCTCCTTCCCGTTTCCAGGCAACGAGGCTGAGCTCGCGGGAGTCACAAAGGGCGGGGCGCGTAACTCAACCGGCAGCGCATGCGCGCGCGCGGACCACGTTTCCAGCTGGGCGGGGTTTTCCCAGAGGAGCTAAGCAGCACTAGTGCCCGCCCCCTGCTTACGTCACAAGCAAACAGAAACTGGCCAGAGACATGTGGGTGTTTATTTTTAAATGCCTTTATTTGCAAGCGCCGGGGCGAGCCCGCTCCCCCAGTAAGAATGCCACGGCAGCGCCCCCTGCAGGCTGCTGTTCTTCTATACTCCGAAGTTGCCACCTTTCCTGGCAGCGCCATGATTCAGGTTCCTAGGCCAGCATGGAGCCTGGGCTTCTTTCTTGTGTGGATTGATGCCTGTTTCCTCCCTTGGTCAAGGAACTAGTGAAGACGTTTGTCCCTCCCATTTATTTGTAAACACGTGTGTTTCTGAGCATGCCGCTCAAGCCAATTTGCCTGACACGCATGTGAGATGTGCACACAGCTGGCTCTGGAATTGATGTAACAAGAGCAAGCTCAGCAGAACATGGTCTCCTCAGGAAGGACACCTGTGGGGGGAGGAAAGAACACAGGAGTTAAGCAGAGCAAAAGGCAGTGCTCAAATTAAAGGCGGTCTAGAGGAGGCTTGCATGCCTCAGGGGTCCCCGTCCTTTGGGGGTCAGTGGGCACATTTGGAATTTCGAGAGACTGTCATGTGTGCTCTCACAAAATGGCTCCCATACAGGGTGAGGGTTGCCCATTCATAAAATGGCTGTTGAGTGGGCACAGCTGGTCACAAAACACCCATTTTCCAGAAGGCAAACTGATGAGACTAGAAGAAAAGTAACTTGCCAAAAATTTAATGACAAGGCAGAGGTGCATTCTGAGTACCAAACCAAAAATGCACTCTTTTGAACCCAAATGAGGATAGCACTGGAGGGCAGCACTTCACTTTGCAGCATGTCTGCCTCCCAATAAGACAAATAATTTAAAAAAATCTTAAATAAAAAAGAAATGGGGGGGGGCAGACAGCCCAGCATCAAAGAAGGTATCTGTGTGCACTGGAAACCCCACCCTTAGCTCCTGTGTTAAGAAGGCTACAGAGGTGGCAAGATTTAGCTAAAATTTGGCTGGGGTGGGGGGAGAGTCTGGGGCTTGGGGATTTCATTATGGGGCCCTCTATCTTTCCCCTCATAAATCAAGCACTGGCATAGCAACGATTTCTGCATTATTGTGACCAAGTCCTTTGTGTGGATTTCACTTGTAATCATTTTTTAAAATGAGCCCCTAGTAATTGGTGTACAGTATTACCTGAAGCACAATTATTTGTGAAGTGCTACACCACCTCCACAGAGTCCCCATTTAATGCTCCCAGACAAAAGATCCCACCCTCTCACAGCCTCCGCTCCACAGAGCCTGATCAAGGCTGGTATCCTGTGTACTTTTCAGAACTGTCATCTGACAAACCCGCATGTTTTAATAGTATGGGGTAAGAGTTTAAGACACCTACCAGCTTCAGTGTGTAAAGGATGGACTTGCCTTCCCAAGAGAGGAGGAAAAAGGCATGCTATTTTTTCCTTCAGTGTATAAGCCTAATCTTTAATCATGCAAGTTTCCTCTAGTAAAATAATTTTTACCCCTATCTCCACCCCCGCCCTCTGCCCAGAATGGGTTGCACAGTGGGTGAGATCATCTGCCAAGTCCTGATTGTATCAATATATCTGCATTTCTGCACTACTTTTAACCCACTGCAGCTATTATGGGGCTCCGTTTTCTAACGAGCCGGTGCTCCCCACTTTAACCGAATCAGGAAGCTCTCCCATGAACCTTTATTCTGTATGGTTTCATACATGGGCAAATCATGCAGCAGCAGCTGCTGTAAAACGTATCATTGGTATTGCTAAGCACATGGAGAGCTGGTTATAAACTCCAAATATATGCTGCTTCTGAGCAGTTTGGGTCATTGTAGCTCTGGGCTTATCATACAAGTGGACATTAGGAAATTATCTTTTTTTCACATGCTGAAAATCGATATGGTTTATGGACATATGAATCAAAGCTGAGTTGAAGCCAATGTGGGATCGTGCTGGCCTCTGGCTTTATTGATTACAAATTGTAGCATTGTGATGAAGGAAGAGCAGTACCTGGCTGAAGTGTAGTGTGGAAACACCCATCCCACTGGGAATTGGGTACGTGGGAATCAGATGTTGCTGCGGGGGGAAACAAAGGCTGCTGGAAGAAGCACTGCTCGAGGCAAGGTGTTGCTTCTGATAGGGGTGCCTGGAGTAGAGAAAGCGGTGGCTCTGTGTTTGACACGTGGAAATTGCCTGCTGGTCCCAGCTCAGGAGTAGATTGATTCAGGCTATCATGGTCTAGCAGGTTGTTTAAGATGTTGGTGATGATTTCTTCATCCACAGAGAGTTCCTCGGGGAAATCTGGAGCTCTATCAGTCCCCCAGCCCTGTCTAGGTACCGTGTTTATACCCTCAGCCTGCCCTCCAGGCCACAGAGGGATGCTGGGAGGCTCCTGAGGCATTTCCTTTGCATACTGAGAGAAGATTTCAGCCAAGGAATGGATTTGGTCAGCCAGCAAACTGATGGCCCATCTGTCTGGATCAGAATCCATTGTTGGGAACATTCCTGTGGGTGGGCTTTCTTCACGTAATGGAGAAAAGTCTACAGAAGGGCTGCTATCAGGGGAAAATGCATTTTCTGGGGAGCAGAGAGCACAAGGACTCAAGGGGGACAGCCTGTCTGCTCTGTCTGGGCAGGGACTCTTGGGCCAGTCAGCAGGGAAAAAGGGAAATCCGGTTTCTTGAGAGGACTGCAGGGTGGCTGCACCGGCCCTCATGCTAGGGACAGGCAAGCTATTTGGAAATGGAGGCTGGAGGGCAGCAGGGAGCATCTTCTCTTCAGAAGTATCAAGAAGCTGGGAGGGGTTGTATTTGAGTGCCCCATCTTTGGCCGAGGCTGGTTCTTGACAGAAAAGGGGGACTTCGTTCAGCTTTGTCTGCTGCTGTATTTCTCCGGAGTGGTATCTTAGATCTGGGGTGGCAGGAGAAACAGGTCCATGCTGAGGGTCTTGACTCTGGATATAGAGAGCTTCTTCCTCCCTGTGGGGAATACAAAAAGCCTACTATGGATTGGAACAAGCACTTGAAGACATACCAAAAGGAGGGTTAACAACATTGTTACAACTGCCAAACTTGGTCCTCCCATACCAGTGTAGCATAACCAAACTCTGAGGGCACAAGTAAACTACTAGCTTGTACAGGATTATAAGAACGCCTCTTAGAGTAGAACATATCACTGGCAAATACTGTACTACAGAAAGCCAAAGGAGCCATTTGTAAAACCAATATACATTGGAACTGATGCAAATGGCAGACGTAGAAAACGAGGTGTGGAGGACAGACGGACAAAACACTAAAGTAAAATTCAAGCATCACTGGTAAAGAAGACCTCAAACTGGTTTAGCTGTCATAGCTTAGCTGTCAGTCCCAAGGAACTGTTGGAATTGCAGTTTTCTGAAAGCAATGAAACTTTTCTTTTGGAGTTCCCTAGCTACAACAGCCAATAGGGGCCACAATTATCTCTGCTTCAAAAAATAACAGTTCCCCAGGTTCTGTGAAGATGAAAGCAAGTTTCGCTTTTCAGATTATTTTTAGCACACATCTATTTCAAAGGATTTCGGGTTAAATTACACCACCATTTTTTTTCATGGTACAAATCAGCTGTTCATATGGGAGCGGCAATTTGTCCCCAAGATCTTCCCTGGACAAGAACAGATAGCAACCACTCATCAGCATGCTATATTAATAAACACTATAGTTATTCTACCATAGCCTAGTTCTTTCATAATCTAATACATAAATTCTTCCACAACCTCTTCCATTTCATTAATATTGGCAATATAGCCATTGATAAAAATGGCCTCTTGTGTTAGAGCGTCCCTATGTTAAGGGAAATTGGGTTGTTTACCCTTGACTTATGCAGTGAATGCCTTTACCTGAGGATGTAGTTGCTGCAAGTGATCAGCTCTTGTCCCTTTCCGTTGTCCCATAATGCAAAGACTTGCACCCAGGCCCAGCTCAGGTCCTTGCAGAGTAGACGGACTATGACATGACAATCATGTCTCCCAATATTGTGCACTGAAATTGCAAAAATGAGAAATTATAATCCAGCACAGAAAGTCCATCTAAACACAGACCAACAGAATGCCAGATAACTGGAGGAACAGAACCTGGGGCCAGATCTACACCTTGTGTCAAATCATTACGAATGTGGAATAAAAATCAGTAAATAAAAACAATAATAAAATTTATTTCTCACCCGCCTCTCCATTTTGATCGAGGCGGGGAACAACAGTAAATATAAAACACATAAAACTGAATTAAGAACATAATATACATTGTTAAAACATCCTAAAAACATTCCAAAAACATCCTAAAATTCCACTGGATAGACCTGACGAAAGAGGTCAGTCTTGATAGCTTTCTTGAATGCTGCTAGATTGTCAAGTTGACGAGTCTCCTCTGGCAGGCTATTCCACAGTCTGGGAGCAGCAGAAGAGAAGTTCCTCTGGGTAACAGTTGTCAGCCTAACTTTGACTGACTGAAGTAAATTCTTCCCAGAGGACCTGAGTGTGTGGGGCGGTTTATACAGGAGAAGGTGATTCCACAGGTAGCCCGGACCCAAACCATGTAGAGCTTTAAATGTGATAACCAACACTTTATACTTCACCCGGAAACGAATTGGCAGCCAGTGAAGAGATTTTAAAACTGGTGTAATGTGGTCACCCCGAGTACAGTGACCATATGAAAAGGAGGGCAGGGCTCCTGTATCTTTAACAGTTGCATTGAAAAGGGAAGTTCAGCAGGTGTTATTTGTATATATGGGGAACTTGGTGAAATTTCCTATTCATCACACCAGTTAAGGCTTCAGGTGCCCTGCCCTCTTTTAAATCTGGTCACTCTAGTATAGCTGCTGCAGCTTTAACTGTTGTGATGAAGAGGGAATTTCCCCAGGTTCTCCATATATAGAAACGACACCTGCTGAAGTTCCCTTTTCTATGCAGATACAGGAGCCCTGTCCTCCTTTTCATATGGTCACCCTACCCCTGGGTGCACCAGTGACCGCCTGGCTGCCATATTTTGAACTAGTTGGTTTCCAGACTAGGCACAAAGGTAGCCCTATGTAGAGCACATTGCAGAAGTCGAACCTCGAAGTTAACATAACACTATGAAAGCAGTATATGGAATATGTCCTGTACCCCAGTGCACTTCAATACCGCTATAAAGCAGTAGTGTAGATCTAGCCTAGATTATGCTGAAATCCGCATTGCTTTTATATTTGCAAAGGTCACAAAAGGCCTACGTTGATGGAATCCTCAATCCCAAATGCTAACTCAAACAGGTATGCCTCATAATTAGGCTCAAAATATGAAAAGGAGGACAGGGCTCCTGTATCTTTAACAGTTGAATAGAAAAGGAAATATTTAACTCATGACTCCCTTATTTAGGGATGGCAACAGTTGAACTGGTTCTTCTTAAACAGAAGTTGATCAGCAATTAGCAGGTGTCAGTTAAGGCTTGATTAACTTCACGCTGTGAATAAAGCTTCACTTGCCTGATTGACAGTTGCATAGAAAATGAAATTTCAGCAGGTATCATTTGCATGCATGGAGCACCTGGTGAAATTCCCTCTTCATTACAACAGCTAAAGCTGCAGAGCTATACTCCAGTCACCAGATTCAAAAGAGGTCAGGGCTCCTGCAGCTTTAACTGTTATGATGAAGAAGGAATTCTACCAGGTACTTTATGCATACAAATGACATCTGCTGAAATTCCCTTTTCTACTCAGCTGTTAAAGATACAGGAGCCCTGTCCTCCTTTTCATATGGTCGCCCTACTCGTAATATTTCCGAAACACACTCAGGTGTGGAATTTGGCATGCCTGCAGTGATAATACTTAGGACTTTAGATGCCACTTTTACTAAGAGTTCAAAGCATTTCATGAACCATCATATGTATGAGGAGGAGGAGGATCTGGTCTGGGAAGAGGGGATGGACCCTCTCCAGTGATTCCCAGCCTTGGGTTGCCAAATGTAGGACTGCAACTCCCATCATCCCCAGTCACAATGGTTTATAGGAGTTGTAGTCCAAAATATCTGGGGACCCAAAGTTGGGAACCACTGCTCTAAGCCCACATCTGGTACAGCATAATTGCATGATCTTCCTTCCTTTTTGGATATAGGGCAGTGCACTCACTCAGGGTCCTGTGCATCTCTGCAGCTCTTCTAGTATCTCCAGGATGTAGGAGGCTGTACCAAGACTGTCCAATCAGCTCTTCTTTCTGATAACCGAGATGGTAAATAACACTGATATGGGGGAGGAAACAACATTGAAGAGTCCAATCAATAATATTCTTAAGAGTTATCCATCGTGAAGTACGGAAATGCAACAGAGGAGCACCAAATGATTCATTTATTTGTTTTAATTATGATGTATTTTATTACTGTTAGCATTAGCCACCCTGAGCATTATTTTTCATGGAAAAGAGGGATATAAATTCTATGAATGAAAAGAAACAAACTGCATAGTAATGGTGAGAAAAAACATTAACCAGAATAGGGCTGCTGACGTCCCCCCACCCATCCTGAATGCTGCTTCTATATGTCTAATAGGAATCTGATCTTCAGCAGGGGATGATGATGCTGGTTTCTATGGGCTTGTCTATACATTCTATATACTCCGTCAGTGCTGCACAGTTGAGCCCTGTTATTTATATGACGCAGCCACATCATGCTATTCCCTGCAAAGCTGGTCGTTTGTTTTACCATGACTTTTTACATTGCCCTGACGTCACCACGATTGATTGTTTGCATGTCAGTGGTGGCTTCAGTTCAGATTAAGAGAGTGCGCATGGTTAGGGAGCGGATCCCAGTGCTGGGTAGGCTCAGGAATACAGGGCTAGGGTGGGCTCAACAAGCCCCAGGTAAGTGTTTAGTAATGGCTTCCAGGGCAATATTAAAGTCTGGGGAATGAAAGTAAGGACAGTTATGTATAACACATAAATGCAATTAACTGTAGCAGCGCAGATGCGCAGCTACAGGCTTTCAAAGCTACAATGGCTAACGAGACCACATCACGCCAGTCCTTTTCCAACTTCACTGGCTGCCAGTCCAGGTCCAGGCCTGATTCAAAGTGCTGGTATTAACATTCAAAGCCCTAAACGACTTGGTGCCAGGCTATCTGAAGGAACGCCTCCTCCCATATGTACCTGCCTGGACCCTAAAGTCATCCTCAGGGGTCCTTCTCTGTGAGACCTTGCCAAAGGAAGTGAGGCAGGTGGCTACCAGGAGGAGGGCCTTCTTTGCTGTGGCACCCCAGCTGTGGAATGAGCTCCCCAAGGAGGTTTGCATTGCATTTACACTATATTCTTTTAGATGCCAGGTGAAGACCTTTTTATTTATTTATTTATTTATTTTATTACATTTATATACCGCCCCACAGCCAAAGCTCTCTAGGCGGTTTACAACAATTTAAAATAGTAAACATTAAAAGTATACAAAAATTTAAAAAACATAAAAACAGTATAAAAACAACAGTATCCATTTAAAAACAACAATTCTGAGGTCCATTAAAAACAAACTTAAAGTTGTTAAATGCTGTTAAAATGCCTGGGAGAAGAGAAAAGTCTTGACCTGGCGCCGAAAAGATAACAATGTTGGTGCCAGGCAAGCCTCATCGGGAAGATCATTCCACAGTTGGGGGACCACCACCGAAAAGGCCCTCTTCCTTGTTGCCATCCTCTGAGCTTCCCTCAGAGTAGGCACCCGGAGGAGGACCTTAAAAGTTGAGCGCAGTGTACGGGTAGGTTCATGTTGGGAGAGGCATTCCATCAAGTATTGTGGTCCCAAGCCATGTAGGGCTTTATAGGTTAAGACCAGCAGCTTGAATTGGGCTCGGAAACATATAGGCAGCCAATGCAAGCGGGCCAGAATCAGTGTTATATGCTCAAACCTCCCTGTTCCAGCTATCAATCTGGCCGCCGCATTTTGCACAAGCTGCAGCTTCCGGACCATCTTCAAAGGCTGCCCCATGTAGAGGGCATTGCAGTAATCTAATTTGGAAATTACCAAAGTATGGACAACTGAAGCTAGTTATCCCTGTCCAGATAGGGGCATAGCTGGGCCACCAACCGAAGTTGGTAGAAAGCACTCCGTGCCACCGAGGCCACCTGAGCCTCAAGTGACAAAGATGGTTCTAGGAGAACCCCCAAGCTACGAACCTGCTCCTTCAGGGGGAGTGCAACCCCATCCAGAACCGGTTGAACGCCCCCCATCCGATCAGAGGAACCACTGACCAGCAGCATCTCAGTCTTGTCTGGACTGAGTTTCAGTTTATTAGCCCTCATCCAGTCCATTGTCGCAGCCAAGCACCGGTTCAGCACATCCACAGCCACACCTGATGAGGATGAAAAGGAGCAGTAGAGCTGTGTGTCATCAGTGTACTGATGACAGTGTACTCCAAAACTCCGGATGACCGCACCCAACGGTTTCATGTACATGTTAAACAGCATGTTTATTCTCTCAGCATTTTCTTCTCTCAGCATTTTAACAGTCTATAAATTTAATTTTAACCTCACTGATTTAAATTTGTATTTTAAATTTGTATTTGCTGATTTTATCCTGGTTGTGCTTTTATATTGTATTTTATATCATATTTTTATACTGTTTGTTTTATACTTTGAATGGTTTTAATTTTTGTGAACCGTCCAGGGAGCTTCGGCTATTGGGCGGTAGAAAAATGCAATAAATAAATAAATAAATAAATAAAGTTGCACAGAGTTGCCAGAAAACAAAAGTTTTTTTTATGGTTTTCGGTCCCTAAATATTTGCTGCCTATTATTGTTGTCTGACAACGGCTCTGCAAATTTTTCTCGCTGGATAGCCCACACTCATTTCTGCCATGGAACCCTAGTGATGCTGCTTCACAGCAGCAACACTGCGAGGTTTTGGGGGAATCAGTAGGTAAAGTGGGGTCATATCGATGCCCACAATGTTATGAAAAGCTTCACCTGGTAGTGACTACAGATCAAAAGAAAGGAGCGGGCTTCATTTGGGTTTTTTTCTGATCATTTCGCAATTCTCAGCCAGAATGGCCCCCTGAAATGGAAAAAGAGTAGGGTTTCTGGTGTAAACCTGCAAATCCGGGAGGGGGAGGGGAAATCCGGATTTTTTACAAAGAGCAGCTCTAACGGGAATTAACAAAAATGCTTATAACTCCGTCATTTTTTAAGATAAAGACATGAAACTTGGCACAATGGTAGCTCTTAGGAAGGGCTTTAGTCACACTAAATTTGAAACAGATCCGTTCATCCATTGATTTTTTAGGTTTTTTTTAAAAATTGAGGTTTTAAAATTATTATTTTTAAAATTGTCATTTTTAAAGATAAAGCGATGAAACTTTGTACCATGATAGGATTTAGGTAGAGCTGTAGCCACACCAAATTTGAAAGAGATCTGTTCATCCATTGATTTTTTAGGAATTTTTTTAAAAATGAGGTTTTAAAATTATTATTTTTTAAACTGTCATTTTTAAAGATAAAGAGCTGAAAGTTGGCACCATGATAGCTTTTAGGTAGAGCTTTAGCCATACCAAATTTGAAACAGATCTGGGGCCAGTAGCAAACCCTGTTAACAACAACAGCAGCTTGCAATGAGTGAAGATACAGTCAGAAAAAATATTTGAGGGAAGGGGAGAATGTAACACTTTTTATACTGTTGTTTTTATACTGTTTTTATGTTTTTTAAATTTTTGTATACTTTTAATGTTTACTATTTTTAATTGTTGTAAACCGCCCAGAGAGCTTTGGCTGTGGGGCGGTATATAAATGTAATAAAATAAATAAATAAATAAATAAATAAATAAATAAATAAATAAAATAACACAAAGAGTATAGCAAAAGCTTCAAAGTACAGCAAAACCTACAAAAGTAGGAGTGAGTGAAGTTAATTTCAGATACATTGAATCTCTCACTTGTTCTTTATTTCAGTGATTTTAACATTAAGATGTTATGAAGAAGAGATTTGTCTTAAATGTGTGCTGTAAAATCAGACATGTGACCAAGGCTATGTTCGGGTGGGCACGCCCCCTTGGTGCTGGACACGCCCCCTTGGGGGCGACCATGTTGTCCTCCTTTTTGTTTTCCAAAATATGGTCACCCTAACAAAGAAGAGATTTTTCTTACCTTTCTGCAACCTCTGCAACTTTCATATCCAGTGTGTGCCAACTCTGGAATGAGGAGCTCTGGGAAATACCACCCCCGTCTTCCAAGACCCTTGCAACAGGAGTGCAGAAGGCCACAAAAGCCAAAGCAGAAGACGAGGAAGTCGACTGTGTGTCAAGCGTGAGACATCTGCCTCGCAGGGACATGGAACGGTTCCTTCCATACCGTACCCGAAAGACTCTTGAGGTGCGCATTTCAGTGGTGAACTCAATTTCTGCAGAAATTGGATTGGGAAAGCAGGGGGGAGGATATTTGAAATTCAAAGCCAGATTGAGGTTTGTGTTGGTGGCGCAAGTGAGATATTAAAACTTTGGGAGCCCTCATTACCCAATACATCATTCAATCTTTATGTAGCCCAAGTTCAAATTTCAGCTTGTGGCCTTTGATAGGTTATTTATTTAAAAGATTTTTTAGGGGAAACCATCCCATGTAAAATTAAAACCAACCATTAAACACAATAAAACAGTGATAAATTAATAGGAATAAAATATCAGAATCTAACAATTTAAAAAAGCTTCTCCCCCTCCCATAAAGATATAACTGGGGGAAAGTTTTGCAAACTTTGCAGTGTTTGAACAGAGCCATGACTTTTCACCACTGGTAAACCAATCCAGAAATCGTGACACATATATTTAACTTATGATTCCCTCATTTAGGGTTGCTAATGGTTGAATTGGCTCTTCTTAAACAGAAGTTGATCAGCAATTAGCAGGTGTCAGTTGAGGCTTGATTAACTTCATGCTGTGAATAAAGCTTCACTTGCCTGATTAACAGTTGACTAGAAAAGGGAATTTCAGCAGGTGTCATCCGCATGCATGCAGCGAGTGATGAAATTCCCTCTTCATCACAACAGTTAAAGCTGCAGAGCTATACTACAGTCACCAGATACAAAAGAGGGCAGGGCTCCTGCAGCTTTAACTGTTGTGATGAAGAGGGAATTCCACCAGGTGCTGCATGTACACAAATGGCAATTGCTGAAATTCCCTTTTCTATTCAACTGTTAAAGATACAGGAGCCCTATCCTCCTTTCCATATTGTCGCCCTAGGAGCAGGTTATGAGAATATATATTTTTCTCATCATTTGGCAACTCTCCTTTCCTCCTATGAATCTTATTCCATCTTCCCTCTGTTACTTTAGTTGCCAATTCCAACCCCCAGCTCTCATTTTGCAGGAAAAATGTTGCATTCAAATGGCTGGCTTAAACTCTAGGCCCTAGAGAGGTTTTCAGAACAGTATGCCTACTTAAAGCTTTTGTGACTTTAGACTTTTCTGTAAGTTAGCATAACCTACTTTTTTTTTTAAAAAAAGCAAGAAGCTGCTCAAAGCAGAGGATTAATACCTTTTCAGCTAGAATTTTGGCTGTACTTAAGAGGAAACAAAAATGCTGCCTGTTATTTACGACGTCTTTTGAAGGCTTTGCTTTTTCTATTTCCCTGTATCTAAAAGCTGCACTTTATGCAAAAAGCTCAAGGAGATTCCTTTTTACCCTGGTTGCAGCTGAAGTGTCTTCTCTCCAGAAGTTATTGTAATCTCACTAGCTTGATACCCGTTTCTTTTTTCCGCATGGGGCAAGAACGGATAGGGAAGTGCGCTTTTGGGTGTAGAAAATAGCCAAAAGGGGGAAAGGTGTGGGCAGTTACTTTCCCTCCCTGGTAGGGTGACCATATGGAAAGGAGGACAGGGCTCCTGTATCTTTACTTGTACAGAGAAGGGGATTTCAGCAGGTGTCATTTGTATGCATGCAGCACCTGGTGAAATTCCCTCTGCATCACAACAGTTAAAACTGCAGGAGCCCTGCCCTCTTTTTTGTTTTTGGTCAAGGGAGCAGGGCTCCTGCAGCTTTTACTGTTGTGATGAAATTTCACCAGGTGCTGCATGCATACAGTGACACCTGCTGAAGTTCCCTTTTCTGTACAAGTGTTAGAGATACAGGCTTCCTGTCCTCCCTTTCATATGGCCACCCTACTCCCTGGTTGTCTATATTTGCAGTTTCAGTAGCTGCTTTTTTGGTTTGATTTTGGGAGAGGAAAAAAGGAGAGGAAAATATATGCAACTGACTGTCACACATCATTTTGGCTTCATACCTGAATAGATATTGGCCAGAAACACTGGTTAAGAGAGTGGAGGGCAAGAGAGAATGACAGGGGTGAATGGGTGGGGAGATCTCATTAAAACTAATATAGGACTGATGCCATATAAAAACATTGTGAGATGGGCTAATAAGATGATAGATGAAGGGTTGGTCACTCGGTTCCAAGTTGCTTGTCTGGGGGCTGGTCTATATGCTCTGTATACCCTGTCATGGCTGTACAGTGGCACGGCATTGTTTATATGAAGCAACCACCAACTTGTAGCCGCATTGGGCTCCCCCCTCAAAAAAACTGTGTCTGTTTACTGCAACTTTTCCCGTTGCTTTGATGTCACCACTGTTGTTTCTTCTTCTGTCAGGGGTGGCTTCAGTTTGACTTATTAAAGTGGGCATATCTATGGGTCGATCCCAGCACAGGGTAGACGCAGGAACGGAGGGCACGGGGCGGCCTTTACAAGCCTCATAATGGCTGCCCTGGCAATATTAAAGTCGGGGGAAGGAAAGGTGGTTGGCTGTTATGATGAGTATCCCATAAATTCAATGATCTGTAGCAGTGCAGATGCTCTGTTACAGACATTCAAAGCTGTGCGGAGTTGCCAGAGTTGTATTTTAAATCTGTATAAATCCCTGCATTGCTGCTCGGTTTTATCCCGGTTGTGTTTTATACTGTGCTTTTATATTGGTTTTTTTATATTCGTGGTTTGTTTTATACCTTGAATTGTATTTGATGGTGTTAATTTTTGTAAACTACCCAGAGAGCTTCATCTATTGGCCGGTGTAGAAATGCAATAAATAAATAAATAAATAAAACGAAACAGGTTTTTGCTGTTTTCGGTCCCCTGATATCTGGTGCCCATGGTTGGAGGATTTTCCTCTTAGTCCCAACCTGCAACTCCCATGAAAAGAGTTGCAGTCCAACGCATTTGTTGAGCACCAGGTTGTGGAAGCCTGACTTAAAGAAACAGCTCTTCCTGTATCAATCTGCCAGTCTACTGACATCATCCTTTGATGCTCTTCTCTGAGTGCCCCCGTCATTACACGTGACATAAATGATAACCAGAGAGATGGTGTTTCTGGCTGAGACACCCCTTTGAGGAACTTCCTTTCCAAAAACACTCAACTGGCATTTCATTTATTAACATTCAGATGCCAAGTTAATATTTTATTTTGTTCACCCAGGCTTTTAAAATACGTTGGCTGATTTTAATTTTACTCTGTATTCGGTTGTTTTACTCTAATTTTATTATTTATTTATTTATTTATATTATTTGTGCCCTGCCTTTCTACCAAAAAATGGCACTCAAGGCGGATTACAGAAACAATTAAAATTGATTAAAACAATAAAACAAGGCATTAAAATACAACATAACAATTTAATAAAAATATTATTATAAAAATGGCCAATAGAATTAATGGACTTTGTTATTGTTATTAATTTTCTTTACTAATTTATTCATCACATTTTTTATACTACCCAATAGTCAAAACTCTCTGGGCGATTCACAGAACTTACAATCATGAATGACAACATTGTAATAAAACCAAATATATGACGTATTTCATATTTTAAATGCATATTATTGTCTGTGTATGTGACTATAAATCACCCTGAAATCAATTAATTTAGGGCAGTACATTTTTTTTTTAAAGCAAGCAAGAAGAAAGCAAAGAGGCATTGTTTTTGCTTTAAAGGCATTATTCAAGTCGTGCTGATGGATCAAGAACAGAGAGTGCTGAACTAATGCATGCCTTCATCAGTATACATTTCTTCAAGCTGCAATGGTGTCATCTCAATAAGCATTGATGAAACCCTTGCTTCAAAGACTTCCCCCCAACTCTTTCCTTACCAGTGCCTGGATGCTGCTGGGCAAAACAGAGTTTCTCCTGCATGATCCTGCTTGCTGAGCTGTTCAAAAGGTCAAAGATGGAATCGCCGTGAGCTAGGAGTTCTACCTGGGAGAAGAGTACGAGAAAACCTCTTACTTACAGTCTATGAATGATGGCAGGAGTCTTGTTTATCTCCGGAAGCCATGTGAGAAATATGTGCCATCTCATTTTGAAAATATAACCATGAGGCCACCTAGAAACATTTTAAAGGAAACTTGAGGCCGGCAGGATTCCAACAAAAGCTGTAGCGATGGTAAGCTAACTGCCCTGTTTAATCTACTTAGGCGCCATAGCATGTAATGCCACTTGTCCCCTGGAGTTTTCCATTGCAAACATTTTAGGACTAGAGACCATTGTGGAGTTGTAGAGCACATGTTTTGCATAGAGAAGGTCTCAGACTCAGTCCTTCACATCTCCAGTTAAAAGGTTCTTGGGAAATACAGGATTGGAAGGACCTCAAATTAGACCTTGGAGAGAAATTGCTAGCTGGGATAGACAATGTTGCAGTGGAAGGACCAATGGTCTGGCAGCATAATGCAGCAGCAGCATACACAATAATAATAATAATAATAATAATAATAATAATAATAATAATAATAATAATTTTAAACTGCTAATATACTTTTTGATATCATAAGATCTCTAACAGAGTTTACATAAAAATATATACAATTCAATATAAAAACCAATGTCAAAACAATCATAAATCCATTTAAAATATTACAAAAACTGCAAAACAGAGCAATGCAAGTAACCAACTAAAGCCCGCCACAGTCCACTCATAGAAAAGCATTCTAGAAGTTGAGTGCCACCACTGAGAAGGCCTGCTTATGTGCTTTTACTTGACAACACACTGCTGGTTGTGGGATGGGCAATAAGGTCTCCTCGGAAGATCTCAGGGGTCAACTCAGGTTCTAATTTCTAAGCCTGTGCACATAACAAGGCAAACCGGTGCCTCACACTTGTGATATTCTGGGCGTACCACAGAAAAGCCAAGAAAGTGGGACACGTTCTCGGAGACGTAGGCCAGTTTGCCATTCGTAGTGAGAGCCAGGATGAATCCTGGGAGGGAAAGCAGCAGTTCCGGATCCAACAGCGCAGCAGCAAGAAGAGGGGCAGGTTCCATCTTAGCGCGTGAGCCTGAGGAAACAAGAGAACGGTACGTTGGCTCCACACCTTCAGCTTTGTGTGCATGAAACAGAGCAGGAGCTTCCAGTCACTGAATAAAGGCAAAAGGTCTCCCTGGCCTGTGGCCTGTTAAACTTGCATCCCTCTATACAATCTGAGGCAGGAGGGCCGTTGGGCAAGCCATCCTCCATGGCCCCCTCACTCGGTGAATCTACTTTCTCACTGCTGCTAGCAGCAGCTGCTATTGCTCCACATTTTATTTATTTATTTACTTATTTATTGATTGCATTTGTATTCCGCCCAATAGCCGAAGCTCCCTGGGCAGTTCGCATAGGCATGCGCACTGCGCAGCACATTTCATTTGAATGTGACCCAGGGATTTTTATTTTAAAGGTGGATATTTGAAGCGTGGCTCCTGGCAGAGAGGCTCTCAGCAGAGCGATTCCTTTTCGTTCCTGCTGCTGGGAGCAATGGTGCTCTCTTGGAGGCAGCGGTTCTTTGGTGCAGCAGCGGAACAGCCACAGGGGAACTAGGAAGGACGCAGACAAGCTGGAGCGTGTTCAGAGGAGGGCAACCAGGATGATCAGGGGTCTGGAAACAAACCCCTATGAAGAGTGACTTAAAGAACTGGGCATGTTTAGCCTGGAGAAGAGAAGATTGAGGGGAGACATGATAGCACTCTTCAAATACTTAAAAGGTTGTCACACAGAGGAAGGCCAGGATCTCTTCTCGATCCTCCCAGAGTGCAGGACACGGAATATTATTATTATTATTATTTTATTTATATAGCACCATCAATGTACATGGTGCTGTACAGAGTAAAACAGTAAATAGCAGGACCCTGCCGCATAGGCTTACTCAAGTTAAAGGAAGCCAGATTCCAGCTGGACATCAGGAAAAACTTCCTGACTGTTAGAGCAGTACAACAATGGAATCAGTTACCTAGGGAGGCTGTGGGCTCTCCCACACTAGAGGCATTCAAGAGGCAGCTGGACAAGCATCTGTCAGGGATGCTTTAGGGTGGATTCCTGCATTGAGCAGGGGGTTGGACTCAATGGCCTTGTAGGCCCCTTCCAACTCTGCTATTCTATGATTCTAGAAGACCATTCCCACTGCATCTGGATCCCTATTCAATGGCCCCCTCAATTCAGCGCTTATTGCTTAAGACAAGGCAGAAAAGGGGGAATTTCGGTGGGTGGGCAGGGAGGAGGCTGGAGAGTCCAGGATTCGAGATATCTTGAGGCAATTCCAGCCTCATTCCCTCTCCCTCCAAAACGCCTTTGCTAGACGGGCAAAATAGCCCATCTTGGGGGGGAAATGGAGGATGGCTCCGCTCCTCCTCTTGCCTTCCACTGCTCCCTCCTGCCCTGCACAGGGTGATCACAGGCCCCTGAGTCCAGTTGCTTGGGATTATTGAAGGCCCATTCAATAGGATTGTGCACTTAACCAGTATAGAATTACCTCAGACGACACTATCTCAAGTTATCTTCCCAGCCTGCTACTTAGTCAGTTCTTCTAATCAAAGCTATTACAGTGAATTCCTCTCTTGGCAGCATCAGTAGCAGTGAGGTTGATTTAGGTCTTTGCTGTTTCCTGCCAAGCGAGCTCCTCCTTCCACGTTATAGATTGGAAGAGAACAACATCTTTCAGGCAATGCATTGTGCAGAACAGAACATGCCCGTCTTGGAACATAATTATGGAAGAACAATATCAAGGTCATTGCTTCTTTCACTTCACCATGCGATCTAATGGCACTGGCAACAACAACAACAACAACAAATTAAAATTGAAATGCAACTAAAGGCACATTGGCTGTTGCACTGATCCTCAGGAGGAAAATTTAAAGAGTAAAAGGGAAGATGGGAAAATGTCTTCAAGTAAAAGACACCTTTGGGGAGGCGAGACCATCATGAGTAATGTGTAGGGACTGATAAAGCCAGCTGTTGCACTCATGGTACAGTTTCTCTTTACTGCCTGTTATATGTCTCCTATAAACACAAATAAGGGTGCAATTACACACACAATGAGGAAAATTCATAATCAGAATTCCCTGCTGTTTTTAAAAATAAAATTAATATTAGACATGGGTGAGAGGTGGGGATCACCACCCCATATAGAGGAAAAGGTTATAACCTGATTTTCCTGATTAAAACTCCCACCCCCGAGCTGGTATTTACCCTGAAAGGGGGAGGAAGCATAAATACATGAGGAAACATACACCTGAGGAATGAACATGTATGTGTAAACCACCCCATGCCCAGATCAAACAAACAGTGAGCTAGTGCAGTGTAGTGGCTAAAGTGTTGGCCTGGGAGTTGGGAGATCCGGGTTCTAGTCCCAACTCGGCCATGGAAGCTCACTGGGCCAGTCACAGACTCACTGGGCCAGTCACAGACTCTCAGCCCAACCTACCTCACAGGGTTGTTGTTGTGAGAATGAAATGGAGAGAAGGAGGAGGATTATGTACACAACCTTGGGTTCCTTAGAGGAAAAAAGGCGGGATATAAATGCAATAGTAAATAAATAAAATAAACAGATGTAGTTAAAAAACACCATACCAGCAGGAATTACATTTTGGAATGGTGAACACTGCTGTGAATGATATACATGAAGGGCTTTGAAGACACCAAAGCGCTATATAAATGCAAAGTCCTAGGGCAAGGGTCGGGAGCCTCAGGCCTCAGCACCAAATCCAGCTGCCTTCGCTTTGCCCCACCCTCTTTCCTCCGACCACCGTTCAATGGTTGCCCAGCATTTGTGCAATTTCCCCCACATACTAAAATGTTAAAATGCCCGTCCTTAGTTACTGACAGTCAGGGATTGAAGCTAATATGTGCTGGGGGGGGGGTTGTGCATTTAGCACCACCTCTTTTGCCTTAGGCCTTGCCTACCACTGAAATTTATCTATTTTATTTTATTTTATTTTATTTTATTTACAATATTTATATACTGCTTCCCATTCAGAAATTTGGAGTGGTGGACAAAATAAAATAGATAAAAACAGAATAAAAACACATTAAAGGTACAAAATAAGCCGCGGCTTCCTGGAACAACGACATTTTCAGGAGGCGCTAGAAGGAATATGAAGCTGGCACCTGCCTGACCTCCAGTGGCAGGGCATCCCATAGGAATACAGCCCCTGAACGCTTCTGTGAAATTGAATTTTGCCTTTGAGATGAAAGAAGCTCAATACCCCTGTCCTAGGGTGATGGTCTGAAGGCACAAGATGGAGCAACCTTGTTGAAGCTAAGTGACTCTGAGTCTGGCTAGTATCCCAATGGCAGCTGATACCCTAGGCATGCCACGTTGATCCCAAAAGAAGAAAGGCCAGGCATGAATGTAATAAATACTTTATATTATGGTTATACTGGTTATTATTTTCTGGCAGGCTAACAGTTGTTCTCACCCCCCATATAAGAGCAGCCTGGCTGTGCCTGTCGAAATTCAGAAGGCCCTGAGCCTGTGAGGCAGAGAGCACTGGAAGGAATCACAATCAAACAGAGAAGGAATCAGATGCTGAAGGAATTTGCAGACGGCACAAAATGGGCAGGAGAGCAAACACAACAGAAGACAGAGTAGAGAAATTCAAAAATGATCTTGACAGGCCGGGGCCAAAAGCACCAAGATGAAATTCAGCAGAGAGAAATGTAAAGTCTTGCATTTCGGCACAAAAGATCAAAGGCACACATCTGGGATGGGGGAGACCTGGCTTGGCAGCAGTACATGCGGAAAGGAACTAGGTGTCAAAGCTGATTATGCTAAATGCAGGATGCTTAGCTGAGTCTAACTTTCTTTTTACTTTAGTGTATGTGCAGTGGGGTGCCAATCTAGATTTGGACCTCCTCGTGTTGGTATGGGGGGGGGGAGAGAGGTTTAAACCTTTCCATCCAACCACTTCCTCCTTTAAATCGCCCCCAAGAAAGAAAGAAAGAAAGAAAGAAAAATACACATCCTCAATTGGCACTGATTGAATTTGTTTTTCTTTAGCTCCCAGATTGGGGTGGGGGGTGAATTGGGGCAGGTGGAATTGGGTTTGGGGGGGAGGTTTAACCCCCCCCCTTTGCCCCCGTGCAGTGGTCGTGATCTGGATCAGTACTCTTGCACTTACACTAAAGTAAAAAAGAAAAAAGAAGCAACCAGGATCAGTAACACACTACACATTGAAGATTTTGTGTAGTTTAGCCCTGAACTTGGTGCAAGGCAGGTCAGCACAATGGCCACACCTAGATACACGCCCAAACTGTAGAGGGCAGTTGTCCCATGGGAGAACTCATGCCACTTCTAGCAGCTGAACAAACTTTCTTAGGGAGGATTACAGTCTCAACATGGATGGGGGATATTTATGCATATCGAAAAAGAGGAAATGCATCCCCAAAAGAGAGAACAAAGGAGGACAGAAATTTCAATAAAATGTGCCTATGCTAACTTGCCTGCATAGAAGCACATTTAGAAATAATTACTATAATTTAAATAGAAATGCAATACGTCTGACCATAGTGGGAAAGACTGTGACCAGGTGACCTGCATACCTTGCTCAGACTGCTGTTCTCCTGTTGATGCTAACTGCAGATGATCAACTCAGTGGAGGAAGGTAGCTCCAAAGTCAGTGAGGCAGTGAATCCGCTCCGGGTTTAAGTCACAACCCGTCAGAACTCTGAAGGAGCTATCCAAGGTGCTCCTTTATAGTTGTGACTGAAACCTGGAGCAGATTCACCTCCTCACTGGTATTGGAGTCACCAGTCTCCACTGGGACAATTTCAAGGTCTCTGTGCTCCCTGTCTTCTTATGGTTCTTTATCGTTAAACTGAACTTGGACTGCACAGCCCTTCAAATAGAGAGGACACCTTCAAATAGAGGACTGTTCTCAGACAACCCTTCAAATAGAAGGGTGTTCCCTGTAAAGTAGGACACAAGGCCAACCTAAGTTGATATTACATCATCAACATCATTATTGTTGTTGTTATAATGATCATAGAATAGAATCATAGAATAGCAGAGTTGGAAGGGGCCTACAAGGCCATCGAGTCCAACCCCCTGCTCAAAGCAGGAATCCACCCTAAAGCATCCCTGACAGATGGTTGTCCAGCTGCCTCTTAAAGGCCTCTAGTGTGGGAGAGCCCACAACCTCCCTAGGTAACTGATTCCATTGTCGTACTGCTCTAACAGTCAGGAAGTTTTTCCTGATGTCCAGCCGGAATCTGGCTTCCTTTAACTTGAGCCCGTTATTCCGTGTCCTGCACTCTGGGAGGATCAAGAAGAGATCCTGGCCCTCCTCTGTGTGACAATCTTTATCACACAGAAATGTGATAATCAAATGATGATTATCACATTTCTATCCTGCCTTTTTTCCTCTTTCAAGGAACCCAAGGCGGCTTACATGGTCCTCCTCCTCTCCATTTTATCCTTGCAACAACCCTGAGAGAAAAGGACTGGCCCAAAGTTCCCCCAGTGAGCTTCATGGTTGAGTGGGAACTAGAACCTGGATCTCCCGAGTCCCAGTCCAATACTCTAACCACTATGCTACACTGGCTACTTGAAGCAGTTCTAGCGAGAGGCTTGGTTTTTACCTGGACGAAACAGCTGAGTCTCTCGTATGTGGAAGCAGACCAGAGCCATGGTGTGAAGATACGAGAGGCGCTCCTTCTCTTGCTGGGAGATGGGCAGGAGGGAGCGCAGCGTCTGCAGCTCAGCATTGATCTGATCCCGTCGAGCCTTTGAAGCGCCTTTCGTTGACCTGCACGGGCCAAGAGTTCAAAGAGATGAGTCAACTGGGCAACTTTCTTCTTATAATTCCAGTCCTTTAAAACACTTCTCTCAGTGCTGCCAGCAGATCCGAGGGTCCAATTCACATGACCATCCTCAATTTTCACAGAACAAAGTGGTCTTGTGAGATCGCAGTCCTGGGATTAACACTGCAAATTGATTTATGTGATAACTTTGCATGACAACGTTCATTTCGCATGACCATACTTTTATTGAGAGTTAAGGGTAAAAACATCTTTCCCACCTAAGAACAGTTGCGTGCCTTAGTAAGCCACTGTTCCATTCTTCTTCTTTCCCCCCAAATATTTTTATTGAGTTTTCATATAAAAAATCAATACAAAATATATTGTTTCATTATAAACATACAAACCAATAAACATAACAACAAAACAATCACGGGGTACATTACATTCCTAGAATTGAATTATTTTTCATTTTAATTTCAGGATTCCAAGTTTATGTAAAAATTAAATGCCTGCATTTGTAAATATTATTCTGTTCATTCATTTATGCCAAGACATCTTTCCAACAGGATCCATGTGAATATGGAGTTTCTGTATTATTTGAATTAGTTGTAAAATCTATGAAAGTTGCCCAATTTTCAAAGAAGCTATCTTTGTAGTTTTCAGACCTTTGTAGCCTAACTTGGTTAGGTGATGGACCTTAACTTATTCCTCCATATTGCCATGGAATTTGCTACTTCCTTTTCCCAAGATGATGCTATAGTTAGTTGACATAAAACTCAACAGCTCTTTGTGCCTTAAATATTTATTTGCTCCGTCAAATAAAGATAATAAACTCTGTTCTGGCAAAAACTCAATTGTTTGTTTTGTGATTTGTTATTTTTCTCAGCTTTTTAAAATACATTTCCCCAGAACTGATACACTGTGGAACATCTCCACCACATGTGAAAATATGAACCAGCAGTTGAACAGCAACTCCAGCAATTTTTAGATATAGCTTTATTAATATAACTCATTGTCACTGGGATAAGATACCACTGGTGAACCAGCTTAAAAAAAATCTTTAATTTTACTAGATATTGATTTAAGGCACTGTTCCATTCTTCATCTGGACACAATGAATCTTAGAAAAAGACTGAGAAGACAGTGCAAGGATTGCACTCCTAAGAACGTTCCTTATGGGGTGCAAACTTTAATGTTCCATTTTATGAGAAAGGCTTCAAAACTGAAGAAAGTCCCATTTGTGGTAAATATCTCTCTGTGTCATGCAGTGAATTGCTCCCCATAGGAAACAAATAAGGTACAATATTCTTGGGAGAATTTAATCTTTTAAGTGAATGAGGCCTCACATAAGAGCGTTTTAGAGGTGTGTGAACAACAAATATTTCTGAAGAGTTTCTAATGTAAGGGATGACAGTGGGAGATTTTGGTAGAAATTAAAATCTCTTCCTTTGATGTAAGTGATTCTTCACTGAAAAGACAATTTCAACGGTTTTCAGGAACACAATGGGCCCCAAGTGCCTGTGAGAAGCAGCTCAAGAGAGGCCATAAAGATTCAGATTTAGTTTTCACCGAGATAGTAAACCTCCAACTGGTCTGGATACCACTTTGTACTTCAAGTGGGTTTTCAAATGATTGAATGCTCTTTCATAAAAACAAAAACAAAAAACCAACCCACTCACATAAAGAAATAGCTCTAAACCAGCCTTCTTGATACACTATGGGAGGGACCTTAACTCAGCCTAATAGAGCACATACTTTGCATGCAGGAGGTCCCAGGTTCGATTCCCAGCTTCTCCAGGTAGGGTGAGGAAAGAATCCTGCCTGAGACCTGGAGAGTCACTACCAGTCTGTGTTGACAATACTGGACTAGATGGACCAATGGCCTGACTCAGTATAAGGCAGCTTCCTATGTTCCTCTATGCGCAGTGATTCTATTTTCCAGTATGGAAATGCATTCAGTCGTGTGAGCTCTCACTTGCAGTTTGAAGTGATACAGCCCAGACACAGGGCTACCGTTTCAGAAGCAACTAGGCTTCAGAAGCAACTGTATATGAACTTCTTTATATCATGAATAAAATGTACAAAATCTACTCAATAATCCAAGAAACCAAATTAGAAGAAAAATATGGCTCAGTGCAGATTTAAACGTCGTAGCCGTTGCATGGACATAGCCAGTAACTCCATGTCGGGAATGTGATGTAACACAGGGCCAGCTGAAGACATCTTGCTGCCTGAGGCAGAGGACAAGATGGCGCCCCTTCTCATCTCGTGTCCAGGGTCTGACCAGACTGGCAGCTGGGCTAGTGTCTTCCTCTACACCTGGGGGCAACAGGCTGAGGGCAGCAGGCTACATGGCACAAACAGCTCTGTTCTACAACTCCATTCCCCCTAACCTCACTCTGCCTCATGGTAGGGCTGGCCTTGATGTGATATTTTAAATGGGCTTACTCTATGGATCAGCCTGGTTGGATAAATCAGAGCAGCAACATGCATGCCAAGAATCTCCACATATGCACCTACCCAATGGATAGTTGGCACCAGGTTGGGGAAAAGGTTCCAGAAGGCAACCTACCATCAGAAGAGTTGAGTGTGCCTTCTCCACCATGAGTCCCTCCATGTTTTTGCGTTACAATGCCCACCAACCCCAGTCAACATGGCCAATGGTCTGGGATGATGGGAGTTGTAGTCCAAAGCATCTTAAAGGTCTATGCTGGGGAAGGCTATGGCAGTGAGTATCTACACCAGTGTCTCACATTACTGTCTGGCTAGTATGAAGACTTATCATGGGACTGGGCCTACTTCTGCAGGAAAGTTTTCAAATGTTACATTTCTCTGGGGAGCCACTGACACACAAAAGTGTTTTTCAGCATTATTCTCAAGAGCCCCCCTAATATTTAAATGTCTCTTAGCCTGGGAATCCTGAATTCTGCTCAGCCATGATGAGCTCATTGTACGGCCTTGAGCAAGCCATTCTCTGTCACTTCAGTGCCTCCGCATATAAAACAAGAATATTAATGATCCTTCTTCTATGCTGTAAAAGGTATGGACGATAAGAGTTTTAAAGTGCTCTGCACACTTAAAAGTGGCAGAGAACGTTATTATTAGAATAATACCTGCTTAAATACCTGCACAGGAAGTAAGTTCTGCACTCCCAGGGGCATATTCTCAGGTATACATGGATAGGATTTCCCAGCAAATGACTTTCATACAGTAATTGAAGGACACCTATTCTATTGAGATCGACAACTCCTTATCTGTGAAAAGCCTCATGTTTCAATCATATTTCGTGCAATGCAAAAGCTTGTTGGCCCAATCAAAATCTATTACTACACCCATTTTATATTTCACTGCCACAAAGCGGCAATGAGCACTGATTTTGTAAACCACCCAGGGAGCTTCGGCTATGGGGCGGTATATAAATGTAATAAATAAATAAATATTGACAAGTAATTTTTAACAGATAGCTTCTCCTTTGATTTGAGCAGGGCTGTAGAGCCAGTGCTATTGATTCTGCTCAGTGCTTTGCTTCCGTGTGAGCCAAGCCTCTCTCATAATACTCGAGGTTCACCAATGAAGCTAAACGGTGGGAGATTCAGGACAGACAAAAGGAAGCACTCTAGCACACACGGCATATAGTTAAACTATGGAATTAGCTACCACAAGAACAAGCAACAGACAACAACCCGGATGGCTTTAAAAGCCATGGAACTAGCAATGGCTATCAGTGGAGCTATCAGTGGCTACTAGTCATGGTGGCTAGTACTATATGCTACATCCAGGATCAGAGGCAGCGTACCTCTGAATACCAGTAACAACAGCAGGGGGAGTGTTCGCGCCAGTGGTACAGCTTAGAGGACATACACAGGCCGTAAGATTTAATGGTCTAAGCACTCCCTCAGAGGCACGGGGAGGGTTCACACAGCTCTGTGTATTATTTCTAACTAACATTTCTCTCCTCTCCTCCCCCCATTCCATGCTTTATAACTGTTTCGATATTCCCACTACGACAGAGAGAAAAACAAAACAAACGTTTTGCCAAACCTTTCTGAGAATGCGTAGTTTTGCATTTTAAAACCATGGCACCATCGTGACTATAAGCAGAGTTTGCTTCTGCTCCTTGGGAATATGCACCGTGTGGCTATAGAGCAGGATCATATATATTTAAAATAAAAATTATAAATTGAGCATTTGTAACCAGGTATGTGCCCATTTGGCCACCCCTTGGTTATAAAATGTTTTTAAGATAAGATGGAAGAAAGCGAGTGGCATCAGCCTGGGGGGACCCTGGCAGGCCCCTGCTGGTCCAACGGCTGATACTGAGTCCGTTTGCCATTGTCTCCATCACCTCCCGTACTTCAGATGGTCATTTGGGGTGGGGGACAAGCATCAGGTCCAAGGTTCAGCCCTACCCGCTCCATTGGGAAATGGCCAACATCTCCAACAGGTGGGCTTCCCAGAGGCATCTGGTTGGACATGGTGGGAAACAAGGTGTTGGACTTGTTAGTCTGTTCCAGCAGGGAGGCACTTCCTACAGCCTTGAGACACAGGCAAAAAGAACGGACAGGAGGGGAAGTTTTCAATTGCAGACCATGTGGTCGCCCCTCTCCACCCACGTAATGCAGCCCAGTACAATTGTGCACAAGAAGCAGGAAGCGAAGCCCCAATAAGGTAACATGATTACCCCTTAATCTAAAGAAGCCCTGAACCTCTGGGCCACAAGTCACCGCTCCTGAGCCTATTTGAATGAAAAACACATTCCTGCTGCCTGCTGCTATTGAGTTTTCAGTCAATTAGGAGCGGAGGCAGCCTGGGCTCTGTGTGTTTTGCACGGCAGCACCTCAATAATGTTATCACTTCATTTACTGCACCACATAAGGAGTGATTGGCAAAAAACCAGAATTCTAGTCAACCTGGAGCTGCCGGGAAGGGAGCTAGCGCAACCCAGAATGAAACAAAAAAAGGGAACAGATGCAAAGGAGAACAGTGGGGCTCCTGTGGCGTTCATCACTGTGCAGAAGAGGTGATTTTAGGGGAGTGCAGCCTTCATGCCACGCTGAGAAAAACAGCACAGTCTTCTGCAATGCTCTCATCTCCACAACGGCTCTAGGCACAGAAGGCCTGTCCTCCATCGTCTCTGGGCACTTTCAGATCAACCAGCTCTAGGGCCAAGTCCCTTTTAGAAAGCAGAGACTTCTATCTGATGAAAACACTGTCCTTTGCCATTTTTGAGATTTCTCTTTGCAAGGGAACCCCAGGAAGACCTCGGCGAGGCGAAGCAGTGGTGGTGGGGAAGCGATCGCTAAAGAAACACCGGCAATGAAGAGGCCCCGGGGAGAGAAAAAGGATTCAAAAGGATTCGGCCTAACCAAAAATGGATCACTCGGTGTAGAACTCCAACAGGCCCCACGTTATTGTATGTGATGGTTCCCATGACAACCACCATGCAGCCATGTGAGGCATTAATCCGTGCAAGGAGCTGGGAGGTGGGTGGCATGAGTCGTCTCTCCCATCCCTCGGATCTAGGCACTGACAGGGTTAGAAGAACTACCGATGCATAGTAAGCTCCGCTTTTGAGCATCCAGTTTAAAAAGGCTGAACAGGGATGGGAGCAGCTCATGGCACGACTGCGTATCAGCCAAAGTACTGATTTTGATCCACAGAAGTCAGTCTAAGTACTCTACTGGGAGCGCTTTCAGACAGAGATGTCCCAGCACCACCAAGCAAAAACCATTCTGCAATTCTGCCTTTTCTCTCTTTCTGTTAAGGCAAAAGAAACGGTGGAGAATAACAAGACAGTTACCAACAGAAGAGGTGTCTGGACCCGCCTGTAAAATTCTGTGCTTAAGGCAGTGTGATTGCAGGATAAAAGACCTGTCTGGAAGCACCCTGCCTTATGGATCCAGCTATGAGTGGAGTTTATTTTGATAGAAAGCTTGCTGGCAGGGACCCAGTGGAAGCTGGTGGCTCTGATGTCAATGGAGCCGGTGAATCCGCTCCGAGTTTTAGTCAGAACCAGTAAGAACTCTAAAGGAGCCATCCATGGGGCGGATAGCTCCTTTAGAGTTCTGACAGGCTCTGACTGAAACCCAGAGCGGATTCACTGGCTCCACTGACTTCGGAGCCACCAGCCTCCACTGCAAGGAGCAGTGCCCTTTGATGTTCACCCAACACAGAATATATTTGAGATGTTACAAAAATAATCAATAATGCTTTTGATGAAGGTGAGGAACAAAAACTGAAGCCCAGAATTCTGTTCAGGCAGTTTACTTCTAGATGAAGCGGGTGTAATGCGAACAGCCAGAAGGCAGTGTGCAGCTATTCTGTGTTATTTTCCTTAATGGCTTTTCTGCGAGCTGGGTGATAACCATGTTTCTAGCTACTGCCCTGCTCAGTGACTTTTCATATCCTTCTAACGCCACAGCAACTCAGTCCCAGCAGTACCACCCAGTGGCCAGTGGGAGACATTGAAGTGTAGGGGAGGGTGGCCAGCTACAAAAGAAGGCAGGGCTCCTGCAGCTTCAACTTTGTGATGAAGAGGGGATTTCACCAGGTGCTGCATGCATACAAAATGACACCTGCTGAAATTCCCTTTTCTGTGCAACTGTTAAAGATACAGGAGCCCTGTCCTCCTTTTCATCTGGTCACTCCAGAAATTCTGTGGAGGAGGTAGTGTGATGGCATGATAAAAACTTTGCCTAGAAGCACCCCCAAGCAACTCCCCCGCCCCAAGGGTACTCCCCATAATGATGACTAGGGGGCTGTCCACCCACATGTATCTAACACAGTACGATGCTTATAGAACAATCCTAAAGGTGTTGATGATTCAGAAGTGATTCCCACTGCATTCAATGGGACTTACTTCCTTGTTAGTATGTTCAGGATTGTTGCCTTATGCTTTAAGTTAATATGGAGTGCTGAGGAGAAGACAGAGGCTTTGGTCTTGGAGCACTGGGCTAACCAGGATACGAGAACTCCCACCAACCAGGCACGTCCATCTGTCACACAGTATGAATGTAACATGTAGCGTTGATAAGAATTCATTGTATTTCATAGGAATGCTATTCCTAATTATCTGTGTATGCTGACTGTAGGTGATTAGTAATAGATGAGGTTAGTTCTCTACATGATGCGAGATAACTGTGAGTAATAGAATGTATTCTTGGAAATGAAAGACAGCTTTCACAAGTGGATTAGTTAGGTATGAGATGCAGAAAGCTGCTTAGCTTAGCAGGGATACCTTCATCTATGCGGCAAACCTGACTGCATTGAGAGAAATAGGAGTAGTGGTATGACCAGAGCTGTGTTCGGACAACACAATAGTCAGTGGTGGGCTAATAGTCAACTCCAGAGTTGATTATCGAGGGGGGAATCCCCACACAACATGTTCCTACCCAACTGTGGAGTGGTTGGGGCTGGCGCTGAGTGGACTAATAGACAACCTGGCATTTGACTGACACAGCCCACGCCCCTTTCCTCTCCCTCCCTCAGTCCTCCCGGAGCTATCCCAGCAGCCTCTGCGAGTTGTTCTGGCTGTAGCAGAGCAGCCGGTGTAGTTTTGGCCACTCTTGCCCAGGGACTCTGTAGCCAGCCAAGATAGTCAACTCAACCCTGCAAAACAGTCCACTGAGCCCGACAGACAACATGCTGGCTGGGTTTGGATGACATGCTAATCAACGGGGGTGGATGTAATAGGAGGAACATTGAAATCAACAGTTGAATAGCATGTCATCTCAACCCAGCTGCTAACTAATAATTGTGCAGCTAGTCCTCTCTGCAGAGCGTTGGTGATCTCTGTTGGTTATTTTGAGGAAATAGTCAACCGTAGTGTGATTTTTGCCCGACATATAACACAATAACCAACTGTTGGCTATTCTACTGATGGCTGACTACTTAAACCACCATTGACTATTGTGTTGTCCAAATGCAGCCCAGGTCTGAAAATTAGGATGAGGTCATCAACATAGGGTTTAGATAAAGCAAGGGGGTGATCTGATTGCCCAGAGAGGACCTGGGAGAACGAGATGCCTACCCAATATGATTACCTAAGCTCTGTTAACCATACTTGCCTAAGCTCTGTCAACCATACTTGTAACTATGGGCTCCTCTAAATGAGCAATTTATTGCACGCTCATAATTGGTCACTCATGAAAGTTTGTGGGTCTTTTCAACAACATCATGAATGACCTGGACATCTCCCGTGGCATCGGTTGGAAATTCCATCATGAAAAGAACCACTTTTAAAGTGGTAACATCTGGAAAAAGTGGGATCTTCCACCAACAGATGGTGCTGTCTCAGTGGAAGTGAACAGAGCACCCTTAGAGGGGATGTATTCCATTCACACTTTGTGGTCACCCCTCTCTGTCCGTGTAATGCAGCCCATAACAATCATGCCAAAAAACACGAAGTACAAATGCCTGGGGTAAGCAATGCAATTTCTCCTCAATGTAAAGATGCACTATAAAATCTTAATGATGACTGCTTTGTTGGTTGAGAAGAATGGAACTGAAATTTTGCTAAGAAATAGGCTAGCCACAATTCCTGTTATTATAATTGCATAGTATGTAGTAATGTGTTTTGCTTGTTTTAGCATTGCATAGTTTTATTATTCTCTATTGTTTGAGATAGATAGATAGATAGATAGATAGATAGATAGTGGCATCACTTTGTGTTATTTGGCTTGAAAGGGGTGTCAGGGACCACAACCCATATCAATTAATTCTTGAAGTCCAAAACACTTGGTAAAGATTAAGACATTTATCACTGAGTGGGGTCTGCCTTTAAAGCCATTGTATTCTCTCTTGATCTGGTGAATCTCAGATGCACTTGTTCATGTCTGGGAAACAAGCTGGCTGGATAGAGGAAGAAGAATTTACTCGTCCCACATATACACATTTGCATAAACTTGAACATAGATCAGACTGTCCCTAGATCTTATCCTTGATGTTTTTTAGGCTGCAATTCTACATACACTTACTAAGGCAGCCTTCCCTAATCTGGTATCCTTCAATCCCATGAAGCTGATTGGTGAGAGATTCAGGACAGATAAAAGGAAATACTTCTTCAAACAATGAATAGTTAAACTCCAGAATTATCTACAACATGATGTAGTGATGGCCACTATTTTGGATGGCTTAAAAAGGGGGTTGGATAAATTCCTGGAGGAGAAGGCTTTCAATGGCTACTAGTCCTGATGGCTATGTGCTACCTCCAGTATCCAAGGCAGTAAGCCTATACACCCCAGTTGTTGGGGAACATGGGCTGGTAGGTGCTCTTGCATCTGTGTCCTGCTTGTGGGTCCCTGGTTGACAGCTAGTTGACCATTGTGTGAACAGAATGCTGGACTAGATGGATCCCTAATCCAGCATGGCTCTTCTTATGTTCTGAACTACAACACATCTGGTTCCCTCCAGATGTATCATAGTCTAACACATCTGATGGGCACCAGGTTGGAGATGGCAGTTCTAAGGCGTAAGTCCAACTGAAGTCAGTGACTCATTTCTGAGTGAACATGCTTGAGATTGCCCTGTTAGAAATCCTCACGTAGGAAGGAGCATCCTATGTTACGGTTTCAACGTGGATTTCACAGGGAGTTGTCTTCCAAAGGAATTTAGTAACCAGGACATGAAATAAATGCTAGTGAAATGCAGAGAGGGTAGTTTTTCTGTACTGAAAATGTGAATGGAACTTTGCATTGCTCAGCCTTTGAAAAAAACACACATTTCCTCTGGACTAAACCAGAGGAGATTGATTCAGCCAGCATATAGATGTTCTTTTTTAAAAAATTAATAAGTTCAATAGTTTCCCCTGAAGGAGAGTATTTGAAGTGGGGAATGTGCTGGGGAAAACCTTTTGGTTTTTGCACGCAT
Source organism: Elgaria multicarinata webbii (assembly GCF_023053635.1). Classification (NCBI taxonomy): domain Eukaryota; kingdom Metazoa; phylum Chordata; class Lepidosauria; order Squamata; family Anguidae; genus Elgaria; species Elgaria multicarinata. Next base: position 22,280,889 of record NC_086174.1, on the reverse strand, counting down.
TGCTTTGGCCTTCTGGGTGGCAAAGGGACGGGAGGAGCACATGTGCTTTGCAAGCAAAAGCCCAACTGAAAGGGCAGGTATTAACATTCAAAGGCCTAAATGAGTGAGGACTTCTCAATTTTTTTGCCAGGGGGGAGGGGCATGGAGCTAAACTTGGAAAAGGGAGGCTAGGCCTATTTGTTTACATTTATGTATATATTTCTATTTCTGGAAACCATCCTCCATCAACAATGGATCCTAGAGTATTTAAAGCCATATATTAAAATAAGTACTCAACCAAAGTATTACATTTTAATTATAATATTATGATAGTTTACACATTACCCCACCATCCATAGTCCTATACAATATACCAGTGTTCTACAAACTCCCCCCATGACCCAGTACAATAACATCACATACCCTCAAAACCTTCTTCCTGTGCTTAGCCTGAAAATGTCTGGCATGTAATATGCTTTTGACCCACTAGTCAAGACGTACTATGTTAATTTAAGGTGATTCTTTATAATTAAGTCCCAGTGAGCTCTCTGGAAATAGAAGTAAACATGCATAAGTTTAGGTAGCTAAAAGTGTTTAATAGTAGCTGGATTGTGCCATTATATTATATTATATTATATTATATTGCACGATCAAGGCACGTGGTGCTGTAATTAATATATATATATATATATATATATATATATATATATATATATAATATTTAAAAGGCACCCCACCCACCCCACAACAGTTAAAGCTGCAGGAGCCCTGCCCTCTTTTGTATCTGGTCACCCTCCCTTAGGTTACAATGTCTCCCACTGACCACTGGGTGGTACTGCTGGGACTGAGTTGCTCTTTTGTATCTGGTCAAGAGGGCAGGGCTCCTGCAGCTTTAACGGTTGTGATGAAGAGGGGATTCCACCAGGTGCTGCCTGCATACAAAGGACACCTGCTGAAATTTCCTTTTCTATGCAGCTGTTAAAGATACAGGGCCCCTGTCCTCCTGTTCGTATGATCACCCTAGGCAGGCAGGCAGATTCACAGCTTCAGCCTGGAGTCTGGCCATGCAAAGATTTACCAGCTCAGTGATTCATCAGTTAACAACACCAAGCCAACCCCGGCCAGCTGATTCAGAGCCACAGGTGGCAAGCCTGGCTTGGCATGGACTGAACCCATTCCAATTGCTCTCTTGGGTTCTCCTGGCATCTAGTCCAGCACATCTCCCTGCCCCAACAGAGAAAGCAATTGTTTTGCAGATGCTTTGGAACAGCTGTGCTAACTCAAAAATGTTGGTTATGAACTGATCATGTTTACTCACTGGGCATCAAAATCTGGCCACCAAGGAAATCCCAGCATCATCCCAGTCTCAGTAAGACATAGAGCGTTTCTACATGAGGCTTTTACTGTGCACTCTTGATTCCTCACTTTTAGTAGTTTGCAGATCTTTTACATGACATTGGCATCCTCCAGGGCCTCTCCAGTGCTTTGCGACCACTTTAGTGGGCTTTTTTTTTCCTTAACAAGGAAAGTCTGCTATTATTTGTGAATGGTGGAATAAAGCTTACTGTAGTTGGGCAATTCCGCCATACCACAACACCACATAAAGAAAGAAAGGGAAAGAAACCCACCCACCCCCAAAAAACACTTGTAAAGGAGTTGATTTTACTTCTGCAAAGAATTCAGTAACAGAAATCTTGGTAAAACGGCAAGTACAAAGCCTCCTGTAGAAAAGCTCATAAGATACTGGTCTAGAAGTGAGAGTCTCTTCCAGCACAGTCCTAAGCATGCTATATTTACTTTCCAGTACATTGCTCTGCATCCAGTGGGCTGTGATCCCAGATACATGTGCAGAGAATTGCAGCCATGCATTTTATTTGATGAATTGTATGTTTGGATTGATTGCTCCATTAAATTTACATTTGATAAATATGAATTCTAAAGGAAAACAGTTCCTGACCATTGGCCATGCTGGCTGAGGCTGATGGGAGTCGAAGTCCAAAACATCTGGAGGGCACCAGGTTGCAGAAGGCTATTCTAGATTAACTTCATCATTATGCTGATATAAACATCGGGGAACATTTGGGTGGGGAAAAGAAGGCCTGGGGTTCCCCAGATGGACCCATCTCCTTTCCCCCGAACCACCAATTGTTTGGTGATTTCCTGGCTTTTGTGCAATTTTCTTCCCATTCTAAGGGCGTCTCTACATTAAGTAAAAAAACTGTAACCTTACCAGGTTTTTTTTCCCCTTCGGTAATTCCATGTTCACTACAGACTCGTTTAGATGGCGACTGACAGCAACCCATATGGTTTGTAATTGAAAGAGCGTCATCTAGTGGTGGAAGTAATCCCGCAATTATTTTAAATACTCCATTATTTCTGGTTTTTTTTTATTTTTAAGTGAGATTACCAGGGGAAGGTGCGGGAGATGTCCTGGAGATTGCCGGCGTCATGTAAAGGATCTGCAAAGTTTCTTGACTGGCCGATTATGAGCGTACAATATTTATTTATTTTATTTATTTATTTAGAATATTTATATACCGCTCCCCATTGAAAAATTTCGGAGCGGTGTACAATGTAAAATGAAAATAAAAAACAGAAATAAAAACAGTTAAAACAAAATTTAAAAGAAGCAATAACAGTAGTCCAAGGCTGAATAACAGTAATCCAAGGCTGAGAATAAATAAATGTAGAGAAGCTGTAAAAGGTTGAAATGCCTCTCCTAAGGCATAGTTACTGCTGGCAATAAGAACTTTGAGCTAAAATAGGCTTGTTTTTGTCCTTTTGGCCCTGCCTACCACTGAAATGTGGCCTTTGAGAGCTTCTGAGAAATTGAATTTGGCCCTCAAGTTGAAAGAGGTTCCACACTGCTGTCTTAAGGAGAGTTTTTGCCCCAAGAACATGAACCAGAGCTGACTGTTGGGGCTCCTCTTAAACACACCTTCTCGTGTAGAGGGAAAGCAAGCAAGGTAGTTTCTGACCTGAAGGGCTTTGGGGTCCTGAGCATCCGCCTGGAGACAGAGGAAGCAGTAGGGCATCTAGAGATGCAGCTCTCGGTCCTGACCGGCTTGCTGCAGCTTTCGCATAGGATGGTCATGGTTCTGCAAAGGGATGCAAAGACACTGAGGATGGGATGTTCAAAGTTGGAATAAGATTTCAAAGCCCTGTGTGCCAGTGGGATGTTCTAACCCAGTCTTCCCCCACCCCCCAACCTGGTGCCCTCCAGATAAGAATACAAGAACATAAGGAAAGCCCTGTTGGATCAGACCAAGGATCCATCTGGTCAAGCACTCTGTTCACACAGTGGCCAACTAGCTGTCGACCAGGGACCCACAAGCAGGATATGGTGCAACAGCACCCTCCCAACCATGTTGCCCAGTAACTAGTGTATACAGCCTTACTTTGCCTCTGATACTGGAGGTAGTACATAGCCATCAGGACTTGTACTCATTGACAGCCTTCTCTGCCAGGAACTTATCCAATCCCCTTTTAAAACCATCCAAATTGGTGGCCTTCACATCTATTTTGGGCTACAATGCCTATGAACCCCGACAAGCATATGATGATCGTACATGAGGGTTTTTTAAATATGCAATTCCAAGTGATGTTTACTCAGGAGTAAGTCACTGACTTCAGTTGGACTTGTGCCTTAGAACTGCCGTCCCCATCCTGGCACCCTCCAGATGTTGGATTCCAATTCCCAGCTGGGAGTTATAGTCCAACACATCTGGAGGGCACCAGGTTGGAGGAAGCTCCCCATGCTCTTTTTGGGACATTGATGGGGAACTATATAGCCAAAACAGCACTGTCATACACAAGAGGAAGGTCTCAGACGGCTGGGGGATCCAAAGGTTTGCAGTAGTACTATGTACCTTTAGAGAAAAATAACTAAAGGGGAGGACCCCAAAACAGCACAATGAGAACCAAGCAGTAGGGACCAAATGCCAGCTGACTATTGTAGGGAATGGAAGTGGGGAAGAAAGGGCGAAAGGAATGGAATATTCTGGGAAAGGGCATGGTCGGCAGGCTGGAACCCTCTGCACTGGAGCACTCCACAGTGCAACTTTTTTTTCCGGGTCGCAGAGTTAAATATATAAATGATCCAAAATACAACTCCCAGTGAAGGATAAGGCTATCAATGGCTATGAGTCGTGATGATTTATATATCACTTCCAGTATTGGAGGCAGTGTGCCTCTGTACACCAATTGTTGAGGAACACAAGCGGGAGGATGCTGTTGCATCCGTGGTCTGCTTGTGGCTTTCCCGTGTGGCCACTGTGTGAACGGAACATTAGACTAGATGGACCCAGCAGGGCTCTTCTTATGTTCTTAAGTGATGCATTTACGGTGGTTTCCATCCTCTTTCATGGAATTTGGTGTGTGTGTCTAGATATCACCCATTTAAAAAGCAAGCTGTTGTGCCTTTTACTGAATATATAATCTCCTAACATCATGTGATATATATCACATGATGTTAGGGTGCTTCCAGACAAGGCCTTTATTTCACCATCATGCTGCTTCATTCGCAGAATTTTACGGTGGGGTGTGTCCATGTCTACTCTTCCTCTCGTAACCCTCCCATATTTTCGCCCTGCTCAACTAATCCATTAAGAAAGGAAAGACAGAATAGCTGAGAAATGTGGGCTGCATGAGTGCCATCCTTTGTTCTTGGGCCCCCGCCTCTGCCAAATGGTTTCTGCTGCACCACTGAATTGCTATCAAATTCCAACAATGTTTGGCGGGGGGGGGGGGCAAAGCTGCATTTTTCACTTTAAAACAAAGCACATGGCAATTGGGCAGCAGCTATTCAGTCGGCAGTGGGGGAGCCATCCTGATGGATTCCAGGGAGCAGAAATTACACACACACACACACACACAGAGTCTGAAGCTGCCCATTCCTGTTGTAGATAATTAGTGGGGGCTGGTAGCTCCAAATTTGGCAGGGTTGCGAATCCATTCTGGGTTTCGGGCAGAAACAGCCAAAACTCTAAAGGAGCTCTCCAAGCTGCCAGACCTCTTTTGTGGGTAGGGTTCAGCACTTTGGACAGATCTTTTAGAGTTCTGGCTAATTCTGACTGAAACCCAGAATGGGTTTACAGCCCCACTGAAATTGGATCCACCATCCTCCACTGTAGGTACTGCTAGAAGCCCTTCATCTGAAAGCACCCTTAGAGCTAGCTGTAGGACATGCATAGGATTGCACCATATGTACATCTTATTACAACTTTCAGCTGTCTCCAACCAGCATCGCTGTCTGGGGAATGCTGGCAGTTTTAGGACTTTTTTCTGTCTAAACGTACGTACAATGTTCTGTCTAAACATGCATTATTATTTATTGTCCCAGGATTTAATATAACCATCAATATGCATACTCCGACTACTTTTGTATTTTGTGTAAATTAGGCTGAACTGACCTGGTGCCTCTCCAGATATTGTTGGACACATCTGCAAGGCATCAGATTCGGAAAGGCTGGTATAAATCTTCAGTAAAGATAGGGACATTTTTCCAGAAGCACCACCTCTGCCTCATTTAGGAATCTGAATTGATTTTTTTTAACTTTTATTTATTTATTTATTTATTTATTTATTTATTACATTTCTATACCGCCCAATAGCCGGAGCTCTCTGGGTGGTTCACATCCAGCATATAACCTCTACCTCTGCTACGGCATGATACTAGCATTAAAATTTCAGTAGCCAGCATCAAAGTTTCAATAGCCAACATCAATTTTTTAGAGGCCTGCCCTGTATAGGGATGAATAGGAAATGGACAGAATCCTTAGGTGCCTCAGCTTTGATGTTTTAGAGGCGTCAGATTTTTCTAGCCCTGATCATATTTGCTCTTGCTGCCATCATGAAAATATTTTGAAGACAGAGGGGGCCCTTTGGAGATGGGCAATCTGAACAAATGGACATTGAGTAGCGTGCTCTGGAGTGTGTGGGAAGAAGGAACATGAAGATAAGGGATATACTTAAGGGATATATTACAAGTGGGTCATAGCTCAGTGGCAGTGCAAATGCTTTGCATGCAGAAGGTCCCCGGTTCAATCCTCGCCATCTCCAGGTAGGGCAGGAAAAAATCCTGCTAGTGTCCCTGGGAGCCGCTGCCAGTCAGTGTTGACAATATTGGACTAGATGGACTAACAGTCTGATTTAGTGTAAGGCAGCTTCCTATGTTGCTGTATAAATCAATAAATGTATCTGGAAATCCTAGCGACAAGGGAACACTCCAGCACTGATAGAGACTAATCTGTGCTCAGGCTCAGCTGCAAAATCTCTTTCAAGTGCCAGAGATCAACCACATGGAACATGTGAAGAGATGATAGAGAGCATTTTTTAGTATGTCCAAAGTGCCTTTCCTTTTCTTTCCTCTCCCACCGAGTAGCCATAGGCAATTCTGAAATAACTGGGATTAGGGAGTAAGAGCTTCCATGGACGAAGGGTACAACGTCTCGGGGTCTCTTCGTTCAGGATTTAAGCATGGCCCACAATCTAGCAGCACATGGACTAAGAACATAAGAACTTAAGAAGAGCCCTGCTGGATCAGACCAAGGGTCTATTTAGTCCAGCTCTTTATTCACACAGTGGCCAAGGAGCTGTTGACCAGGAACCCACAAGCAGGACACGGGTACAACAGCACCCTCCCACCTACAGCAGCCTCTCATAGGATTACAGCTACCATTATCCCCAATCAGTATGGTCAATGCCCAGGTTAGCTGCAGATGATGGGTGATTTAGACCATCATATCTGGAGGAACGCTGGACTACGTAGAGCCAACAGCCTGCACTCATCAGCAGGATGACTAGATTGGCGCGACAGCCTGCACTTGTCCTGCTCTGCTCCCTGCCTTCTGTGTGGATGGAAAGGTCAACCACTGTGGCCTGATCCTTCCGTGCATCTGGATTTCGACGGCTGGGTGATCGCTGGATTCCACTCAGATCCTCCTTGCAAGTGGCCTGATGAATGCACCGTACCTAGGGTGACCATATGGAATGAAAGACAGGGCTCCTGTATCTTTAACCATTGCATAGAAAAGGGAATTTCAGCAGGTGTCATTTTGTATGCATGCAGCACCTGGAGAAATTCCCTCTTCACCATCACAACAATTAAAGCTGCAGGAGCCCTGCCCTCTTTTGTAGCTGGCCACCCTTCCCTACACTTCAATGTCTCCCACTGGCCACTGGGTGGTACTGCTGGGACTGAGTTGCTGTGGTGTTAGAGGGATACAAACAGTCACTGAGCAGGGCAGTAGCTAGAAACATGGTTATCACCCAGCTCAATACATTTTTTCTAAGCCCCAGCAGGATCACTGCTGCAAAACAGCTGCATTTGTTACCTCCTTTGGGCTGGAAATTATTATTATTATTATTATTATTATTATTATTATTATTATTATTATTATTAAGCAGGAGGAAGAGGAGGAAGAAAAAGACAAGACGCCAGTGATGTTCAGATCTGACACCCGACCCCTAACCCTTTAAAAGATCTCTTACCTCTTTGCTCCTCTCTGCCTGTGTCTGAACTGGCTGACCCCTCATCCTCACACTCTCCCTCCTTTTGTATTCACCCCCTTCTGGGGAGGAAGGGGGGTAGAGAAGGGGGCCCATTAGGCCAAACAGGGGATAAAATTACCTCTTGTGACGCAATTCTAAACATCTCGGAACTATTTTTAGAAAGCAGGCTTCTAAAAATAGCCTCCTCCCCCCCAGCCCCCAAACCAACAACACAGCCTGTCTGTAATCTGATAGGGGAAGCAATAAAGAGAAGCCTGGCTCTTTAAAACCATCGTGTCATCTCAGCAGGGAATTGGGGTTGGGGGGGTTGCTGCTAGTGGAAGAGGGTTATCATCGTTTTCCTTCCTCTAATCCCACTGATGTGGTTGACGACTGTGACATGATGGCATTGAGGCCCCTTAAGAACTGGCGATGTGGGATTCTCCCAGCAAAAAGCTGAAGGGTATATTAAAGGTGCGATCCTATGCAGGTTTAGACAGAAAAAAGGCCTACAACTCCCAGCATGCCCAGCCAGCCATACTGGCTGGGGCATGCTGGGAGTTGTAGGCCTTTTTCTCTCTCTAGACATGCACAGGATTGCACCCTTAGAGAAGAATCCAAACAATGTGCAACCACTAATGCTATTGAGGTTGAGCGAGTGGAGATCAACTCTTATGCAATATCAATGGCCCTTTGCTAGCGCAATGAGTTTCTTGGGGAAACCGCTGCACTAGCAAGCACTATGGCCGTTGTGTAAGCATTGGTGTCGGATAGCACAACGTCAATGGCACCAGTGGTAGCGCACCGTTGGATCCTAACCTTAGTAAAGACCTAGAGCTTTTTACAGGGCTAGAAAAGCATTTCCGTTACGCTATCTCCATATTCCTTACAACCACCTTGTAAAGTTGGTGAAGATGATTATCCTTCTATGGCAGATGGGGAGCGGAAGCTGAGTAGAGCTGCCCAGAGGAGGTACAGGTGAACTTGTTGTGGGGTGCTCAGAGCATCTCTCATAACACCTTGAGTGTTTCCACTGATTTTTTTCGCTTAGCTAGAGCTCCATCAGATGAGTGTTTTATTGCATGCTCGTTGCTGGGCACTCACGGATTTTCGTGGGTCCCTCTCACAACATCGTCTGCCTCCCACCCATTCTAGCCTTTTTCGCACCACAAAAGAGCACCCCAGTAAGTCTGACTTATGTTTAAAGATGGAACTTGTTGTGTGCAGGAGAAGCGACAGGATCAAAACGGCCCACTGAATGGGCCGCATACACGTTGTTTATAACGAGGGACAAACGTGCGGGCAGAGAAGCAACGGTAAGCAAACGTGATTTCCTTCCTTGTGATGACGCTCCTAGACTTCCAGTCCCCGAATTTCTTATTGGCAGACGTGAGGACCCATGAAAAGTGACTTGCCAAAGGCATCCTGGTGGGTTTGTGGCTGAGGCTGATTACAAACCCATCTATGCCAGTTCATTCAAAGGATGACTTTGGAATTGGTACCAGCAAGCCAGACTAATGGAGTAATCAATTTCCATGTTCAGCTAGTGGTGCAGAACTGTCACATCCAAAGGTCAATTCGAACCTTTTTGAACACAGGTAAAAAAACGGTCCCAAATTAAAATGGCAAAATGTGCATAGGCTGCCAGAAATGGCCCAAGACATTTTTGTACACGTGGCAGATGATCCAAATGGTACCCTCCCACAATGGTACAAATGAAGAAGAAAAGAATAGTACATTCTGTTTGCTGCCCTTTCGTGGTGCCTTTAAATGTGCTATCCTAAGTTCGGCTGACTCACCTCACCTAATGCTAGGGCTGGCGATTGTGGATGAAAGGTGCATGTGGGCTTAATTGGCTGCGTTTCCTAAATCCACTTGGAAGCAGCAATAAGTAAAGGTTTGGGTTCCTCCTTTCACTATTGTTTTTGGGGAACCCAGGCCAGTTAATCACACCTGTGGCATTCAGTCCTCAGAACATAAGCAGTGCCATGCTGGATCAGACCAAGGGTCCATCTAGTCCAGCACTCTGTTCACACAGTGGCCAACCAGCCATCGGCCAGGGATGAACAAGCAGGACATGCTGCAACAGCACCCTCCCACCCATGTTCCCCAGCAACTGGTGCACACAGGCTTACTGCCTCGAACACTGGAGAGAGCACACAACCATCAGGGCTAGTAGCCATTGATTGCCTTTGCCTCCAGGAATTCATCCAACCTCCTTTTAAAGCCATCCAAATTGTTGGCCATCACTACATCTTGTGGTAGTGAGCTCCATAATTTAACTATACGCTGTGTGAAGAAATACTTCCTCTTATTTGTCCTGGATCTCCCACCAATCAGCTTCATGGGAGGACTCCATTGGGTTCTAGTATTTTGAGAGAGGGAGAAAAATGTCTCCCTAACCACATTCTCCATCCCATGCATAATTTTGTACACCTCTATCATGTCTCCCCTGAGCCTCCTTTTTCACAGCTAAACAATCCCAGGTGATGTAACCTTCCCTCCTTGGGGAGATGCTCCAGCCCCTTGATCATTTTAGTTGCCCTTTTCTACACTTTTTCCAGCTCTATAATATCCTTTTTTAGGTGTGGTGACCAGAACTGTACACAGTATTCTAAGTGTCTTTACAGCACTGCACATATCTTCTGGGGACAACTTAGCTTTAATAGGGATGTGGTGGATTCTCTTCCATCTTTTGATTTCTCTTCCACTCAGCTCTAAGATGTATATCTCCAAGAGAGATACTTCTGTCTGGCTCAGGTCCAGTTTGTTGTGTTTAGAGTAGAAAACTGGTGAGAAAAATCCTGTCACTTTCAATAAAACACACACAACAACAACCTTGCTTTGGCTTCCTTCCTTTTCATCCAAATGTTCCTAGTGGGATTCACAGTCTGGCATGGTTTATTTAACAGTGATCAGTAATACCGACTGTAGAGGTTCAGTGTAGGAATTGTAAGTTCTGCAGGAAACCTTGCTGTAGGCTGTGATTACAAGAAACCAGAACAAAGGCTGATCAGCAGCATGTTCTGTAGGCTGGGCAAGATCTTGCTTTGCTTTGGGCTTCACACAGGGCTATGATCGGTATTAATGTCCAAATACCCTCCCGCTAATTCTGCTTCGGGGACTGTGCATCCTTTGCACTTAAGACAACCCAAATTCTGACCTAAGAAAAGCTGAATTCTGCAAGCTGTATAAGTAATGTTGTGTATTATCTGCCCCCTCCCTCTATAAATCATCAGTATTTTGTCTATTGAGCCTTAACTATTGAATTCAGACTCCACACAGGTGTTGGTAACTAACCTGCTTTATTTACAGCCTAGTGCTGGTCGTTTTTCTATATTGGCTCCACCCACTTTGTCTTTGGCCCCACCCACAATTGAAATGCAGCCCCCAAGAGCTTCCCTGAAATTAATTCGGCCCTCGGGCTGAAAGAGGTTCCACACCCCTGGTTTACAGGGTACACAGGTTTTATTTACAAGTTTGTTACAAGTTTAGGGTAGGGGCTGTAGTTCAGTGTGGTAGAGCACGAACTAGAGTTTGGGTTGGCCGTAAGGTGACAGTGAGCTGTTAATTCAACATGAGAAGGTGCTAGGATCTATGTAGGGAAAGTTAAACCCTCCCTTCCATTTCCGGGATTTTGCCATGCGATGGCCTGCTAAACGCAGTCATCACCCAAAAGACAAGCAATTAATGATACGGACAGCAATCTCAAAGTCAACCAAACTTCCAATACCTTAGAAGATCTTGGACCTGGCGGGGTGGGGTTACAACTCAAAACTGAGCTACCGCACCTAAAATGTGGCACTCTTGACAGTGTTTTTTTTTCAAAGAGGCAAGCCACATCCGAATAGTTTTTTGTTTTTTTTACAAGTAGAAAGGAAGCTCACTTGACAACCTCTGGCTCTGGATACGTTTGCAATATCTGTGCCAGAATCTCAGTTTCCTGCATTGGCTTATGTCGGGATCACAAGAGAGCTGCAAATGAACTGGAGATCTGGTTCATTCTGTCACTGCCAATGCGGGGGTCTTTGTCAGTGGGGGTTGCACTGTCTTTGTATTCCGCTGGCCACCCCTTTATTCTTTAATGGTTGATCCAGCCCGGTACTGCTTGCTCTGGTTCACAAATGCTCTTTGGGGTCTCAGGGAGAGGTTATTCCCAGTTCTGCTTCTTCAGGTACTTTCAAGTGAAAATGCCAAGGCTGAATTTGCATCCTTCTGCATGCAACGCAGGGCTAGGAAAGCTGTGGACCTCCACATGTATGACTCCAACTTCCTTCAGCCCCAGCCAGCATGGTCAATGCTGAGGGACGAGGGAGTTTTGGTCCAGCAACATCCGGAGGGCCAACATCTACCCTATGGCAGAATTCCTTAACCTGAACCCCTCCAAAAGTTTGGGACTTCAGCTCCCATCAGCCCCAGCCAGGAAAGCCAATGATCAGGAATTCTGTGAGTGGTAGTCCAAAACATCAGGTTGGGAAAGGCTGTCCTAGGACAGAGGTGTGCAGGAAGTAGGTCTCCAGATGTTTTGTACTTCAATTCTCGGCATTCCTGGCCATTGGCCAGAGGTTTCTACCTTTTGCCACCCCGTTGTAGGGTATCACCTTCTCCCCTCATAAAGCAATGGTCAATGATGCTTTAATAAGACATTTCTACGTGACAACCTTAACCTGGCTTAATAGTCAAATATCACTCCCAAGGCAGTTTAAACCTCCCAGCCCAGCACATCACCATGGAATAAAGAGTGGGACCTCTCCACAACTGAGCTTATCCCCATGGTTATCTACTGTGGATGATGACTGAGACTTCTCCACATCTCAGCTGAGCTGTGGAGAGGTCTGGGTTGCAAAATCCTCTTCAGTGCTCTGCAGTGAAAAGGCTTGAATAACTGATTGGAGATAAGACAGGGCACCCCCACGTAGCACACAAGAAAGGCTCTCCAGTGCCAAGCAGGAAAACTGTGCTCTTATCTCCAATCATCGACCAGAGATAAGAGCACTGGAGAGCCTGGCAGGCTGGATTAAGTGGAGGTCATCTTTTTTACAAATATAGGGTGTGTGATTGGTCATGGTGCCCATTCTGGATGCCCCATTTCCCCATGAAAAATGGGGTGCTGATTGGCTCTGTGGAGCTGGATCAAGACCATATGGGGTAATGAAGCATAGCAATCCATTGGGATGGTTTGCCTCATTCACTGCCTGCATGAATGAATACCAACTGTATTAGGACTATCGGGAAATGTATTGACTATGAGCAATGACCACACATGCTTAGAACATCTTCCTTAGTTCTAAGACAGGCAAAGAAGAGAGAGGACAATGATTCAGAGGAACCCAAGCATGCATCATGTGTTCTTCTTGCAAGTAGAGCTCTCTGGTTGGTCTGAATAGGAGAGGGGCCTTGCCTTCCATGTCTATGCAATCTAGTTGCCTCTGCCTTCAAGTAGGAGGGTGCTATAAATGTGCTCATCTCCTTGTTGGCTTCCCATAATCTGGCATCTGGTTGTTCGCTGCGCAAACAGAATGCTGGGCTAGAAAGCATTTTGCTTTGATCTAGCACAGTTCTTATATTCTTACTGACTGAAAGACATTCTACAGCTATTGTGCGTTTTCATCTTTAACAGATTGTTTCTGGCAGGAAAAGAAAAGATGGTAGTGGTAGGAAAGCACAGGAGAATTACAAACGGAAGATGCCATTGTCTGGAATCCCTGTAAAAATCCATGAATGAGGCACTGCGATTGCACAATAAAAGTCTTGTGTGGAAGCGCCCAAATTCTCTCTGCAGAAGAGCAAGAAAATGAGAAGCGATTGAAAGAAACTAATTAAGAAGATTGTAGAGGTTAATCTGTGTGTGTGGGGAGAAGGTTAATGCATCTGGAAGATATGAGAGAGAAAATATTTCTTTGACAAACAGGTTCTCCCTTGGTGTGGCTGGCTGCAAGAAAAGAGAACAGTGCTAAAATCCTGTAACTGACAGCGTAGCAGCTGAGGAAGAAATAAAATAGGCAATTGTTCAAAACGTAACGGTGGTTCCCTAGAACCTGCAGCATAGACTCAACAGCTCGCATGACAGCAGCAGACAAAACATTTGGTAATGTAAGTGGAACTGTTGCATTTATCTTATTTCTTCAGAAGCTACTAACCAGTCTTTTCCATTTGTGCAAAGAGCACCAGAGAAAAAGCCTTTCTGATTATATGGGTCAAAGAATCCCAGACTGAAGAGTTTAACAGACACCATCAACGGATGCTTAGGAAAGGAAGAGTTTGCTGGAGAAAGGTTGCATCACTGTATATACCCTCCAACGTTCCATAGCTGAAAATAGGGACTCGCTTGTCACACTCCTATTTTCACAGCAAAGAGAACTGCTTGAGCATCTCCACCATTACATATTGGTGACGCTCTACTCTGTCTGCCAGCCTGTTCTCCACTGATTTAAGAGCGAAACAGGGGTTTGTCCATTTGGTTAAAGATGTAAGGTTAGATCCTGACTTAGACATGTATATAGACCCTTTGAAATCAATGGGTCAAGTTAGAGATGACCAACTTAATGTCAGTTTATTTCAATGGATCTACTCCAGGGATGCAGAAATCCACCCCACCTGGTATCCCAATCCAGCCCTCTAGTGTTCCCCAGATACCTGCCACTGAGTGTGTGGTGGCGGTCCCCAGCTTTTGGGAAGCACCCCTCCATCCCAATTCTAAAAGGCTGAAATACCTCTCCTAAGACTTAGTTGCTGGCAGTAAAAGCTCTAAGATAAAATATGCTGTCATTTTGGGCTATGCTCCTTTGGCCCCACCCCTTCCCCTTTGGCTCCACCCACCATTGAAATACAGCCCCTGAGAGCTTCTCCAATATGGAATTCAACCCTTGGATTGAAAGATGTTTTGCATCCCTGATCTACTCTCTGCATAACTAACTTTGGGTCCAATCCGTAGTAATACAATAACACCTGAACAACACATAAATGTCCTACAGTATGCATTTGACACTTCAAACTATTCCCCCATGTGAAATGGCAGGCTGTGTGCTGCATGTTGCCTTAGTGTACATGCATATGCATTTATAGGCATGTGCGCCAGACAGAAGTTGCAACACAACTTGCACCAGCAAGAAGCATTCCACATTCTCTGCTCTTTTCAGAATTATAATTTGATGCAGCCTTATTCTCCGCATGGAGCCCAGTGCGCTGCGGCTTTGCATCTTAATGGAAGAATGTTCGCGTCAAGCTCTCAGTCGTCAATCCATTATCCACCCAAGAGAGCTGTGCCTCTTGGTGCAGGCTGGGGAAATGTGATGACATGGACCAGCTGCACATCAGAGAGCTGCAGGAAACATGTGTTGAAAACCTTCAATTAATTTTTACATAAGATTTTTTTTTAAAAAAATAAATCACACAGATTGGGAGGTTGAAAAACTGCTAAGGATAATCCAGTAAAACTGGGCACAAACTTCTCTGCAGGTTGAGAGGGTCGGTTCTGCACCAGATCCATCGATAACTATCAGTTGATAGGGATGCAGGTTTGATCCTTCTCCAGCGGAGTGTTAACCCTCCTGAATTCTTTTCCAGCAGAGGTCTTTCTCAGTAATTCCCTGCCAATCTTGAACGGTAGAGGCAGATTTATTTTTTTAGATGATGAAGGCGGTGTGAAAAGATAACATAAGAACATGAGAAGTGCCCTGCTGGATCAGACCAAGGGTCCATCTAATCCAGCACTCTGTTCACACAGTGGCCAACCGGCCAGGGATGAACAAGTAGGACATGGTGCCACAGCATCCTCCCACCCACGTTCCCCATCAACTGGTGCACACAGGCTTACTGCCTTGAATACTGGAGATAGCACACAACCATCAGGGCTAGTAGCCATTGATTGCCTTTGCCTCCAGGAATTTATCCAACCCCCCTTTGAAGCCATCCAGATTGTTGGCCATCACTACATCTTGTGGTAGTGAGTTCCACAGGTGGCTGCTCATCTCACCTTGCTTCTGGTAGGCAAGTTCTGCAGGTGTCCCCCCCCCCAAATGTCCGCACAACTTGCTTCAGCAGAAAGCAGCACAAAAGTAGCATGTGTGCACTGTAGGAAGCAAGGGCGCTCAAACCACTTTCACACATCATCAAAATGTACTCCCTGTTGCCTGCTTCCAGATAGAGGGCTCCTATCACTGCCAGTCATTCCTCCCCTGCTGCAAGCAGAATTCACACTGATTTCCACTTCAAGGGGTTTAGAATTGCTGTCCCTCCCCCCCAGTGTGTAGCTCATTGTCTTCTGTAGACACATTGAGCACAATGTAACAGTGAGCAGTATTGTCCCGTTATTCAAACCCTGCATCACCACCACACACTCTTCCCACCTTTTGAAGTAAGTACTTTTCACCATCTTTTAGCACCCTGTGTGTGTGTTGACTTCCTTTTAAAAGTGTAGTTACAGCACAGGCAAGAGGATGGTGGCCTTAATTTCAAGTAAACATGGTTTCTTGTCAGTTCTACAACCGGATGCTGCTCCTTTTCCCAATATTTGTATGGGCACCTTTGATTCATTATTTCTAAATGCTGATTTTTCAAAGGAAGGTAGCAGCTGAAATGAATAAGTTGTGTGTCAGTTTCGCCCCTTTGTCTCCCTTTAAAATATATTCATTAAAAAAGACAGCTCTTGCACTATTGCAGAGTTCCCCATTTCGGCACAGTGAAAGGTTGAATTTAAGATGATAAAATGAGCAACTGTAAAAAGACTGCAGCATTATTGCTAGGTCCTATATGTTTACGCAGAAGTGTGCTGGCGTTTAATGGGATTTCTCCCCTTGTAAGTCTTCGGAGAGGGCAAAGGACTTGCTTTGCAGGGCACAAAACAAACTGGAAACGCACAGCAAACGATGGTGAAAGGAGGCTTCTTGAACATGTCGTCCACCCTCCCCATCCACTCCTCCCACCCTGCTTTAATTGCATTTTCTTGTCCAAACTGGTTGAAAAATTGCACTACTGTTCTCTTCTTTTCCTCCTGACCTAAAAGTTTTGCAGTTAGAAAAAAGATGGATGCAACAGTGAGAAAACACAGGATTGATGTCATCTGAACCCTCCATAAATTCCTGTGAACGAGGCAGAGGGATTTCACAATAAAAGCACCTTAAGAAACAGAGCCGGTGTGCTGCTTTTTAAACTCTGCTTTTTGTGTGTGTGGTTTGGCTGTGTTTTACAGTCTTCGATTGCATGTTGACTGAATTTGATTTTCTATTGCCTTGGGCAAGGATTGGGTGGTTGTTGTTGTTTGCGGGGGGGAGGACATGGGTGCTGTTTTTAACACAAATATTGAATATGTTGTTATATGGAGTAGAGGCAGGGTCTGCAGCAGGAATTCATGATTTTGAAAAAGGGACTTCAGATGTCTTATAGCAGGCTGAGTCATCAAAGACTAGAAAGCTAGCAACTAATTAAAATTTTGTTGTCTTAATGAAGAACTTTGTGCAATCAATCCAACTGCTGCCACTCACAGTGACCACTTGAAGAAAGCAGCCGTGGCCAAAACAGGCGAGGTGGCTGGGATAGGCTTGAGTCTCTCAGAATGCCTGTCTTCGCTCTGTCTACAAGCATCACCTTAGACAGTGGCACTAAATTCACATTGCTGTTTGTTTCATACCTTGAATGGTTTTAAGTTTTGTGAACCACCCAGAGAGCTTCGGCTATTGGGTGGTATAAAAATGCAATAAATAAACAAATAAATAAATAATTGCAACCGGGAATTGTGCCGGAGTTCTATTGCCTCATTTTGAGGAATTATTTTATTTGTTTATTGCATTTCTATACCGCCCAATAGCCTGTATTCATGTTGGCAAAGAGAGAAACTCCATAATTAATCCACGTTGTAATAGGCATCTAATGTTTTGCCACAAATGTGTTTTACTTTGCTTATCCTTTAGCTTCCATTTTCAACCCAAAGAAACAATTGTTAAGTCAAAACAGGACAAGGAGGAATCCTGGCTGTATGTTGTTGGAAGAAACCGAGTTCAAAATGAAGGTATAACAGGGCTACAACTGATTGTCACAGTTGCTTGTGAGGAGTGATCACAGATAAGGCTACTGAAACTGAGCCAGAGACATCTAGTTTGTTCCCTATAGCGCAAACTGAACTCTTGCCAGTGACGAATTTGTGCCACTGAGGCTCAAGGGTATGATGTTGGGATGAGCAGAGGAGTCTACAACTGAGGCAACACATTCCTCTGTACTTAGAAGAGACAATCAAGCACAGCAGGCTTAGCTTGTTCATCAATGTCGTTGCATCAGCAAACCCTGGCTCAGACCTCCTCAAACTAGATCAACTAAGAAGAATTACTTATTAATGTTCTTCAGGAATTGTGTGAGGTAGCGAAGGATTGATCGGGGGAGATGGGGAATGAAAACAGCAAATGTTGGGTGGCAAGCATTCTACAGTCACTTGACCAAAGTCCTTCCAAGAAGAAAACAATCCAAATAACAAAGATTTTTTTTAAAAAAATAAAATGAGGGAGGTGGGTGGGACAGCCCTTGTTATATCTTGTATGGAATAAAGGTTAGTCTGAGGATTAGATTACACACTTGATCAATGGTAGCTGAAAAAGTGAACTGCATTCTATTGGAGATCGAGTGAAGGCAGTATTAATGTTCTCCCTGTCGTGCCTGCTTCTATGATGGTTTAGTCACACATGAAGTTATGAACATGTGAACTAGCACTGTGTGACTGAGCTTTGTCCTTCAGTTATTTTTCAGCATGGCAATGCCTGCACCAGAGCCCGTTTGGTCTCATTTGTCTCCTCCATTCACACGCACACTTCTCAGCATAGTTGTGAATATCCACAGACATCCACAATAGATATTTACTGCATTGCCAATAATACTAGGCCTTTCTAGTGTTGCTGTGAGTATAAGGCCAATTGCTTTCATGCATCACAGATAAGCCAAACAGAACACAATGCTAGGCTGATTCTGTGATATACGAAAGGAACCTCAGCGGAAAAGCAAGCGCACGTATGCACCCCACCTCCTAGTGCTTTGTGCAGTCCATGGGTTTCTGATAAAATCTCGAGATGCTAAGCTTTAGTTTTTAAAAGTGGCATCTAGCTCTCATAGATGCACAAAAAACAAGAAGGCCAATACATCTGGGTGATACAGGAAGCAAAAATATGAACGTCTCATCTCCCCATCTCAAACCGCGTAATTTAATGCTGGGTTAAATATCCTGTTTGAATATTTGAGGCAGGCAAATTTAAGGCACTTGAGTTATCTTGGCTAGCTGTGAAAACCTTGTTTAATAAGAGTAATGATGAAGCCCAATTTAATAAATAATACGCAGCATTTATATAGCACGTCTGAATATGCAAAACACTTGTTTTATCTTGTAATCCTTACAACATCCCTGTGAAGCAGGAAAGTAGTACTCCTATATTTCAGAGTGGGGGGTGTATGTGTGTGAAGCTGAAAGAGCGGCTTGCCTAAGGCTACCTACCGGGTCCATGGGCAGGGCAAGTTGTGAATTGGCGACTTCCTAGCTCAGGCCCTTAGCCACTCAACTACACCAGTTCTCCAATTTCAGCCTCAATCAGTGGTTTCCACCCCCTGCACCCCCGACCCCTTGTATGGGTCCACCACATGCCCTCCAACCACACAAAGCACTGACGCACAAGTTTACCAGTTTGGCTTTACCCCACCCCAGTATTTATAAATTCAGAACTGCTGCTTGTACATCAAACTGGGCAGAAGGATTTTGGATCTTGCGTTGAGCCTTCCTGCAACAGGAAAAGTTTCTGTTCTACTCAGTCTTACAAGACGTTGGATGGCCGCTCCTTGCCTAGCCAGGGAGAGTCATCACCCCCTTCCAGTAGAGACTCTGACCTCACAGAAGTCTGCACTACTGTAAAGGCAACGAGTGCTTGAATATCATATACGGAGTTCCTCTCGATGCCCACCGGGGAGGGCAAACCCAGATGCTCTAAAATGTGTAAAGACCAGGCATGCTTTTCTGCGCTCACAGCTGAGCAGAGAAAATGGCTTAAGACAGGGCACCCAGTTTAGCCCTTGGGTTAATGGTGAGGGCTAGGCACTCAAAACGGCGGGGGACGTAGAGAAGCTGAGCCTTGACAAGTCCTTGCTTTGTTTGCCTTTGATCGTATATATTATGTGAAGCACATGCTGGTCTTACACCGGTTAGTCCTGAGATTTGTGTTTCTTTTGTTCCTATTAATTCAAGTTGTACTACAGCGATAGATGGACGTAAACTGCAGCTTCCAGCATTGAGCGCAAAAACACACCCGCCTTCCTTCTCTGTAGCGCACGCGCGCCGTCCAATTCTGCGTGCATGCTGCCTTTGGGCCAAGGTCTTGCCAAAGTTATAGCTGGGACGGGTGTGGCAACAGGAAGGGGAAGTCGGGCCCTCCTAGCGCTGGTGAAGAATGCCCCTTTCCTGGACAGGCTAAACATTCATGCACAGTGAGGGAGACGGTAGATGACGTCTGCAAGGAAGGGGCTCACAGGCAGCTGGGAGGGGGAGCAGGAGGCCAGATTATCCATGGGAGGAGAAGATTGGTCGGCTGATGTTGCTGTTTGTTGTCATTGCTGCAAGCTCCCATCTGCAAAGACAATGGACCAAACTTAAATACAGGTGTGAAAACGCATCAGCCAAGACTTCCCAACTATTAAACATGGATTGGGAACCCTGACAAAGGATAGCTCAATGGCAGGGTATGTGCTTTGCATGCAGAAAATCCTAGATTCAGTCCATGATATCCCCAGTTAAAAGGAGATGGTAACAGACGAGAGGAAAGATCTCTGCCAGAAACAACCGGCAGCTCCTCCTGCCAGTCGAGGGTAGAGAATACTGGGCTACATGGACAAATGATCTGACCTGATATAAGGCAGCTTCTTACGCTGTCTCAATGGGCAGAGACACTGAACATCCTTGCAGGTGGACAAACAGCTTACCTGATGTCATGAGGGAGGCAGCTCTGGTCCAGGTTGTACTGGATTACTGCCAGTTTACACAGTGTTTTTAAGCTGGGACCTGGAGAAAGAGAAAGTGTGAGAGAAACTGCCCTTCTGGGAAGACATCCATGAGGAGCAACAAAGGCAAGCCTAATGGTCTGCAAGGGATAGTTTCTACACTGGGACAAGGGGAGAGAAAGCTCAGGTACCTCAACCAGATTTTTAAAAAACCCAGGAGATTGACCCTAGATGAAGCAGCTGCTGAAAGATGACAAGACGATAAAATGCTCACGTACTGAAGTCTAAGATGTACAGGTCCGAGTGATCCATCAGGTCAAATTCATCTCCCATGCCTTCCTCTGGAGATGGACTGTAGGAATCAAAGAGAACCCCGTCAAACGCTAAAAATACACCTAACAAATGTTTTGGACTTGTTCATAGGGCTTCCCTGGATTAAATATTACCTAACAAAGTATAGCTGCTTGTAGCAATGCACTCCCTTTAACCTCTGCTGTTGTTACTACACACCCCAAAACCTATTCCCTTTTTGCTCAAGGAATTCTACCTTGACTTTGCCTGAAACCATTATCTATCCTTTTAACCTACTGGATTATCTCCTTAGCCTCTGCTATATGAATTCCTTCCTTGGGCTTCAGGGACCAGCCTGGCTATTCCTGAATCCCTACAGAGCAAAATTCATGAGACACAACAGCCCATGGGTTAAACAATCCATGGCTTGTCAGGGACAAGCGGGAGAGAGGCATATGAGAAGGCCACAAGCCGGGCATGAATGCAATAGCAACTTCCCATTTGTGTTCTCCAGAAACTGGCATTCAGGGCATGTGGCCACCATGACTAGTAGGCATTGATAGCCTTAGCTCCTGCCCACCACATACAAATGTTCAACTGACTGTTACTCGACCCTAGCTAAATCTATACGAGCTCCAATGAACGACACACACTTCACTTCTGCCGTTTTCTTCACCAATATTGCTGTTTTAAGAGTCCCAATCTCGAGGCAAAAGCTCTGCCTTAAGTCATCCAGGTATGTACGATGAATAATTGTGGAACAAACTAATCTCTGCACGGTGCATTTCTAAGTGGACACAAAGTAATGCCCGGAATAGACAAGGGCAAGGAGACACAGAAAATCCATCAGCTGTGGTTGAAGAAAGTCGAAACCTGAGCATGTAAGAAAGAGGATACTTTGGTGCACGGGCCAGATCTGTTTGTACAAGCATCTGCCCTAGTTGCTTGCTTGGTTTTTGCCGGCTTCTCTTCTTCCCTAGCAAACAAACAAGGCCTCCCCCGGCATTGCCCTCCCAACAGGCAGGGCCGGATGTTCTGGCACCATCTGGAGATTTCATTATCACAGAAGGTCACAGAGACCCCCTCGCAGGCAACCAACTTGGGGGTAGGGTGGAGGGCGGAATCAGATTAAGACTTGGAATTAGATCACTCCACAACACCAGTGACGTCTGACTTCTCCTCTGAAGTTGAAAAGGCTCCTCCTTGTTAGGGAAAATTGCTTTTGAAACCCCCACCACCCCCACCAATCAAATCTAAAAACAGAGAGAGGCATTGTGCAAGGCAGGCACTTTAAACAAATGCATTTTTTAAGTGTTAAGTAACTAAGAGGAAAACATTTCATTAAAAATCAAAATCCAACTAGCCTCTCACGTTGCTGCCTCGCACTAAGATTAAGGCTCAGAAACAGCCCAGATGGGTTATAACTATGGTTCAGCCACCACAAGCCTCTTGGAAACATAAGCAAGCCAATATTCAATGGTCTAGATGGCTGCAACTTTATTGAGGCACCTGAGCTATTTTGAAGGGTGTGTGTGTGTGTGTCTGTTTATGCAGTTTATTACACCTAGCCCATGCACCACTGTGTGATGAATGAAGTGGCCCCAAGAATACAGAAACTGGTTATCCCTGGTTGATTGTTTCTAGATCATCATTCCATTCAATGCTGGGTATAGTACAGGGCCTTGAATATACCACTAGTGGTCTTTAACAAGACAAACTGTGTACTATTCATTTTTATGCTTTAGTTCCTGTCTTTTTGACAGCTTTTAAAGAGAACTCAGTACCCTGGTGTCCAATCCATTACTACAATGGCTTCTTCAGCAGCCAGTAGATCTGTTAGCTTCCATTTGTATACTGCTTACTGTATATATTCAGGTAAATTTGATAAAGTTAGGAATGAGGATGCACATTTTATGTTCTCCAGACCCTCGGGAATCAGCCTTAGAAGAATCAGGCCCTGTCCAGTCAACAACTATAAACTCAATCAAAGGTATAAGGCAGGAGTGGAGGGGCGGGCAGGCAGGCGTTAGATGTATGAGCAACACAGACCAAAGCTACATAATGAATAGAAAGGAGGAGAATGAAATGAACCTCATAACAGGTTTAGATAATTAGCAAATTGGTAGTGGATGGAAGAAAGGTGAAGAGAAAAAGAAGATGGAGAACGCATACAAATCTCCAACTGCAGCTGAGAAACCTAACATGACCTAAATTAGTAGTTAATCAGTACGACTTCGTAAGTGAAGGAAGGTGCTGCTCCTTTGCCTCCCCCTCCCCATTTTTGGCACATCTCCGTTGCAGCGGTGGTGTAGGTGGGAATTTTTCACTCTTTCACTAGAAAACGGAGGAGCGGTTGGTTTGGTTTATTCTCATCATGTGAAGAGAAAGGGTTGGGGCAATCCCAAACCTACTTCATTAGCTTCTTCTGCCTTCTGCCTTGACAGAGGCAGCACCTGTTGCAGAAGGGCGCACGGTCTATCTGGGCTCCAGAGAAAACCCTTTCAAGCATCGCCACAGGGTTGCTGCAGTTTCCCAGCCAGACTAATCTAATCTTATTTCACATCCACTGGGCAGGAAATCCTAATGCACTCCTTATCTTGGCGAAGAAGAAAAGGGCAGTGTCTAGAGTATTATAGACTCTTAACCCTTAAAAGACGTCAGAGTTCAAGGCCAAACTGATTGTTGAAAAAACCAGGCCAGACGTCAGGGTGAACAGCTCCTATGAAGGGATTAGGGCACCTAGTCTTATCAGCCAGGCCCTGGAGCCAGTCAAGCCAGTGGGTCAGATTTGCTGTTTCACACTGCCTGATCAGAGCAGTTTGTGCTGCCTGTAAGGTTATCTAAACATTTTTTATTATTATTATTTTTGCTCAGCTGAAGTTAGACGGAAGGGGGCTCAGCAAGAAAAGGCAGCAAAATCTCACAGGGCTCTCTAGACAGTAAATGCAAGGAAGGCCACTAACTTAATTTGAACCCGGATTAATTTTATTTGGTTGCAACCACTGCACGCCTTGTTCACAAGAGGCAACAGTATACATACAACAGTCCTAGGTTCATAGCTTCGGCTACTGAGCGGTATAAAAATGTAATAAATAAATAAAATAAATAGAAATCAGGAAACAGGGAGATTAAAAGCATCCTGACATGTTCAATACTATACTGCTGTCGGTTTGAAGGATCCAACAGACAGCAGTATAGTTCTTCTAGCAGCTTCCATCAACTCTACGTAATCCCTGCGCCTAACAGACTTCTTTTGCTGAAGTACTAACAGTCTTCTTTTGTCGAGAGCTCCAGCTATTGGGCGGTATAGAAATGGAATAAATAAATAAATAAATAAATAAATAAATAAATACTGCATATGGTAAAACACTGAGACCTTGGGAATGAGGTCCCCAATTTCTATATAGGCACACTGTTCTCGCTGATCGGAAGCAAACATACTGCTTGCACAAGGTCAATTTTAATACAACTGCCTTGACTAATTCCTCTCCATTCTTAACTGTCACATTAAAAACCGAATGTGACAGTGTGAGGCTGGGATTTTCTTTTCTCCTGTTGACAAAGAGGAGAGAGGAAAGCTACAGAGGATCAGCTCCTCCAGTGTAGGAGCCGTTTTGCGATTTCTCTTGCTCGAAACTCAACCAGGCTTCAGACTAGGACACCTGGTTGTGTTTCTAAACAGTTATAAACACGCTTGAACAAGGTTATAAAGCTTTGTGAGACACATGGAAGAGATATTTATTTATGGAGCGGCAGATGGAGGACAAAGCTTTGTGGTCTGAAGATGAACTGTTGGGATACCATTGTGCTCACTGGACAGCATGTTATACTCCGGGGTGGGCAGACTTCGAATTTGTAGGACAAAGCCAGCCAGAGCAGAGATTGTTTTTAATTTTCAATTTTACTTGCTATTTTTAAACTATTGGGAAACAGAGACCCTTTCCAACTTCCTGAAAATCACCCAGAGATTTACAAAGAGATCCTGATCTACTTTCTATCTGCCTCTAACTAGACTCTAACAAAACAACAACAACAACAAAAAACCAGGGTTGAAACATTACTCAGAGGCTGGAAAGGGATAATTTCCAACACCCAAGTTGAAGATGATCTGATAGAAGTATCATTTCCCATTGTGAATTGTCACAGTCTCTGATAAGCAAGTTCTGGAGTTTTCTATACTGCTTCAAAACCTGAAAAACCTATTTGACCACAGAGAGTGGCTGAACCAAAAATAATAACAATAATGTGTTGCTACACTATGGCAAACATCACCTTCATCTCTCTTAAAAGCTAATGTCCTTCTTCAGCTGCAGGCTGCAAACTAGATGTCAAATGTAGGCTATGCAAAATCAGGGAGACAAGGGCTCCTGCAAGTCTGAATAACAGACAGATGAGATTTGGCTCTTTCTGTTTGCTGTGTCCTGCTCCATTTTTGTAATGGATCCAGAGGCTAGCCGGCTATTATTCGTACATTAAAGTTCTCTCTTATCCTTGGCTCTGTGCTGAAATTTTATCTCTTACCTCCTCTACCCCCACCCCCACCCCACTTCCTGGTGACCTGTCGCCTTCAGGACAATACAAGATGCAGGAACCTCTTCATTTACAACAACTTCCTGGAAAACGTCTTATCAAGCCAAACAGCTCCAGAGCATACCTGATAGCTGTTCAGAGGAAGTGAACCCAGCTCTCTCTCCCCCCCCCCCCCCCGCCTCGCTTCTGGCCCTCTTATCCTCACCCTCCACAATAAATACAGTCCTATCAAACCAGCAGAAGTTGTGGGAAGCTGTAGTATGCAATGAAAATTGTTTCCCAAAATTAGATACAAATTGAGCACTTCTAAGTACATCTTTATTCCGGCAATTCAATACTGTTATGAAATTCCCTCTTTTTGATATGCCCACAGTAACATGTTAGCGCTTCACTTAAGATACTACTGTAATTGAAACTAGTACTTATCATTATAAAAAATAATGGATGATTTTTATAACGACAAATTCCATGGTGATATATTACTCCATATTTAGTATTCCATATATTACTCCATAATTCTCCATATTTAGATATGGATGTTATACTTAATGTGGAACATGTATAGCAAGGACACGATTTTTCTGTTTTTGTCTTATTGTCCCTTCTCTCTATTCCTGTATTGTATAATAACACAACCAATAACAGTCTAGCACTGTCATGATTTTAATAGGAAGTTTAAAAACAATTGTGGATATTATTCCCTTCTACGTTAAAAGTGAATTTTGTACTAAAAGTGAATCCTGCACTAATAAAGCATTTAAAAGATGGAATGACTTAATAAAGCTACTTCTTACATCCAAATAGGTTTTGTGCTACATAGAAGGTACAACTGTGAGTACGTGTGTGTGAATGCTAAGACAATTAATTGAAGATTGCGTTGTTTATGACAGAGGTCTGCTTCTCAACAGAACTTCTGGCGGTGGGTGGGGAGAAGGCTGTGGTTGGGTTATTTCTCAGCATCTAAGGATCTGCAGTGCATCTTATTCACCCTGATGCTGTTATAATAAGATATTGACCTGAAATATGTAGATTAGAATACATATGTGTGTGTGTATGTAGGCACTCCGGCTGTGGAATGAGCTCCCTAGAGAGGTCCGCCTGGCGCCTACACTGTACTCTTTTCGTCGCCAGCTGAATATCTTTTTATTTTCTCAGTATTTTAACACTTAATTTTAACTTAAATTTCAATTTTACAGTTCTAACTTTGTATTTTAATCTTATATCAATTTTGCTGTGTGGTTTTATCCTGGTTGTGCTTTTTATACGGTATTTTGTATTTGTGTTTTTAACCTGTTGGTTGTTTTATTATGGTTTTAATGTTTGTGAACCGCCCAGAGAGCTTCGGCTATTGGGCGGTATAAAAATGTAATAAATAAATAAATACATACATAGATGGTGCTATATAAATAAATACATAAATAAATAAATAAATAATAAATAGAGAGAGAGAGAGAGAGAGAGAGAGAAAGAAAGAAAGAAAGAAAGAAAGAAAGAAAGAAAGAAAAGATGCATGAGGCGGAGGAGATGGTGGAGTAATATATGGAGCATTGTGCTTCAGGGAGAGATATTTGACTTGACCTTCTGGTTCTTTCCAATCTCATGAGTTAATGAGTCTGTCTAAATAACATGTAAGATCAGTCTTACTGGGTCAGAACAATGGCTCAGTCCATCAAATCAGATATCCTGCCTCTAACCTTGGATAGTATGATATGCTTCAGAGAAAGAAAGCAACCAGGCCAGGGAAATGATATGGAAAATTGGTCTGTCATTGCTGATCTCAAGTTTCTGACAATCTCAGTTTTTATTAACATATTGAAACTTGGTGATGCCTGAACATCTTGACCGACAAAGCTGATATTCCTAGCTTCTGAGACTTTGTCCCATAAATCCAGTTAGCCTCCTGAGCAACATTTATGTGACAAGGGAGTAAAAAAAGAACAAGATACATTAAGATTAGCACTCATTGCAAATGGACACATTTCCCTTTTAAAATACATTTCCATTTATATCCTCTCCCGGGAGTCACTCATACAAGGGATTGACCAGATCCAAACTTGCTTAGCATCAATCAAGACCATTCACTTTGCACCTGTACAATCCTCTTATTGTTTAATTAGACCAGTTACTAGGTAAGATAGTGGCCACATTTGGATGATGGACCCACACTTCAAAAACCAGGGTTTATGGAGCCATTGATAAGCACTAGAGCTATGCACTCCTCCTTTGCGCCTCCCCTTCTCCAAATGTGCACCAGCTTTGGTGCTAATATCTTGATTTGCACTAATTCAGAGTTCCCTTTTACACCCAAACCAGGGTACTCTGGCTTAATGTTGTTAACGAACTGGGAAAATAAGCCAGGATCCTTACAAAGCCTTGAAAGATCATCTGAACTGGGCCAGTATCTTGTACTGAACTAATGTCTGTTGTTGGGTAATTCAATTTCTCATCAGTCCCGCTTTTAATCAGTGTACATGATTAGCTTATAGATTTGCATCACACCTGGTCACCATCAATAACATCTTTCACACCAGGAAAAAGCCCAAATGGCAAAGGTTTTGTTGCACTCACACACTTCCTTGCTTTGAGCAGCTGGCAAATATCCTGACCACTTCCAGCTGACCTGCATCCTGCTGAGGTCACTGCCAATGTTTGACATCTCAGTGTCTTACTCTAGGATCCCTTCTGTTAGTAGACACCTCAGTTAAATGTAAATTTGTTATAAAGACAAAGGAAATTCTGGCACTCATTTAGGATTTGAAGCTTTGCAGTCACGGATAAGAGTATCAAGCTGCTTCCGGATTCTATATACTTTTCTGGATTGTTTACAATACAGCAAAGATACATTTGTTTTCTTGTTTGCCCTGCACAGCCCACTCTTTTCCTTTTAAGCCACAATATTTTGTTCCTGGGAAAATGCAGTCTTCCCCCAGGGAGTGTAATCATTTCTACTGGGGCTGTTGTGTGAAATGTGGTTCTGCAAGTTGTTCTGCCCTGCTTTTGGGCCTCCCAGGGGCACCTGGGAGGACAGAATGCTGGACGAGATAAAACCTAGAGATAATCTGATTCCACAGGGCTCTTCTTGTGTTCTTAAGTGTCACGGGCACCTACTGGCTGCTGCATGTGATATGTGTTGCGAAGAGCAGAGTTGTGCAGGGAAGTGCAGTTGTTCCTGCTAGCGCTGAGCTTTTCCCTCCCTGCCTTGCCTTGCAAGCCTGCACGAAATCCAAGGTGGAAGCAAAAAAACAGTAGTTGTTCTCTGCATAACCCATCTCAGGTCTCCCCGATTCTGTTCCACTGCCAGTCATCAGAGCATGGGAATAACTGTGCTGCTGCAACTCCCTACAGTAGGCAGGGAGCAACAAGCAGGCAAGACAACTGCGGTCATGACTTTGACCCAGGTGGGCCAGTTGCCTTAAAGGTTCAATAGGAAAAGGTGCGTTTCTCCCTCTACTGCTTTGGAAGACACATCTAATTGTTTTAAGGCCCATGTGTCTGTCTGAAAAGCAGCACACTTACTATCCACCCCACCATCTTGTATATAGAATAGCATACTACAATTGCTGGACTGAGGCTCACAGAAGCATCCCTCAAAGGATTAATTGCACATAACAGAAGCTTTGCTTTTGTGGAAAGTCCGAAGCAGGCAGCGGCACTCACCAAAAGGAGAAGAATGACAACACAGGAAACATTGTCCCATGCGAAGGATACAGATGTCCAGTGTTTATGTTACATATGAACTCCCTGCAGCACACATAACTTTTTAAATAAGGGAGCACTGCCCTCTCTTCAACACACATCTTTATCTCTACAGCACATTTGTACTTTGAAGTCGTGCTGTATGATCCTCTCATTTTTATGGAGGTTATGTTAGCCACTTGACAGATTAGAAGGAGGTAAGCTTGAAGGCCAAATGAAAATTGTTTAATTAGTGATCAGTTTGAGACTGGTTGTTACTGCCTCTGCTAAATCTCAGTGCATTTTTCTAAAGTAAGGGAACTGCAGGAAAGGGGATGTTGGGAGGGCAGAAGGAAAGTCTTCATTCTCTATGTTGAATTTTGCTTCTTGCTTTTGTGAAGTTGAAGGTTTTTCAATGACAAGGATGAAAATCAAGTTTCAGTTGACCCATCCATGAAGACTTACATATAGTAAACTAAACTGCACAGTTCTCATGTTTTTATCATTTTTATAACACCTTCAGTACACTTTTTTTAATATAATCTTTGTCTCAATTCTCACAGCAGCCCTGTGAAGCAGGGCATTAAATAATTCCGTTTTTTTCAGATGAGTTAAGCAGATCTGTAAGACAGAGGGCTAGTTCTTATGATCAAACAGCCCACCATGGCTTATTTAAGCTACGGTGGGCTGCAGGGTGTGCCAGCAGTAATTTTGAATAATCAATGCCTGGCTGTAGTTTGTAGCATGAACCTGGAGTCTGTGGGTTATATAATGGTTAAACAACAGAGCATGGGTTATGTGAAGGTTGTTTAAACTGTGCCTATTCCACGGTCCCCAGATTCACACCACACAACAAGCTGCAACCAGGCAAATCCCGCTTGGCATCTGCAGACTTTTTTGATCATGCGAACCAGGTCAGAGTGACTTGTACAAGGCCACTAAGAGTCTATATAGCTAAACTGGGATTTGAACTCTCATTTCTCAAGTCCATCACTTCTTCTGTTGAACCCACCACAGTGGTTCACAAGTCTGGATATAATTTACAATTTTATACCACATCACAAAATCGACAAATGAGGTGTGCAATCTAGTAGAGTCCACAACTCCAAGTTTAAAAAGGCGGATCTAAGAATCCAATAATCAGAAAGTGGCAGCAGTATGGTCTAGAACCATCCACCTGCCCCCAAGTTTTGGGAAAGTTTTATGAAATCCATAAGCAGGGCAAGCTTTGTTTTGAAAAGATCAATGAATGGTTCGGGAGAGGCAGCAGAAGGAAAAAAGTGGGTGTATATGACTGACCCATACACCTTCTCATTCAGCTTGGAATGTTGTATGGATCAGGGTCATGTGACCAATTCAATGGATTGCATGAATGAGTGAATGAAAATTTGAAACAATTAAAAGCTAAGTAGAGAGCTTAGATAAGGATAAACTGTCTTGAAGTGGGTCTACTTGTGCTGGGCAATTACTCAGGAAGTACAACTAGTGACACTGATTGTCCCGAAATCGGGAATCTACCTAGATCATTTTAAAAGCTGCACTTCATTCTTAGCCTGACATTCATGTTAGCTCTGATCCAACAGCAGCCATATGAGATCCAGTTTCTAACGTAACAGCTTGATGCTAACTTTGCTGTAAAGGATACCTGCACCCCATATTCAACTCTCTCCCACACATTGCCCTGCCTTTCTATACAGGGCAATACATCACACAGCATTGGAGAGGAAAAGTGCAAAGAACTTGACCAGGAGAGTGTGAATCACCTTCAGAATAAAACAACATGTTCACAAAGCAGGGTGGGCATTGAAGGCAAGTTGTGTGTGTATTTTATCACTCATCAACAGCAATATTTTAGCATTATCTAGCAAGTCCTTAAAGCAGTTACACAAGCACATTTCATAAAGAACTAATCACCACCACTGACATGCTAGAGAACTCCTGTCTCATCAGGGAACAGTTTAGACCAGGCTTCTTGAAACTGGTGTCGTCCAGATGTTTTTGGACTACAATCAGCCCCATCCAGCATGGCCAACGGTTAGGGGTGATGGGACGTTTAGTCCAAAGCATCGGAAGGCACAAGGCTAGGGAAGAATGGTTTAGGGTGAAGTAGCCGAATAGTGGCTTTGGATATTGGTTCTGAGCCAATTCAAACATCAGAGGGACTCAACATGACCTTAGAATGGTCAATGGGGTATGAGGGGTCAGGCTTGCTTTCAGTCCTCATTCAAGGACTCCAAAAGAAGCTTTTTTTTTGCTGCTTAAGACGTTCTTAAAACCTAAGTGAATTTTCAAATCCACAGGAGTCAGAACACTAACAAAGCCAATGTGGTATGCCACTCACCTGGTGCCTCCAAAGAGGATGATCTTGTCCCCTACTCTACAACAGCACTGCCTGCGGCGAGGACATGGCCCTTTCCCTTTGGGATCGATTTTCTTCCAGGTAAAAGAAACTGGAGAAAACATATACACCATGAAAGCTGGATATCTCAAGCAATCCTGGTACAGACAAGCCAAATAGACAAGCTCAAGTTGTAGGAAGGTTACAAACTTAACACACAGAAACAAATATAAGCCCTTCTACTACTCCTCTTCTCCCTCTGTCTTTTTTTTACTCACTTCTCATCAATCAGAACAAAAGGGTAGGTCCCTTGGGAGTATTGCACTCCAGACACCGTATGGATTAGTATTTTATTTTGCAGCAGAAATATTTCAACAGCAAGCTGGATCTTACACCATTTTGTGTGGGCAAGGGACTTCGTGCACACGCTTGAGAATTTCTATTTGCAAATGTGAGAAATGTTCAGGGTTTCAAAAAGCATAAAATACCATTTTCCCCACAAAGATCTTTACTTGTACATTAAGTGTTTTATTCCCAATGGAGTAGGGATTTCCTTGTTAAACACAGAAACGTGGGCAACTCACTGAAACTCTTGCTAAGGCTAAACTAATAATGCCAAACAAAGAACAGATACAGAAGAGTAGACATTGAACATCTCTAGCACTTAAGAAGGTGAATACAGATTACGCAACTTCATGTCATGGAAGATGATGTGAAGCAACAGAATGCCAAATTACATCTCCTAAATCAGGGGTAGGCAACTTCAGGGGCTCTGGGGCCAATTTCAACACACCTCCCAGCCTCTTGTGGGCAGCTTGGCAAAACCATAGGTGATTTGCCACCAAATTTTGATGGGAAGTCATGAAGATGGCCTAGAAAGGGCAAATTTAGCTTTAAAACAAGGGGTACACTGATTGTTTTGCCAGTGCTGCAAATTCAGAGGAGTGTGGGGGGGGGCACATTTAAGGCTGGAGGGCCTGCATGTGGTCCATGACCCATGTGTTGCCCACCCCTAAACTAAATAAAAGGAACTCTTCCAAATTCCCTTGTAAGACTAGGAATAGCACAATTCAGGTCCCAACTGTTTTATTTCTGACTTCATTAAAGATAGATCTTCATTGCATAAGGATCCTTGAAAAAAAAACAATACCAATTACTTTGGAAGGCAAAGGAGAAGGTGACAATTATGGAACTCATAAAGGAGAATCCACGAAGCATCTTTTGAAAACATTCTGCAGAAATATGCTTTGCTTGTCTTTTGAGAACTACTATGCAGAGCTGCTGCCATCTGTTGGTAAGTACATAACATGCAGAAGCCATACCCATCAAGACATACCCACAGAGGATTGCCAGCGTCCACTTTAGAGAGTAAAGATGTATAAGTTAAGTTGTGTGAACACAGTAAAGGTAGGAGGAAAAACAGCTGAGTAGATGCTACCCCCTGGAACACACAATGATAAACCTTCCCCAGGAGTGTCATGCCATGGTGTGTGGAGAGGGAGAGAGAGAAATATCTCTCCTATAATACTAGAACTTGGGGTCACCCAATAACATTGAGTGGCAGTTGATTCCAGGCAAACAAAAGGAAGTATTGCTTCATACAACAGAAAAAAGAATGTAAGGAATTCACTTCTTTAAGGTGTGGCAATGGCCGATGCAGGACATGGAATAATAGGCCCAAGTTACAGGAAGCCAGATTCTGGCTGGACGTTAGGAAAAACTTCCTGACTATTAGAGCAGTATGACAATGGAACCAATGACCTAGGGAGGTCATGGGCTCTCCCACACTAGAGAGTGATGCTTTAAGGTAGATTCCTGCATTGAGTAGGGGGTTGGACTTGATGGCCTCATAGGCCCCTTCCAACAATTCTATGATTCTAGTTTATTATTATTATTATTATTTATTTATATAGTGCCATCAATGTACATGGTGCTGTACAGAGTAAAACAATAAAATAGCAAAACCCTGCCGCATAGGCTTACATTCTAATAAAATCATAATAAACAATAGGAAGGGGAAGAGAATGCACCAAACAGGCACAGGGTAGAGTAAAACTAACAGTATAAAAGTCAGAACAAAATTAAGTTTTAAAAGCTTTAGGAAAAAGAAAAGTTTTTAGATGGTTTAAAAAAGGAAATTAGACAAATTTATGGAGGGCAGATCTATCACTGGTTATTAGTGAGGATGTGGGACCTACAGCTAAATGTTGCAGCATCAAGTGCTTCTGTTCAGTGTTTCAGCCAGCCAGCCATGCCTTCTTCCAATACTACATTCCACTACAGCCCTTTCCTCCCCACCCCTGACAAACAGCATTCTGCAGCCACTGAGCATGTTCAGCCCTGATTGGGCTGGGATTTTTGAGGGGCCCTCTTAGGTTGTTTGTGTAAATATTGTTCTTCAAACCTTGGGGTTCCCCTGAACATGTGAATACCTCCCCTTCTTGTTCCTCAGTGGGCTGGTTTTGTCTACATTTCTACTGCCACTCATCAGCAGAGTTCACTAATAGAGAGAGTGAGAGCCAAATGGAATGTCTAGGTTCAGGGACGGCATTCCATTGAATACTGCGAGGGAAGGGGAGCTGTTGCCTTCTGGCTGGCCACAGTTGACAGTGCTGGACGAAATGGGCCTTACTTTGATCCGGCAGGGCTCTTCTTATGTTTTTACGTTCTGGGGAGGGCAAACCCATTCAGGCAGTTGCCATCGATCCACTGCATGGGGCATTAGCCTAAAACTTTAAGATGTGTCTTTTATTAAAACAGATTATGAAACAAAATACCAAATATGGTTGCATTTAACAATTGCTGTATTTGTTCTTGCCCACCTTCAGAGATTGGATGAGTGGCAACAAAACATTGTATGCGGCGCTGCTGCAGTTATGGAAATATGGATTTGGAGGTGACTTTGTTAGCTTGTCAGGGCACAGTTAAGACAGTTTTATTTTCTGGGGCTTTAATGGTTGATCGCTTTGGTTCTCTTTGCTGCTATTACTTTGAAGGGGATTTTGTAGTTTGAGCTTTAGCTTTATTGTTATGAATGTGATTGTTGAAAGCTGTATTGAAGGGTTTGAAAAACACACATGGAAAGATAGGGTAAAACTATTTTAAATAAATACCCAGATCTCTGGGTGATAGGTCACTAGTAATGTCTTACTGACTGGAAGATTCTAAGTTGTAGATGAGTTTTGCATATTCTAAGTCACTGGTTCAGCTACGATTAGAACTTACTGGCTGAGTCCAAAGCAATACCATTTGCTGTTCTTAGAATTGTTGGAGACTTCTCCTAGAGCCCACCCAAGCTGAGCTGGCCACGCTGGGGAACAGAATGCAACAAACTGGAATTTCCCCTCCCACTGGCTCCAGCTTGCAGCTCAACTGTGGCATAGGAAAAGTCAAGGAGAAGGTGGCAGACAGCTGGCGGAACAACCGAGAAGAACAACTTGAAGAGATGCCAACTACTTTTCAGAAAAGAGAATTCAGGGACTCTAAGTATACGCGCAGAGTACAAGGGTGCTTTAAAATTCTTCTCTCATCCATTTTTAAACTCAATTTTCTGAGGCTGAAAAGCAGTCTTATGAGCTGAAGCACAGAGTCTTGGCTTAGTGAGTTTCTGGCTAAGCAGGGATTTGAAGCTAGATCTCCTAGGACTATCCAATACTTTAATCCATTAAATCTCACTGAAGGGCCAGCATTCCTGTTGGTGATAAAGGAGGGGATGCCAGACAGGTTTTTGCGTTATGACTGAGGCCACTGCTTCATTTTTAGCACTGAGAGTGAGCACAGGAAGAATATCTGTCATGGCCGTGTGCTCATGTGTCTAGCCCCTGAGAAACTAAGCCAGGGAGGGTCCAACCCCTGGAATACACAATCTGGCCATTCCAGCATAAAACTAAATCACTGGAATATTAAATTATCACCTATGAACACTGCCTGGATAAAGCTAGAATCTCCTCACCTCTTTCTCCAAGTTATCAATCACTGACTGATAATGAGCCACACTAAGAGAGCAAACACAAATAAAATGCTCTTAGTGTATAAACAGAATTCTTTCATTCATGGAGGGTAATTTATCCATCAAAGACATGGCCCACAAATCTTGATTTATTGTACAACCCATGTGCTATGTAGCGCACACACCCAGAGTGCCTGGGGCTTTCTGGGGATTGACTGTTTGTGCCAACACTTCCTGACCAGAACAATGTGGCCATCTGTGGACTGAACCTCAAATCATTGTGATAAACTAGGACTTCAGCTAATAGATTGAATCTCACTAGTGGTTACTGATGGAACCTCTATTCCTCTTTCCCCCCCATACACCTGCTGCACATAGGCTTCATACAAAACATACAAGAACTCTTGGGATACGCATGAAAAGCGCTCAATGCATAACTGATCTCAGGTAAGATTTTTTTAAGATTCCTCCAACACCAATAACAGCAAGCAATTTCAATCCAAATACCTGGATCAAATTTCCAAAGATCGTGGAAGTGTCTGTTCAGACGTGCATTGTAGCCACCAAATATATACAGCTCCCCATTGTAGCCAACTGTAGGGGACAGAGAAAAGTCATGTAAAAACATCCAGTTCCATGTCAGTTGTAACTGAAAGGGGTTTGTATTATTCTCTTTGTCCTTCCAGAACAAAGATTGTCTACTTGCTTCAGATTAAGAACCACTTCAGATAGGGGTGGATGGAGGGTGGAGAGAGCAGGATTCGCAATTGACTAACGATTGTTTCCTGTGTTTTTCCATCTTGCCCAAAATTGATCTCTTTGGCATTTCCCTCATGAGAGATGAATAAGACTGATTTTAGATGAGATAGAAAAACATGGGGAAGAGGAAGCTCTAGTGAATGACACTTGCTGATGCCCTGCTCACGGTTGCCTGCTTTCTCCAAAAGCACAGGGCAACCTATGATCTTTCGAAGGCTTTTGCCTGACCTGCCAGCTAGGGCATTTCATTTTATTCAGACCTCAAGCTTCTCATATTCTATGGAGTGTTATAATGGCTTACATGCTGAGTGGCTCCTTCGGCCTTCAGGGAGGAGGGGAGTGGGAGGAGAGTCCAGCCAAGAGTTGGTGTCTGTGTCAAATACTTTGATTCGGTTACAGTAAATCTCATTGTTGGAGTGGAATGGCCCAAAGCGATCTGCTCTTCCCCCAAACACATACATCTTTGTCCCGATTATCGTGGCTGAATGGAAGTCTCTCCAACGAGCTGGCGTGCCCTGAAATAAGAGACTCCTGTTAAGTAAGTCAAAGGGAAATGGAAGTTACTTTAGGAGTGAGAGATGCAAAAGAACAGGTTGCTTATCAGTGACTGCGGTTCTACGAGTGGTCATTTGTGAACTCATTCATATGGGCTATGCGCAAGCGCAGAACAGTCTTTCAGAACGTTCTAGAGCTGAATAGCATTTAGGTGGGAATCCCACCCACCCTCTCTGCACATGCTCTGGAGATGGCTCCCACCTGCCCCTCAGTTCCAAGTCTGCTGCTGCGGAGGAATAAAAGAAAGAGAGGCACTGAAGCGAGGAGGAGGGTGGGTGGTGTGAGTTCACATATGACTACTTGAAGAACCACAGTTACAGGTAAACAACTGTCCTTCTTTATGGTCTCTGTGACTCACATATGTGGGTGACTGAAAAGCAAGAGACTTAACAAAGGAGGGAGATGTCACACCAAAACTGTAAAAGGGGACATCTGCATGGGCCCAAATGTCTATGCAGTAATGTTTGATGAAGGTAGAGGGTTGAGCCCAAGTTACAGAACGGCCTAGTTGTGGAAGTGTAATGCCCCTGAGGAAATCAGCAGAGGATGCTATGGCCCTCATTGAATGGCCATGTTTTTATGGGAGTGAGGGGGAGCTGTGTGAGCTGGTAAGTGAGAAGTATAGCTCACATGACCCATTTGGCAAAGTGATGTGAAGACATGGGGCATCCTTTCTTCGGGGTAGAATGGCATACAAATAGATGACGGAACATTCTAAATGACAATGATGCCGTTAGGGCTCTCCTAACGTGCATAACCCATTGTGTGAGTCACAGAGGGCACGAAGAAGAAGGGGTCATGGTCTGGGTGTTCAACAATTAGGTTGGTTTTAAACCAAGGCAAACAAAAGTTAAACGGGAAGCAGGGTTGCACACAGGACACCAGTACTGACCTTCGTACAGATCAGGCTCCACATCATGTTACTGCTATCCAATTTGTGGATGTCATTTGAAAAACAATCAGCCTGAAAGAAAAAGCAATTTCTAAACTAATGGGCATGTCAACACTAGAAATGCAACTGAATCTAGGGTTCCTAAAGGAGACCTTGGCTACCTTATTCTCCAGAGATGAAAACTCTACAAACTCACAATTTCCCTGTGGAATTAAAATATATTCAGGTGGCTCAAAAAGCAAAGCAGTTGTTCAGTAGTACATTGGTGAATATGCAATTATGAGCCTCATAGGCTTTGCTATAGTTACCTGCCATCATAAAAAACCTCCACTTTACAGACAAGAAGAGAAAGCAATGACATTAAGCAATGACATCATTCACAGTAATATCCGCTGGTTCCAGGGGGCCTGGCTTGAGATGGCAAGAGCTGCCCTTTATGCTCTTTTTTTTTTAAGTGCTGAACGGAAGATGTTCTCATCAAACTCAGCTGGAGTGCTTAAATAGTCACAAAGACAGGCCAGAAAGCCTCAAGCTAAATATTATGAGAGGAATGCACAATTAGCAGCAAACTGTAGAAAATACAATTTTGCTGGCCTTGCTAAAGATTTGTAGGGCTTAAATCTACCAGAGCGATAAAATCTTTTGGGTTGCTGAGCATTCTCTTAAATCCCAAACCATTTCTATTTTGCCTCAATGCCCTGCCTCCTAGGCTCCAATTAATGTTGCAGATCCACTGAAAACTGTCTTAATCATCACATGAGTCAGTCACTGAAAACGCCAGTGAGATTCAACAGAGAGTGTGCTGGACATGGGTTCAGAGCTCTCTTCAGCCACAAACTCATTGGATGTGCCTTTGGTCACTGTCTGTTCCAAATAACTCAGGCCTTAGGATTATCCCAGGCAAATGGAGGGGTCGTTCCTGCCTGCTCCAGGGATCCCCTGAGTGTCATTTGGATGCACAGGGATGATCCTGGGATATAGGCCTGGTCTAGCTATGGCCTTAGTTACCCAACTGGAAAATAGGAATGATGGTCTATTTTGCAGTTATTGCAAGAATAAGTTGGGATGGAAAGCATACTGCACAACTTCAAGGAATTGTTAGTATGATTGCCTTAGGAACCTGAGAGACTGCTTTCTGGTGGTGATTAAGACAAGACCAGATGGCCATCGGACCGGGGCTGGCCTAGTTCATCCTTAAGAACACTTTGTACATTTGTTCCCATGCATAAATTAGTATCTATTAATCTTCTTATCCCAACCCAGGCCATGCTTATGACACAAAGGTATATGCTCACAACTGTCACCTAGCATTTATACCTTGGGTGCAAAACCTCTTTTAGCCCAAAGGCCGAATTCTACTTCAGAGAAGTTGTCGGGGGCCACATACCAGTGGTGGGCAGGGCTGGAGACAAAAGGGCCACACACACCCCTCCCCCAGAAAATGAAAATACCAGCAAGTTTTAGCTTGAAGCTCTTATTATTAGTAACTAAGCTTTAGGAGTAATGACATTTCAAGTCTTTAGAATGGTGAAAAAATTGCACAAAACTCGGAATCAGTGCTTGAGGGAAAGGGGTGTGGCCTTCTGGAGAACCCAGGAGGGTTAGATTGGGATCCCTCGAGGGCTGGATTTGTTCCGCGAGCCTGAGGTTCTGCACTCCAATTTTTACAGCGTGGGTGGATGGAAGGAGGAGGAAGAAAGAAAGCATAGATCCAATGGACGCTATGTGCCAACAAGCTTGACAATAGAGACAATGCTCGAAATGTCAATAGACTAAGGGTGCTTCCAGACGGAGGAGTCCTATTATTAAAAACCAGAAGGTTCTTACTTAATGGATTTTCCTCAATGAGGAAAAAAGAAAGAAGCTGTAGGCATTTTTCTCCTTCTCTCAAAATACTAGAGCCCAATGGGGTCCCTCCCATGAAACTGATTGGTGGGAGATTCAGGACAAATAAAAGGAAGTACTTCTTCACACAGCGCATAGTTAAACTATGGAATTTGTTACCACAAGATGTAGCGATGGCCAACAATTTGGATGGGTTTAAAAGGGGGTTGGATAAATTCCTGGAGGAGAAGGCTACCAATGGCTACTAGCCCTGATGGCTATCTGCCACATCCAGTATTCGAGGCAATAAGCCTGTATGCACTAGTTGCTGGGGAACATGGGTGGGAGGGTGCTGTTGCACCATGTCCTGCTTTGTTGGTCCCTGGCCAACAGCTGGTTGGCCACTGTGTGAACAGAGTGCTGGACTAGATGGACCCTCGATCTGATCCATCATGGCACTTGTGTTCTTCTGGCAAACACTGGAAAGTTACGAATGGAAGACAGTGACGTGTGGAATGAGGCAGTGCGATGGCAAAATAATGGCCTTGGCTGGAAGCACCGTAACATGATTTTTTTTTGCTGACCAGTAAAAACAGTTTGCTCTTTAAATTGAAGATGTCAAGATGAACATAGAAATATTAGCAGTAAGCAGACTTTAGCAATAAAATATGTCTAGCTCTTCAGACCGAGGTACAGACTAATGCGTCAATCGTATGCACTTGGGAATAAACAATCCCACTGAACTCAGCGAAATTTACTTCAGATTATGATGGAAGTTTGGCACTACTATCAGAATGTGAAAACAGGGGTTTACAACAAAACATGTTCAGCCACCTTTAACTTAATTCTCAATTATCTTTAAACATTGTAGCTTGTCGGGCGGGGGGGGGGGGGGAGGAACACACCCAGGATTCCCTTAGAACACCTTGACTAAAATCAGCAGCATTTCCCAAGCAGACCCAAAACACAAATAGCAGACATTTTAGGACAACTTACCAGTTGCTCATATCCGCCAAAGATATACATGCTCTTTCCCAAGACACAAGCTGAATGTCCATCCCTTGCTCCCGGAACCATTCCGGAAACTTTGGGGGTGAACCATTTGTGCGTGCCTAATACGTAAAAAAAGAGATGAGCTGTTACTAGTAGACACAGAATGGAAGGCTCAGGAATGAAAGACTAAAAGGCATAACCCTTGGGAGAAAATCATTCCAAATATGTAGCACGTATCTCTCCTTTTAAGGAGAGAGCTACTTCTTCATGCTGTTCCGCACAAGACAATAGAGCAGGAGGATTTCTGGATTGCAGCTCCTGAAATATTCTCCAAAGCCACTGTTCACATCCTGTGTGGTTTCTGTATTACCAATACAAACTTATGCCATAAGGAATGCTTGCAACCTTTTGGAAAGTTATTAAGCTTTTCACAGTCTATGAAAATTATTCTTCAGGGAGCATAATATGAATATTTAACATAGAAGAGCACTGCAATAGTTAAACAGACACCTGTCCTGGAAGCCCAGAAGAAGAAGGGGGGAAGTACAGACAATCCTTGGAGCAGCAGGAGATTCCCTAACTCCAGTCGTCAGTCAGCTTCAGTGCTTATTCCAAGAAGCAGCAATAGAGTCGCCTGCTCAAAATCCTCCCAGCACCAGGAACCTTTCACAACCTGGCTTTCATCCATAGCCATATACCCCGACTAACTCAAGCTGCACTCCAGCCCAGTGCAAGGTCAACGTAAACCCCGGTGAGATGATTAGCACAAAGGGAAAGTGAGCCCTGTTCCTAGTGGGATGCTTGCCATGCTTGGATTTCTAAATCCAGCCATGTGTTATCCATAAAGACCTCAGCCAAGAGCAACACATGAAACTAGAGACTGAAGTGCACTGGGTGACATCTAATCTAGATGGCATTTGCAAGCCAGCGAAGGACAATGCCCTGCAGAAGAGCCTCGGGGCTTTGTCTGGCCTGAAGTGACTCATTCAAGAGGGCTTCCACTTTTTCCCTTGAGAGGGGGAGGATTAGTACACTTGCTTTCCAGGGATGGTAGGAAATGGCACAAGCAAACACATGTAAGGCTGCCTAGGATTCTGGACAGCAAAAGTTCCTGCACAGGTCTTCAGACACTCCTCACTTACAAGAAGCAGATGCAAAACCAGTCTGGCAGCTATGCAATGCCAGAATATCCAACAAAATTCTATGAGTATCTATTTTTTGCTCTGTACAATGTACTTCAAGCTACTGAGTAAGTAAGTATGTTAAAAGAAATGAAACAGCCTTGCAGCAAGAGAGCCAAGCAAAAGGGGGGGCTTGTTCCATCTTCCAATGTATGGGCAGCTTTGCCAGATATTGGAGTTCTCACTTTTGTCCTTATTATGATTATTTAAAGAGAATGTTCTGTAAAACATTAATATGGGAAAGGTTTCACATACACCTGCTTACTACGATGACACAAGCATACTGACATGATACAGTATGAGGTCTTCCCAGGTTATGACATTAGTCATAGGAATCATTTCTTGGAGCAGCCCCACGATTTATAATGTGAAAATTAGTTTCGGCTCCAGTCAGATGGATCAAACATGGAAAGTAAGTTCTCTCTCTCTCTCTCTCCAATCCTTCCAATAGGATTCTCCTGAATTCACTCTTTCTATGCATATTGCTTTAGGTTGCCTTCTGACATCACTTTTCAAGTGAACATATTCATACCTTGAAAAGTATGTAAACATAACTTGGAAAATACTATATTTCTATCTATTTCTCAGAAAAGATACATATTTGGGGGGTTGGCTTTTGAAGTGCACTGACTAAACATGTATGTGTATGTAATCATCCCTATGTTACACTGGTACAAATGCACATCGATTCCGAGGCCAATTCAAGGTGCTGGTTTTAACCTGTAAAGTTAAAATGGCTTCAAACTACAATAACTGACGGAACAGCTCTTGCGACATGAACCTACCCGTACTCTACGCTCAGCATCTAAGGTCCTCCCCTGGGTGCCTACTCCAAAGGAAGCTCGGAAGACAGCAACAAGGAAGAGGACCTTCTCAGTGGTGGCCCCCCAATTACAGAATGATCTCCCCGATGGGGCCCGCCTGGCACCAACATTGTTACCTTTTCAGTGCCAGGTTAAGACTTTTCTCTTCTCCCAGGCGTTTGAACAGCATATGTTGAGTTTTATTTGACCCCAGATCTACCTTTGGCTGAGAGCTCAACGTTGTTTTTAAATAGGCATTATCTTTGTATATTGTCTGTTTTTGTGTTTTTAAATTTTGTATATCGATTTTTAATGTTTAATGTTTAAATCTTTTGTAAACTGCCCAGAGAGCTTCGGCTGGGGCAGTATAGAAATGTAATAATAAGAATAAGAATAAGTTTGTAATGGACATGGAAATAATGGGGGAAATGGAAATGAAAAAATAATGGAATGGAAAAAATACTTAATGGAAAAATATTCAATTTAAGTAGTGAAAAATACAGCCAAATTGAAAACTGTCTTTGTCACTTGGCATTGTTTATAGTTTGATGCTGCCACAACCAACCAATATAAATATTACTTTATTGATATTGCTCATATGGGCTTTGTACCAATTCATGAAGCCTATTGGGGATTTGTCCCCAACTTGGTAGTCCATAATTTTGTTCCTTTCCTTTCCCGTTTTTGTAGTGGTTATATAATTGTATTTGATTAATATAGGATATATTTTTATGGTTTGATGCAGTATAGAAAATGCAATATTAAAGTTGTAAAACAACATTGCCAAAAGTACCAACCCTGGCGCTGTTCCAGAGCCAGAGGCTCTATTCCAATCAGAAGGCTTCTCCTTGCCTTTTTCTTTTACAAGGCTTCAGAAACTGCAGCCTGGCTTTTACACACACGCATTACCTTCTGGCCAAGTCTATTGTATTTCATCTCCCTACCTAATCCTCTGCATCCTGCCATTCCCCTAGATTGCTTGCTAAAATTAAACATGCCCTAGGCACGGCCCATCTAAAGAACTGTCTGGCTGGGAATAAGCAGAGCACATATGTTAATGTAACCCGCCCCCAATAATTGATACGCAGATGGAAAAAGTCACAGGTTCAGTCTTCCCAGATACCACCTCCTAATCCTTTCAACATTCTTATCAAAAATCCAGTGAGACATCTGGACATGAAGACACCAGTATTGTTTTTATTGTAACCATAAAGCCCAGAAACAGGGATGAAAAGAGGGCTAGAAGCCAGTGAGATTCAGGAATCTGTTCTCTAAGAAATTCTCACTAAGGTGTTACAGGAGACATCTTGGGAGTCTCTGACTTTTCAATCTCCTCCCTTTCTTTAGTGATCCTAAGTTATTTTGCCTAAGAAATTTAGATATCTAGTA
The DNA here is from genome assembly GCF_023053635.1 of Elgaria multicarinata webbii. Classification (NCBI taxonomy): domain Eukaryota; kingdom Metazoa; phylum Chordata; class Lepidosauria; order Squamata; family Anguidae; genus Elgaria; species Elgaria multicarinata. Next base: position 22,237,280 of record NC_086174.1, on the reverse strand, counting down.
ACACAAACTTAAGACAGGCGTGTTCTTTTATTAACTCATATATTTTCCTCAATGGGCCCATTCATCAGCTAGAACGCTTTTTATTTTGTCTTCCTAATATTTGCCAACTTTTTCTCTTTTATCCAAGTTTTGTTGGCTCAAAGGCCCTCACCAATGCCTGAGTACCCATTACAAGCACTTCTTAACTCTGGACGCTTTCCTGAATTGCTAGTGAGGCTTCCTCCTGCTGCACTCCTTTTGTCACTGCGATCCACTCTACCGCCCATAGTCCTGAATGCCTCTCCCTGTACTCTCAAATTTCTTCCCTATTTGTAGCAACATTCAGGCTCAGTTCACACAACACGCTAGTCAATGCAGTGTGAAAACTCCACTCAACGGTTGAGTTTTTAGGGGGTACTTCTAACTCAACCATTGTGTGCCTGTGAGCTACCATGGAGTTGAGTAAAATCCATTGTGACGTTTGATTAACAGTTGTCCGCCCTCTCTCTTCCCCTGGTCCTCCTGAAAATATCCCATCAGCCATTGCTGCAAAAAAACAATCCTGGCGGCTCTCCTAGAGCAGTACTCCCTCCTTTCACTACTTTTGCGAGGGAACTCTGTAGCCAGTGGGAAAAGTCAGCAAAACGCAACAGAAAACTCCACGGAGCCCTCCACACAACACGCAACACAATGGTTGTGCAGGAACTCTCCTCTGCACAGGGTGGATATTCAGCGTGGAGCGTTTTCCAAAAAAACTCCGTTGTGTAGTTTTCCCTCCAGGCAACACATTTCTTGATTCACGATTTAAACAATCCTGTATGCCTATCCTGGTTGTGCATGTGACTGTGCATACGCATATCAGCCAGCAAACATGGAAACAACCATTGGTGATCAGAAGACTCAGAAGCAATAAACCCCTCCATTTCTCTCAACAATTAGTTTTTTTGCTCATAAAAAATATTTTATTAGATTTATTCCCTGGAGTCTCCCATCCACGTTTCTGATTAAATTTCAGCACTGCTGCAGCATCAGATGCTCCAAGACTGGATCCATGGTTTCCCCTTTTAACATGTGCTTCCTATAAGGACTTTCTTGTCTTGTAAGTCATTTTTTCTTTCTTTCTGCCTGTGTGTCTGGTTTTATTTCTGCTCACTTATTTCCCTCTTTATTTCCCTTGACGCTCCATATCCTCTTCCTGCAGTCTCTGCTTCGTGGGCTGCCCACAGTACAAACAACGTAGTTTCCTTGAAGCAGTAGCCATGAAAGCTGCAAATTGCACAAGTCTCCAGAAATTTGGTGCACTTTAAAAAATAATAATATTAACAAGAAATCAAATATCTTTATCAAGGTGATAATCCATTGGCATAAGCAGGTTCATAGCTGTCATTCCCTGTTTAAACACAGAGGCAGACTGCAACATTTGAGTCCAATGCACATTCAGGAGCATGCAACAGGAAGGGGCGCGGAGGAAGGACAATACTTACTGACGTCAAAGGCATATAGTACATTGCAGGCTCCCTCGGTGTCATTGCGGCCTCCCCAGATGTAGATGGTGTCATCAATGAGCACTGCAGAGTGTCCATATCTCATGTAGGGAACTTCCCTCACATGGTCCCTGCTGTTTGTCCACACTGGTGGCAGCTTGGTCCAGCGCAGAGAGACTAAAAGAAAAGGCCAATAGTGTTACTTGGCTGCCTTGCCCTCACCCATCAGGCTGCTGTGGCTATAAACCAGGGAGAAACTAATTGACATAAACACTTCAGCTGCTCGGCGGATTAACAAGCCATAGAAGAAATCCAACACACACACGCACACACACATTCCTTTTCTGTATACAGGTAGTTAGTGCCCAAATAGGAAAACAATCAAACATGAGAGCATTTGTGAAAAATAAGAAAGGAAAAATAGAACACTGAGAGAATGTGGAAAATATTCATTGAGACAGATTTGTTGCAAATATCCAATGCTTTATAGATGTCGGTGCCAGAAAGAGAGTGCCTGAAGAGAACAGCATTCCCAATTCTTGCTCCATATCAGGAAGGTATATTCACAGGTTCTGAAGGAAAATGAGCACAATTCAGAGAAAATTAAGAGATCTGAATTCCCATTTAGTTTAGCAGTGCACAGTATACAGTTTAAGAACTTTAAGACCCTGTTCAGATGACACACTAAGCCACAGCAGTTAAGCACTTTGAGTTAAACTTTATGACTTTCTGTGTCATGTGAACCATTCCTTACTATGGTGGCTATATAACCATGGTTGAAACATGCTCACTAACCATTTGCTGCAAATGGGTTAGCAGCTTAACCATGGCTTAGTGTATTGTCTGAACAGGCCCACTATAGAGAAGTGGGTGATCAAATGGCAGGTTCAGATATATAAGATAGTGCACATTAGAAAAGGGATTTGACTGTTATTAATTTAAAAAGCAAACCATTTACAATTCTGTTTATTTTCACAACAATGTTGTGAGGTACATTCGGCTGAAATAATTGCCAAAGGTTGGTGTGCTTCAAGGCTGAGTGAGCATCTGAGTCTGGGTCTCCCATATCTGAATCCACCAGTCTGTTAAGTTTAAACCTATTCTACCCCACCAATCACCTTGTAGATCCTATCAGTTTATTTCCCCTCTCTGGATTCTCAGCTGCAACCTGCACATTATATCACATATTTGACCCATTTGCTTTCGTTTGTTCAAAACCACACGATTTGCTATGATACTATACTTTGAATTACGCTTTATGACGATTTAAAAAACAAATATGAGTTTTCCTTGAAAGACAGCAGCAACATGAGACATATCAGATAGAAACATGTCAGAGGATACAAAACAACAGTGCTAGCGTTCATCTTCGAGGAGATCAAAGTTTATCTGCAAATTGACTTGTAACTTTTAAAGACATTTTCACATCAAGAATTTACCATGCCCAGTAAAGTAAGAGGTGTTGTTGTTGTTGCTGACCTAAATTTGCACGTGTGTTAATTCTGGTGCCTGCCTGAATTTACATTCCATTCTGTTTCTCCAGGGAAAATTGTTACGTTGTTTTGTACTAACTGATACAGCTGATTGGTTTGATCAGTTCAAGTGGGATTTATCAAACATAAACAGGGGGATGACGACCTTAGATTACTCATAGATCTGATAGCTTTAAATAGTGATAGAACAAAGCAGGCCAGCATTGTTTCTCTGGACACTGGAAAAGCCTTTGGTAAAATGTATTGTGAATTTTTTTTTTGCTACTTGACTGAATTTGGCTTTCCTTCAGAATTTTTGAAGTGGGTTAGAATTTTATATTCATTTCCAAGAGCTAGAGTTATGACTAATGGGATATTTTTCCCCACTTGAAAGGAACCAGACACGGATGTCCACTTTCTCCTTTGATAATAGATTTATGTTTGGAACCTTTTAAATAGAAGCATTCCTGGATTTTTGCATGATTGTTTAGTATTTAAAATTATTCTTTACGCTGATTATCTTTCATTGTTTATTTATGAATTCCACTTATCTGTGCCAGCATTGATGCAGCTGATTAATACGTTTGATAATTTGTCTGATTATTGAGTTAATTGGTCAAAGTCCAAACTGATGCTAATTAGCGATTCTACATTTTGTAGTGTAGTAGCAGATCAGCAGTTTTGATGATGTCCTAATATTATTGCTTATTTTGGAATACTTATTCCCAGAGATATATCTCAAATGTTTAAGCTTAAATTGAATAAATAGATTAATGAGATTTCTTGATTTTTAGACAGATGGATATTTTTAAAGCTGAGTTTCTGGGGCAATCCCGATCTAAAAATGGGTAAGAAAATGTTTGTGGCAGACATGGACAGATAAGACAATTTTTACTTTGGATCAACTGGTGGGTGCTGCTGAAGCATTTTTGTCATTTTCTACATCACATGCTAATATAACCTGCCAGTTATGTCTGAGTGGCAATACTTGCAATTGCAGCATTTGTTAGTATCTAGGTTTGGCCCAGAAGCTTTTACAGCATCAAAGTCTCTGTCATTATTGAAAGCACTTACTGAGGCTGGTCAGGTAAAGTGACCCATGATCCACGCCTATAAATACTTATTGGTGAATAAATACGATATACAGGGATTTAAGGGGGAATGGAATGGATTGTCCCATTCTGCCTAATCAGTGGATTGCTGCTTTGGCATCTATACCTATCAAATCTATGGATCTTAGGCTGCATCTTATTCAGCAAAAATTCTTGTTTCATGTCTATTGGACTCTGCCAAATCTCCTTAATCAGGGAATGTCTTATTCGGCTAATTGCTGGTACTGAAATGCATCTAATGCTTCTTTTAAAAGTATATTTTGAAAATGTTCAGTATTTGCTTCTTTTGGGAAGGAAGTTATTATACAGATAATTTGTACTGGAACAGTCTTCAATATTCTGCTTCGTGGAAATTAATGAATGGTCAGCATAAATGGATTCTCTGTGCTCTTTTGACAGCTAATATTACAATATTGGAAGGATAAACACTCACCTCCTATAATGCAATGGACTGAGACCCTTACAGTGCTTTCATCTTTTGAACTTGTGGCATATGGACGCCACCTTCAAATGGATACTTATTTGGATATTTGGTCTGTTTTTGTTGAAGATTATGTACAATTGCTGGTAAGTTGTATTTTCACATATACATATTTCATATGTATTCACTGCTTATTAATACATACAAATTTATATGTCTATATTTTAAAAAGATCAAAAAAAAGAAAAAAAGAATTAAACGACACACCTTCAAGCTCTCTTGACAGGCGGTAAGCCTTGTCCTGACTGGTACTATACTGCCATCTTGGCCCTGTGGGGAAGAAGAAAGACCGAGGGGACAGGAGCAGGCCGAGGAAACATTGGGGCCTGCTCCTGTTGGACTCTTCCCTCCCCCCACAGGGCAAACTGCCATCTTGGCCCTGTGGGGAAGAAGAAAGAACAAGGGGACAGGAGCAGACTGAGGAAACATCGGGGCCTGCTCCTGTTGGACTCTTCCCCCACAGGGCAAACTGCCATCTTGGCCCTGTGGGGAAGAAGAAAGAACAAGGGGACAGGAGCAGGCCAAGGAAACATCGGGGCCTGCTCCTGTTGGACTCTTCCCCCACCCTCACAGGGCAAACTGCCATCTTGGCCCTGTGGGGAAGAAGAGGGACCGAGGGGACAGGAGCAGGCCAAGGAAACATCGGGACCTGCTCCTGTTGGACTCTTCCCCCACCCCCACAGGGCAAACTGCCATCTTGGCCCTGTGGGGAAGAAGAAGGACCGAGGGGACAGGAGCAGGCCGAGGAAACATCGGGGCCTGCTCCAGTTGGACTCCCCTCCTTCGGGAGCAGGACAATCCCATCAGCCCTTTTCCCAGTCCACTTAATTTCTCTCTCTCTTTACCTCTTCCCTCCTGAACTCCTTTTTCTTGTGTGTCATGTCTTTATTAGACTGTAAGCCTGAGGGCAGGGACTGTCTTTTTTGCTAAGTGTAAGCCGCTCCAAGAGCCTTTTTTGGCTGAGGAGCGGGGTATAAATATGACAAATAAATAAATAAATAAATATGTATAAAATCCATTCTAAACGTACTGAAGAGTACCCTAAATATTAAGAACTACCATGGAATCTGACCAGCATAGCCAGGGGACAAAAGGCATCTTGGTTTTGACTGCAAGTTGACTAGACCAGTTCCAAACCTAATTTGAACTATTTATTTATTAATTTATTTATTTAAACATTTGTATCCCGCCCTATATCACTAGGATCTCAGGGTGGTGTACAGATAAAATTATAGAACAATACAAAACAATAACTATCCACAGCTAAAACAAATTAAACCTTTAATCAAGCTAAAACCAGTATATTTCAAAGCAGTAAAATCACTTAAAACATTTAAACACTGTGCAAGCTTGATGAATTTAGCCATCATAGGCTTTGTTAAAAAGCCATGTCTTTACTTGGTGCCAGAATAAAGTCAGCATTGGCACCAGTTGGGCCTCCAAGAGGAGGGCATTCCACAGTCGGGGGCGCCACAACTTCCTCATCTTACAAGAAGAAAACGACAGCAAGTTAGAAGTCAGGAAAGGTAGGCAGCAGCTGTTAAGAAGTTATGGAGGCATGAAAGCACTATAAGTAAACCAAATGATGGAATAAAGGCAATCAAGAGACATATTAGACGTGAAACAAATAAATGAACTGTGATTAAGGAGAAATTTATGTGTGCATGCAATCTGAGAGATTACAATTAAAGTATGATGAAGGCTGCTCCATGAATTACACTACTAAATAGTTTTTTGGTTATGGAAGGTATCTAGGTTTTTTTGTGTTGTTTTTTACTAACTTCGACTCTTTAGGAGATGTATACTGCAGTTAAGAATGGCAGGTGTAGAAAAATTTAAGAGGAGCAGGCTATGAAAGATCTGCACTTATTTCAGTGTTCACTGTATAATTCAGTGTTTGGATATTTTTAAATTCTCAGTGGCCTTATCTATGTTTGATGACTAACAAAACACTACTTTGCTATGTTGAACTGATATTCATTAAAATTCAATCAATACAGACAGATATATTTATTATTCTCTTGAAAATTGCAGCTTCTGCTCCTCCCCCCTCCTTTTCAGGTACTTCAAGCCTCCAGCTTGCTGCAGTTTGCAGTTTGCAACTTGAAGAGGAGAAGCAACTTAGCTCTCTGAGAAGCCATTGAGCAACATTGACTAACTGCCATTGTTCTGTTTGAATTGCAGCTTCTGCTCCTCCCCCCTCCTTTTCAGGTACTTCAAGCCTCCAGCTTGCTGCAGTTTGCAGTTTGCAACTTGAAGAGGAGAAGCAACTTAGCTCTCTGAGAAGCCATTGAGCAACATTGACTAACTGCCATTGTTCTGTTTGAATTGCAGCTTCTGCTCCTCCCCCCTCCTTTTCAGGTACTTCAAGCCTCCAGCTTGCTGCAGTTTGCAGTTTGCAACTTGAAGAGGAGAAGCAACTTAGCTCTCTGAGAAGCCATTGAGCAACATTGACTAACTGCCATTGTTCTGTTTGAATTGCAGCTTCTGCTCCTCCCCCCTCCTTTTCAGGTACTTCAAGCCTCCAGCTTGCTGCAGTTTGCAGTTTGCAACTTGAAGAGGAGAAGCAACTTAGCTCTCTGAGAAGCCATTGAGCAACATTGACTAACTGCCATTGTTCTGTTTGAATTGCAGCTTCTGCTCCTCCCCCCTCCTTTTCAGGTACTTCAAGCCTCCAGCTTGCTGCAGTTTGCAGTTTGCAACTTGAAGAGGAGAAGCAACTTAGCTCTCTGAGAAGCCATTGAGCAACATTGACTAACTGCCATTGTTCTGTTTGAATTGCAGCTTCTGCTCCTCCCCCCTCCTTTTCAGGTACTTCAAGCCTCCAGCTTGCTGCAGTTTGCAGTTTGCAACTTGAAGAGGAGAAGCAACTTAGCTCTCTGAGAAGCCATTGAGCAACATTGACTAACTGCCATTGTTCTGTTTGAATTGCAGCTTCTGCTCCTCCCCCCTCCTTTTCAGGTACTTCAAGCCTCCAGCTTGCTGCAGTTTGCAGTTTGCAACTTGAAGAGGAGAAGCAACTTAGCTCTCTGAGAAGCCATTGAGCAACATTGACTAACTGCCATTGTTCTGTTTGAATTGCAGCTTCTGCTCCTCCCCCCTCCTTTTCAGGTACTTCAAGCCTCCAGCTTGCTGCAGTTTGCAGTTTGCAACTTGAAGAGGAGAAGCAACTTAGCTCTCTGAGAAGCCATTGAGCAACATTGACTAACTGCCATTGTTCTGTTTGAATTGCAGCTTCTGCTCCTCCCCCCTCCTTTTCAGGTACTTCAAGCCTCCAGCTTGCTGCAGTTTGCAGTTTGCAACTTGAAGAGGAGAAGCAACTTAGCTCTCTGAGAAGCCATTGAGCAACATTGACTAACTGCCATTGTTCTGTTTGAATTGCAGCTTCTGCTCCTCCCCCCTCCTTTTCAGGTACTTCAAGCCTCCAGCTTGCTGCAGTTTGCAGTTTGCAACTTGAAGAGGAGAAGCAACTTAGCTCTCTGAGAAGCCATTGAGCAACATTGACTAACTGCCATTGTTCTCTTTGAATTGCAGCTTCTGCTCCTCCCCCCTCCTTTTGAGGTACTTCAAGCCTCCAGCTTGCTGCAGTTTGCAGTTTGCAACTTGAAGAGGAGAAGCAACTTAGCTCTCTGAGAAGCCATTGAGCAACATTGACTAACTGCCATTGTTCTGTTTGAATTGCAGCTTCTGCTCCTCCCCCCTCCTTTTCAGGTACTTCAAGCCTCCAGCTTGCTGCAGTTTGCAGTTTGCAACTTGAAGAGGAGAAGCAACTTAGCTCTCTGAGAAGCCATTGAGCAACATTGACTAACTGCCATTGTTCTGTTTGAATTGCAGCTTCTGCTCCTCCCCCCTCCTTTTCAGGTACTTCAAGCCTCCAGCTTGCTGCAGTTTGCAGTTTGCAACTTGAAGAGGAGAAGCAACTTAGCTCTCTGAGAAGCCATTGAGCAACATTGACTAACTGCCATTGTTCTGTTTGAATTGCAGCTTCTGCTCCTCCCCCCCTCCTTTTCAGGTACTTCAAGCCTCCAGCTTGCTGCAGTTTGCAGTTTGCAACTTGAAGAGGAGAAGCAACTTAGCTCTCTGAGAAGCCATTGAGCAACATTGACTAACTGCCATTGTTCTGTTTGAATTGCAGCTTCTGCTCCTCCCCCCCTCCTTTTCAGGTACTTCAAGCCTCCAGCTTGCTGGAGGCGCGAGCACAAGGGCTCTCGGCCTGTGGCTCTCAGCCGTGGGGCGAAGCCGGTCAAGCGGATCCTCTACTCTGGAGGAAAAACCCCAGCCACGGTCCGGTCGCTGCCACTTTCTGATTCAGGTCACGATCTTCTCATTGTCTCCTCTCAGTTCTTTTCTCCTCATATCTGTTCCTTATGGCTCGTTCCAATCTCGTCTCTCCTAACTTAGTTCCTATCCGGTGTCTCCCCTCTTCTCAGCTGCCTTTTTCGTGTTCCTTATGGAACTGTCGCTCTGTTGCTTCTAAGGCCCCTGTCATCCAGGACTTGTTTATCTCTAGGTCTCTCCACCTCCTTGCTCTTACTGAAACCTGGCTTCCTGCCCATGATACTGCCATCTCTGCTGCCCTCTCTCTTGGAGGACTCTCTTTCTCTCACACTAGTCGCCCAGAGGGTCGGGGTGGTGGTGTGGGTCTTTTACTATCTAGTTTGTGCCAGTTCCAGCCTCTTTCCATTCCACCTTCACATTGCTTCTCCTCCTTTGAGGTACATGTGGTGAGGCTCTTCGCTCCACTGCGACTGCGGGTTGCAGTTCTGTACCGCCCCCCAGGCTCGTCCTCAAAATTTATCTCTGATTTTGATTCGTGGCTGTCCTTTTTCCTCTCTGACAACTGTCCTACTCTTATCCTGGGTGATTTCAACATTCATGTGGATGACCCTCAAGATGCTGCAGCTCTACGATTTCGCTCATTATCTTCCTCTTATGATCTTAAGCTTTGGTCTGATGCACCCACACATTCCCTTGGACACTGTCTGGATCTTGTTCTCACTCGGAATTGCTCTGTGTTGGACTTTTCTACTGCTCACTTTCCGCTGTCAGATCATCACCTAGTTTCTTTCAATATTACTCACAATCCTCCTCCTTCACGTCCCGCTTCTCGCTCTTGTCGTGACTTGCAATCTATCAATTATGAGGCTTTTTCCCAGTCTCTAGCCTCCTCCCTTCCTTCTGTCTGTTCGGCTGTCTCCTTGGACTCAGCTGTCTCCTTCTTTAATTCCTCCTTATCTTCAACTCTTGATAATCTTGCTCCATCTACAACTCGGATAGCTCGCCCTTCTCAACCCCAACCGTGGCTCACCTCTTCCCTCCGCTACCTTCGCTCTTGTTCCCGGGCAGCTGAACGCCTTTGGCGTAAGACCAGGGACCGGGCAGACTTTGTCCATTACAAATTTGTACTCTCCTCTTTCTCTTCTGCCATCTCACTGGCCAAACAGCAGTACTGCTCAACGCTGATCCAGTCAAATGCTAGGCATCCTCAGCGGCTCTTTGCATCCTTCAATTCTCTTCTGAAGCCTAATCCGCCATCTCTCCCCGCCTCTCTGTCTGCTAATAACTTTGCCTCTTTTTTCAATGCTAAAATCCAAACTATCCGCTCTGATCTGGCCAGCTCTGCTCCTCTTCCAGTTCCTGTTCCTCATCTGTCAGCTCCTCCTGCAAATTTCTCTGCGTTTCCTTCGGTCTCTGCGGATGAACTGTCTACAATACTGCGCTCTTCGAAGCCTTCCACTTGTTCTCGTGATCCGATTCCTTCTCGCGTCTTTATTAATCTTATTCCTGCTATCCTCCCTTCCTTGCTACATATTATTAATCTTTCTCTGTCCTCTGGTTCATTTCCTTCTGCTTTTAAACATGCTACAGTCTCTCCCATTCTCAAGAAACCTACTCTTGATAGGCTATCTCTATCTAACTACCGACCTGTCTCTTTGTTGCCGTTTGTTTCAAAGATCCTGGAGCGTGCGGTCTACTCTCGCTGTCTTGACTTTCTTTCTAGTAACTCTGCTTTGGATCCATTTCAATCTGGATTCCGTCCTCTGCATTCCACCGAAACAGCCCTTACTAAGATCACCAATGATCTCCTTACTGCCAAGTCTAAAGGCCATTATTCCGTTCTTATTCTCCTTGATCTAACTGCAGCCTTTGACACGGTTGATCATGATCTTCTCTTAGATTCCCTTCATGACCTTGGATTTTGTGGCTCTGTCTATAACTGGTTTGCCTCCTATCTAGCGGGTCGCTCTTTCAGCGTGTTGGCTAATGGCAGCTCGTCTTCCTCCTTTCCCCTTTCAGTAGGGGTTCCGCAAGGCTCGGTGCTTGGCCCGTTGTTGTTTTCCTTATACATGTTGCCCTTGGGCAAGCTTATTCAATCTCATGGCCTCCAATATCATCTGTACGCCGATGATACACAACTATATCTGTCATCTCCGGAACTTTCTCCTGATGTTCACGATCGTATCTCGGCATGTCTTTCAGATATCTCAGCTTGGCTGCTTCATCGTCGCTTGAAACTTAACATGGCAAAGACTGAATTGCTTGTTTTTCCTCCTAAACCTTCTCCTCATCTCTCATTCTCTCTTACTGTCAATGATGTTACGCTTACTCCGGTCAAGGAAGCTCGTAGCCTTGGCTTTATCTTCGACTCCTCGCTCTCCTTTATTCCTCATATTGAGGCAGTAGCTAAATCTTGTCGATTTTTCCTGTATAATATTGCCAGGATTCGATCATTTTTGTCTGTCTCTTCTGCCAAGACGCTTGTTCATGCACTGGTTATTTCACGGTTGGACTACTGCAACCTTCTTCTCTCTGGCCTTCCTTCTTCTCACATCAGTCCGTTGGTTTCTGTTCACCACTCTGCCGCAAAGATCATCTTCTTGGCTCGCCGCTCTGACCATGTTACTCCGCTTCTGAAATCTCTTCATTGGCTTCCAATTCACTTCAGAATCCAATATAAACTTCTCCTGTTAACCTTCAAAGCTTTTCACGGTCTAGCTCCTTCCTATCTCTCCTCTCTCCTCTCACACTATTGCCCCGCTCGTGCTCTTCGCTCCTCTGATGCCATGTTTCTCGCCTGCCCAAGGGCCTCTACTTCCCTTGCTCGACTTCGTCCATTTTCGTCTGCTGCCCCTTACGCCTGGAACGCTCTTCCAGAACATTTGAGAACTACAAGTTCAACCACAGCTTTTAAAGCACAACTAAAAACTTTTCTTTTTCCTAAAGCTTTTAAAACTTGATGTTGTGCAGACTTCTACTGTTACTTTCTACTGTTAGTTTTTCCCTACCCAGTGCCTGCTTACCCTACCCTGTACCTGTTTGCATTCTCTTCCCCTCCTTATTGTTTTACTATGATTTTATTAGATTGTAAGCCTATGCGGCAGGGTCTTGCTATTTACTGTTTTACTCTGTACAGCACCATGTACATTGATGGTGCTATATAAATAAATAATAATAATAAATAATAATAATAAAATGTGTACCTTGCATTTACATACCCTCAAAACTGAGAAATATGCTTCAAGAACATTCTAAAATCATAACCAAACAACCATATGAGAATACCAGCTCCAGAGAGTCTTAGCTGATCTTACCTGCATTAAATACATGAACATCAATCTGTCGCAGAGTCTCATAGTCTTCACCAGAACAGTAGCCGCCAAAAGAGTAGACTTTGTGTCCAACAGCCACAGCAGCGTGGTTTACTCTCCTGGGCCCACCTTCTAAATGCACTGTCCACCGTAACATTCCCTTTTGTGAGTGCTCAGTCCCTCCAAGGTGGGGGTGGGGGCATTAGAGTTTCATGCCCACAGGACTACCAACCATGTTGGTTTGTAGCCACAGATCTCTGCAACAGACAAAGAATACTAATGTTCAATACACGTCACATTAGATCCATTGCAAAATGAATCTGGGTCTTCCTGTGTGCAACAGCTTTCCCAGTGGATAAAGTTTAAATATCCTCTTTGAACATTGAATTACTTTGTTCCTTTTTTTAACACTCTTGAGTGACAGAAAGCAATTATGCTTTCTAGGTATGTTACAGGCTAATAAGTAGAAAGCTAAGGGCACAATATTGAATTAGGGCACAATATTGATATGCAATATGTAACTACTGAAAAAATAGAGAAAAAGTAATATTCACTATGTCTCAACACTTCAGGATGGCGCAAGAGCCAATATTTTCCTTTCTATTCACTATTTCATGCAATATGTATTTAATGACAGCAGTGGTTATGGTAAGAGATGTTCACACTACATCAATCAAAGTTTATTGAATAAGTTTATTGAATAAGTCTTCAGACCATTTCACACACAGTAAACATGTTAAAACAAACAATATATGAATCTAAAAACATAAAACTAACTTTTAAAAAGTCTAAAATTGAAGTAAAAAATATTTAAAAAGATAAAAATACATATACCTTTGAGAAAATGAGTTTTTATGCTCCTATTGAGTCCCCACAAGAATTAAAAGCTGTTACGTGGCTCATTTAATAAGACATTTTTCCTTTTCAGTTTTCCTTAAACAGGCCACCTTAATTGCAAAAAGGGCAACCCTCTGAGTCACAAACTGGTTAGATCTTTGTAAGAGAGAATTCAGCTTGTCCTTAACAACCTCATACAGCCAAGAAATGGAGACAAATAATGTTCCCTACAACTGGAATATAACCAGCATTCCAATAAATAGTGGGCTAGATCTTCCACTTCCGATGCACCACATATGTGGTGCATGTGGTAGTGAGTTCCATAACTTAACTATGCGCTGTGTAAAGGAGTACTTCCTTTTATTTTATAGCACCCACATAGGATGCATTACAGTAGTCTAGTCTGGATGTCACTAATGCATGAATAATTGAGGCCAGGTCCACTTTCTGTAGACAGACTTGTATGCCAGCTGTGACCCTAAATTGATAAGGGACACTCCTAGTTACTGATATTACTTGTGCTTCCATATATAGTCCCAAGTCCAGGAAAATGCCATAGTGATTATACACATCCTGGCAAAATAGGCGTGGTCTTAGTAGACGGGCATTCTAATGTGCAAAGATCCCCTTATATTCTTTTGATCCAGAGCTCTGTGTCAGACTTTTCCTCAAGCACTTGTAAGAGAAAAGCAGGTAGGCTGCTAAAGAAGCATTTTCAAAAATCAATGATTACAGATTTAAACCCACACACATTTTCCAGCTATGCATCTAAAACAGAAGGAAAATCAAGACCTGTCTTCTGCTTTGTGATGAGTGGGAGTTCTTGAAACACTGTCTGAAGACTTAGTGATGTTGGAATCTTTAAGAACTTAAGGGAAAACTTTCTCAAAGTATTTCAGCTATGTAGGTGTTTAAAAAACAACAACAGAATATTCTCTATCTGCTTAGCTGTTCAGCTCCTGCCTGTAGTAACAAACTCTGTACTAATCCAGTTGTTTGGAAATGTCCATAAGACATTTTTTCTGCTTCTAAAGAAGAACAAAGTATTTTCTTTAAGTATATGGCTACTACTGAAGGTCAATAAAGCAACTCAAATCAACTTTCCCTTTCAATATAGCATCAGCCAAAGATAGTTTAAATTAGGTGTGAGATTTAAGCATGAGAAAATGGCAAGACCTTTCAATTTAAATCCCCCCCAAGACGTTCACATAAAATCCAAATCAGATGTTAAAGTTTGAATGCTTTTTCATTAGCTAACAAACTAAAATACAGAAATCCATAAAAGTTAACAAGTGAGAGAATCCAAACATAAAATACATGTGGGGGGGAAATAGGCTAAGAAGTAAAAGAGAGCCAAGAAATTAATCACACTTTTAAAAACAACTGATAAAAAGAAACAGAAAAGATAATAGCATGAGGGGTGAAGCCATCTATTACACATAGAATATTTGCTTGGAGAGAACAAAAAAATGCTCAGTCTGTAAAGTTAGCAATGCAGCAATGACTATGATCGGAATCCCAGGAGGAAAAACTAGTTTGTTCCATAAATTTGTATAAGCAAGCCATTTCTAAATAACGATAAAACCCATTTTCTCAAAGTATTCTATAAGCTTTGCAATACAGGAAATAATGAGGAAGTCTTCAGTTTCCCTAGTCTCTTACATCCAACCAGAGGTTGAATGGAGGTTTGGTGTAGATGTAGAAGCTGCTTAAAGGGAAACATAAGGAAACATAGAACCTGCACACCCGTAATGGGTTTCCTTCAAACAGCTTGCACACCACTTAGCTTTTAACATTTATGCACATAGTTAAATTATGGAACTCACTACCACAAGATGTAGCGACGGCCCTAATTTGGATGGCTTTAAAAGGGAGGTTGGATAAATTCCTGGAGGAGAAGACTATCAATAGCTGCTAGTCCCAATGGCTAAGTGCTACCTCCGGTATCAGAGGCAGTAAACCTATGTACACCAGTTGCTGAGGAACATGGGTAGGAGGGTGCTGTTGCACCTATGTTCTGCCTTTGAGTTGCTGGTTGACAATTGATTGGCCACTGTGTGTAGTGAGTGCTGGACTAGATGGACCCTTGGTCTCATGTAGCATGGCTCTTCTTATGTTCTTACTGTGAGTAGCTTATTAAGCTACTGAGTGAAATTTGACTCACCCCCACACAGCCCCTTGTCTGCTGCAGTCCTCCCGCCTGAGCAGTGGGCGGTGTTTCACCTATGAAGCACTGGAAATTTGCAGGATCAGGACAAAATTTCATACACAGCCTCCCCGAGTCAGGAGGCACCCAATCCACCATCAACCCCCTGCACATTTACTCCGGAGGAGCAAAAATCCCAAGTGCACCAAAAATGGGGAAGTGGCTAGAAAACCTTGGAGGTTTGTAGGATTGGGACCAAACTTCATAGTTTGGTCCCAAACTCTTCTGCACTGCTGGCTTGGTCACTTTAACATGTTCCTAAGTGGTAAGCCAGCAAAGAGCAGAGGGCAGCTGTTTTAACTGCTCTTGCTATGCAGCTCTGTAGCCAGCCAAAATAACCCATGGAGACCGCTACACAACACGATAACCCATACAGGCCATGGGTTATCAGAGTAGATTATTTTGGCCATATAAGCCATCATGGGTTAAAAAAAACCTCCCACCAAATGACACGGTAACCCATGATGGATTCATTAAGTCTGCCAGCCATCATCATGATCTCAATAACAACTAGATTGAGTGTCAAAGGAGCTTGATGACAAGAAGCTGTCCACTGCTCTTTTGTTTTCCAGTGGGCAACCATGTCCACTGGCAGCCAAGAAATCAAATAACAAACTGCAAAGGAATCTGCAATTATAAACTGGCATTGGTTTGCATAACAATCACAACATGTTCACAGCCTGTTAAGAGACCATCACATATGCTAATCAGAACGGTATCACTGGGGGGAAAAAGGTGAAGGGAAAGATACAGCTAGTAAATTCTGTAGTAAAGAATATGAAGTTTCAAATAAATCAGAATTTGTTTCAGAATGTGTATATGTTGGATGTTTTAAATCTCTGTCAAGCTTAGAATACACAAATGCTAGTGCTAGTCCTAGGCAGAGAAATCATCGACCATGGTATTCTTCTGGGCCGCCTTGCTGGGATGGGACTTGGAGGCACTGTTTTACAGTGGTTCCATTCCTTCCTGGAGGGGCGGACCCAAAAGTTTGCAGCTTGGGTGTACTCCTGGATTCAGCCCTGAGCCTCGATGCCCAGGTTTCGGTGGTGGTCAGGAGTGCATTTGCACAGTTAAAGTAGTGCGCCAATTGCGCCCGTTCCTTGAGATGTTGGACTTTGCCAAGGTGACACATGCCTTAGTTACATCTCCATTGGATTACTGTAATGCGCTCTATGTGGGACTGCGTTTGAAGACAGTTTGGAAACTTCCGCTGGTTCAAAGAGCTGCAGCCAGATTGTTGAGCGGGGCTGATTACAGGGAGCATACAACTCCCCTGTTAAAACAGCTTCACTGGCTTCCGGTCTGTTTCTGGGCACAATTCAAAGTGCTGGTTATCGTCTATAAAGCCCTGTATGGCTTGGGTCCAGGTTATCTGAAAGACCGTATTCTCCCATATGAGCCTGTCCATGCTCTGAGATCTTCTGGGGAGGCCTTTTTCTCAGTCCCACCAACATCCCAGGCACGCCTGATGGGAACATGGGAGAGGGCCTTCTCAGTGGCTGCTCCAAGGCTCTGGAACTCCCTTCCCAGGGAGGCTAGGCTGGCTCCCTCTGTGCTACAGTTTCGGAGGCAGGCAAAAACCTTTTTGTTTCAGCAGGCTTTTGGAACTATACTGTGATTAATGTATTGGATTCCCCCTCCCTTTTAATCTGTTAACAGTTTTTTTTTTAATTTTTAACATGTTTTTAATTTTACTGTAGGCTTAATTGTATTTTAACTTTTGTAATTTATATTTATATGTTTTAAGTGTACATGTTTTAACCTGTAAACTGCCTTGAGTCCCAGTACTGGGGAAAAGGCGGGATATAAATAAATATTATAATAATAATAATAATAATAATAATAATAATAATAATAATAATATAATCACTTAGGTGTTTGAAAAGTTTGAAAACTATTGTTCTAGACCAGGGATGGGCAACTTGTGCCCCTCCAGATGTTTTGGCCTACAACTCCCATTATTTCTCACCATGTAAATCACAATGCTCTCTCATGTTCTTCCCACTTCTGATATACTTATTTGCTCAATTTTTTAAACATGGTTAAAATCTGGTTAAACTTTTGATGAAGGTAGAATTGCATTTTCACTGATTTATCCATGAAACAGGTGAAATCAGCAGTGTACTATGGAAAAACAGAGTAGTTCATAGTACTGCACAAAAAGCATTTAATATTTCTCAAACAGCCTCACACAAGTGATTGGATGTTCCACAAATCTACACCAGCAAAGGAAAACCAGCACAAACATACACAGCACAAATATACAGTTTGACTAAGTTGCAACATTTGGAAAGATAATTTATTTGCTGAAGTGTTCAGCAATTTTATCTACAAACAGGAGGTATTACTATTATTTATTCATATAGTGCCATCAGTATCCATGGTACTTTAAAGAGTACAAGAGAATAGGTCTCTGCTCCAGGGAGCTTAAATCTGACACTAGGGAGACAGCAGAGGATGGGGAAGGAAACTGACGAAGAATATGCATTAAATTATAGCTCTGAAAGGAACGAAGACATCAGCCTTAAAAGGTCAAATAAATGAAAAGGATCAACCTAAAATGAGATAAGAACATTTTAAGACTGACTTTTGTCCTTTGAGAAATGACAGCTAAGAAAACCAAGTAAAAACAATAAATAATACCTGAGGGGCTGAGAAGGAGTGTGTCCAACCTAACGTCCATTCCAGAATTGACCAACTAGCCCAGCTTGTTAATTTTGTTCTGTGATCTGATTAAAGAAGCTCCATTTCTACAAACAGTAAAGCAATCCTGCACTCACCATTTCTGAAGTTTATGCAATAATAAAATCCCTACCATGCTGTTGTCTTGGTTCTCCGGGATATGCAACGTGAAAGGCTGTGGTTCCAGCCACATGGTTTAATAGTACTTAAAAATAGCCCCAACTGGCTTGAAGCAGGCCATATAGACTGTTCTATTTCAGGCACATCCCAACTCACTGTTACATCCAGCAGAATAACAATCCAACTCCTTTTCTCACTCCTGACATTTACTCATTCCTTTGCCTATTTATTCTAAGGCAGCAGGAAATGGAAGCTGGTTTCCACACAGCCATAATTAATGGCCTTTCATAATGAGATGCAGCTATGCTAATACTGGACTGATTGCTAGGCAGACTTGAGTCACTATGTGAGTGCTAAAATAAGACAGCAAACTTGTGAATACTTAAGATCTACAAGACACAAAATCTGACAAACAGCCAGAAACTCAGAACCCATCCTCATGTTACTGGTTTCAGATTCAAGATGACTCCTGAAAGTCACTTGCATGCCTCCACATGTGCTCAATTTCACTGTGAAAGAACAATACCTGCAATTTGCTCTCTAGAAGATCCATGTTCAGCAAAATCCCAAAGCAAAAGCCCTGTTAGTCTCTCAAAGCATATTCCAAAATCTTAAAGCAGGAATGGACAACTTGTGTCCCTCCGGATGTTTTGGGCTACAACTCCCACATTACAGTGTAAAACCATTATGTCACTAAATTGTCATGGCAAAGCCTCACCAGCTTCCACCAAAACCTTTGTCCCCTTGTTTTGGGACCAGGATCACAGCTAAACTACTGTCATCTGTAACTACTGGACCTTCTACCCTTGCAAGCCCCTCTACCTCTTTTTTTCCTTTGCCATTGGTGAAGAGTTACAGATTTTCTGATGTCTGACAACACACCCCAGGTGCTTTAATCCTCCTTTCTGATTCAATGTCTCCTCTTTAATGAGATGGAGCAACTGAAGTGACATACCACAAGGAATAGTGACTGCCCATGTCCACTAATAGGAAGACCAGCTGTGAAAAGACAGACTAAACAAAAGGTCATACATCTGATCACTTATGTAAGCTGAGTTAACAAGATACAGCCTACTGAAATGAAAAGGAACCGACTACATTTTACACATCCACCCACCCACACAAAATCTATCCAATTCCAAATTCCCAACCAATGTACTCCAGTGTCCCATCTCAAGCAGCAGCTGACAGTCAAGTGCTCATCCTCCTCAGCTGACCACTTGCAGGTGCCTCAGAACCTTGGGGTATTATCCTCTCTTGCCCTCTGCTTCCTTCCTTTATGCTATGGTCGTTCTGACATCAGAGGGAAGAAAACACTCTAGAATTTCCAAAGGGACAGAAGTGCCCAGATTATCATCCAGGGTTGATTATTGCTATGCACCGCATAGGGGGATGATCTTGAAAACGGTTCATGAACTTTGGTTTGTTCAAAATATAACAGCCAGGATATTGACTAGTACCGGATGATAAAAACATCCATTGTTCAAATGAAAAGATCTTCACAGGCTTCCAATTTGTTTCTGAATACAATTCAAGATTTTGTTTTGATTAATAAAGGCCTATACAGCTTGGGACCAAGGTATCTGAAGGGCCACCTATTCCCATTTAAGACTTGTGTCAGAGGCTCTGGTGCCAATTCAGAAGTGACAACCAGAGATAGTGCCTTATCAATGAGAAGCCCCTGTTTTGAATGCTCTCTCCAGCAGCACTATATTGGCACTACTTATTGCTTTTGCACCTAGCAAAGGCAACTTTTTTGTTGCAGGTGTTTAAGAGATAATTTTATTTCAGCTGTTAATTCTGTTCTTAGCTATTATTTTTACTACTGCTGTGAATTTTAATTATTTATGTGAACTGCTGGATTTTAAATTGTTTGTATTATATTGTATGCATTGGCTATAAGGCTGCCAGGAAATCATTAAAACAAAAAACAAAACAAAAAGTTCTCCTATAGTCTACAGACAACAGTATATTTTGTGCAAATTAGAGGAAGAATACTTGCCTCCCACCTCATGACATTTTTCTGCATTATAGATCCATTCTATTTAGCTACCTACTGAAAGACCAGTGTGGTGTAGTGGCTAAGGTGTTGGATTGGGAGTCGGGAGATCCAGGTTCTAGTCCCCACTTCGCCATGGAAAACCACTGGGTGACATACTCTCAGCCCAACCTACCTAACAGGGTTGTTGTGAAGATAATATGGAGAGGAGGAGGATTATGTACACCTCCTTGGAGGAAAAAAGGCGGGATATAAATGTAATAAATAAATAAAAATCAAGAGTCTATCAAAAAGCTTCAGTAGGTCCAACTTGTTCCATGTACAGAATCATCTCCTTCCTCTAGCAAAGATCCCAAGAACCTTAGAGAGATGCTTGTTAGATACACGTCTCCAACAGAAACTTTCTATAAACAGAAGTCATAAAGCAAGCCAGAAATTCCATGAACACCACTAGTCATTTGAACAGTAGAGAGGAAATTGCTATAGAAGGGCAGCTCTCACCAATGACAGAAACACAGAAGCAAGAGTTCAACCTCGATTCACCCTTCACCTCTAAAGACATGAGAGGCTCCTGAACTAGCTCCCATTCAAGAGGCAGCTGGACAACCATCTGTCAGGTATGCTTTAAGGTGGATTCTGCATTGAGCAGGGGGTTGGACTTGATGGCTTTGTAGGCCCCTTCCAACTCTACTATTCTATGATCCCACGAAAACCATGATCTTGCAATATAGAAAAATGCAGGCTCCAGCTTAAAAGATTTAAAAGGCAGTGTTATGTGGAAATGCGGCACGGAACTAGGAACCTTGTGCCACATGTATTCTAACTACATGTCCATGAATGGAAGAAACCTTTTTGTTCATGGATGGGACAAGGATCCAATCAAAGATCCCACTGGCAGAAGAGAAGGCAAGTTTTGCAAATTCCCCCCTTCCCCTCAGCCCCCTTTTTTCTAGAGGGGCACCAGGCATCCAGAACAAATATACAGTGGCACAAGAGGCTGCAGCGTGAAGGGGAAATCAGTGAAAGCTGCCTCTCCTCCCTTCCACTGTGAACTCCAGTCAGAAGATACTTGTGCCAGTGGGAGCAAACTCAAGATCTTGGCTCATTGTTCTCAAGTTTAATTAAATTTATTCTAGATGAGCTATTTTAAAAAAACAAAAGAAGAGTACACCCAGACAAGTCTGTTTCTTATTGGGTAGATCTGAAAAATAATCTAGTCCCAATTAAGAATATGTAGAATTGATGCGCAGATGCATTTGCATCATTTGGTTTAGCTGCACTTTATAACTGGCAATTGAATGTATGCACTGACACTACTGCTTTTGCAGATTTATGAAAGTTGTTTGTGGTGCCATACCTCTGATGGCCGACTTAGACATCCAAGCCATCCGTTGATGCTGCAGCCACCAAGTGATGAATACACAAGTTGGCCCTTGAGTTTAAATTGCCATCACCAGGACTTGCTGGCCTCAGTTTTGTCTGAGGAATGTACAAGATCTCTGGACAACTTTAGTCACGTGAAGGAGTATATTTTCTCCAAATTTTGGTGAATGTTAATCTACACTAACAATTTAGAATTAGAGTTATTTGGGATTACAGTACAGTACAGGAAGTTTGTTTTAAAATATATGTAGCAAAAGTGAGTGGGGAAGGGAATGGCACACACTTTTGGCACATACCAATGGAGCTTCTCATCAGTCACACATTGTGTTCACCTTTTAAGTGACTACTGACCTATGGCGGCACAGTTA
Organism: Elgaria multicarinata webbii; assembly: GCF_023053635.1. NCBI lineage: Eukaryota > Metazoa > Chordata > Lepidosauria > Squamata > Anguidae > Elgaria > Elgaria multicarinata. The sequence goes on along the minus strand of NC_086174.1, from coordinate 22,215,565 downwards.
TTACAGATTAAGCCTTTGGTTTATCCCCTTAATCCTCATTCCCAATTAAGTACATATAACTGCATTTGCCCACATTTATCTCTCCTTACCCTTATCACTCCCCGCCCTCTTTCTGTTTTCCCCATTGTTTATTCCAGATTGTAAACTCTTGGAGAGTAGGCAGCCCTATCTATTTTGCCTTTGTTACTCAGTGCCAATAATAAATACATCATCATCATCATCATCATCATCAATAGTAATAAGAAAAAAGACCTTGTGCTCTGTCAGGAATGGGGAAATCATAAAAACAGCCTCTTTAGACCTGTGCATCCAACCTAGTGCTCTCCAGATTTTTTTTAAATGTATAATGCATTTTAAATGGTTTTTAATTGCTGTGAACCACCCAGAGTTTTGGCTACGGGGCGGTATAGAAATATAATAAATGAAATGTTTTGGACTACAACTCTTATCAGCTTTAGCCAGCATGGCCAATGGCCAGGGATGATAAGTGCTGTTGTCCAAAACATCTGGAGAGCACCAGGTTGGGGATTTCTCTCACATATATCCCTAGTGAATACTCAGTGGCCCTAAAAGGGAGTAGCACTTCAGTGTAGAACCTCACTTCCTTTGAATATAGGTTGCCACAAAGAGGAGGGCCAGGATCTCTTCTCGATCATCCCAGTGCATGACATGAAATAATGGGCTCAAGTTACGGGAAGACAGATTCCGGCTGGACATCAGGAAAAACTTCCTGACTGTTAGAGCAGTATGACAATGGAACCAATTAAGGTGGATTCCTGCATTGAGCAGGGGACTTGGTGGCCTTATAGGCCCCTTCCAACTCTACTATTCTGTGATTATACATCCACCTAGAAAGAGAGGTTTGCCTGTTTGAGATGATCAAAGGCACACGTTAAGGCTGTCCTTACTATTAGGCAGAAGCCTCACGCTTTTGATTCAGGAAGACATGAAAGGGCAGCAAACGGTCAGTCATTTAATTTATCATAGCTGCATTTTTACTGCCAGGGGGCGGGAGGTGGGGGGAGAGGCGTTTGTGCCTCCTCAGCTACCAGAAATAACTTGCCCAGCCTTGGATCCTCTACACCTTGAATTGAGAAGGGAGGGAAGGGGTCGCCATTTGCTATTTCCACCTCAGGCAGCAAAATGTCTTGGGCCAGCCCTGCACATAGAACAGGTAATCATAATTCGCATTGCAGTTCAGTTTTAAGGACGGGATAAAGAAGCCCACCTCCTATAAGCGCTTAGCTCGGGGTCCTGAAGGCTCACAGCGGGCGCCTAGCCGGTCACACCCTCAATAAGGTCTCCATGCTCTCTCCCTTCACGGAGGCCTCCCCCTCCAACCACCCCGGCCACGGACGGTTCCGAACACCCAACGCCATCCCGCACAGAAGCATTCCAGCTCCCGGTCTAAACCTCCAACGGACAGCGCCGCCGAGGCGCTCTTGCCCACCTGCCCCGTCCGTCCCCCCACAGCAGGAGCTCTTCGGAAGGAGTCCGACCTCGCTCTGCCACCTCAGCAGCATTACCTGCCTGGGGGAGAGGGAAGCGGGGCCGGCCCGCGGCCCCGAAGGGTCACGCCCGCTCTCCCAGCGCTCTTCCAGGTCTAACGGCCCAGGCAAGTCCCAGCTCTCTCTCCTCAGGCGCTCCAAACCTCTCGTTCCCTCGCACCCATCCAGGCCCGGTCTAAGCCCAGCTTCGGCGCGCAAGCGCAGCGGCATGGGCCCCGCCTATTGGGGGAGCCTGGGAAACGTAGTCTTTACTTGAGCCTCATACAAAAGATGAGGGTGGCTGCTGGGACCCCCGAGCTCCTTGCGAGGAAGGGCAGGGTATAAATCCAATCAAATCAATACATCATCAACAATTTAGGCTCACTGACAACATTTTTAAAAGGTGTATCTCATGAAGTGGACTATAGTCCAGGAAAGCTTATGCCTTAATAAATGTGCTAACTTATAAGGTGCCATAAGACTATGGCATTTTAAAATGGCATTTCGAAAACATCTCTAATGGGCAAAGCAGGAGCAGTATTTTGCAGCAACAAACAAACCCATAAATAAATCTACCATAAATAAATATATTTTGCTATAAAAGAAATAGGTTGCTCTGGTAAATAAGGACATTGGGAGTGCATCAATATGTGGCCTACCAAACTGATCATAGTCCACTGGCTATATATTATGTCCATCATGATTTACAACCTGCCTCATTTTGCAGTCTTAGGCAGGCAACTAAAATAGGGTGCTTATCAGCAAAAAGAAAGCCATGTGGTGTTTTTAAAGCAGCAGTGAGGAAAGGTGTAGCCCTCTAGATGTGGGTGGGCTGCAACTCCCAACAGCTCTATCAAGCATGGCCAAAGGTGAGCAATGATGTGAGTTGTAGTCATAAGAATATTAGAATAAAAGAAAATAAGAAGAGACATGCTGGATCCAGCTGAGGGTCCATCTTGTCCGGCATTGTATTACCACAGTGGCCACCCAGCTGCCTGTGGGAAGCCTTCAAGTAGGAGATGAGTGCAATAGCACCATCCCACTCACAACTGGTAAACAGAGACATACTGCTTCTGACACTGGCAGTACTGATCAGTAGTAGGGTGACCAAATGAAAAGGAGGACAGGGCTCCTGTATCTTTAACAGTTGCATTGAAAAGGGAATTTTTGCAGGTATCATTGGTATATATGGAGAACCTGGTGAAATGTCATCTTCCTCACAACAGTTAAAGCTGCAGGTGCCCTGCCCTCTTTTAAATCTGGTCACTCTAGGATAGCCCCTGCAGCTTTAACTGTTGTGATGAAGAGGGAATTTCACCAGGTTCTCCATATATACAAATGACACCTGCTGAATTGACACCTGCATTTCTATGCTACTGTTAAAGATACAGGAGCCCTGTGCTCCTTTTCATATGGTCACCCTAATCAGTAGCCCATTGATAGCCTTATCCTGCATGAATTTGTCCAATCCCCTTCCAAATCGGCAGGCATCACTACTTCTTGTGGCAATAAATTTTATAGTTAACTATATACTGTCTGAAGAAGTATTTAAGAACATAAGAAGAGCCCTAGTAGATCAGACCAGGGGTCCATCTAGTCCAGCATTCTGTTCACACAGTGGACAATTAGCTGTCGACCAGGAACTCACAAGCAGGACACGGGTACACAAACACCCTTCTGCCCATGTTCCCGGGCAACTGGTGTATATAGGATTACTGCCTACTTCCTTTTGTCTGAATCTCTGGTTTAGCTTCATGGGAAGACATGAAACTGATCGGTGGGAATTGCAGTCCAGTAACATCTGACAGACCTCACGTTCCCCATCTCTGCTTTAAAGTCAGCTAATTCTTTTACTGCATGAGTTATGCTTTTCATTAGATGCAAGCAAAAGGGCAGATATTGATCAGTCTTTTGAAAGCAACTTCATGAATCAAACGTGTGTGTGGTAGTGGGGAGGTTCTAACGTGTTTGTGATCATTCTATATCTCGTGTGGTTTTTATTTCAACGCAAGGAACAATAGCGAGAGTCTGAAAGGTGTGTGTATGTGTGTGAAGAAGGACTGGAGTAAACGACGCTGTAAACCAGCCTTCGCTAAGCTGGCGCCCTCCGGATGTGTTGGGACTGCAGGCTGGCTGGGAATGATGGGAGCAGCAGTCCCAACACATCCGGAGGGCGCCAGCTTGGGGAAGGCTGCGGTAAAGACATCGCCAAACCCGGCGGGAGGTTGTCATAGTTACTGCTCCTCCCATCGCGCTCGGCTATGACGACATCCTCAATGGCCGGGTACGCCTTGTTGTTTCCGGAGGTTGAGCAGGAGAGAACGAGAATCTTGCTTCGGTCTGAGACCGAGAAGGCGGAATTTGACTCGGTGAGGGCAGAAGGAGGGGGTGTTGCGGGGCTGGCGGCGGGGAAGGGCCGGGGAATAGTACCCTTTAGGTCGCCTTATAGCGGGCTATGTAGGAAATGGAGCGAGCAGAGCAGGTGTTGTCGGAAATGGAGGTCTTTGTTGTGGGGACGGATAATAATAATAATAATATAATACTTATTTATTTGTTATCCACCTTAGCATGCCAAGAGCGCTGTCGGTTGCCTAAAAATGCGCGCGCTGTCTCTCCTTTTCTCTCTAGTTGTAATACTACAACAACCATGTAATGTAGGTTTAGGACGGGGCGTTTTCGTTTAGGAACAAAGCGAGTAGTGTGTGTGTGTGTGTGAGTGAGAGAGAGAGAATAATAGAGGTGTAAATAACTGCAGGGATAGGGAAATGTTTGGATAGGAAGATGTTTTTCTCTCCCTGTCACCATACTAGAACCCAATGTAGTCATCCCGTAAAGCTGAATGGTGCCCGTTTCAGGGCAAACCAAAGAATGTACAGCGCAGAGTCAAATGATGGAATTTGCTACTGCAAGAAGTAGTGATGGCCACCAGCCTGGTTGAGAGGAATAGACAAATTTATGAAGGATAAGGCTCTCCGTGGCCTCTAGTCATGATGGCTATATATTGCCTCCAGGACCAGAGATAGTATGCCAGATGCTGGGGGACATGCTGGCAAGTCTCCAATATTCCATTCTTGGGCAAAGTGTTAGGAGCCTGTGGTGGCATCTCAGCTCCAGGGGTTCCTGAATGTAGTGATCAGTCCTTCCCCAAACTGGTACTTCCAGATGTGTTAGATTACAACCCTCACTATCCCCAACTGGCACAACTAATGCGCATGTTGGCTAAGGATGATGGGAGTTGTAGTCTAATACATTTGGAGGACACCAGGGGAAGGCTGATCTAGATTCAGTTTGGCTTCAGGACTGGTTATGGGACAGAGACAGCTTTGGTTGGCACTTTACACTGGGAACTGGACAAAGGGAGTGTGCACCTGTTGGTTCTGTTGGACCCCTCAGTGGCTTTCAGTATCATTGACCGTTATATCCTTGTGAGGCATCTCTCTGGGATGGAACTTGGAGACACTGATTTACAGTGGCTCTGGCCTTTCTTGGAGTGGTGATTTCAGAAGGTGCTGGACGACTCCTCTTTGACATCATGGCCACTGGCCTATGGTATCTTTCAGGGTTCCATCTTTAAAGTTATACGTGAAACCACTGGGAGAGGTAATCTGGAGTTCAGGGGTTCGGTGCAACCAGTATGCTGATGATGCACAACTGTGTCTCTTCTTTCCATCTAAAACTAAGGAAGCTGTTCAAATTCTAAATCAGTGTCTGATTTCCATAATGGAAAGTAATTTGTAATACAAATTGAAGCTTAATCCAGACAAGGCACAAGTATTCCTGGTCACTCAAAAGGCAGATAAGGAAATAGGGATTCAGCCTGTGTTGGATGGGGTTACACTCTCCCTTGAAGTTTGTGTGTACTGGATTCAGCCCTGAACCTGGATGGCCAGGTTTTGGTGGTGGCCAGGAGTGTATTTACATAGCTAAGGCTAGTATACCAACTGCAGCCATTCGTCAAGATGTCGGATCTGGCTACAGTGACACATGTCTAGTAACATCATGTTTGGGCTACTCAGTAGCTGCTACTGTAACAAGCTCTACATGGGATATAGAGGAGAAGGTGGCTTGAACTTAGACCATGTTGGCAGCCCGTGTAAAGATTTTAAAACCAGTGTAAAGATTATGATCTATAAATCCCTACATTACTCGGGACCAGGCTATTAGAAAGACCACATTCTACCTTATGAGCCTGTCTGGGTTTTAAGATCCTTTGGAGAGGACTTTCTCTCTGTTACACCACCACTGGAGCAATACTTAGTGGAAACATGAAAGAGGGTCTTCTTGGTAGCTGCTCCCAGCTCTGGGACTCCCTACCAAGGAAGGCACGGCTAGCTCCTTCTTTATTGCCCTTCTACTGGCAGGCAAAGACATTTTATTCAGGCAGAAGTTTGGGTGTTAAGCTGTCTTATTTACCAAACTAGGTTTTTAACTGGTGGGTGTTTATTTTTTAAATCTATTTTTAGCTAATGTATTTGAACTGAAGTTTTAATTCCGTAAATCTTTATCTGTGCTTATTTTTCTTTGAGCACTATTTTTAGTGGAGGGGTGGGCTAAACGCACATGAGGGGGAGGGTGCTGTTGCGAGGGTGTCTTGCTTCTGGATTTCTCATACACCTCTGGTTTGCTATGGTGGGGACAGAATGCTAGTCTGGATGGGCATTTGGTCTAATCCAGGGCTGGGGAACCTTTTTCAGGGCGAGGGCCGAATTCAGTTTTGGAGATGCTCTCGGGCTGCGTTCCACTGGTGGGCGGGGTCAGGGGCATCGCCAAAAATGCAAACAAATGCCCGCATATTGTAGTTTTAAAACTCTTGTTGCCAGTAACTAAGCCTTAGGAGAAGCAGTCCAACCTTTTACAATGGGGGTGGGTGGGGTGGGAAAAGCTGCACAGAAGCCAGGAAAACATGGAGCGATTGGTGGTTGGGGTTAATGGGGTGGGCCGGAGGGTGGGTGTGTGGAAAATTTCTAGGGAAACTTGAGAGGGCTGGATTTACCATTCCCCACCCCCACCCCGAGGTTCCACACCCCACCCAACATGGCTCTTACATTCTTACCATTATCTTCACCCTTGTTATAATAGCTTTGATTGTCAATCCACCCACTGCTAGGTGTTCTAGGCCGGTTTAGTCTCAACCATGTCCTCTTTAAGTGCTGTTCCTGTTTTTTTCACAGTAGTGAATGGTAGCTGTTCACTCATACAGAAGATGATAAAGGGGTGTATTGGGAGACACTGGGATGTGAGCTAAAACTGCCTGCGAATATCATAGTGCCAGAGGCAAGTTTTATCCCTCCCACCCAGCAGTACAACGTTTTTATTTTGTTCCATACAATGCAGTGTGAGAATTGCATTCTATGGAACTGGGAATTGAGCAAGCTACAGAGGAGTAGCTATTTCAGGTGAATGGACTGAGAAACCAGCCCTCCACTGAAGCTCTAGGAAAGAGGCTGGCTCTCCTTGAAGGAGCTACATTGCTTAGAGAAATAAGTTTGAGACTGGCCAGGATGGTTGGGCTTTGCAGTAGCATGACACAAACGAAAACTGTCCATATAAAACGCCCAAGAGTCCCTGGTGGTTCCATATTGCAATGGTGATGAGCAAGCTGTATTCCTAAAAAACACCTAATTGCTGCTGCTGCTGCTGCTCTTATGGAGTGACAAGCTTCCATAGAAGCTGTGAGTTGCCTGAAAGGTTGCTTGAAATCCCATTGCCCCACATAATGCTAAGCGTGTGTGTGTTAAAGAGAGAGATGTGACTGGTTATGGCTTTAAAGCTGGTGAAGTATAATGGAAGGTCTGGATGGAGGGTAGGCAACCTGGTGCCCTCTAGATATTTTGGACTACAACTCCTTATAAGCCCTGACCACTGGCCATGTTAGCTAGAGCTAATGGGAGTTGGTCCAAAACATTTAGAGGGCACCAGGCTGCCTACGCCTGGTCTGGATGCTTCAATTCATTCATTTCTTACATTTCTATTTCACCCAACAGCCAAAGCTCTCTGGGCAGTTACAAAGATTAAAACCCCAAAAATGTGATACAGTAACAGAATACAAAACCATTAACATACAAAAATATAAAAACAATGTTAAACAATCAGCAGTGCTCTTATCTCCACGAAAGAGCTTGTGTTGCAAATACCCTTTTCCCAGTTTTTCTCAGACAAACCTTTATAAAACTGTTTGCCTTGCAAAGTTCACAGATTTAAGTTCCGTGTTTTCCCCAAAGATCCTGGTGCATGGCCTTGGAGCCAGTGATTACGCGGAGAATGGGCCCAGAGAGGATTTGTCCAAACGAGCACGAAGAGCTGGGACTTCAAGAGACATCTGAAGGAGCTCCTGATCCTGTTGGGGAGTGGAGCAGTGAAGAACCCGAGGAGGAGGAGGAGGAGGAGGGCAGCAATAATGGCTACTTGTACCAACCACTGAACCAAGATCCAGATCAGGGACCACCAGCAGCTGAAGAAATGGTACCCAGCACAGAGCCGGCCCTTGACATCCATGAGCGACTTCAGGTAGCAGTTTTGTTACAAGGATGCGTCCTGGGATTCAGTAGGAGGTGGGGCTACAGAGAGCATCTCATGTGAAGCCTTTGCCTTATGCTTAACCCTTTTCATGGCCTTGTGCACTGCATGCAGGCAATGAGACTGCACCTGCCTGACCCACCTGTGGACAGCGACGAGGAGGAGGGATCTACAGCTCAGAGCAGTCACAGCTCTATCCCTATGGATCCAGGTAACATAACAAAACATTTTTTTAAAAAAAAATACATTCCTGTAGCCTGTAGGGGAAATTGAACTGAAATTTCAGAACTTCAGTGCAGATACCAAGCCCTGCTACACTAAGAACATAAGAGTCATGCTGGATCATACCAAGGGGCCATCTAGGCCAGCATTCTGTTCACACAGTGGCTGCCCAGCTGCCCCAATGGGAGGCCCACAAACCGGACATGAATGCAACGGCACCCTCCTGCCCATGCTTCCCAGCAACTGACGTACGGAGGCATACTGCCTCCAATACTGGAGGTAGCATATAGCCATCAGGACTAGTAACCATTGATAGCTTTATCCTCCATGAATTTGTCCAACCCCCTTTTAAAGACATCAAAATTGGTGGCCATCACTACATCTTGTCCACTTTCTCCCCCCCCCCCCATGCGTAATTCTGTACATCTTTGTCATGTGTCCCCTTACTTGCCTTTCTTCCAAATTAAACAATCCCAGATGTTGTAACGTTTCCTCATAGGGGGGTTGCTCCAGCCCTTCGACCATTTTCGTTGCCCTTTTTCCAACTCTACAATATCCTTTTTTAGGTGTGGCGACCAGAACTGTACACAGTATTTGTCAGTGGGGTTGCACCATAGATTTGAATGAGGGCAGTATGATACACATTCAGGCTGTGTACAAGTTTTACCATTCTACCTATTAAGACCTGTGCTTTTCTAGTTTTGCCATATCCTCTAGGTTTGGGATTTCTTCCATGACACTTACCCACATCCCTATCCTGCTCTTCCTCTAACAAGCTGAAGAAGATAGAGGGTGTTGTTCCATTATTTTCACAATGGCCCTGTTCAGAGGACACCTTAAACCACAGTGAATAAGGCAAAAAGCCTTATTCACCATGGTTAAAGCTGTGGTTTAAGGTGTCTTCTGAACAGGGCCAATAACTCTGTGTGGTAGACTAGGCTGGGCCGGTTCGGACAACACTTTAGGCTCTGTGGTTAGCGAAACTCTGGTTCTCTAGGGTTAGCACTAACCACAAGCTGTGCTGTCGCACACAAAACTTTAAGCCATAGTTAGAGCCACTAACCCTGCTGCAGACAGTCTGACTGTAGTTAGCGAGTGAACAGGATTTAGCAAAATGCATCACACAAGACACCTTAAACCCTGCTGCTTAACTGAAAGCCTTAACCAGCAGGGTTTAAGGTGTCTTCTGGACAGGCTCACTGAGAGATTATCAGCATCAAGACTTGAATTGGGGTCTAAACATGTCTTCTCCTTGCCCAAGACCATTCCTCTGTATCCCACTAGTTGTTGTGCCATTTCTTCCTCCCCATTCTTGCAAACATGATTTTAGAAGTTGGCTGGCTACACTATTTTCAGGCTGCTAACTAGTGTACAGAAACTCTCGGTATCTGTGTTATTTAACCATGGCTGCTTATCTGGGTTGAATAACTATTGTGTATCATCTTGCTTGTAAGCCTTATGGGGCAACAAACTGTCTTTGATTGTCCAATTCCTATTACAAACTTACCATGTCCAATTCCTATTACAAACTTACCATGATCCACAAGTGCATTTCCTGCACACTTTTTCAGTAAATCAGAGCCTCTATCCTGGGTTATTTGCTACGTTGGACAAATGGTCCCTTTCTCCATTCACCGCTTGAGTACTGCATGAATATGGAAACCTCTGGGAAGATACTATGGTTTTGTTTTGTTTTTGATTTGGAGCCGTGTCTGAAACCCTTTGGCTTTCGTTGACTAGAACACGTGGAGTTGGTGAAAAGGACTATGGCTGGGGTGAAGCTCCCCTCGCTGGGTATCCCGGCCTGGGCCAATGAGATCTCGGATGACCAGTGGCAGGACATGGTGCAGCGGACACTGCAAGCCAGACAGAGCGGCGCCAAGCCCGAATGGAAGTGAAGATTGAAGAGCCAATGGTGAACGGCCTGCCCACCGCGGAAACTGCGGAGCATGAAGTGTTGCACTTTAGACGATCTTTCTCTGAACTGGTCAAGTAGATATTTATCTTTCACCAGCATTGGTGCTTTGTGTTCATCTTGTCACACTGAAAACATGGCCTAACTCATCACTCGTTTGTAACGCCCACTCATAGCTACTGGGTGGTGGTGGTGGTGGCTGTAGGCGCGGCCCACACCCATAGGCTGTTTTCCTTGTCTTGGGGAAAAGCCTCTGGAAGAAATCATCAGCCCCTGTGAATTGACCCTTGGACATACATGTGTTAGCCCTGTTATTCTCCCTCTCTCTCTTTCTTCCCGCTATCCATGCGACACATGGGCTAAAGAGCTAAACATGGCCATGAGGTGGAGTCCAGCATGTCATCTTTTCAAGAGATCCATTTTATTTAGTTCTGTACATACAGGGACATCTGTACAAAATCCAACACTGTCATACTATGTAATACTCTACTGAAAATAAAGTACACCATATGTACATAATGAACTGTAAAGCAGCTTAATACTTGTGTCCAGGGAGTGAATGCATCACTTAGTTTTGCTTTTTCCCCTCCTGAGAGGGGGCTATGTAAGAAGTGAAAAGAGTCAGCTCCAACCCTGTCCGCGTCAAACGTAGGGAAGGGAAAAGCAGAAACTGGGACAAACATAAGGGGAGTTTTAAGTAGAGCTGGATTACGGCAGAATGACTGGACACTGTGTGCTTGAGGTGCTCATTTTGGCTTGGGGCGCTTAGTTCTTTCACCCCCGTTCTCACACAGCTTCGCCCACCCGTCGGATACATAGGACACTGGAATGAATTGGCAGCAAACTAAACTTTAATGTTAGGTACCAAACACAAGTTCCCTGACCCCAAACAAAGATTAGACAAGAGGCTATATTTACATCTAAGCCGTACAGCACATGATGCTCATTAACAGCCCTGCTCCGCCCATGCAAAACTGTAACAGGCAGAGAAGTGCTGTGTTGCGTACATGTGGGAATGGAAGTGGAAGAGATTTCCTACAGTCCTTCTCGTTCTTCTCGAGCCCAGCCTCGGGGTGGGGATGGGGAGAGAAAACACAAATAAATAAACTGAATTGCACTTCAGTGTAGAGGAATTGCAAGCCAACTTCTTCCTACCAACAGCTAAGCCGCACCTGAAGACCAGTAGCCAAATACGCAGGTCATCTAGAGAGGCCTGGGTACCTCTTTGATTCTGCCACTGAACTGATAAGCGTATGTTGAAAATAGAACATAACTCCCCCTTCAGTATTGTGGGGTGTTTTAAACTGCCCCTCTGTTGCTTCAAGAGGTTTAGCTGGCCTTGCGAGGGCCTTAATTGTTTGAGAAACTGCACACTAGGCAGTGTATTGAAAACATTTTGGCAGCAGACAGTGGAGGGTTAAGCATCATGTATACCAGAGGTGGGTAACTTGTGTTCCTCCAAATGTTTTGCCTATGACTCCCCATCTGACACAGCCAGGGATGAGGGGAGTTGTAGGCCAAAACATCCAAAGAGCCACAAGCTGCCCACTCTGGATTCAGACAGATAGCAATCTCAATTCCGAGTGCCAGCCCTTATGTAGCCAAAACGGCACCGTCCACAAACAAACCAAGGTTTGCAGAAGTACAAAACATCTGGTTAAAACCCTTTTAAGGTGGAACCCCCAAACCAGCCTAATGAGGACTTGGTGTGCTCAGTGACCACATAATGCTGACTGACGGGGGAGGTGGGCAGGAAACTGGATGGAAAAAGGAAGTGAATGCAATGTCTTACAGAGGAGGACACTGAACAGCAACATTGCACACTGCAACATTTTTCTGCAGGTCCCACTTGGGATGAATGGGCTAGCTGTATTAATAACCAATTATCAGCCATGTCACACTGCTACAAGTGAGCAGCTACATTCCTGTGAAACACTGGTTTGCAGGTTAAGAAAAGCAACTTTTGTGAATAACTGGTGAACCCCTGCCTATCTGAGGTTAACTGTTCAGTCTTCTAAAAGAGGTCACTGAGTAGGTGAGCTGGGGTAGGGCGTCTTCAGTGAGATGCCGGTGCATCCAAGAAATTAAGTTGCATGAACTTAGGACAAAATTGCTCAAGGTGCAGAAGGAATAAAAAGGAGAACAAAACAGGGTTAGGGGAGGTAAGTAGACAAGGCAATATATGGTACAAAGGTTTAAAGAAGGATGAGCAGGAATGTTATGCAGGATGGGAAAAGAACAGGAATGTTATATATAGGCTTACAGTCTGATCCTAAAGGATGCTTTCTCTGATGCCCCATTAATCCACTCATCCAAATATAAATGAGTTTAGGCTTGCCGTAGAGGGCTAGAAACTCAACGAGTTTCCCTAGACAGGATTCCCAAATCTAGAGCAGAGGATCGACAGGCAGACAGTGGTTAAGGAATTGGAATTGATTAGACGTGAGGGTTTTCCCTTTTGTGACATTCTATGATCGAGAGCCATGGCAGCACATTAAACAAATCTCACAATTACTCTTAGGATACTATGTAGCTTAAGGAAAGCCACCTTAATGCTCTCAATTTGTGCACTCCCTAAAAGAAGCCTCTGCTACCTCTCACTCCTGGGCCTGAACAGCTGAAACAAACCAGAACGAATGAGGCCTCATCTATAACAAAGGATTACTGCTGCCTAGATCAGCCCTTCCCAAGAGGTTTTGAATTACAACTCCCAGCATTCCTGACCATTGATCATGCTGGCTGGGGCTGATGGGAATTGAAGTCCAGAACATCCAGAGGCCCCCAAGTTGGGGACGGCTGGTCTAGATAGTAAAGGGCAACCAGCATTTCCTGGATCGTGTAGTTAGGTTCCCCCACCCACCCTGGGTTTCGTTCCCAGTATGCAAAATGCTTAAAGCTGTTTGCGAAAGTGTTCCATAAGCTTTGCTGTTAAGTATTCATTTAGAGTTCTCCAGAGCTTAGAGGCTGACAGCTGAAAGGGAGGATGGCCTAAGTGAGAGAATCTGCTTAAGCATCCACCCTCGTGCCAGTTCTAGCAGAGATAGAGAGAGAGAGAGAGAGAAAACCAGACCATTAAGTGAGGCTTTCATGCAGCAGCTGCATTATTAGCTACTTGGCACATAGATCTACTGCTAATCTGTATCAGGGCAGATGAAGACTACCATGGGGCTGAAAGCATTGCCCAAACTAACGTACCTGGAATTACATCTGGCTGCCACTGCGCCCCAATTTTGGGGTCAGGGGCAGTGCAAATCCTTACCCTTTAGTCATAATTGACCAAAACAACAAGAGTTCTGCAATAGATTAGCCATTTATTCCAAGTGGGGGGTGGGGAGGGGAAGGAAAGAAGGCAGCATATTGTTCCCAAATCTAGCCTGGTCCCCAAGGAACACGCCTGCCTTGATCCCCAAGAAAATGCTCACGCATAGCTTCTGTTATAAGGACCACATGGTTTTGCTGGGTGGTGGGAAACGGTACAGAACAAGTGCTGAGAGGCTGTAGTTAATCAGTAGTGTGGTGTATGGCTGATAAGTGGTTGAACTCTCAATGCTTTGGTCCTGGGATTGGCATAGATTTAAAAAAAAATACACACACAGACACACGCAGCAGGAACTGGGAGGATCCCTGTGTGTGGAATGAGGCTAGGCTCCCTTCACATGTGCACACAAAACACAGCCTTAAGAGGATAAAGCAGGAGGAAGTGACAGTGTGGTGGGCTATGAGGTACAATGTAAAACCAAATCTAACCTGAAAGAATGAGAATGGAGCGGAGGACAGGCACAGCTCACCATGTTCATTCCCTAGTTATACATTAGAACAAAGTGCATTTCTGTGTACCCTCCAGGGGCTCTCTAGCCCGTCAGAGTGCCTCCTGGCTCGAGGTGAGAAATTCTTCCGCTCTCTTGTGCGCTTCCAGGGCCTTTATGGTGTAGACATCCTGGGGAAGCTCCGATTTCCGACGTAGCAAAACCTTCTCCTTCTTCATGTCCTTCAGCATCTAGAGACAAAGCCATGAGACATTAGCAGGCCGTTTCTGGGCTCTGCGCACACTTCTCCTCCAGGTCAATGTCACACACCCTCCTCTCTTTGGGCTGGTCTAGTTGGCTTCAACCAGGGCCAGCTGCAGAGGTTGCCACCTGTTTGGTCAGCCCCTGTGCCCAATCTCTACCATGGGAGGATGACAGGAGACGATAGCTACCTGGCTTGCCAGGTCTTGAAATAAAACAGTCCAGCACGGAAGCTGCCTATTTGGCTAAGCCTGCATGTGAGGGCAACTGTTGGCCCTTAGATTAGCCTTCTCCAACCTGGTTCCCTCCAGACATTTTGGGCTACAACCTCCAGCACTCCTGACCATTGGCCGTGTGGGCTGGGGCTGGTGGGAGTTGAAGTCCATCAGCCCCTGCTAGCCTGGCCAATGGTCAGGGATAATAGGGGTTGTAGTCTAACTTCTGGAGGGCCACAGGTTGGCCTAAGGCATTTCCTAAAAGACTCCCGCCACCAATCACTACCCCAAGCATGATGTCCTATCACCTGCCCACCCAGAGAGATCACAAGGCAAGACTTATGGAGGTGCCACAATCAAGCTGAGAACCAACCAAGTACACACAATGCTGATAACTCAAGAGCATGAGCCAAGCCACAGACTACGGGGCAACACACACATGCAGCAAATTATAATGGAATTCAGCATGTAGAAGACAATCGAGAAACCACATCCTATTTTACAGATGGGAACACTGAGGCTGACAAGCAAACATAAAGGCCAGTGAGTTAATCACGGCGGAGAAACCTAAGTACAAATGCAACCACCTATTTTTGTTCTTTTTTACTTCTATAAGTCCTCTTCCACAAACTGGTGTTTGCCATCAGCAAACATCTCTCTTTCTCTCTTGCATGCGCACGCATGAGCCGAAGCATGTTCATTTGGACAGCATTCCCACTGATTTCCTTCCTTTCAAATAAGTATACTTCGGATTGCAATGTCTCGTGCATACATTCACACAACTAAGACATCCTCAGAGGACTCATACACCATCCTCTGCCCTCCTACCCAGGAAAGAAGCCCTGTGTCTGACCTGTGCCATCACAGACAGCTCTCTCTTTCTATTTGGTTCTCTGCTCTTTTTCTAAATGATTTGCTTCCTCTGTTAACACTTACAGGACTAAGTTGGTGGGGATGCTGGGGCTGGCAAGGGAGGTGGGGTAGAAGATGTGCACACTTTCCCAAGTGCTTCCCAAATCTGGGTGTGGAGATTTACATGGGGACAAAATTAGTATAGATGGTGCTGGTTGAGCAAAGCAGATGTGGCAGGAGGAACAGTGAGACACTTGGAACTGGCAGTTCCTGAGCTCATAGAGAGCACAGCAGGGCAGCAGTGATCAGTGAATGCTCCCCTGCCAGGGTGAAGATTCCCACGATGCCCACCTGTGCTGACCTGGGCGCCAGGCCTGAACGTATTGCAATGTGTGTAGGGGCCATTGGCCCACATGGTTCACGGTGTGCCATTCTGAAATGTTGTGGGTTGGGAAGGGCTGGAATGTTAAACTCTGGGACCACAAATGCCATAGGTTGATTTCGGTCTTGCCTTCCTGCCTCTCCTCCGCCCTGTTGATTTTGTCCTTTCATGCAAAAGGGAATTTGGTTCCACGGAAGACTCTCTTCCCCTTGGTTTCTGGGGATTCGTTTTGTAGTTGTGCCTTTCAGTGAGTTTTGTGCAATATCCTCAAAGACATAGATAGTAGTGCATTCCAAACGACAAGTCGAAGAAATATACCTCTATGATAGACAGATGGGGTTTTTTGGGGGCATGGGATATCCGACTGCTGAGAAACACAGGTTTGGCTTACAATTCAGCAGCAGTATGATTAGACTGTCACATTCACATGCGCTGCACGGTGCTTTTTGAACTAGCATCGTGCCAGTTTGGAGCTGCCACAAGCATCCGTGTGCAGAAACCTTCAAATGTGTGGGCCTACACTTTCCCTTCTCCTGCACCGAACCGGCTGAGAGTCAGGGGTTTGCTCCCACTCATTCTCCCGCCCTTTCTCACAGAGAAACACATGGAGCCAGCCGCAAACACCTAGCCTCTCTCCAGAGCCAGATGACGAGACCTCTGTAAGAGCTGGCTTGCTCATTCCAGAGGAAATCCACTGGTTACCAAGAACCACGTGCTACAGGAAGGCCCCAGCTCTGCTGGGGGATATAGAGATGAGTCACCTGCACAGCCTCTGTTTCCATCGTTTTCTTCAGTAGCTGTATGTCCTCTGCAGTCGGAGTCTCCGTCTCCATGCAATAAACAGGAGGCAAAGGTGGGGGTGCGCAAAACATGGGGTACTGCAGGAACACGGCACACAGAAAAATGGGAATGCAAGCTCAGCAACTCAGGTACTGAAACACCAAAATGTTTAACACGTATACATAGCTCCCCAAGGTAAGCGCAACAGAATCCAGGACCACCACCACCCCTTAAGAGCTCATGGTCCCTCCTTCTGTGAAACGGCACAAGGGATAAAAACCTAGTTAGAACGTTTTTCCTTAATCTGTGCCGGTTTCATATTCTATGCATTCACCTATAATAAAGGAGTTGTTGATTGTGCGGTGTTTCAACTGCCCACCCCTTTGTGGATTCTTTTCCTTTTCTCTCTTTCTAATTTGGGGGTTTGATTGAAATGGCACTGGTGTCAGGCAACCCCAATTAAAGTGAACAATGAACCATGGAACACAGCGTGCCCACAGTGCTGGGAGGTCTCAATGATACCCGACGTGGTGAAAATTCTTATTTAACAACACAGCAGCTGCTTTGTGGTTGGTAAAGAGCTGTTCATTCAATTTTGGTTTGGATTTGTACCACCAAGATGCTTTGAATGGAAGAAGAAAGTTGCACAAATAAGGAACCGTGTACAAGACCCTATAGTGGGGGTGGGAAATTGGAGGGATTTTTTTTTACGTGGGGAAAAAATGGCATCCATAGAAGTATAGAGCAGGGGTCCCCAACCCCCGGGCCATGGACCGGTCCCGGTCCGTGGCCTGTTAGGAACTGGGCCGCACAGGTGAGCTGCTTACACCCACCCCAGCGTACCTGGGCGCAGGGCGCCATCTCGCCTGCCCAGCCAAAGTGAAGCCAGGACACTGGGGTGGGGGCGGCAGCTTCAGAACGGCGCGCCCAGCTGGAAGCTGCTCTGGCAGAGCAACTTCCGGGCGCACCGTTCTAAAGCCGCCCGCTTGCCCCAGTGTCCTGGCTTCGCTTCAGCTAGGTGCCCACCCAGCCAAAGCAAAGCCAGGATGCTGGGGGGGGGGGGGGGCGAACGTGGCTTTCCAAAACCATCCTCAACACACACACACGGTCCATGGAAAAATTGTCTTCCACGAAACCGGTCCCTGGTGCCAAAAAGGTTGGGGACCGCTGGTATAGAGTACCAAAAGGGTCACATTTGGCTTGCAAACAAGCTAATTTTGACCCTTTCAGCACTCTGTAGTGTTCCTGGCACCTTCCCGGCACCAACTGGTGTAGGTATGTGCGGGGCTGAAGCAAAAATGGTCCCCCGAATCTACTAGCATTGCCAACCCCTGCCCTATAGCAATGAACTCTGGGGATTAGTAAAGACCCCGAATGCAAGGGTACAATTATACAAGAGGAGTATTCTAAAGTAATCCTCGACGCAGTTCCCGATTTGTTAAAAATTAGTTTGGAGTTATTGGGCCTGTTCAGAACTCACCTTAAACCCTGCTGGTTAAGGCTTTTGGTTAAGCAGCAGGGTTTACGGCGTCTTGTGCGATGCGTTTTGCTAAACCCTGCTCACTCACTAACCACAGTTGGACCGTCTGCAGCAGGGTTAGCCGCTCTAACCATGGCTTAAAGTGTTGTGTGCGACAGCACAGCTTGTGGTTACGGCTAACCCCAGAGAACCACAGTTTCGCTAACCCCAGAGCCTGACGTGTCGTCTGAACAGGCTCACTATGAAATAGATTCTTTAAAAGAACGAGTAAACAGGTCAACTTGACTTTCATATCCGATTAGTACAGTGCTTTTTACATGCATAGGAGGTTAAAATTAAGTAGCACACAGCTGGACATTTAGTATTTTGAGTCTTTCCAAAAACATGCTCCTTCTACGCAAATGGCCTTTAACAGCCTTCCCCAAACCTGGTGCCCTCCAGATGTGTTCGACTATGACTCCCAATTTGCACCAGCCACCATGGGTTATTTCCCCCCTGTAATCGTGCAAACCCAGTCAGTGTCAGGCAATGTCTGGGGTTTGTTTCTTTGATATAGCAACTTCTTTGCAGGTTCTAGTAGTCATAACTTAAGGGAGCAATCTTATGGCCTCTAGACAGTGTCTGTGGGGCCATAGGATTGTTCAGATTCCCCCTTCCAAGGTCAGAGACAGCGCTCTGACCTCGGAAGGGGCCGGCAGAGTTCCAAACCCACCCACCCCCATCAGTGTGAAAAGAGCCGCGTCAGCTGAGAGCCAGTGTGGTGTAGTGGCTAAAGTGTTGGACTGGGAGTCGGGAGATCCGGGTTCTAGTCCCCACTCGGACATGGAAGCTCACTGAGTGACTTTGGGTCAGTCACAGACTCTCAGCCCAACCTACCTCACAGGGTTGTTGTTGTGAGGATAAAATGGAGAGGAGGATTATGTACGCCACCTTGGGTTTCTTGGAAGAAAAAAGACGGGATATAAATGCAATAATAAATAAGGTTGGAAAGGAAACCTCAGAGAGGGGGCCAGGACATGAGTTATTCTGAGCCTCTTCCAGCCTCCTTCCTTCCTACTTTGAAGTGCCCCAGCTAGCAAAAAGTGCAGGGCAGGAGGATGGGAAGATGAAGATGGCCTCCACTGCTCCTCCTACCCACATTGGATGATCAAAAGCCCAAGTTTGGAAGCTTCCAATCATGAAGGGCACTGTCGATTGCACCCTAAGCAAGAAAATAGAGATGAGAGGAGCTGATTGGTTCTTGAATTCTACTTTGCCAGAAAGAATTAAACCAAGTTCTGTTGGTGCTTTAGCAAACACCTTAAAGAGGCACATTTGTTCAGTCCAATGAGCCCACAAAAAGAAGACACAGCCATTTATCTTGCTCTTTGTAAACTCTGTCCAAAACTAGGCTGACAACTGTTACCCAGAGGACCTTTTCTTCTGTCGCCCCCAGACTGTGGAATGGCCTGCCGGAGGAGATTCGTAAACTTAACTCTCTCTCTGAATTTAAGATAGCTTTAAAGACTAGCCTTTTCCGGCAGGCCTGCCTACTCAGATGACTGTTAAACCAAGAACTTTCAAGATGTGTTGATCGTTATTTTGATGTTGTATTGGTTTTATATGCTCTTCTAATTAATTTTATGTATCTGATTTATACTGTATTGTTGTACTGATGTTGTTCTCTGCCTCAGTCCAAAGGGAGGGGCGGATAAGAAATAAATAAATAATAATAATAATAATTATTATTATTATTATTATTATTATTATTGTTATTGTTATTATTATTCCCATTTTACAGATGGGAAACTGAAGCAGACAACAACCTATCTAGGGCCATGCAATGAAGCCATGGCTGAGAAGAGATTTAAACGTAGGCCCTACGTGAATGCTACCCGCTGGCCAAACAGAGCAGTTTTCACAGTAACTGTATGCAATCTTGTAAGCTAAGAAAGCAGAAATGTGGGGGGAAAAAACCATACCAAATAATCAGTCATCTGTCAATAATAACTATTACCTGAGGATTCTGGCGGGCTAGCTCCTCAATCTTGTGCCACATTTCTTCTCGTTCCTTCAACCTGAACCGCCCTCTGAAGATAGAAAGAAATTTATTGTTGCATTTATGCTTCATCTCTCTAAAATGCAGACTAGAAAATATTCTAAAACAAAGCCTGAAAAAGGCCATTAAAATGCCCTATAATAAACATATTGACCGTCTCCAGAAGGCTAGCCATGTTAGTCTGTTAAGAGCCTTGTGGCACCTTAAAGGCCAACAAATTTATCCTGGCATAAGCTGTACTGGACACTGCCTACGAAAGCTTATGCCAAAGGCTTATGCCTCTCCCCGACGAGGCTCACCTGGTGCCAACATTTTTATCTTTTCGGCGCCAGGTCAAGACTTTTCTCCCAGGCATTTAACATTTAACAGCATATGCTGAGTTTTTTAACTGACCCCAGAATAGTTATTTTAAACAGATCTTGTCTGGGTTTTTTTTTTATGCTTTTTATGCCTTTAAATTTTATATATTTGTTTTTAATGTTCACTGTTTTTAACTTTTGTAAACCACCCAGAGAGCTTCGGCTATTGGGTGGTATAAAAATGTAATGGCTTGGGACAGCAGTACCTGATGGAACGCCTCTCCCGACATGAACCTACCCATACATTGCGCTCAACATCTAAGGTCCTCCTCCAAGTGCCTACTCTGAGAGAAGCTCGGAGGATGGCAACAAGGGAGAGGGCCTTCTCGGCGGTGGCCCCCCGACTGTGGAATGATCTCCCCAATGAGACTCGCCTGGCACCAACACTGTTTTCTTTCAGGCGCCAGGTCAAGACTTTTCCCTTCTCCCAGGCATTTAACAGCATTTAACAACGCTAAGTTTGTTTTTAACAGCCCCCAGAACTGTTGTTTTGAAATGGATACTGTTGTTTTTATGTTTCGGATGGTTTTTAAATTTTGTATACTTTTTAATGTTTACTGTTTTTAACTTCTGTAAACCACCCAGAGAGCTTCAGCTATGGGGCGGTATATAAATGTAATAATTAATTAATTAATTAATAATTCCATTCCTCTTTAAGTTGTAGATATTGACAGGATTCAAATGTGAAACTATCCTCCTTCCCTGCCTTTTCATCTCTCTCTCTCTAAACAAAGATTCCTTCCCACGCGTCTCACAGAAGGAAGTCTTTTGCCAACTTGTCCTCCCACCTCAAGATTTCCCAGAGGCCACAATTACTTTAATCCCACCTATGCAAACAGAACAGCCACTCCTTTTAACTCACACCCTCATAAGAAGAGCTCTGCTGAACCAAACTAAACCAGCTGCTGAACCTATCTAAACCAGCCTTCTATTCCTACAGTGGCCAGCTATTTAATTTATTTATTTACAATATTTATATACCGCTCCCCATTCAAAATTTCGGAGCGGTGTACAGGATGAAATAAAATAAAAACAGAATCAAACACTTTAAAAGAAGCAAAATGTAAAGTGATCCGTGGCTGGTCTTTAAGGAAAGGCTTCCTGGAATAATGACATTTTCAGGAGGCGCTGAAAGGAATACAAAGTTGGCGCCTGCCTGACCTCCAGAGGCAGGGAATTCCATAGGAGGGGAGCCACCACGCTGGAGGCTCTTCCCCTGGTGGACTCCAATTGGAGGATGGGTCTATGTGGAACCACCAGGAGCAGGCCCTCGGATGACCTCAGTGACTGGGCAGGTTGGTAGGGGAGAAGGCGCTCTCTCAGGTATCCTGGTCCCAAGTTGTTTTGGGCTTTGTACACAAGTACAAGAATCTTAAACCTGGCCCGGTAGTGAATAGGCAGCTATATACCTATAGGAAGCCAACAAGGCAATCGCAGCCTCCTCATGTTCCCAGCAACTGGTATACAGAGGCATGCAAGCTCTAGTCCTGGAGGAAAGATACAGCCACTACAAGTAGTAGCCACTGATAGCCTTATCCCTGCCTGCATAGTTGGGGCATAAACCCCCAATCCATTACCTCCCCACTTTATAAACTTAATTGGGATACAATCCCAAAGACTCCCCCTGCCATTCCAACCCAACTCAAAACGTTGTAGTACCTCAAAGGTCAAATCCTCCTATGCATGAAATGTCAAGCTTTGTAGAACTGGACATGCCAAGTACAGTTAAGCTCTTAAGACCAGTGATTTTAATGGGGACGAAGTGTCCGTAACGGCACAATCCTAAGTATGTCTACTCAGAAGTAATAACTAGTTTCTGAAAGCTTATGCTACAATAACTTTGCTAAGTCTAGAAAATGCCACAAGACTCTTTGTAGTTTTTATTCAGAAGTAAGTTGCACTGTGTTTCTTATTTCCTCAGAAAAGTGTGCATAAGACTAAGTTTAACTTTCTCAGTGGGGACAGAGCAGGGACAAAGGGTTGCATACAATGGGGCTATTCACACAACACGTTAACCCACATTCAGTTGCTTGAGTGTGGGCTGTGGTTGAACCATGGGCTGTTTGTTGAACCATGGGTTTGTGTGTTCTCTGAACCCAAGACATTTTCTGCAGGGTGGCTTGTTAACCACTCTGAACAACCCAACAACAAACCATGAGTTCTCAAGGTGACTCGTTCAAGAAAAATAAGCCACTCTCTGGAAAATGTCCTGGGTTCAGACACAGCTAACTCATAGTTCAACAACAACCCACACGCAACCACTGAGTGTGGGTTAGCGTGATGTGCAAACCCAGTCAATGGGTTGTTATCCAATGGTGGCTTTCCACTAGTGCAAGGGTGGACAACTTGTGGCCCTCCAGATATTTTGGCCCACAACTCACATCAGCCCTAGCCAGCATAACCAATGGTGTCAGATGATGGGAGCTGTAGTCCAAGACATCCAGAGGGATGCAAGCAGCCCAACTCTACACTAATGGAATATGCTCCCAATTTACACCAATCCTCACTGCAGCCCCTTGCACCCACCGCCAAAAAGCTGATCTTGAAAGTTAGGGGAACTTCCAGAACTATATGAGATATGGGGCAGTGGGCTGCAGTACATAGGGGGGAGCTGTGAAATCTGACTGCAGTAGATATGGGGGGAGTGGTAGTGCTTCCCGCCAGTGCAAAGCCACAGTTGTATACTGCCCAGGGGAACTTGGATCTGTTCCAAACCAGTTTCCAGCCAGGTTTGGGGATAGAAACAGCTTTGGTGGCCATGATAAATGAATTACAGATACACGAATTGTACAACCCCATTAGTTCCTCTGGACGGCTCAATGGCCTCCCACGTTATCAACCACGTATCCTTCTGGGCCATCTTGCTGTGCTGGGCTTAGAAGTCACAGTGTTTTGGTGTCTGTGGTCCTTCCGGGGGGACTGGTCACAGAAGGCAGTGCTGGGGAGCTTTTCTTCTGCCCCAGGGCCTTTGGCCTAAGCCAGGGTGCATAACCTCTTCCAGCCCAAGGGCCGCCTTTCCATGGCAGCCAGGGCTGAAGGCAAAGGGAATGGGGACACCTCCAGGGTCACTGGGGTATTCCGGATTGCGGCGGCCGATCACCCTGAGGAGGTGGCGATTGTGCCGAGAAGTGGGCGAGTGCACTGAGGAGGTGGTGACTGCAGCAGCAGCAATGGTGAGGATACATGTGCCCACCATTCCTGGGCCCCTGTAAGTGCAGTCCCCCCCCCCCAGGCACTGCATGCTGGGAGTTGTAGGCTGTAACTTCCTTATGGAGGCCTAGGGCTGTGCAAGAAAATTGCAGATCTGTCATAAAATGGCGGATCCACCATAAAATGGCCTCTGTGATTTGGATTTCTGAATGCGAGGCCCAAGGCTTGCACAGCCCTACTAATAAAGCCTTACATGGCTTCGGATAGCAATACCTGATGGAATGCCTCTCCCGACCTGAATGGACCAGGACACTACAATCAACACCCGGTGGGGTCCTCCAAGTGCCTCCTCCAAGAGAGGCTTGGAGGGTGTCAACAAGAGAGAAGGGGGCCTTCTCAGTGGTGGCCCCCCCAACTGTGGAATGATCTCTCCACTGAGGCCCGCCTGTCACCGACACTATCGTCTTTTTGGTGCCATTTAAGACTGTCCTCTACTCCTGGGCATTTAATACCTTTTTATTCTCCCAACATTTTAACAATCTATAAATACATTTTAACATGGTGTTTTAAATTTGTAATTTTGCATTGCTGCTGTTTTTATCTGGTTGAGCTTTTTTATTGTATTTTATATTATGGTTTTATACTGTTGTTTTATATTATGAATGGTTTTAATTTTTGTGAACCGCCCAGAGAGCTCCGGCTATTGGGCGGTATAGAAATGTAATAAATAAATAAATATGATTTAATGGCATATGATGGGGCATTTATGTCTGCTATCTTGAACAGGTCTATTATTATTTTTTAAAAAAATGTTGATGAAATTGTTTTTAGGTGTTTAATTGTTTTAAATTGTATATGTTAAGAATGTTTTAGTCTGTTTTTATCATAATATTGTATTTTGTAATGCTGTTGTATTTTTTTTATGTATTCTTGTAAACTGCCCAGAAAGATTCATCTATGGGGCAGTATAGAAAAGAAATCATCACCACCACTGAGGCTGCTAAAAAGATTAGAGCAAAGTTCCTAAAAACTGCTGCTGTAAGTTGTGCACAAGATGATTTGACTGTCTTGTTAATAATAATAATAATTAATAATAAATAAGATCAACCACAATAAATAATAATAAATAATAAAATAAATAAATAAAATGTCTTGATTCCAGAGGCCTCTAGTATGACTAACACCACCTCTTCCTCGTTGCTTTAACTGTTATGAAAAAGGAGGCTCTCGACCCTCACAGGATTAGCTGCTGGCAGTGTTTTCCCAGCCAGAGTACTCACTTCTGCTTCTCTGCCTTGTACTGCTGTGTGCAGTCATCAAACAACTTCTGGTTCATCTCCATGAACAGCTTCAGTGCATTGTAGATCAACCCATGGATTGTCCTGCAAAAGACAGAAGTGACGGAGAAAGCACAGAAGTGATTCCAGATCACCTTGGACAGAAGTGCATAATTAAATTATGGAACTCACTACCACAGGATGTAGTGACGGCCACCCATTTGGATGGCTTTAAAAGGGGGTTGGATAAATTCTTGGAGGCAAAGGCTATTAATGGCTACTAGCCCTGATGGTGGGTGCTACCTCCAGTATCAGAGGCAATAAGCCTGTGTGTACCAGTCACTGGGGAACATGGGTGGGAGGGTGCTGTTG
The DNA here is from genome assembly GCF_023053635.1 of Elgaria multicarinata webbii. Classification (NCBI taxonomy): domain Eukaryota; kingdom Metazoa; phylum Chordata; class Lepidosauria; order Squamata; family Anguidae; genus Elgaria; species Elgaria multicarinata. The sequence goes on along the minus strand of NC_086174.1, from coordinate 22,190,513 downwards.
CACCATGTCCTGCTTGTTTATCCCTGGCCAATGGCTGGTTGGCCACTGTGTGATCAGAGTGCTGGACTAGATGGACTCTTGGTCTGATCCAGTATGGCTCCTCTTATGTTCTTAAGTGAAGAACTACCCTCTCCGAGGAAGAGCCTGAATGACCAGCACTGTGAACTCCCCAGGTAAAAAAGAAGCAAGGCTTAGAGCAGCTTCAAACACAAAAAACACAAGAAAAAGAGATCCATAAATCTGTGAATGGTCCGATTTTAAGAGAGCAAGCTCAATTCAGCCTATTGAGATTTTTCTTTTCTTTTCTGTTAAGTGCTTGCGTATTTCTAGCAACCATCTCTGATGCTCTTCTCTTTCTCTCCGGGCCAAACATGTACGACCAGAAACAGAAGATGGCATCAGCATTCACACAGCATCAACAGCCTACAGCGGAAGAGCAAGACGGAGCTCTCTCCTCTGTAATTTCATTCATGCCCAATGAACGCAGAAACGACATACTTGTTCCAATGACTTTTGGAATTCTTGTAGAGCGCAGGAAACATGATAGGGAGTATTTTGGCTGCATTGTCACTGATCAAACTCATGATGTATTCATTGTTCCAATAATACAATGCCCTCTCTGCTACCTGTATAAAGAGAGGGAGAAACACATGTTAAATAAATAGATCTTATAAAGGAGAGCCGGTCTGGATTTTTATTTTTTAAACACTTCAGGCTGTGTATATGGACTTAACGTAATGTCCTGGTATCTGCCCCCTCCTCCCTTTTCTTTTACACTGTGGTGCAAAACTTGTGGGGTTTGATAAACCAGTTTCCTGGTAGGTTCAAACCAAGAAGCTGGTTTAATCTCAGACAACAAACCAGGATAGCAAGACATAGTTTGCATTATGGTGCTCAAAGGAAGGAAAGAGAGGAGCACACAAACAACACTCATTGAGCCTATTCGGACAACACACTAAGCCATGGTTAGGTTGCTAGCCCTTTTGCAGCAAATGGTTAGTGTGCGTGTTTAAACCATAGTTATTTAGCCACCATGGTTAGATACGGTTCATACAACACGCTAAGCCATAATGCTTAACCACTGTAGCTTAGTGTCAGCTGAACAGGGTCATTCTTATTTATTTATTTATTTCATTTATATTCTGCCTTTTTTCCCCCAAGGAACCCAAGGCAGCATACATAATCCTCCTCCTCTCCATTTTATCCTCACAACAACAACTCTGTGAGGTAGGTTGGGCTGAAAGTCTGTGAGTGGCCCAAAGTCACTCGGTGAGTTTCTATGGCTGAGTGTGAGGAATAGAACCTGGATCTCCTGACTCCTAGTCTAGCACATTAGCTACTACACCACACTGGCTCTTGATCTGATAAACCATGGTTTATTGGACTGAGATTGTTGCATCTGAACTCAGCAGTTGTGTCAGTTAGGAAGATGAACTTTGTAACTTCACCAGCTGCAATTCTCACTGCAGTATTGCATACTTTATCATGTAGTCTCAAGGGTTTCCCTCTGCACATGAACAGAGACTAAAGCTGTGGCCACCTTCCTGAGTGTTGAACCCACCTGAAAGTGCGGGCTGGAGACACACTTGGCCAGCTGCCTGAAGAGAGGTTCCATAACCTTCACGAACTCAGAGGGCTCAATGACATCCATTATTTCTTCCAGCTCATTCAGGAACATAACCTCCTTGGGACTGTGTGTTTTTGGCCAAAACTTCAGCAAGCCCACAATCACCTGAACAGAGAACGAAAGCAGATTACAAGTATTAGAGAAATGAGAAAGCACATCGATTGGTGATAGAGCCTGGCATATTTTCAGTCTGGAAAAAAAATCCTACTAGAGGACCATTATTTATGTCGGGTACGAGACTTGTGGAACATCTTTTAAACTTTTTTTTTCCTTCCAAAGTATCAATTAGGGTGCTATCCTAGATGTCTTTTTAGGCAGAAAAAAAGTCCAACAACTCCCAGCATGCCCCAGCCAGCATGGCTTGGTGTTGATTCTGAATACCCCCTGCGCCTTTCGCTATATTCCAGGAGGTATGATGGGTTTCAATGAGAAGCAAGAAACTCAAACTGCTTCTGTGTTGCTTATTACTGCAAGTTTTAATTACTTTTAATCTACAGATTTAGTCGATTAAATTATCCAGGCCACGTTTAATCAGCAAGTACAAATTTAACCAGTTAGCCTGAGAATTCAGGGCGACTATCTAGGAATTCTAGGAATCTTTCTGCCTAAAACACCGGTGGAGGTTGGAGACTCCGACGTCAGTGGAGCAGTGAATCTGTTCCGGGTTTCAGTCAGAATTCTATTATTATTATTATTATTATTATTATTATTATTATTATTTATTTATTTATATAGCACCATCAATGTACATGGTGCTGTACAGAGTAAAACAGTAAATAGCAAGACTCTGCCGCATAGGAGCTATCAGAGGTGCGGAGCCTCACTGATATCAGAGGCACCAGCCGTCACCGGTCTAAACATGCAGAGGATTGTGCCGTCTCTTAGACTGTACTTGGGCCATAGAGACTTTTTCAGACACAGAATGAAATAACGCAGGGGTGTTGAACCAAATTGGCCTTCCAGGGTTCCCTGGATCGCCATGCCTCCTCCCCTTTCCACCCTACTGCCAATCATCGGGTAGTTTCTTAGCTTCCCCTCGCCCCCAGCTATTCTAGAATGCCTCTCTTAAGGCTTAGTTACTAGCAGTAAGAATGTTACGCTAAGAGCTTTACCCTGGTAGTTTGGGGATTTTGGCCCCACCCCTTTTTGCGTTCGATCCCACAGATTTGCCTTCAGCTTAACCCACTTCTGGAATCCACCCCACCCCCAGCCAGAACTTCTCCAACACTGAAGACTGAGGGGAGACATGATAGCACTCTTCAACTCTACTCCTTTCCACCCGATTCCAAGAAAGCTGTTTCAGTGTCTGTCAGCAGTAATGGCCTGGATGAGGGCAAACAAATTGAAGCTTAATCCTGACAAGACAGAGATGCTTTTGGTCAGACAAAAGGCAGATCAGGGAATAGGGATTCAGCTTGTGCTGGATGGGGTTACACTCCCCCTGAAGACACAAGTTTGCAGCTTGGGTATACTCCTGGATTTAGCCCTGAGCCTGGATGCCCAGGTTTAGGAGGTGGCCAGGAGTGCATTTGCACAGTTAAAGCTAGTGCGCCAGCTGCGCCCATTCCTTGAGATGTCGGACTTGGCCACGGAGACACATGCCTTAGTTACATCCCATTTGGACTACTGTAACACACTCTACATGGGGCTGCCTTCAAAGAGTGTTCAGAAACCTCAGCTGGTTAAAAGAGCTGCAGCCAGAGTGTTGACCGGGGCTGGTTACAGGGAGCATACAACTCCCCTGTTAAAACATTTCCACTGGCTTCCGGTCTGTTTCTGGGCACAATTTAAAGTCCTGGTTATCACCTATAAAGCCCTATACAGCTCGGGTCTAGGTTATCTGAAAGACTGTATTCTCCCATATGAGCCTGTCCATGCTCTGAGATCTTCTGGGAAGGACTTTCTCTCAGTCCCACAAACATCCCAGGCACACCTGATGGATACGTGGGAGAGGGCCTTCTCAGTGGCTGCTGCAAGGCTCTGTGCTACACTTTCACAGGCAGGCAAAAAAAAAATTGTTCCGGAAGGCTTTTGGTACTCTGGACCTGTGTTAATGTATTGGATCCCCCCTTTTGCTCTGTTACTCTTTTTTTTAAAATTAACATGATTTTAATTTTACTGCAGGTTTAATTCTATCTTACTTTTGTGAATTTATATTTATATGTTTTATTGTACACAGAGCCTCGTGTGGCGCAGAGCGATAAAGCAGCAGTTTCTGCAGCTGAAACTCTCTCCACGGCCTGAGTTCAATCCCAGCGGAAGCTGGTTTCAGGCAGCCGGCTCGGGTCGACTCAGCCTTCCATCCTCCCAAGGTCAGTAAAATGAGTACCCAGTTAGCTGGGGGAAAGGTAATAACGGCCGGGGAAGGCAACGGCAAACCACCCCGCTATAAGGCCTGCCAAGAAAACGTCAGCGAAAGCTGGTGTCCCTCCAAGAGTCAGTAATGACTCAGTGCTTGCACGAGAGGTTCCTTTCCTTTCCTTTATTGTACATGTTTTAATCTTTTAAATCGCCTTGAGTCCCAGTACTGGGGAAAAGGCAGGATATTATTATTATTATTATTAATAATAATAATAATAATAATGATGATGATGTTGTCACAAAGAAGAGGACCAGGATCTCTTCTCGATCATCCCAGAGTTCAGGACACTGACTAATGGGCTCAAGTTACAGGAAGCCAGATTCTGGCTGGACATCAGGAAAAATGTTCTGACTGTTACAGCAGTACAACAATTGAACCAATTACCCAGGGAGGTAGTGGGCTCTCCCACACTAGAGGCCTTCAAGAGCCATCTGGTCAGCCATCTTTCAGGGATGCTTTAATGTGTATTCCTGCACTGAGCAGGGAGTTGGACTCGATGGCCTTATAGATCCCTTCCAACTCTACTATTCTATGATTCTATGAATTCTGCTCTCAGGCTGAAAGAAGTTCAATGCCCCTTTGAATAAGGGTGTGCAACATCAGCCCCTGTGACTGGCAGACGTGATAAAGTCCTCAGATTGACCAGATCTGGTATAAATACTAGGAACCTAGGTTTCTGCTTTTGTCTGACCAACAGAGTCATGCATTCTGCCCTCTGACCTTCCAACTTCTGCTCAAACTACTGACCTCAGGTCTAGATTTTTTGGTGGTCTCTGTAAGGGAAAGGCATGGGTTAACTGGGATAGGGGCGCATAGGAGTTGGAATCTGGGAACAAAGTTGTTTTAATTGCGGTTTATGGTTTCATAGGAAGGTAAGAATGCCAATTGGAGGATGCCATCTGTCCGGGGCAGAAGAGACCGGCGCCAGCCCGGCCATATCTGTCAACTGGCCTTGAGCGATTAGGCATCCTGGCTGAAAAGCGTGAGGAGTCTTCTCCTGGGCCTAGCCTGGTCCTCACAGCTACCTCGTTTGAGTGTGGTCAAGATGAATCCACCACTCGACTCTCGATATATGGCCTCATGAAGGTTAACAACTGTCAGGATTGGCCCCAGCAGCTCAGCAGAGGTCTCTCAAGTGGATGTGGGAATGGACCCAGAGTCAGATGAGGAACAGTGTGACGTGGTGGGGGAGGAACCAGAGCTTCAAGAGACAGAGAAGAATCCATAACCATAACCTCTACCTCTGTGGGAACACAGCAACTCATACCGGGGGCGGGGGGGGGAGGAGGTGGGCAAGACAGATGTAAGGATCAGACGTCAGGTCAAGAGGGAGCAGCAGTTTCTGGAAGTGAAGCACTCTACAAGGTTGGCCCACCACAAGAGATCTCTAGGGGAAGACCTTCCCTGAGGAGCGGAGCAGGAAAAGCCTTTCAGATTGTGCTATGCAGACTGGTGCCAGATTTGCAGCAACCTCTCTCTTAACACTAGTGCATCCCTCAAAGAGATCTTCAGGTTGTCTATTTAATATTGTGCCAGCTTAATCAAGATTGCTAGCACTAGGCTGCTTAGGATGACAAAGTCTGTAACCTAAACCACTGTGGGACTGATTGATTTGCATAATACAGCCTATTTACTTAGAGACAGACTTCTTTGTTTGACTGCAAACGCACCAGGAGAGCTCGGCTAGAATAGTTCTGATCTTTGAGGAACTGTTTCATTTATTTATTTGTTTGCAGAATTTGTATGTTGTTTTTCTGCCACAGGTGCCTCGTGTGGCGCAGAGCGGTAAAGCAGCAGTTTCTGCAGCTGAAACTCTCCCCACGGCTTGAGTTCGATCCCAGCAGAAGCTGGTTTCAGGCAGCCGGCTTGGGTCGACTCAGCCTTCCATCCTCCCGAGGTCGGTAAAATGAGTACCCAGTTAGCTGGGGGAAAGGTAATAACGGCCGGGGAAGGCAACGGCAAACCACCCCGCTATAAGGCCTGCCAAGAAAACGTCAGCGAAAGCTGACGTCCCTTCAAGAGTCAGTAATGACTCAGTGCTTGCACGAGAGGTTCCTTTCCTTTCCTTTCTGCCACATAATGTGGCCCTCGGAGTACTTTCCTCCCATAAAAACATAATAAAAATAATAAATAATATTAAGCAATACATTATAAATAAATAAATAATATTAAGCGATACATTATAAATAAATAAATAATATAATATAATACGCAGTAACATTAAATAAACCACTTCTAAAAATAAGACTACTAAACCATGCCGTGCTCCAGGGTATTCCCATTCCATTATCCCATCTCCACCCCTTTCAATTTCTTTTCCCATCCCTCCAACAGTCAATCAGTCTAGTTAGCTCATTAGATTGTGAGGCTGCCGTGCCCTGACCTCTTGGCGGTTTCCTTTCCCATAAGTTTATTTGTATTTCTGCAAATCTTGGCGTTTCCTCATTGTTCCTTCTTGTGCGTGGGCTGTGCCGTTTTTGGCTTCATAAAGGCTGGCACTCAGAGTTTGCTGTTTATTTATTTAGGGCACAATCCTATGCATGTGTAGACATAAAAGCTCCTACAACTAGGGGTGGTGGAGAAATCTGCTGTGGACTCCCATCAGACCTGAGGAGTCTGTAGCGAACTGCCCCCCTCTACCTGCATGTCCTCTGGATTTCGCTTGGAACACTCTTACGGCTTTCAGAAAGACAAAATATGCTAACGGCGACTGTCTTTAGCCTATCGTATGAAAATTGCTGCTGTAATTTGTGCATTATACAGCATTTACGGCCATAACACACTTACTTCTACGTAAATTGCAGCCGTAAAGCTCTTACTTCTGCATAAATTGTGGCCCTAAAGGGCTTTACAACCGCAATTTACATAGACGTAAGTGCTTTACAGCCGCAAATGCCATAAAATAACAAATAAGATGCCCGCAAAATCCGGCAGACAGACCAGGGCTCCATGGAAATCCTGTAAGCTCCAAGCAGCCCTGATCGTCCTGCGGCAGACTCCCCCACCCCCCTGCCACCTCCCAGGCTGGACTTCAGATGGGTGATTCCCAGCATTCCCCAGCCAGCATGGCTAGCTAGGGCATGGCTGGCTGGCTGCTAGGAATTGTGGGACTTCTTCCTGTCTAAACAAGCATAGGATTGCACCCTTATTTGATTTGTACCCCACCCTTTCTACCAAGAAAAATGGCATCTGAGTTTATACGGGATGCTCTGAACAACCACTTCTCCACTGCAAGGGGATTCCTTACCAGCTGCAGTTTCCGAAAGTTTGGCAAAAAGCAGCTTGACCCAGAGTGCATCACAATAATCCCAGCATCACCTGGTCGCAAAGGGAACGCTTACCGGTTCAGTCAGGCTGCTGTCTTTCTCCAAGAACTGCACCACACAATACGCCAACTGCAGGAAGAACACACCAGAGTCAGACCTTCAGCTATGGTGGAAATGACAGAGGCAGACAGCAAGCTTGTGTGTAATATAATAAAGCTGCCTTCCCCAACCTAGTGCTCTCCAGATGCTGGCTGGGAATTCTGGGAATTGCAGTCCAACACATCTGGAAGGTACCAGGTTGCGGGAGGCTGATCTATCATCAGCCTTTTGGTAAGATGGCACGTCTGGGCTCTTTACAAGAAAGGGCAGGCCTGTTCAGACGACACTTCAGGCTCTGTGGTTAGCGAAACTGTGGTTCTTTGGGGTTAGCACTAACCACAAGCTGTGCTGTCGCACACAACACTTTAAGCCACGGTTAAAGCCACTAAATGCAGGTTGCTTACCTGTAACCGTAGTTCTTCGAGTGGTCATCTGTACATTCACACATATGGGCTCTGCACCTGCGTGGAGCTCGTTTTGGAACTTCTATAGCTGAGGCAAATGTTTTTGGTGGGAACCCCTCCCCCATCATCCACTGACTCTGGGTTCCTGTCCTTCTCTTCCTTGACTGGTCTCAAGGAACTGAAGAGAAGGACGGGAACCCAGAGTCAGTGGATATTGTATTTTGTGCTATGGTTTTATACTGTTGTTTTATACTTCGAATGTTTTTAATTTTTGTGAACCGCCCAGAGAGCTCCGGCTATTGGGCGGTATAGAAATGTAATAAATAAATAAATAATAAATAATAAATAAAACCTTTTGCCTCAGCTATAGAAATGAGCTCCACGCAGGCGCAGAGCCCATATGTGTGAAAGCACAGAGACCACGAAGAAGAACCTTGCTGCAGACGGTCCAACTGTGTGGTTAGTGAGTGAGCAGGGTTTAGCAAAATGCATCGCACAAACACCTTAAAGCCTGCTGCTTAACCAAATGCCTTAACCAGCAGGGTAATTAAGGGGTCTTCTGAACAGGCCCTATATATTTTTTTAAAAAAATAAGTCTGCCCAGAAGATTACAAATGCCAGCCAGCTGCATCCTAGCCCACAAACTCACATTGCAATATGATGCACGTTTACTTGGGAGTTCCTTAGGAGTCAGTGGGAACTATTTTTGTGTAAATAAAAGCACACACTGTACATATGCTTTCTAGGTGAACTGAAAGAGGACTGTGCCTTGAAATAATCACATATTCTGGACCTCTGGACCCTAGCCTCTGTTACTCTCTGAGCAAACGACTTCTTGTCAATAGCAAACCATCCAGAGAACATTTTATCAGAATCTTCACATAAAAAGGCCAAGTGCGCAGATGTTTAAGCCAAAGGTGTCTCGTGCCAAAGGCTCCTGACTACCAAAGGCACCTGAATACATAGTCATTTGATAAGAAGGTTAGTGATGAATTAAGAACAGGAAGAAGAGGATGAGAATAAGTAAACAATTCTTGCAATGGAAAGAGGCAAGCAATGGGATCTGAATTGCAACTAATGCCATTTAAGTTTAAATGATCACAAAATTATATGGTACCATGGGATGAGCATTAAGATTGCCACTGTTTTCAGGATGGTGAAAACTCAAATGGATTGCAAAGAGCTGTGAAATGTTATCTCCAAATTAGGAGGATGGGAAATGGACATGGTAAAGTCCTACATTTTATATATACACTGACCAAGATCCTAAATTTTATATATGACCAAGTTGAAATGGCAGGGACTAACCAGGAAAGAAATCTTGGGGTTGTGGTGGACAGCTCAATGAAAATGTCAATTTGGGGTACGACTGCAATGAAAAAGATCTTCTCCATTTAGAGAAGCTAAAATATTGGGGCCTTTTTAGTTTAAGGCGGAGGAGATGACTAATGTGGGAAAATAGTAAGAGGTTTATAAAATCGTGAATAGTTTGGAGAAAGTGGATAGAGAGGTCTCCCCCTCTCCCCCTATAACACTAGAATTTAGGGTAACCCAATGAAATTGATGTGCAGTATATTCAGGACAGATGGGAAAAAGTACTTCTTCATGCAGCATATAATTAACTGATGAGGTTGGATCCAGGCTCCCCACTGGCAGCCCTCCACCCACAGGACGCACAACTAAAGAAGGATGCAGCCATTTCCACAGTTCCCTGAGCACCCCTCTCCCCCATCTGGTTGTGGGACCCTCTGAAATAGTGCAGGAGGTGGCGCTGCGGGCTAGAGTAGTGAAATTGGTAAAACACTGCATCAAAAGATCGTAAGAAGAGCCATGCTGGATCAAACCAAGGGTCCATCTCGCCCTGCAGTCTGTTCCCATTGTGGCCAACCAGCTGTGCCAATGAGAAACCCACAAGAAAAACATGAGTGAAACAGTGCCCTCTCCTTCGTGTTTCCCAGCAACTGGTACACATAATATATGCTTCCGATACTAGAGGTAATATATAGGCATCATGAGCAATAGCCATTGATTATCTTCTCCATGAATTTGTCTAATCCCCTTGTAAAACCATCCAAATTGGTGGTCATCCCTTCTATCTTGTGGTCTCCTCCTCCTCCTCCTCCTCCTCCTCCTCCTCCTCTCCCCCCACTCACGGGGGAGCCTTGGCTGGATCTTGGTCCCTTCTGCAAACGGAAGGAGGCCCTCCCTTTGTGGAGAGGCAAGTCTGGATCCAACCCATGGAATTCGGTGCCTCGGTATGTGGCAACAGCTGCCGACTTAGGCAGCTTTAAAAGGGAATTAGACACATTCACAGAGGATAAGGCTATTAACGGCTACTAGACCTGGAGGCAAAATGAGAGCACCAGCCGTGACAAGGAAACCAGCAAGTGGGGAGCTATTACGCTTACGCCCTTCTTATGCATTGCCCAGAGGCCTCTGGTTTATTTATTTATTTTATTTAAGGATTTTTATACCGCCATTCAGCCAAAAAAGGCTCTCACGGAGAGTATTTCTTGACAGTCCCTGCCCACAGGCTTACAATCTAAAAGACATGACACAAAAGGAAAGGGGATTGGGAGGGAGGAGGAGGAGGGGGGAAAGGAAAGCAAATTCAGGCACTACAATCTTAGTCGTAAAGTTCAGCAGTTACAGTTGGTAGCAGGAGGGAGGGGGCTCTCAGCTGGAGCTGGACCCAGGCACGGTGGAGAGGTGCCTGGCTGCTGCTTCCTCCCTCACTGGTGGCCTCTGCAGAGACACTTGGTAGCAGGAGGGAGGGGGCTCTCAGCTGGAGCTGGACCCAGGCACGGTGGAGAGATGCCTGGCTGCTGCTTCCTCCCTCACTGGTGGCCTCTGCAGAGACACTTGGTAGCAGGAGGGAGGGGGCTCTCAGCTGGAGCTGGACCCAGGCACGGTGGAGAGATGCCTGGCTGCTGCTTCCTCCCTCACTGGTGGCCTCTCCAGAGACAGTAGGTAGCAGGAGGGAGGGGGCTCTCAGCTGGAGCTGGACCCAGGCACGGTGGAGAGGTGCCTGGCTGCTGCTTCCTCCCTCACTGGTGGCCTCTGCAGAGACACTTGGTAGCAGGAGGGAGGGGGCTCTCAGCTGGAGCTGGACCCAGGCACGGTGGAGAGATGCCTGGCTGCTGCTTCCTCCCTCACTGGTGGCCTCTGCAGAGACACTTGGTAGCAGGAGGGAGGGGGCTCTCAGCTGGAGCTGGACCCAGGCACGGTGGAGAGATGCCTGGCTGCTGCTTCCTCCCTCACTGGTGGCCTCTCCAGAGACAGTAGGTAGCAGGAGGGAGGGGGCTCTCAGCTGGAGCTGGACCCAGGCACGGTGGAGAGGTGCCTGGCTGCTGCTTCCTCCCTCACTGGTGGCCTCTGCAGAGACACTTGGTAGCAGGAGGGAGGGGGCTCTCAGCTGGAGCTGGACCCAGGCACGGTGGAGAGATGCCTGGCTGCTGCTTCCTCCCTCACTGGTGGCCTCTGCAGAGACACTTGGTAGCAGGAGGGAGGGGGCTCTCAGCTGGAGCTGGACCCAGGCACGGTGGAGAGATGCCTGGCTGCTGCTTCCTCCCTCACTGGTGGCCTCTCCAGAGACAGTAGGTAGCAGGAGGGAGGGGGCTCTCAGCTGGAGCTGGACCCAGGCACGGTGGAGAGGTGCCTGGCTGCTGCTTCCTCCCTCACTGGTGGCCTCTCCAGAGACAGTAGGTAGCAGGAGGGAGGGGGCTCTCAGCTGGAGCTGGACCCAGGCACGGTGGAGAGGTGCCTGGCTGCTGCTTCCTCCCTCACTGGTGGCCTCTGCAGTGAGTTCATTGATTGGCCAATGTTGGAAACAGGGTGCTGCATTCGGTCTGATCCAGCAGAGCTCTTCTAATATTCCTACTGTCCTCACATTAATTGAGATATTAAGACTTGGCATGTTGACAACATGATATGGAAGAAGGTGCTGAGTCCAGGCAATGTATGGATTATGAACAGTTATGCAGTTGGTCTATATTATTATTATTATTATAGCACCATCAGTGTACATGGTGCTGTACAGAGTAAAACAATAAAATAGCAAAACCCTGCTGCATAGGCTTACATTCTAATAAAAACATAATAAAACAATAAAAAGGGGAAGAGAATGCACCAAACAGGCACAGGAAGTCCCCCCAAAACTGAGAAGCAACAGCTCCAAAAGCAGAGCCAGATAAAGCCTGTCTGTCATATGTTGTTGTCATGTCTTGCATGTGGTTGTTGTCGGCGGCGACATTTATTGAATCTCCTAGTCACCTACTTCTTTAAAAAGACCCAACGCAACTTATAGCAAAACGATTAAAACGTTTTACCTAAAAACGATTTCCATTAAAAAATACCAAAACATGTTAAAAGAATGAACTGTTTACCTGGGGGTGATAGACGCTCAATGATTTCACTTTGTGTAATGGCAGCAAGACCCGGATGAGGAACATCTTGTGCTCTTCCTTCAGGGGCAAAGCAAATCCATTGATTATACTGGGGAGAAGGGAGAGAATCGTAAACATCCAGGGCTCACGTGTGTGTGTGTGTGTGTGTGTGTGTGTACACAAAGCTGCTCCCAAAACCCCACCTTGCTGTTGCCACATCACTGGGATATCTGCAGGAAACATCTGCAAAGCTCTGAACAACCCAGTTGTACAGTTCAAAGCATGTTTTCTTGGAAGACTCTTAGCAACATGGGGGTGGGGGTGGGGAATGGGGATCTCACTTAAGGCCTAGCCCATAATCACTTACCCCTTGCCAAAGTGCCTCCTACAGAATGGGAAGAGAAAGAAAGGCCCTTACCTCCCTAAAATCTCTAACAGTTCTGCAATCCCATTATGGTGCTCTGTCTCATAGATAAACCTGGAGTAAAGAGAAATCGAAGTCAAGCACAAAATGCACATGGCTTTTTAACAAAGCCTTTGACGGTTAAACTCACTGGCACATTGTTTTAACTGCTTTTACTGCTTTTAAATTATATATTGTTTTTACCTCGGATCATGGTTTAATTTGTTTGTAACTGTGCATATTTATTGTTTTATGCTGTATGTTTTTATCTGTACGCCGCTTTGAGATCTTAATGATATAGGGCGGGATATAAATGTTTTAAATAAATAAATAATAAATAAAATGCAGGCAACCGAGACACTGGCCTCACGAGGCTGATATATATTCTCCATGCAAAAGAAGAAGTGTACACTCTGTTCCAGGAAAAGCCAAACTCTGCAAACATACAGATACCTGCAGGTATTGGTTTACTTTGTTCTGCTTCCAATATTGGGGTACACAGACAAATTTCTATGCATCCAGACAAGAAATTCAGTGACTAAGATCACAAAGTCTATGGGCATTTAGACAGAAAAGGTAAGGAAACTCCCAGCCTCACCCAGTCAGCATGTCTGGCTTGGGCATGCTGGGACTTGCAAGACGTTTTCTGCCTAAACATGCATAGGATTGCAGCCAAAGGGAAGGCAGGGAGGCTGAGTATTAAAAGGGGACAGGAGCAGTGGAGGCGGAAGCAGAATTGCGCTGTATCCTGAAATGCTGGAGCCCTGCTACTTATTCCTCCATCCAGGCAAGCTGCTTAACGTCTTCTAAGATACTGCTACGCTGCTTGATATAATAAAATCTCTAAGCAAGCGGTTCACGCTAAAATACATAGAAAGCAACAATGTAAAAACAAACAATAAATAAATAACTACAGCAGATACAACAACAAAACAGCATGACAGCCTGTGTCAATGAAGAAGGTTCTCAAGGGGGCATTGGAAGCTTGCCACAATTTATGTCTCTCAAACCACGTGTGGTAGAGCGTTCTACAGGGTGGTACCACCACTGAGAACGCCTGCTGACACGTTATTACCTGGCAACGTTCTATTGGTCACAGAATGACCAGTAAGGGCATTGACCTCTGAAGATCTCAGGGGTCAACTAGGTGTATATAGCGGAAGGCGGTCAGCTAGTTGTCCTGGTCCAGAGTTCTTTAGGGTTTTGTCAACAACAGAACCTTGAGTTGGGCTTGATAGCTAATAGGCAGGCAGTGAAGTTCTTTCAGAACAGGTGTAATATGTGTATAGCTAAGTGCCTCACAGAGCACCCTGCCTGTTGCATTCTGCACTAGCTGCAGGGAAGCTTTACCAAGAGCACATTACAGTAGTCTAAACATGAGGTTACCAGGGCATGGATCACAGAGGCTATGCTGTCTCTAGCCAGGAACTGGTGTAATTGGTGCACCAACCGAAGTTGGTAACGGGTGTTCTGGGCGATTGAGTCCACCTAGACTGCCAGTGATAAGGATGGATCACAGAGTACCCCCACAGTAATGGGCAGGAAAGGTACAGTGTATAAGGGTTCTTGTTAGGAAGAAGATGCCCTACACTACAAGATCAGCCAAATACTTGTCTAGCACAGGGTTCTGTATCCAAATTCTGCCAAAAAAGGGAAACTAGAGAGAAATGAATGCACTCCATTCTTGGATTTTGGTGGAGTTTTTGGAAATTACCTTAAGATGACCTTCCCTGATTTCCCTAGGTCAATTGCCTGATCTGTTTATCTAACCTAAGGAATTAAAGGGCTGACTGGGACTCAAAATAAACCTAGCCCAACCCCTTGAATCAGGGTTAGAATCCTGATACAAACAATCCCAATAGATCAAACATTGTCTGGAACTGGTAAATTACCTGTAAAATATGTTGTTGATCTGCCGCCGTATATATGCTCGGAGGCCCAAGAACTTCCCATAAATCCTATGCAAAATGGTCTTCAGAAAGTCCCGTTCTCTGGGATCTTCACTGTCAAACAGGTCCAGCAACTGTGGAAGGAGGATATAATCAGTCCCCACATCACAAGCACTGACACACAGAGGGCGAATCCAGCTCCCTTCACACCCACTTCAATGCTTGAGCACTAATCAGAAGCATGGGTAGCAGCTGGAACATTTTGCAGGTACCTTTTTTGCACTATTATAGTCAGACTGTTCAAGGCTGCTCCAGACTGTTCAACATGTGCTGGTCCCATATTTACAGAACCCTGTGTTAAGAAACCTGAATAACACAGGATAGTACCTGAGCCCAATAAGACGCACAGTGAATTCAGATGACACGACAACTCATGGGGTATTTAAACCATGGATTGTCAGGAGCAAGTGAGCATGCTGCCTCCACTTTGTGCCTCACTTCTGCTTTCAACTAACAACTTATGGCCGCCCTAATCGTAAGTTGTTAGTGTGATATCTAAACCTGCATGCTCTGGGTTGTTTAGGGGTTACACAACCAGAGGTATATGATTTGCTGTTGAGTTAACTCTGGGTTGTTTAACCCCTAAATAACCCATAATGTCTGGGTTTGGACATCAACAACCTACGAATGGGTCAACTGTAGGTTGCTAATTGAAAGTGGAAATGAGAAGCATGCTGGATGCAGTGTGCTCATTGGCTTCCACTCACCCTGCCCATTTGTGGGATAAATAACCCACGAATTAGTGTTACTTGCTAATGAATTGGGTCACAATTTCCAATCACTGCAGATTAGCCCTGCAACAGATTAGCACCTGTATACACACACACACACACACACGCCAGGAGTCTTATGAAGCAACTTTATACTAAGAATTCTGGTGGAACCAGAAGTGGAGAAATATCTACCCAATATGCAGCTGTATTTTGTTTTGCCATTTCAGCCTGGGTATTATCCGTTTCACTGATCACGAACAAATCAAACTTTAATCCATCAATAGCCCAGACAACTTTTTAAAAATGTATTTTTCATGTAACTACACATCCATGTAACAAGTTACACCATCCTTCCCCAACCTAACGCCCTCCAGATGTGTGTCATGTTTCCCAATACCTCCCGCCTTATTGGGAGACAATAAAGAGGTCTGCCACGTAATCCACAAAGCTTTATTCAGGCAATAAACATCTCTTCCCACTTGAAGAGAGTCCAATCACTAGGAACTTTCCTCTAGGCAAAACTATTCAAACTAAGCAAGACAATTGTCCTTTCAAGAAGAACGCTTTAGCTTCAGGGAGGCTGGTTCTGAATAAGCCTTTGGCGAGAAGCTAGCCAGGCTGACCTCCTCTCACCTTCCTTTAGCTCTGCCCCTTTTAGTGGCATACTCTAGGATCAGCTAGCCTTTCAGTGCTCTCCCCATCAAAAGAATACTATTTTCCCACAGACTGTGTGTTGTTTACACTTTCAGAGATAAGGTCTGGCAAAAGTTCATTTGCAGCTGGTGAAGGGCCTGTGAGAGTCACCTCATCCACTCCCTGTATAGGTTGGTATGTTTCTGGCACCATCTCTTCTGCTTCAGAATCTGATTCTGGTTGATCGCCTGAAACTCCTTCCCCAGCCTAAGGGGAACAAGCCTAGTCATGACAATGTGATGGACTACAACTCCTAGCATTCCCCAGACAGCATGGCTGCCTAGGAATGCTGGGAGTTGTATTCCAAAACATCTGGAGGGTGCAAGGTTGGGAAAGGCCAAGTTACACAAAGCATTCAGACACTCAATTCCTGCAAAGAAACCCAATAAATCTAGATTTTACTCTAGTCATCACATATGATAAAGTTTAATGCTGATAGTCAATCCAGAGAAAACTAAGAAGCGAGAGAAAAGAATGCATGAGCCACGAGTCCTTGTTTTAACAACTGCTAAAACAAATAAATAACTCAGCAGCACAAACAGGAAGCCTTCCTTAAAATAATTGCCTCTCGCCCCTACAGCTCTTCTGGGTTCTCAAGAAAGTGAGTTTTGGGTGTGCTCTTCTGCACCCTCCCCCACCACAACTATCTCTGCTTTCAGCTCAGATGCAAAGTGAAGTGGAGCAGAAAGACAGGTGGAAAGAAGCTGAAACTACTTACTGACAATACAAACTTCTGGTCAATATATTTCTTGGCTACGTTTGGTTGGAAGTCTGGTGACTCCAGGAACCTCAGAAAGAATTCATATACCAGCTAAGAATGGAGAGAGACAGAAAAAGGATTAGTTATGCGTACCAACACCTGTAATTTCTACTGCATGCCTGCTGGGATTAATTCCAAACTTGTCTGCAACAACAAATTTGTCTACAAGGACAAAGAAGAGGGAAAAGCCAAGCTTCAGAGACTGGGTCCCAAGCTGCGTGCAGCAGACACAATGTTGGCTTCCAAAAGAGAAGTCTTAGGCCATTTCAATGAATGTTGGTTGATTCTGTCCAGTGGAAACTCCAGGGGCGGGGTGGGCAATTTGTTCCCCACCCCACCCCCATATGCCCCCTCTGCAGTCAAACTTGCTGTAGCAACAAAAATCACACCTATTTAACAGGGAAAGAAGGCACACGGGGCATGCACACCTCCTTTCTGTAGTGGAACTGCACTCCCGGAAGCCCACTCCCTGTACCACATTCCTGGTGCGGTATTTGCCACCATAGCAGCAAAATTGGCAATTCATTCATTTATTTCATTTATTATATTTATATACCACACCATCGCTGAAGCTCTCTGGGCAGTTCACAAAAATTAAATGGCCATGGCAAATTTGGGAGGCAGGGTGCAGCCCCCCAGTACAAAATAAGAAGATCCATGCTGGATCAACCAGGGGTCCACCCGGTTCCCACAGTGGCCAAATGGCTGCCAACCAGGGGCCGACATGCAGGACATGGTGCAACAGCACCCTCCCACCCATGTTCCCCAGCACGGACCCCAGAACTGTTGTTTT
The DNA here is from genome assembly GCF_023053635.1 of Elgaria multicarinata webbii. Taxonomy (NCBI): domain Eukaryota; kingdom Metazoa; phylum Chordata; class Lepidosauria; order Squamata; family Anguidae; genus Elgaria; species Elgaria multicarinata. Next base: position 22,173,059 of record NC_086174.1, on the reverse strand, counting down.
GAAATGGATACCATTGTTTTTATATTGTTTATGTTTTTGATGGTTTAAAATTTTGTATTTTTTTTTAATGTTCACTGTTTTTAACTTTTGTTAACTGCCCAGAGAGCTTCGGCTACGGGGCGGTATATAAATGTAATAAATCAAATCAATCAAAATCAAACTGGTGTTTGTAGGTTGACTGCCTCTGATACTGGAGGTAGCACATAGCACATTGGTGGCCATCATTGCATCTTGGGTTAGTGAATTCCACAGTTTTAACTATGCGCTGTGTGAAGAAGTATTTCCTTCAATCTGTCCTGAAACTCCCACCAATCAGCTCCATGGGAGGACCCTGGGTTTTAATATTATGGGAGAGTAGGTTCCAGGGGTGGAAATACGACCCTAGAGGCTGGCGGCCCTGCTATTGTACAAACGGATTGTGACTGCAGCTTGGTGCAAGCTGCTTCCTGAACAAAGCCCCAAAGCTGATTTCAGGCACAATCCTATACATGTTTAGACAGAAAGAAGTCCAACATGTTGGTTGGGGAATGCTGGGAGTTGTAGAAGATGGCAAATTAAATGTGTAGCATAAGAGGGCCTGTAGACTTGGGTTGAATACAGATGTACATAGCTTGAGCAGTAAATCCACTGGGGATCCACACTTATCCCTTTGCAGCCTGATGTACAAACTTCCAAACTGAATTAAGCTCAGGAGGAACTGGCTCTTCTAGTTTCCAGCAGAAATAAGCAGTGTGGATTGCTAATTGGCCAGCTCTCATAGCAATCACAAAGCCACTTCCTCCCCCAGCCCTTTCTCAGCTGGCTGTGCAAAGTGCTGATTGGCTGGTCCTTGTGGCAATCACTAGACAATTCCTCCCTCCAAGAACAATGTTTCAAGTTTTTTTAAGGAAACATTAATATCACTACCACCACCACCACCACCATCACCATCATCTCTCTTTTCTCACTCATGGCGGTTTTTCTAGGTGGACATAATGGGCTTTGCCAGGTCATGCTGTCTTTTACTGATTCAGGAATTTCCCGACTATTGAGCATGTTTTAAGTATGACTGCTTTCTAGACGTTGGTGTGGATGTATTTTGGTAGGCCCAGTTTCTGAAGGATTTCTGTATAGTTTTTTGATGTGATGCCGGTGACTGTAAGGTGACCATATGAAAAGGAGGACAGGGCTCCTGTATCTTTAACAATTAAATAGAAAAGGGAATTTCAGCAGGTGTCATTTGTATGCAGGCAGCACTGGTGAAATGTCCTCTTCATCACAACAGTTAAAGCTGCAGGAGCCCTGTCCTCTTCCATATCTGGTCAAGAAGGCAGGGCTCCTGCAGCTTTAACTGTTGTGATGAAGAGGACATTTCACCAGGTTCTGTATGTATACAAATGATACCTGCTGAAATTCTCTTTTCTAGTCAACTGTTAAAGACACAGGATCCCTGTCCTCCTTTTCATATGGTCGCCCTAGGTGACTGATGTGACTAACAGAATAATTGTGACTGTTTCCTTTTGCCATAGCTCTTTAACATCCATAGCCAGTTGTTGTTGTTATTATTATTGGCACCAAATACACCTGAAGAGGAGAAAAAATGAAATGAAAAAACTGCACAAAGCACAGTGAACTAGCAGCTTATTTCAGAAATTAGAAAATAATCTCCAAAAGGCCAAGAGGAATGATTTTTTAGAACTGTATAACTTTGGTGTGACAGTTCTTCAAAACGATAAAGGTGACAAAATGGGAGACAAGACAGAATGGGGATAAGAAGATCACTGGCACGGAAAATCTAAAAGAAAAAGAAAGGGAATATGTAGTATCAGAGAGATTTGATTGCTGATGGGCACAAGAAAGAGGAGCAGAGATGACGTCTCTAGAGAAAGCTGGTGTCTTTCTTCTCCCAGCCAACGAGAGAACAGACTTGTCACAGGAACTTGGAGTACGAAGTCAGTGTTAATGCAGGCAATTAATCACAGCAGGGGTCTAATTCAGTGATTGAAGGGCTACTGTTTTATCACCACTGGCTGGAGTTGCAATTCCCCGCCCTACACAAGGCTGTCTAACCAGATGCGTGTTTACGAGGATGATCAGGGGTCTGGAAACAAAGCCCTTTAAAGAGAGATTGAAAGAACTGGGCATGTTTAGCCTGGATAAGAGAAGATTGAGGGGAGACATGAGAGCACTCTTCAAATACTTAAAAGGTTGTCACACAGAGGAGGACCAGGATCTCTTCTCAATCATCCCAGAGTGCAGGACACGGAATAATGGGCTCAAGTTACAGGAAGCCAGATTCCGGCAGGACATCAGGAAAAACTTCCTGACTTTTAGAGCAGTACGACAATGGAACCAATGACCTAGGGAGGTTGTGGGCTCTCCCACACTAGAGGCATTCAAGAGGCAGCTGGACAACTATCTGTCAGGTATGCTTTAAGGTGGATTCCTGTATTGAGCAGGGGGTTGGACTCCATGGCCTTATAGGCCCCTTCCAACTTTACTATTCTATGATTCTATGATATTCTGAAGAGAGCCTCACCAGGATCAAGGAGACTTTGCTCCCAGGCACACGGCTGCACTCTGAGCGGGACACCTTGGAGAATGGTAATCTCTACCGGCTCCATCTCCTAGTTCTTATTTGAGAAGCTCCTTGGAAAATCCAAAAACCAGTTCTCAGTGGAAATGACTGTTACTTCTGCTAGGAAAGATCAGCTTGCTCTCTGCCGCTTCTGCTTCCAAAGCACGCCAAGAGGTCTGGTTTACAGATATGGGGCCAAATGGCTGCTATTTCTTACATAGAGACATAGGAAGCTGCCTTATACTGAGTCAGACCATGGGTCCATCAGGCCAAGTATTGCCGACACAGACTGGCAGCAGCACCTCTCCAGGGTTTCAGGAAGGAGTTTTTCCTGTCCTACCTGGAGATGCCGGGGATCGAACCTGGGACCTTCTGCATGCAGAGCAGGTGCTGTATCACACTGAGCCACAGCCCCTCCCTTCTTTTATCACATGTGGGCAGTTGATAATTCTCCATCAACCCAAGGAAGAGCCTAGATAGGGCACAGCTGGAAGAAGCCTTCCTCAAGCTGGGGCCCTTCCAATGTGTTGAGACTACAACTCCCACCATCCTCAGTCAGCACAGCCATTGGCACCAGGTTGGGGGTGGTTTGAACCAACCTGATGAACCAACCACTGCAGCCATATTGTGACTGAACAACCCCATGACAGCCATTTTGTGATAGCACCCATGACACTCTCTTAACATTCCAAATGCGCCCACCTGCCCTAAAAAACTGGAGACCCATACCATAGACAGTGCCTGGATAAGAGTCTGCCCAGGAAACATCCACCGCCTTGAGTTCCATCGTGGATGAAAAGCAGGATATAAATGCAATAAAAGAAATGGCCCTTTATTACCTGAAGGTGTGGCCAAGCAGCTTCTAGCGTTGGTTCATCTTCCTCAGGATCAAACTCCGCTCCCGTGGGATTGGACGACGGGGGAAGCGTCCGGAAGAGGTTCACTGAAAACTGACGGAGACAACGGAAGGGTGAGAAGTTTCTATAGGTTGACTCAATGGCTCAACCCAATCCCACCTTATGAGGGGACCACTTTAACCCAACACACCTTAATATTACCCATAAGCACCCCATCCCCACCCCAAAAAAACCCTCTGGGAAGCCAAGAAATGACAAGCTTCATGCAATATCCAAATCCCCACAGGCTTATAACGAGACAAACGTTTTATCTGCTGTTCTGTAGTCTCTGCATAGCTCTGTACCCACCTCTGATGCTATTAATACTTGTCACTTTCAGATTGTCAACAACTGACTAAGGCTGTCTGGCCAGCTGGTGTTCATCCAAGATGCTTACTTTCTCCCAAATCCATACACTGTAATACCTTTATTAGGCCAAGTCAAAGGTCATGAAAGACGTGCAAGCTTTTAAGATTGCCAGATTGCTTCATCAGGCAAGATGTTTTGACACCTCCCCCTATCAGCTATTTTTAATGGAAGCAGAGAATGTGGGTTTTGTGGAGAGATGTGCTACCAGGAACCCATCCAGGAAACACAGGTCTGCCTTACCATGATCACGGCTTCGGGGTAAATGGCCTCTGTGACCACGTCCCGGTTGTGTGTGATGTACTCCACCATTTCATTGAGACCCGCTCGCTTCACCTCTTTGAATTTCAAGTCACTGAGCGGGTCAGAAACAAAGTCAAAGAGGACGCAGCACTGCCGCAGCTTCTGTATGAACAGCTCTTCCCGTTCGTGAGGAGGCGCATCTGAGGGACATGGAGGGGAAACAAAAAATAATTGTTCTGTTCCCAAGAAGTGTGTTGCAGCCCATCAGCTGGGCACTGACATCAGCACGGGCTGAGGCTATTCATTATGTAATACATTTCTAAGGAAGCAATCCTATCCGGATGCCTGTCAGCCTCCAAACTTGGAGGCTGATCCTATGCAAGTGGGAAGAACGTGGAGGTGATCTATGCCTCCGTGCACTTCCTGCTCTGAGTTTTTGCTAGACGGGCTTTTTCGCCCATCTAGCTGGTGCTCTGTGGAGCGGGAGAGAAGGAGGCTGGGGAGGCCAGAGGATTCTTCATAAGTTGGCCTCTCCAGTCCCCTCCCCTCCCCCATAACCACCCTCTCTCCGAGGTCACATTTATGACCTCGGAGAGGTAGCCGGCACAGTGCTGGGAGTTGTAGGACTTTTTTCTGTCTAAACAACATAACCTGAGCCATTTAAGACTGTCACTATCAAAACCAGCATTTCCAATTGGACCCAGAGACACACTGGGCCTCTCCAGATGACACTTCAGGCTCTGTGGTTAGCGTAACTGCGGTTCTCTGGGGTTAGCACTAACCACAAGCCGTGCTGTCGCACACAACACTTTAAGCCATGGTTAGAGCCGCGAACCCTGCTGCAGGGGGTCCGACTAGTGAGTGAGCATCGCACAAGACACCTTAAACCCTGCTGCTTAGCCAAAAGCCTTCACCAGCAGGGTTTAAGGTGTCTTTTGAACAGGCCTACTGGCAACCAGTGCAGCTGATACAGACAGGTACCATAAGATCCAACCGTCTAACCTCAACAAGGGCCATTCTGTACCAGCAGAAGTTTCCGAGGTGACTTCAAAGGTGACTTTCCATCTCCCTGTTTGCATCCCCCTTTCAGTCCCTTCTGCTTTGCACAAGCTCACCGAGAGCTACTACTGGGAGCGATCTGGGAGCCATGAAGTTCCTAGCTCACCTGAACTATGAACTATTGGGAGATTTGGGGTAAGCCCTAGCCCTTCCCCATTTATTAATATGGGAATAACACTACTAGCCTACCTTACAATTACAGAAACCAAATACCCATAGCACTTTGAATGCAAGATCTGTCACCAATCAGTACCATTTCCTCATTAACAGAAAAACTTTTCTCCGGAAACAAACCAAAGATTTATCGGGGCCAAAATTATGTCTTCAAGGGCAACAAGCTGAACAGCCTTCCTTGCCCTGTGCTTTGAGTAACTTTCCCCGTTCTCTGTTGATCCCCTTCCCAATCCTTCTTCCAGAGCCAAGACTTGAACCCCACAAAGTAACTGAGGCTTGCTTTAATTATGCTTGAGTTGCAGCCGAGCATCTCACTCAGGTATTTCATTCCTCTAAATATTTAGGGCACGTGCTCTTGTGCTACTTTCGTTCATTTCAATCTCATACTTTGTCCATGCACACGCACACCATTCGCAGTGCGGTGAAATGTTCTGGAATGGAGCATGGTGATGCAAAAGATGGCTGGGAGTGTTTGTAAACAGGAGGAGCGGGGCAGGATTTTGACAGTGCTCAATCAAAGCTGCCAGACTCATTTTTGAAGGTGCCAAATTAAGATGCTTTGGTCTAGCCTCCTTCCACAGATGCATGGATGGTTTCAGATGAATTGCTTCAGATTTCTTGGCAAATGCAGTCTGTCACCATTGCCACACACTGGCTCAGTTCAGACAACATGTTTCTCAATGGTGGTTTTAGGACTCCACGGTGGAGTTTATACACGACTGTTGAGAAAGGTGTTGTCTGGTGGAAAACACTCCATGCTGAAATATCCACGCTGTACAGAGGAGAGTTCCTGCACAACCGTTGTGTTGCATGTTGAGTGGCGGGCTCCGTGAAGTTTTCCGTTGCGTTGACTTTTCCTACTGAGAACAGAGTTCCCTGGCAAGAGTGGCAAAATGAGCGAGTGCCACTCTAGGAGAGATGCCAGTATTGTTTTTTTTTTGCAGCCATGGCTGATGGGATACCTGATGGGAGGACTGCGGGAGGAGAGAGGACGGAGGAACTGTCAATCAAACGACACGATGGATTTTACTCAACTCCACAGTAGCCCACAGTCACACAGCGGTGGAGTTAGAACATGTTGTGTGGAGAGTACCCCCTAAAAACTCAACCGCTGAGTGGAGTTTTCACACTGCGTTGACTAACGTGTTGTCTGAACGAAGCCACTCAGGGTTTTGGCTAGGAAGACAATCCTGTGTCTCCCCAAACCGTGGAGTACCTGGGTCCCCAGTTTATACAAAGAATATGCCAGTTTATTGGTAGTGAAACTTACTTGCCAATCTTCTTGAAGAAAGAGACAGTATGTAAGATCCCATATAACATTCACATCTATTTTGCTGCAGGAGATTTGGCAAATGGCAGTATGGAAGGCGGGCTCCTCAGTGATGGCCCCACAACTGTGCAGTGCTCTCTTCAGTTAGATGGGCCTGGCACCAATATTATCATCTTTTTGGTACCAGGTTATAATGTCTACTCCCAGGCATTTGACAGCGTATGACAGGGCTTTTTAATGTGTTTTTTTTAAAACGGGATCATGGTAGTTTTATTGTTAATTTTTTTTAACAATTTCATCTTGTTTTAACATTTTTTTATGTTAAAGATTTGATATTATTTTTTATCATGTTTTGAATCTCCCAGACAGCTTTGGCTGTTGGGCGGTATAGAAATGTAATACTTACAATGAAACGTAAGCTCTGGATAAACACAAATAACCCAGAACTTGCAGCAAAGCACTTGCAAAACACAAAGCGATCCATGAGCTATTTACCCCAGCAAAATCTGCATTGTTGCTCCCATTAAATAGGAGTAATTTATTTCAGTTTAATCAGAAGGTAACAGCCATCCTTCCACCTGAGGACTCCCAAATGCAGGAGCACATCTGAACATCCAAAAGCAAGAGGTCCCTGCATGTAGGGCCCTAAGAAATTCTGCACAGGGGAGGGGCCGTAGCTCAGTAGCAGAGCACCTGCTTTACCTGCAGAAAGTCGCAGGTTCAATCCCCGGCTTCTCCAGGTAAGTCTGGAAAAACTCCTACCTGAAACCCTGAATAGCTGCTGCTAGTCAGTGTCAACAATATTGGGCTAAATGGACCCATGTCTGACTCAGTATAAGGTACATAGCTTCCTACGTTCTCATGTTCACATAAAGAGGTTTGCTAAGACTTTCCCAGATATGCTTCCACCCAGGTTTCCAGACCCATCAGACACACCCTTACTTCTCAGCAAATGTATGCAGAGTTACTTCGTTTGCATACATTATTCTGAGTGTGGAATGTGGAGGTTCGCCTGGTGCCTACACTGTACTCCTTCTGTCGCCAGCTAAAGACCTTTTTATTTTCTCAGTATTTTAACACCTAATTTAATTTAAATTTAAACTTTGCTGTTTTAATTCCGTATTTTAACCTATATCAATTTCTGCTGTGTGGTTTTATCCCAGTTGTGCTTTTTATATTGTATTTTGTATTTGTGTTTTTAGACTGTTGGTTGTTTTATTATGCTTTTCATGGTTTAAATTTTTGTGAACCGCCCAGAGAGCTTCGGCTATTGGGTGGTATAAAAATGTAATAAATAAATAAATAAATTTCCTTTGGTGCAGAATCCATACAGGGACGGCAGCGTACACACTTCCCTAACATGACGGGATAATAATTACGGTGGCGTGTCTTTCCTTCCCGCACTTAGGAGCTCTCCTTTCCTTTCAGCACTGCAGTCACATCTGTCAGCATGACTCATTGCTGAATCAATGCCTGTCTTCACCTGGGAAAAAAATCCCAGTGTGGCACACGGACTAACTAGCCCACCGCTTGCCAGCTCAAAGCCTCCTGAAGCTGATCTCACCTTTAAGGGCAGGGAGCTTTTGCAGCTCCCGGTTTTTGCTTAAGTTGAAACGGGAGGAGCTCTGCCGTCTCTCCTTCTTTACAATCTGGGGTCCCCCTGAATACTTGATCTTATTCAGCTGCGTTGGCGGAGGGGTACTGTTGCTGGGACGCTTATTTGAGGTCTGCTGTTGCTGCTGCTGCTGCTGCTGCTGCTGTTGCTGCTGCTGCTGCTGCTGCTGCTGCTGGACCTGAAGAGAGAACAGAATATGCATTCGTATAAATCCACATGTTTCAGGCAAGTACACAATTTGTTGTAGATTAAAGTATGTATTTCGGGACCGCAATACCACATGGAACATCTCTCCCAACCTGAACCTACCCAGGCACTACGATCAACGTCTGGGGCCTCCTTCTGAGTGCCACCTCCAAGAGAGGCTCGGAAGGTGGCAACAAGGCAGAGGGCCTTCTCAGTGGTGGCCCCACGATTACATGTTTTCGGTGCCAGGTAAAGACCACCCTCTACTAGCAGGAATTTAATAGTATATGATGAGGCATCGATGTCTGCTGCTTTAGAACAGGTCGATTAGGAAAAACATTGTTTATTTAATTTGTTTTTAGCGGTTTGCATTGTTCCAATTTTTCTATATATATAGATAGACAAATTTTTTTAGGTTGTATTTTTTTATTTTTATGAATTGTCATAAACTGACCAGAGAGCTTCGGCTATGGGACAGTATAGAAATGAAAGAAATAATATAAATCCACCCAAACTATTCTACGGTGATTTTAAAAATGTTTACTTTGGAGACCCACCAATGGTACCTATTCTGTGCTCTAAACGTGGAATTAAATCATACTGGAAGGGTACTGGAAACATCTAGGAATCACTGCCATGTACTATCACTTTTAATCCTCTGGTTCCTCTCTATTCAGCCCTGGTTAGGCTTCATCTAGAGTATTGCGTCCAGTTCTGGGCACCACAATTCAAGAAGGACACAGACAAGCTGGAGCGTGTTCAGAGGAGGGCAACAAGGATGATCAGGGGTCTGGAAACAAAGCCCTGTGAAAAGAGACTGAAACAACTGGGCATGTTTAGCCTGGAGAAGAGAAGATTGAGGGGAGACATGAGAGCACTCTTCAAATACTTAAAAGGTTGTCAGAGGAGGGCCAGGATCTCTTCTCGATCATCCCAGAGTGCAGGACACGGAATAATGAGCTGAAGTTACAGGAAGCCAGATTCCAGCTGGACATCAGGAAAAACTTCCTGACTGTTAGAGCAATACAACAATGGAACCAGTTACCTAGGGAGGTTGTGGGCTCTCCCACACTAGAGGCCTTCAAGAGGCAGCTGGACAACCATCTGTCAGGGATGCTGTAGGGTGGATTCCTGGATTGAGCAGGGGGTTGGACTCAATGGCCTTATAGGCCCCATCCAATTCTACTATTCTATGATTCTATAATCATTGGTGTGGATACCCCTGCTGCAATTTAAAGTGAATTGGTTGCTTGTTATTGAAATGTGATACTGGCTCTATTGGCACCCAGTCAAACCAGCAACCTTCTAATTCAGGGGAGAGCAGCCTTCAGGCTTGTGGGATCTACTTGAGCCAGGCAGAGTGCAATCCTACTCATGTTTAGACAGACAGCAGTCCTACAATTCCCAGCATTGATGGTGCTATATAAATAAATAATAATAATAATAATAGCATGCCACAGCCAGCATGGACTTTTTTCTGACTAAACATTATTATTATTTCTATTATTATGATTATAATTTCATTTCTATACCGCCCAATAGCCAAAACTCTCTGGGTAGTTTACAACAATTCACAAGATAATAAAATACAGCATAAACATACAAAAATTGAAACAATTTAGACAGCTAGAAACAGTTTCAATAGCATACTAGACCTGTTTAGATGGCTGGCATAAATGCTCCATCAAATGCCATTAAATGCCTGGGAGTAGAAGACAGTCTTAACCTGGCCGAAAAGATGACAGTGTTCGCTTGTGCACGCAGTTAATTTTATTGCATATAATCATAAGTACTTACAATTTTTGCACATAACCATAGGTCCTTACAATTTTATGGTCACAAGAGGAAAAACATACTAAAAATATTTTAAAAAGAGACTGAACAAGCCAATCAAATCAGTTCATCACGTGCACAACTTATAGCAGCAGTTTTTAGGAACTTTGCTCTAATCTTTTTAGCAGCCACACTGAATAAAGCCACTTGATTGGTTGCACAAAGTTCCAGATCTACAAGTAGCTTACATGTTTGCCCAAGCAAATTTCTATCAGACATTCTTCCCAATAAAGTTACCAGAAATCTTTTCCTGGGATCAGCATACAAGTCACAGAAGAATATGTAATGAATAATTTCCTCCATTTGTAGAGTCCCACATATACAAAGATGTGGAAATGAAGAACATTTGCACCCCTCCAGTCCAAATTGGGAGAAGGCCTAGTATGGAAGACTAATTCTGTAAATGCCTTCTACTTCTCTTCTCGATCATCCCAGAGTGCAGTACATGGAATAATGGGTTCAAGTTACAGGAAGCCAGATTCCGTCTAGACATAAGGAAAAATTTCCTGACTGTTAGAGCGGTACGACAATGGAACCAATGACCTGGGGAGGTCATGGGCTCTCCCACACTAGAGGCATTCAAGATGTAGCTGGACAGCCATCTGTCAGGTATGCTTTAAAGTGGATTCGTGCATTGGACTTCCAACTCTACTATTCTATGCTTCTATGATTCTACTTCTTTTTACCAGAATCCCAAGGCCCACCAACTGGAGCCAAGTGCAAAATAGCGACTCAGGCAGACAGATATGGGCTAAGACTTAAGGAACAGGGTGCTTTTACACACATGCTCAGCCCAGGAATTTGTGATCAGTACCAGAACCAAACTCACAAGCCCTTTCACACAAAAATCAACTCTTGCTTGCCCCCCGCCAACACTTTTTTCAGCAAGCTAATTTCAGGAGAAAGCTTTTTAGTTTTTGCAATTCTTAGACAATGGAGAGTCAGTAACTCTTGCCAATCTACTGCAAGCCACCCAGAAATCTACCAGTAGATCCCAATGTATCTTATGACCACTTCTGTTCTAATTAACCATGGTTTCACGGTTCGTTTGAACCAGGAAGCTATGGCTACCAGCTTTGCAACAAGCCAGGATATAAAACCATAGTTGGTTTAATATCCTGGCTTGTTTTGCAAAGCTGATAACCATTGCCCTCCAGCACAGGAAACTATGGTTAATTAGAGGCTTTCAGGTTTGACTGCAAAGGAAGGAGCAAAGTTATTATGATGACCAGCTCGGATGGAAACAGTTCGAAGAGAAGAGGAACCAAAAGGAGCAGGTCTCTCAGGAGAGCCGATGGATACCAAGCACCCTGCTGAATGTTTTGCGTTGGCTCTTAAAATCCTAGAAATGTGGAAGATAGAGGTTTATCTTCCAGAGTTAGAGCTGGAAACCCTGTCATCCAAAAACATGTTTCTTCATTTGTTATTCTGCTTTCGACTCCTTGTAGACCAAAGCAAACAATCGCTTGAGACCCCCTTTGGGATAGGTGGAGGGAGAAACAAGCGTCAGCCAGATCTCTGACTCCCACCCTTCTGCCTGGGCAGGGAAAAGCAATTTGTGAAAACAACAAAGCTGATCATGTGCCATAACAAGAGTCTTGGAAAGAAAGAATTATCATGGAAAATACTGTATGGGTTTATTATATGCTGGCACAATGCCTGCTATATGTCAAGGAGCTCCTGCAACAGGTTGGGAGAGAGCCAGCAGGTTTGGAATTGCTGTTGTATCCAGATATCTCTGATTCAATAAATTTAATTTCCTATCTTGCAAGATCCTGAATCAGATACATGTATGACTTTAATGGAAAAATTGGGACATAGCTCTTGTTGAGATTTTCAGCAAAGCACAGTCCAACGTCTGCAGCCCCAAATAATTTAAAATGTATTTGCTCAAATTTAAGGGAACTTGCTGCAAGGCAGTGTTTTTATTTATTTATTTTATTTATTTATTTATCATACTTATACCCCGCTCCTCAGCCAAAAAAGGCTCTCGGAGCGGCTTACACTTAGCAAAAAAGACAGTCCCTGCCCTCAGGCTTACAATCTAATAAAGACATGACACACAAGGAAAAGGAGTCAAGGAGGGAGGGAGGGAGGAGAGAGAAAGAAAAAGAGAGAGAGAGAGAGAGAGAGAGAGAGAGAGAGAGAGAGAGAGAGAGAGTCCAGCAGGAGCAGGCCCCGATGTTACTTCTGCCTGCTCCTGTCCCCTCGGTCCTTCTTCTTCCCCACAGGGCCAAGATGGCAGTTTGCCCTGTGGGGGGGGGGAAGAGTCCAACAGGAGCAGGCCCCGATGTTACTTCTGCCTGCTCCTGTCCCCTCGGTCCTTCTTCTTCCCCAGGGCCAAGATGGCAGTTTGCCCTGTGGGGGGGGGGGGAAGAGTCCAGCAGGAGCAGGCCCAGATGTTACTTCTGCCTGCTCCTGTCCCCTCGGTCCTTCTTCTTCCCCACAGGGCCAAGATGGACCAGTGTTTGACCTTGAATACACTGTCCTGTTTTTAAAAGTGAATATCTGACAATTATCTGGAGAAAATATAGCCAGAAGTGTTCGTATTTCCACAAATAGTGGCAATGTGACAAGATGAAACCACTCTGGTCAGTGGCTTTAGCTAAAGAATAGGCAATTGTTGGAGTACATCACCAGAATGCTCCTAAAACTGTGCTTTTGAATCCTATAAAGCAGACATCCCCAGCTGAGCACCCCTCAGGTATGTAGGAGTGTAACTCATAAGAACCTAAGCCAAGCCCTGCTGGATCAGACCAAGGGTCCATCTAGTCCAGTATTCTGTTCAACCAGCTGTTGACCAAGGACCCATAAGCAGGACATGAATGCAATAGCACCCTCTCACCCATGTTCCCCAGCAACTGGTGTACAAAGGCATACTGCCTCTGATACTGGAGGTAGCATATAGCCATCAGGATTAGCAGACACTGATAGCCTTCACCTCCAGAAATTTGTCTCCCATTTAAAGCCATCGAAATTGCTGGCCATCACGTCTTGTGGTAGAAAATTCTGTAGTTTAAATCTGTGCTGTGTGAAGAAGTACTTCCTTTTATCTGTCCAGTATCTCCCACTGATATCTTCAATGGATGATACCAAGGAGTGGTGGTTCTAGCATTATGAGAGAGGAGAAAAGTATCTCCCGTTATTCCCAACTGGTCTGGCATGGCCACTGGCTATCAGAAAAATCTTCTGAAAGCTCTAGCAAGAATTCTGGGTCATCTCCCTATCTGCGTGAAGGCATGGTGTACCCCTCTGGCTTTCCATACATTTTCTGTAGGTTAATGGAAGTTGCAGAGCAATTCCCTACTGTGCAATGCCCTACTGACTGGAGCAGGTGAGGACCGGAACTGGGAGGGGCTTAGTCCCACAAGGTAGCTTATTCCAATTCAAAATTAAAATGCCCCATCCTGCCAGAGTGAGTGGGAGAAATTCCCATTCCTTCCTGTACTGTAGGAAAACTAGGCTTTGGGATGTACTGTTTTTGAAAAACCAGCTAGCTCTTAAAATAGAAAGGAAACCAGAAAACATCATAGCTCCTTGGCTTTCATAGAGTCAGGGGAACATATATGCAGATTGGCCCGCCAAATTTGGTTCCTTACATTTATATCAACAGTTTCAGAAGCTGATATAGTTACTGACTGTCTTATATACTTCGGTAGTGAGGTACATATTGTAATTTTAAGGTGGTGGCATTAAAATGTGCAGGTTGGTGTTTCCCCCCCTTTGATAATAATAATGAAATTTATTTATATAGCGCTTTGTTACACAGTGCTGTACATGAAATAAAACAGATCAGCAGTTTACAAAAATGCAATAAATACAATAATTCTAATAAAAGACCTTAACTAGATTTAAAAGAATATAACAATAAAACCTTACAATAAAACCCATATAAAATGTATCATGGCCACCACAAGGTAAGCTCCCATTTCCCTGGCCTCTCTCTTCCAAGAGTTCTATTATTTTGTTTTGAACTGATGTTGGACTGCAATGCAATAGTTCTGTCACTGAAATGTGCTTTTTTCAAAAATCCACCAATATCCATTGCAGGGAGTAGGCAAGGATGACACCTTCACAGATATTCAAAATGACTATCATCTGTTCTTCACAAATGGCTGGCTCACACACAGGCATGTACACTTCTCCTTATCTGTAGCAGCAAGTCACCGCGTTATTTATTTATTTATTTATTTATTTATGAGTATTTATAAACAGCTTACATCTAGATTTCAAAGCAGTGTACACAAATCATAAAAAATAAAAGAATATATTGTATCTACATATGCGTAAGGCGATAGGCGAAATTACACAGCAAAGATCTGCGTAAAGATAAAAAGTGCTGATGCATGTCTAATCTCAAGGGGAAGATTATTCCACGCAGTCAGCATAACTAGGCTAAATGCCCTGAACGTAAGAAAAGCCCTGCTGGATCAGACCAAGGGTCCATCTAGTCCAGCATTCTGTTCACACAGTGGCCAGCCAGCTGCCCAAGGAAGCCCACAAGCAGGACATGGATGCAATGCCACCCTCCCGCCCATGTTCCCCAACAACCAATGTACAGAGGCACACTAATACTGGAAGTAGCATATACCCGCCAGGACGAATAGATATTGATAGCCTTCTCTTCTATGAATTTGTCTAATCTCCTATTAAAGCCATCCAAATTGGTGGCCATCATCCCACCTTGTACTAGCGAATTCCATAGTTTAACTATATGCTGTGCGAAGAAGTCCTTCCTGTTATCTGTCCTGAATCTCCCACCATTCAGCTTCATGGGATGACCCAGGTTCTAGTATTATGAAAGAGGGAGAAAAATGTACACTGTCTCCACACCATGTATACTTTTGTATATCTCTCTCATGTCTCCCACTACTCGCCTATTTTCTAAGCTGAACAGTCCCAGAAGCTGTACCCCTTCTTTTTGGACAGAAGTTGCTTCAGCTCTTCAGCCATTTTAGTTGCACTATTTCCAACTCTACAATATATATTTTTAGGTGTGGTGAACCAGAACTGTACACAGTATTCCAAGCAGGATCACACCACAGATTTGTATCGGGGCAGTATGATACTGGCAGTTTTATTTGCAACTCGTTTCCTAATTTCTCCTAACATGGAATTTGCCTTTTTCACAGCAGCTACGCAATTGCGGAGTGGCACTCAGGAGTACGAGGCAACTTCAAGGATCAAATGGGTCTACAGGGGAGAAGGCAATCTCTCCATTAACCAGTTCCTAAGTCATTTGGGGCTTAATATTGAGAGCCAGTGTGGTGTAGTGGCTAAGGTCGGGAGATCCGGGTTCTAGTCCCCACTCAGCCATGGAAACCCAATGGGTGACTTTGGGCCAGTCACAGACTCTCAGCCCAATCCACCTCACAGGGTTGTTGTTGTGAGGATAAAATGGAGAGGAGGAGGAGGATTATGTACGCCGCCTTGGGTTCCTTGCAGGAAAAAAGGCGGGATATAAATGCAATAATAAAATAAATAAATATGCTAGCAACAAATCCTTAAATCCCATAGCATTTAGGCAGCCAGTGGAACATAGGAAGCAGACTCATACTGAATTAGATATTTAGTCCATCTAGCCCAGTATTGTCAACACTGACTGGCAGCCACTCTCCAGCGTTTCAAGCAAAATTCTTTTCTAGCCATACCTGGAGATGCTGGGGACCTTCTGCATGCCAAGCAGGTGTTCTACCACTGAACTACAGTCCCTCCCTCTGTGCAGTTCCTTCAGTACAGGTGTAATAGGCTGCCAATGTGTCGGCCTACCCAGCATAAATGCAAATACAAATGAGCCAACGCAGACCGAAGTGCTACAGACAGAACTTCTACACCATTCAATGCCGGTTCAAGCAGAACACTTTCTAAATGGTGGCAGCTCATGCATTTGGATGAGAGTCATCAAGCCAAGAGAAACCTAGCGAAAAACATGTCATGTCTGACTCAGCCCTGGGTGTGTTTCAATTCATGCTCGCAGCTTGTTAATAAGTGGCCTCTTATCTTGGAGGATAATTTCACATTTACAGAGGGTGGGTCATCTCAACAGTAAAATGAATTGCAGGAAATAGAAAAATGGATTGGAGAAACGGCGAGGAACTGTACTGCACAGAAAGTGGAGATCTCGGCTTTCTGTGCGCTGGAAGCACTGTGAGTGGGCAAAATGCTGGAGGAAAATCCAAAAGACTTCAAAATCTATGCAGAAGAGCTGCAAGGCTGCCTGCTTCAGACAAAAGAGCCCAAAGAGAAGGACAAACAGACTGTAAAGACTGAATTGCTGCATATAAGAACATTGGAAGTTGCCTTACACTGTGTCAGTCCTTTGGTTCATCTAGATCAGTACTGTCTAGGTACATGAGGTGTGGGGAACTTGTGGTCCTCCAGATGTTGTGGCCTACAATTCCCAGCATCCCTCATCACTGGCTATGCTGGCTACGGCTAATGGCAGTTGTAGGCCCAAACATTGCCCACCCCAAGGTACACTCCAAGATTTCAGACCAGAGTCTTCCCCAGTGCAGCCTGGAGATGCAGGAGATTGAACCTGGGATCTGGTGCATGCAAAGCATGCGCTCTACTGTTGAGCTACAGACTGGACGCTTCTTCTAACCCTTTGCGTCTTACCAAAATCTCACTCCTGAAACTCCTGAATGTAAGACCTTGATGTCAGCCTCGGCTCTTAAGTTGCCTTTGTTACATTGAGCTCTCCCTTTTCAAAGTTCTCCTTCACACTCACTTTTTGGCCTTCCTCCACTGTTCTTTTAAAACTTGCTTTGACTTCCCATGTGCTCAACGCTTCTCAGCTAGACTCTCCCAAAGAGCTAATTAGGACTCTCTCAGGGTTGACCCATCCATTAGCCACAGAGGGGAAATGGCTTACACGGCTTGGGACCACAATACCTGACGGAACGCCTCTCCCGACATGAACCTACCCATACACTACGCTCAACATCTAAGGTCCTCCTTCGAGTGCCTACTCCAAGGGAAGCTCAGAGGATGGCAGCAAGGAAGAAGGCCTTTTCAGTGGTGGCCCCCCCAATAATGGAATGATCTCCCGAGGCTCGCCTGGCGCCAACATTGTTATCTTTTCGGCGCCAGGTCAAGATTTTTCTCTTCTCCCAGGCAGTTAACAACATGTGCTGAGTTTGTTTGTTTTAACTGACCCCCGAATAGTTGTTTTAAAAGGATAGTGTTGTTTTTATGCTTCTGATGGTTTTAAATTTTGTATATTTGTTTTTAATTTTCACTGTTTTTAACTTTTGCAAACCGCCCAGAGAGCTTCAGCTATGGGGTGGTATATAATTGTAATAAAATAAAATAAATAAATAAATGAACAAAAGAAGTGGTAGTCACAGCACAAGGATTCTACAGGCAGCTTCCCCGGTTTTGGAAACGCCTTCCTCTAGAGGACCAAACCTCAAGCCAGAGGTAACTGTTGGAGGGGATTTAAGAAGTGAGCGAACAATATAGGCTTACATAATCATTATGAATAAAGAACTTGATGATTTAGTTCGAAAGGAGGGATTGTAGGAGAGAGAGATTCCAGCCGCCAGACATCAACACACGGGTGATAATCAAATCCAGCTGGACAGATTGGATCATTAAGAACAAGGCATGGACTGATGAAATGACACAGGGTAGTAGCCAAGAAAGTCTATGTGGAAATGGCTGCAGATGCCTACCCAGCCCCAACCCCCCAAAACACTACCCTTTCCAGAAACCTGGCAAACAAGAAAGCAGGGGGGATTGAACTGGATCTAGAATAAACAAATATATCAGAAATAAAAAGGCTGGGATTTCACAGGGCACACAGAAATGGGAGAGAACTAAGCTCAAAATGAAACGGAATCCCAACACCGCCCTTCCTAAATGCTTGCCCTCGTTTTGCAACGCAGGCTAAGCAACCGAGGCTGGCACAACGTCCGCTGGAATCCCTCCAGCAGCTCCGAGTTCATTTCTTGCCCTCGCAAATCCAACCCTTAGCAACTCGCAGGTTAATTCAAAAACACTGCAATAAAGAAACTTCAAAAAGAGGACGCTTTCCCTACAGGCCTGTGTACCCTCCATCAATAGGGAAAAGAAAAAGCATTATAGGGTCCACGTGACAAGGAAGTGGAGCGGCTATAGGAAGAAACGGGGAAGGCCGACGGATGCCCTGGACCAGAGAAATACTGTGGGAAGCAAATGGCACAAAACAATGCTTTCCAAAGACATCTGGAAATGGATGGCATGTGTCCCCTTTTTCTCCTGCCCAACACTTGCTCCCCAATTCTCCTACAAGAGCCATGGGGCAATTTGCCAGCCCACAGGGCCTCCTGCTGCATATTAACAGGCTCTCGCCACAGTCACTTCATTATAAGTCTGAAGAGGGCCTGTGCCACTTTTCAACTCATCCTTTCCAGAATCTTGAATAGAGTATATTAAAAGGGGAGAGAAACACATCAACCTGTCAGCTGGGGTGTTGAACAACCCTAAAATATCAACCCATAATACAGTTCCACTGGAGGATTTCTGGTAGATTCACACCCACAATCTGTATTCTGGGCAGGGGGGGTAGCTGGAGCCTCCTCTCTTTATTCTACAGAGAGATGCTCAGAAGTTTTCAATGCAACGGACAGCATTATTGGACACTGCTGGATCTAAACGGCTGTACTTTCATCAGAAATACATTTGCACAAAGCTTGCTGGTTAAAAAAACAACAGTGCTGTCCCACTTGGTTTTGAAGACAAGGAGAAATGGAAGAGGCACTCCTCTTGGCCAAAACTAGACCTGATGCTAAAGATGTTACTTGTTGTTGGGTCTATTTTATTCATTTTTAAAAACTGCAAGCACAAGGAGGGGTAACTTTTGTCAAGACCATGGCATCTGGGGACGTGGTTAACTTTTTCCTGCCCCACCAGGGTCCCAATGAAAAACTCCAACCATTGGCTCAGTTCAGACAACATGTTAGTCAACGCAGTGTGAAAACTCCACTCAACAGTTGAGTTTTTAGGAGGTACACCCCACACAGAATGTTCTAACTCCACCGTTGTGTGACTGTGGGCTACTGTGGAGTTGAGTAAAATCCATCGCGACATTTGATTGACAGTTCCTCCGCCCTCTCTATGGTATCCCAGCAGCCATTGCTGCAGAAAAAGCCCAATCCTGGCAGCTCTCCTAGAGGGGCACTCCCTCCTTTCTCCGCTCTTGCCAGGGAACTCTGTAGCCAGTGAGAAAAGTCAACGCAACGGAAAACTCCACAGAGCCCTCCACACAACACTCAACAAAATGGTTGTGCAGGAACTCTTCTCTGCACAGCATGGATATTCAGCATGGAGTGTTTTCCAAAAAAACCTCCACCACGTTTCTCAATGGTGGTGTAAAAACTCCACCGTGGAGTTCTAAAACCACCATTGGGAAACGTGTTACCTGAACTGAGCCCATAGCTGCAATTAGACCAAAGAGAGAAGTTCCCACCGGTATTAATGGGTTAACAGCAGCCATGTGTGTGTGTTTTGTTGGGGTCACAGTGGCAGAGGAAAGAATAACTGCCACTGATATGCCGTGGTCTTGATGAGAGATGTGTAGGAAACACTTTTTTTCTGTAGGACTGTACTATTTGGCATATATATGCAATTTACAGAGCAATCCTGTGCACGTTTACTCAGAAATAAGAACTGCCCTGTTTAATTGAGCTTATGCCCATGTGGTTTCAAACTCAAAAGTAGAAAGGCTGTAGTTTTATCACAGTAGCTGGAGGGGAGAGGTGAAAAGTTCAAAATACAAGGAAGAACCTCAGTCAAAAGCACAGCAGATGCAAGATACTTGCTTCTCTCGCCACCAGAAGAATACATGGCAACAAAGATCCAGTATGCTTCTTTCATAAAGATGGCAGCATCTTTCTTCAGCCTTCCCCAACCATGGTGCCTCCCTGGACGTTTTAGACTACAAATCCCAGCATTCCTGACCATTGGCTATGTTGGCTGGAGCTGATGTGAGTAGAGGTCCAAAGCATCTGGAAGGCACCACGTTGGGGAAGGGTGTCCTATATACCTGAATAAGGAGTTTCTCAGTATTGATCCATCCATAAGCCTCTCAGAGGAAATCATCAAGGATCTGATTGTGTCAGGAAGATGGACTCTAGCCTAGCTTTCACCTAACTGTGGAAGTATGCAGGGGTGAGCAACATCTGGCCATCCAGACCTTGCTGGACTGCATCTCCCAGCAGACCTAACCAGAATAGCCAATGGTGAGGGATGATTTCATTCATGCTCCTGTTTGTGGGCTTCCTTTGGACAGCTGGTAGGCCACTGTCTGAACAGAATGCCAGACTAGATGGGCCTTTAGTCTGATTCAGCAGAGCTCTTCTTACATTCTTATGATGGCAGTTATGGCCCAACAACATCTGGAGGGTCAGATGTTGCCCACTCATAATACAATGAGGTGCTTTGTTTTGTTTAAACACAAGGGAGTATTCAAAGATTCAATTCCATACAAAGGTTTCCAACCTTTTAGGTTGGTGGGCACATCTGGAATTTTGATGGCTGCAAGGTGTATGTGTGTGGGACTTGTCCATCCATAAAATGGCTGCCATGGTGGGCACAGCCAGTCACAAAACACCAGAAGGCAACACACCAGATGGCAAGCTAGGACGGCACTGAAGAGCAGCCCTTTGCTTTCCAGTATGCCTGCCTCCCAGTTCACCTGGAGCCATCCACCATGACTTCTCTCGCTTACGCACAAGCTGCTGGGCCACCTTAGCTGTCTCCTTAGTCTTGGAACAGCCTTATGCTGCTCAAACTTCCTTGGCCCTGCTTGTGCTCTTTCTGGAATCAGGGGGAAAAGATGGCATGAAAGTGTTTCTTCCAACAGCAATGGAAGAAAATGGTCCCAACACATTTTGAGCATCAGCTGCTCTTCGTCAAGGGGACGAATTTCATGCACTCGATGGCAGGCCGCAGTGCCAAGTACTTGCTGGCACTTGCAAACTTTTGAGCCGTGCTTGGCATGGGCGCTTACCATGAGGTACATTATATTCGTCCCCTTGATGAAGAGCAGCTGATGCACAAAATGCATTCAGATAACTTTATCAGTGTCAGCGGAATAAAAACTTTCACACCTCTTCTGGGTTTCTCTGTGGCTGGGATAGGCAGCCTGGTGCCCTCCAGAAGATTTGGGCTACAACTCTCATCAGCCCCAGCCAGCATGGCCAATGGTCAGGAATTATGGGAGTTGTAGTCTAAAAGATATGGCCAGCACCAGGGTGACTACCATTTCCACCACAATGTTTTTTCTCACTGCGACTTGGAGCAGCCTTGTTTCTAGTTGATCTTTATGGCAGCTTTGCTAGGGTTGGGAAGGATCTCTGCCAAAGACCATGGAGAGCTGTGGCTTGTCAGAGTAGGAAGCTTCCAGGTTAAACAATTTGTCCATCTACGGCACGGGTTCCCAACTTTTTTGGACCCATGGGTACATCTGGAATTTGAGAAACTGCTGTGGGAAACCACCACAAAATGGCTGCCATGGAGGCTGGCCACATAATGGCTGCCATGGAGGCCTGGCCAATCAAGAGGGACGGGGGCGGGAGTATGAGGCTAGAGGCTGGGGTGGTGGAAAGAGCTACTTCCTGGCCCGTCCAATCTTGTTCTGCCTACACAGACTTTTCCCTTTTGCTCTCTCACTTTTTCTCCACTACCAGCCTCTAGTCTCGCTATTTCTGTCCTGCAACTCCTTTTCTTCCCTATTTCTCTCTTATTATTTATTTATTAATTACATTTCTATACCGCCCAATAGCTGTTAGCTCTTCCCTAACTTTCTTCTTCCTCTCCATTATTAGCCTCTAGCTTTGCTCTTTCTCTCCCCTCTACGCCTTTGCCTTCCTTTCTCTTCTGGCCTGTTGAACAGCGGATCAGCAGCAGGTTCAGGAACAGGAAAGAGAATCTGGTGTCCTAACATTTATTTTTTATTTTTTTAAAAACTGAATGGAGCAGGGAGTGAAGTGCTTTGCGGGCATCATTTGAGGTGCCTGCGGGTGCTGCTTTGGGGACCTACGATCTACTCTGATTGGCAGGAGCTCTCCAAGGTCTCAGGAAGAGACCTTTCAGTCACCTGCTCATGAGAAAAACCACATCCTGAGCTAAAGCAAACTTACAAGTACAGCTGTGTGTGTTCTGTAATGCCCCAGGCAGTGGCAGCTGATGCCAATTGAGGCTGGGCAGAGGACAGGGCGGATGCTTCAATATTTTACTGAGATTACCAGAGGGCTACTGGAGAAAACCATGTGTGGCACTTGCAAACAGTGGAGCAAATGTACTGGTTGCGGCAGGGGGATCTCTCTGCCTCCAGTGGGTGGGGGACAGGCCAGTGGTCACTAGCCTATTTGCCCCAAATATAGAGCTGCCTCTGGACACAAGAGTACAGAAAACCAACAAAATGTGGTACTGGACAATGCTTACATTTACAAGAAGCACCCCCTTTCCTGACTAGCAAAACCAGGATAAATTATGAAAAATGGAAAAGTGGTGGAATGAATTCCGCAAAAGGAATTCCGCAACTGTGCTCAGTTCTGCATGATTTATACAGGTTGCAGAACTGAACTTCTCTGTCCACCTCTCTTTTTAAGCAAAGAGTACACACAGCCCTGCCTATAAGCTACAAGCAGCTACAGGCTGAAGACCTCTGTTGCAATTATTTGTCTCAGTGTGAAAACATATTATCTTGCATAGATGAAGACCCCTAACTATTCCCTTATGCGATGGCCTTTGTGTAGGAGGCACAATGATTTGGAGGAGAGTTCTGAAAACCTGAACTCAGTTTAGCCTACTGATGACATACCCAGCCAGCCTAAGCAATGAGCCTGTACTTGCAGGAGATAACGGGTGAGGCTTCCATTGGTACTGCTGTAACTGTATCTTTGGCTGCTGCATATCTGACACAGAAGAGGAATTGCAAGCAACACCATAACTCACATTAGGAATGGTGCGGTGCAGGATACTTCAGTATCAACACTGCTCCTGGCCTCAGAGAGGTTCTGGCAAAGGAACCACACCAGTATGCTGAGTGGATCCTGCAATCGGATTGTGCATCACAGCGCATCTGACAAAGAACCAAGTCATGAGCTGGGGCTGCTCTGCATGGATTTGGCTGCACATCAGGGCAAAAGGGCTTTCAAAATTACATAGGGATTTGTCTGTATGGAACTCCTGTATGGCTGTTCCTTCAACACTGAGGCCATGGCTAGCTAAGGCCTAAGACTTTGAATGGGGCATGGTTTGTTGGTTTTTAAAATGCTTTTAGCAGCCTCAGCTTCTGTGAATTGTTTCAGGGGGCTGTTTCTGCTCTGGTTGATGTCCAGAATTCTATCAAGAAAGTTAACAAAGTCCAAATGCAGACAGGAGATATGTCCCACCGTGCAATGGGGGAAAGGCACATAGCCTGCACAATTCTATTTTAGCATTTGATTGCTCAGTAACTGCAGAGTTCAACTCTATATTAGTTTGTAGTAGCTTGAGATTATTCTTTGCTTGGTAACAAGTGCAGCCTACTTCTAATATAAGAGGGGTCAATGACAGTTTTTCAGCTTCTTTAGCCTATTTGCTATTCGAATTACTTTCAGCCCAAAGAACGTTTTGCTAATAGATGTAACTTGCTGACCAATTTGCATGTTTTCTTCAGCACCTCCTCCCATTTGGAAGTAGTACTGGAGAAATCCCAGGTACCGAATGACTGATTTTTTTAAAAAAAACATTTCCCTATTTCAAGAACTTCAGCAGGAGCTCTGAATGCTATATTTTGGGCACCTGGACAATCAGAAATCTTTTTCCATCCTTGTTTGAGAAGCTAAAAGTTTAGTAACTATGTCAAAATTGTTCCACGCTGAGAGTGGTGGCATAGCAAGAGTTTTCCAACCGAAATTAACTCAAAGCCTAAAGTTACCGTGCAGTTATTCAGTTTGCTTACAGCACCCTCATAACTGCTTAGCACATTTTTAGGTGTCACACACACAACTGTGTTTTCAGAAATTGCATCAGTGTTGTTTTGAGCCAGCTGTGTGAAAAACAGACTTGCTCTTTAGTTTCATTAAGTAGGAATAGCCGTGCTAACACAGCAGAATTTAAACTAACATCAATAAAAGCATTTTAAAGGCATTTAAACTATTATTGTTGGCAATATAGAATCAATACCGTAGGGGTAGCTGGGTTAATCTGTTGCAACAAAAATAACAGAGTCTTGTGGCGTCTTAATGACTAATTGGTTTATCAGTGCCCTGGCCTCGCTTTTAACAATTCCGCCCCCTCAATGTCCATGATATATCAGGATAACAATTCAGCTGCATCTAGTGAAACGGACTCGAGTCTCACAGATGGGCAACCTTTCTCTCTCTGGGCCTGTTCAGACGGCACTTCAGGCTCTGTGGTGGTTCTCTGGGGTTAGCCCTAACCACAAGCCGTGCTGTCGCACACAACACTTTAAGCTATGGTTAGAGCCGCTAACCCTGCTGCAGACAGTCTGACTGTGGTTAGTGAGGGAGCAGGGTTTAGCAAAATTCATAGCACAAGACACCTTAAACCCTGCTGCTTAACCAAAAGCCTTAACCAGCAGGGTTTAGGGTGTCTTCTGAACAGCGCCCCATCTCTTGTGGGCTATATATTCCCCCAGGGGTAATCCCAGCAGAGGGTGGAGCTGAAGCCAAAAGTGGGCGGGGCACCCCTTTATCTGTCTTATCCCTTTTCTCTTTCTCTTTCTCTCCATTTTCTTCTCCCTGCCAGGGGGGAGACAGGCTGCTCCTGCCTGAGGTCTGAACTGAGGGCTTAAAGAGGTCTTCTGCTATTAGACTGAGGGCCACCAGTTGCCAACTTCAGCTGTAAAAGAAGCTTCTGCAACCGGAGAGAAAGAAAGAGAAAGGGACTGTTTTCCACAACACCTTCTTGAGTTTCCTTCCCCAACCTGGTGCCCTCCAAATATGTTGGGCTCCAACTCCCATCAACCACAGTCAGCATGGGTGATGGGAGTTGTAGTCCAACACTTCTAGACAGCACTCGGAGAAGGCTGGATTAATCAGCAGTAACAAAGGGATCGGAGTTTGACAAAGCTGATGTTTAGGAGTACTAGGACTCAAAATGAGAAGGAGAAATCTACCACCACACTGTTAAGAAGGAAATGGGGATTGCCCAGCAATTCCAGAAATACTAACCTAACTCCTCCTTGAGTAGTGGGGCGGTGAGGGAGGGGACAAAGTCTCTTTTGGACAACTTTGGGGATGGTATTCCTCTTCCTACTTGGGACAGAATCAGCAAATATATACCCGATGGAATTCCTGACCTTTTTTTAAAAAAAAAATCACTACAGCCAATTTCTCTAGTGTCATGCAAGCTTATTAAATGGTAATAAGCTTATTATATGGTTATAACGTCAACATTTAGAACAACTTCAACTTCAAAGTAGGCTGTATTGAGTTTGTTAGTGAGCAGAAATATGAACTTCATAGAGTTCCTAAATGCTGCTAAGAGACCTGTGTAACCCAACACAGTGAGTAGATTTTAGCAGGCTTCAGCTGACAAGCTAAAAGTCATCACTCATAACCTGGATGGGCTTCTCCTAGTTATTTTATCCTTTTCCCATAGAGTTTTAGCTCAGGAGGAGCTGGGAGGTTTTCACTCCTAACCAGGCCGATTAGTTTCCCAGCTTAGATGCTTTGGGACCCTGCAAGAGGGGAAACCCCCTGCACCTTCTGAGACAGGGGAGGGATGCAGCCTGAGAGAGAGGCAGCCACATAGCAGGCAAGCCTATAAGATCCAAGGCACAAGCTTCATGCATCGGCTTTGCTCCAGGAGGAACCCGCAACTGGCCTGGAGAACCTGCTGTGACTCAAAGGGACGGCTTCCGCCTATCGTGGGGGCCACAACAGACACCCAGCTATGAAAGCTTGGTTAGTTGGAAGGAGGTGCTAACTTCCTTTGCATGTATATATTCTGCATCCATTTCCCGTCAATAAACTGTCATCTTTTTGCACAAGTGGCTTGTTTTCATCTTGATAACCAAAAAAACCCAATTGCTGACTTGGACCTGGCAGACCCAAACTCTACACACAGGCCTCTTCCATGCACATAGCTGCATGAAAAAAATATTTTCAAATCCTAGGCTTCTATTCTTTGGAACCCATCATCTCGCTTTAGAAAAAAAAAAAGTGGTCCTAGATACCAGCATCACATTTCTTGGACCTCAGGCAACAGACCACCTGGCATTCTTGCAGCAAGTGACAATTGGCAGTGCAATCCTATTCATGCCTACTTAGAATTCGGTCTCATTGTTTTTGGTGGATTTTACTCATAAGTAAATCTGCATGGGATTGTAGCCTAATAATTCCTTGCAGCCCAAATGATTCCTTTTAACTTTATGGGTGAACTTAAGTCACTCCAAATTAAAGACCTCATAGGCCCCATTCAGAAGACACCTTAAACCATGGCTTTAACCATGGTGGTTAAGCCAGAAAGCTGGGCTGTTTTCAGAAGACACCTTAAACCACAGCTTTAACCACAACAAGCCTTATTCACCGTGGTTAAAGCCATGGTTTAAGGTGTCTTCTGAACACAGCCTAGCTTTCTGGCTTAATCACCATGGATAAAGCAATGGTTTAAGGTGTCTTCTGAATGGGCCCATATTTTTCTAAGGTTGCGGAGTCAGAAACTAATGGAAACTGCCACTAAAGCAGGGGGGGGGAGAACTAAATCCACTAGAAGCTCATGAAGAACCCTCCATAAGAGAGAACGAAACTGACAATGTTAAATTTAGTTATGATGTGAAGTCTGTGATTATTTATAATCATATAAGAAGGAGCTCAGGAAATAATCACTGCTCCGAATACAAGCTATATAAATAAATAATTAGCAGCACTTACCACTTCACATACATTATCTCAGTGTAACCCTTACAATAACCCCGGCTAGATCTACACTACTGCTTTATAGTGGTATTGAAGTGCACTGATAACTGTTGGGGCACATTACACATACCACATACCACTTCCATAGTGTTATTTCATGCTTTTTATTCCACATTATCCAAAACACCGGAACAAACGTCATTGTGTGTCCTAGGAGGTATAATGCGCAAGACCGATATAACGTTACCATGATAGGATCGCAATGATTTGACACAAGGTGTAGATTTAGTCCCTGTAAGGTAGGTCATGATGATCGGTTTCCCCATGTTACGGATGAGGGACAGCCAGATTGGATTGCTTGGAAATCACTTCAAGAGATCATGGCCCAGGCGAGGTTTGAATTTCATAGCTCCGTCTCTCAGCCACTATGCTACATGCTAAACGACCACATATGACAACAACGTGCATGGCTTTTCAGCTTCCTTCTGGTTTTATTTCTACCAGTTGCTTCAGTTCTTCCTTTGCCGACTCCCCTCTCCCACAGCAACTTGTCAAACCTGCACCAAATTACTACACAAATGGCAGAAGATGAAACATCCTGGAGATCTCATAAGCACTGGAAAGACGCAAGAACATGGGGATTTCCCCATCCAACAGTCTTCCCCAACCTAGTGGTCTCCAAATGTTTTGGATTTCAACTCCCATCAGCATCAGCCAGCATGGCCATTTGGTCAGGAATCCTCAGAGTTGTCGTCCAAAACATCTGGAGGGCACCAGATTGGGAAATGTCAATGTACATCACAGTTTGGCTGGGGACCTTTTAAAAACATGGTCTAGAAGTCCGGATTCAGACCTCCACCCTCCAATTGGACTCCCATGCATTATGCATTTGTTAGCCGGACTCATTTGTTAGCTGTGGAAGTCCTGAAATACCTTAAGCCGCAGCCCTTTTAATCTTTGAGCCTGCTGGCTGGGTTTCTATGTCACCCATACACAAAGAGAGGATTTTTTTTTAAAAAAAAAAACAATACACAGAAAAGACTCTGCATCCTGCACTGAGAGAGAAGGCAACCTAACAAAACAGTTTTACAGTGCAATCTTATATACAGCTCTACTCTAAAGTAAATCCCAATGACTTCAATAGGACTTACTCCTAGATAAGCATGTCTCTGTCTGCAATCTTAAAATCGCTTCCGAGAGCCGCAGTTTTCTACCCATTAGACTGAATTTAATTCTAAGCCAACCAG
The DNA here is from genome assembly GCF_023053635.1 of Elgaria multicarinata webbii. Taxonomy (NCBI): domain Eukaryota; kingdom Metazoa; phylum Chordata; class Lepidosauria; order Squamata; family Anguidae; genus Elgaria; species Elgaria multicarinata. Next base: position 22,144,757 of record NC_086174.1, on the reverse strand, counting down.
GATATCATATAACCCATGCAGAAGATGACTTAACGCTTCACAACCTACCTCTTCTGAATTCTCTGTGCCGCCATCCTTTCCACTACTGCCGCCGCCGCCGCTGCTGCCACCACCGCCGCTACTGGCTTTTGTAGTGCTTTTAGTTGACTTTGGAGGCTCCTAGAGGAAAGGAGAAATAAACAAAAACGAAACACACAGAAACAGCCCAAAGCATATCCTGCTCAACTTTCGTGGATCCTTTCCCCCATGTCACCGATACGCCAATGACTGAAAAGGAGACACTGTCCCATAAACAAAACGTCTATACCATGCTCCACAAGCCGGTGCCCAAGAGAGACACTCTTCCCAGCACAAGAGAAACGTCTGTATGTAGCAGTCCTCCTACAAAGACCAATTCCCTTCCTTTCGGAAAGATCACCTGACTCTATAAGCCCCACCCACCCGCTGAGTGGCAAAAGCGCCCCCTTTGACCACGACACCCGGCTGAAGAGCTGTGGAGTCTCTGCTCTGGCTCCCTAGAAGGGAAAGGGCTTATCTGCCCAAACAAGTAAATGCTGTTAAGCTGTTATTTTAGAAAGAGCATTGCAATGTCAGGCAGACAGCAATGCCTGGGTAACAAACACAGCAGACTGCAACACGCTGCATGTGGCCAGAACAGCTGGCCTCGGGAGGACAATAGGAGGCTGGAATTGGGGAGAGACTTCGCCACAACACGATGGTTGCAATGGGAAATCAAAGAGCCTTTCTGGGCACCCCAGGAGGGAGGGAGGGGGAAGAACAGCAAAGAAGTTTCTAGCCAACACACACACACAAATGTTAGTAGCTCAGTTCACTGCATGTATCTGTCTTGGTTGTGAGTTCTTTAATTGCTAAAGAAGAAACAGCTTTTGTACGTTTTTTTTTAACCTGGTCACCAAATGTCATTTCTTACTCACCACAGGTGACTGGACAAGAAGCTATTTAGGGGGTGATCCTATGATGTTGAGGCACAAAAAAAGTCCTACAACTCCCAGCATTCTATAGCTGGCAGAGGAATACTGGGAATTGTAAGACTTTTTTCTGTCTAAATATGCATAGGATTGCACCTGTAGAAACTTACTGAGGAGATAGAAAGAGAGAGATGTGGGAAAAGGAAAAAAGGGAGGAGGAGGAGGAAGAAGAGGAAGAAGCAGCAGCAGCAGCAGCAGCAGCAGCAGCAGCAAAAGAAGCAAACATGGAGCAGGGAGATGTGCACAAAATATACTGGCAGCAGAAGCCTATGCAGGACTACTCAGAAGGAAGCCTCACTGAGTTCAATGGAGCTCCCTCCCAGGTAAGTGTGTAGATTGTAGCCTAAATGCACTGTATTATTAATAAATCATGACAAGCTGTGTTGTCTGTATTTTGTAGGGAAATTATGTTGTGAATACTTGGGTAATATAATAATACATGTTCTGGCATCATTTGGCAAATGACACTTTAGAGTATAGAGTCTATAGTCACACTATGTGACACTTGTTTTCTACCATGATATGTATGTCTGATGTCATATCAGGGAAGGGGCAGTGCTTCACAGGAGGCCTTTGTGGCAGGATGGGAAGCACTGGTGAACCAGAGGTGCGCCCTCCCTGCCATATAGTCCCAGGCATATAGGGCACACCTTCCACTGCTCAAAGCAGGTGTTCCATGGCATGTGCTTCACATTGGTCAACAATGCAATGAAGGCTGGTGGCTCTGATGTCAGTGAATCCGCTCCAGGTTTCAGTCAGAACTCTAAAGGAGCTGTCTAAGGTGTTCTGCTCCTTGGATTGCTTCCTTAGAGTTCTGACTGAAACCTGGAGCAGATTCACCACCCCACTGACATCGGAGCCACCAGACTCCACTGCAACGCTGGTACAAAGTAAGAAACACAGGAAGCTGCCTTATGCCAGAAGCTGCCTAATTCATTGTTGTCTATACTGACTAGCAGTGGATCTTTGGGGTTTTAGGCAGGCCTCTTTCCCAGCCCTATCTGGAACTTCCGGGAATTGAACCTGGGACTTTCTTCATGCAAAACATGTGCTCTAGTACCATTAGACATGCTGCACCGGAAGCTTAAACCCAGCATGACAATGTACTCCATAGAGGACTCCTCCTCTCTGCAACTGATCCAGGCATTTCTCCCACACGTTCTATGTATGTATCTAAGTACTGCACAGAGGCCCTGTGTTTGCATGACATTCAATCATATGGATATGTACATTACATCTGGACTACAGTAACAGGCCCTGTGCCTTCACTCTGAATTCTAGACTGTACACATATGTTCACTTGCTGTGCAATGTGCTGCAAATATTTTTGAACAGCATCCTCTATACATGTCCACTTACCACAAAGAGCCTGCTGTGTCTCAGTATCCTCCCTAACAGGAGTTTACACTATCTGTGCAATGTCCTCTACATTGCACATGATGCACATACAAACCCCATACAAAATAGCAGTAATATTTATTCAAGGCTTGTTTTCCCATTCAGGTGTCTGCACCATCACAGAGCATGGTGCATAGGTGTGCATAGGCCTTGAATTTGCCTAGTCCCCAGGCAGGTGATGTTACTGTTTGCTTAGCAGTGTGTTTGCAATGGGCAGACAGTTCTGCCTAAATTTGCTCCTTAGGTATGGCATGAACCACTGAGCATGGCAGCAATTAATCCAGTGTCTGTCCCACAACTTTACACCCAAGCGCCATGTTGGATAATAGAGGAGCAATTTGTCCAATATATCCCCATGCTGCAAGCAGCTGTGTATAAGGCCTATGTGGTGGTCTCTGTACGCATACACAGACCTTGTACTCACACACAGGGCACAGTGTACACGCCTCCATCCACCACCACCCCGAATCCAAAACACACAAAGAGCATCCTCCTCTATACCTGTGTGCGTATTACCTTCTATATTACCTAGTTGAGATGCATCTGTCTCCCCCACACCTTCCGCCACTAACCTCTGTGTTCGATCCACAGGGACAGACACTGCTGGATCCTCTCTCTCTCTCTCTCTCTCTTTGCAACCCAGCCCTCCTTCCCCCGCCCCCCGGGATTGCCTATGCATCAGTCCCCTTTCTCTTCCGCTGCACGACCCGGCCTTGGGCTGCGACCGCCCAAGAGCCTGCATTTCCCCCTCCTCCGTGGAAGTCCACGCCAGATCCCCTAATTCGTGAGAAACCAGGACAGTGGCGAATACACACACACGGCCTCTCCCCGGTGCAACGATCCCGTAAGAGTGCGGACATTTTCCGCCCGTGCGTCTATCCCATGGCCCGCGTCAGAGGGAATGGGATGTGCATTGTCTGTGCAGTGTGTCCTCTGGGTGTGTTGCACACCCATTTCAACCCCATGCAGGTGTGTGTGTGCACTGATTGCTTGGCCCGCTTCGTGTGTGTGTGTGTTGCACAGACCCAGACCCTGCGTCGACCGAAAGGTCTATTGCAATTGCTACAGCAGCCCCTGCACCCGGCCTGCGGCGCGGAGTGGTTCTTCTCCCGGCGGAGGCCCTAAGCTCGGTTGCCACCAGGCCCGGACAGGATTTTTGCACCGGGGCGTGTATGTGTGTGTGTGTGTGTTTTCTTTTCTTTTTTTCGGGAGAGTCCTCGCTGCACGCCCGCTCATTCCCCTCACCTTCTCTTTCTTCAGCTTGTAGGGCATCCCGGATCTTAAAGAGCTCGCTCACTGACCCGCTCGGCCTCTCCCGCCGGCCCGGCCTCCTCGTTCGGTTCTTCTCGGTTGTCCTCGCCGCCGCCTCCCTCTGCGCTGGGTTGGCTGATCCCCCCCCAATTGGGCCTGCTCTCCCAAACCTGCCTAGCAACCGCCTCGTTACCTTCCTCTCATTGGCCCGGCTGAGTCGCGCCGATTTTTACCATTGGCGGCGGTTTGTTGAAGGACAGCAGAGAGGTGGGAGGAGGAGAGTGGGAGAGACTGGAGCCCGTTTGCAAAGCGCCACAATGGGGAAGAGGGGGGCGGAGAGAGACGGGGGACGGAAGGAGGTTCTCTGCCGCTGCCGGCTGTTGTGTGGGGCTGCCGGAATATGCATATAGGTCACGACGGCTGCTTCAAGGAAGCTGGAGGGTGTGTGTATGTGGGGGAGAAATATGGGGGGGGAAGCCCACTCCCAGGCGGACAATGCAACACGCAGGTCTCTGTGTGTGTGTGTGTGTGTGTGTGTGTCATTGTCAAGGAGAAACATCCATATTACAGAGGCAAAGAAATTTGTCAGGAAGCTACTCCAAAGAATGACAACTGCATTGCAGTTATAATACTTTGCAATAAAATAATAATGATGAGGATTATTTAAAACACCACACACCCCAAAAGTAACAGTCTTTCAAACGGTTTGGGTCGCCGCTACTCTTTGGCTCGCATTTATTTATGCAGTGGCCAAAAATAAAAAGGCATCTCTTTCTTTCGAAAATACTATCACGAACTGGTAAAACAGGACAAAAATGCTATGAGGAAAAACAGCTCTGATGTAGGACTGAGAATAATAATAACAACAACAACAACTGAGCCAAAATGAAGCTGTTTCAAATCTTGTGCATTCGAATGGAAGTATAAACACGTGCTTAACATGCTTTCTGAAATTGATGGGGCTGAAATGAGCTTCACTTTGGCTGGATTTGGTCCAGTATTGTTAGAAAAGAGGCTGAAAATACAAACAAGAAGACTGAAATCTGAAACACGCCTTCCTGGAAGTGACTGAACCATGTTCTTTGCCATGAGCTCTTTGGAAGAAGGATGGAATATAAAATGGAACAAACAAACATACTTAGATTTGTGCTGTTTCAGAAATATCCCGTCCGGATTTGGAAAAATGAATGCAAACACAGTTATCAAGCTGAGCAATGAATAGAACAGTGCAATTAAAATTATTAGAGGCTGGCGCATTCTTGTTACAGAGAAAGACTTTAGAGGTTGCAGTCTTTAAATTGGGGGGAGGCTTGAGAAGGGACATGGAAGAAATTTATTAGAATTATGAATGTGAAGAGAGTGGGTAGAATTATTCCTCCTTCCCTGTCAAATTATACAAAGAATTTGCAGCTAAAATCTTATTCAGAAGTAAGCCCTGCAGAGTTCAATGGGATTTACTTCCAACTAAATGTGCATGAGATTGAGCTCAGGATAAACAAAAAAAATGTATTCCCAACATTGCATAATTAAATTATGGAATTTATTGCCAGAAGTTGTGATGATGGGCATTTGCAGAGATGGCTTTTTTAACAGCACAATTCTCTGCATGGTTACTCAAGCAGCAAGTCCCATTGAGTTCAATGGGATTTGCTCAAAGGAAAGCATGTACAGGATGCCAGCCTTCCTAGAGGCGGAAGACCTAAAGATGGTAGTGCATGCACTGGTAACTTCGAGGCGCGACTTCTGCATTGCACTCTACATAGGGCTACCTTTGTGCCTAGTCCGGAAACTTCAACTAGTTCAAAATATGGCAGCCAGGCTGGTCACCGGTACACCTAGGGGTGACCACATTGCACCAATTTTAAAATCTCTTCACTGGCTGCCAATTAGTTTCCGGGCAAAGTATAAAGTGTTGGTTATCACCTTTAAAGCCCTACATGGTTTGGGTCCAGGCTACCTGCGGGATCGCCTTCTCCCATACATTCCATCCAGCACACTCAGGTCCTCTGGGAAGAATTTACTCCAGTTAACAAAAACAAGTCTGATAACTATTACCCAGAAGTCCTTTTCCTCTGCTGCTCCCAGATTATGGAATGACCTGCCGGGAGAGATTCGTCAACTTAACAGTCTTCTAGATTTTAAGAAAGCTATAAAGACTGATCTCTTCCGGCAGACTTATCCAGTTGAATTTTAAGATGCCTTTTAATAATGTTCAGCTTTTAATGATGTATTAGTTTTAAATGTTTTAATTATATGTATTTTATGGCATTTGCATTTATGTTGTAGTACCCCGCCTCGATCCGGAGGGAGAGGCGGGTAACAAATAATAATAATAATAATAATAATAATAATTTATTTATTTATTTATATAGCACCATCAATGTACATGGTGCTGTACAGAGTAAAACAGTAAATAGCAAGACCCTGCCGCATAGGCTTACATTATTATTATTATTGTTATATTAGAAAAATCCATGTAGAATAGGTTTATCAGTGGCTACTAGACATAAGAGCTGTGTGCAAAATCTATGCTCACAGCGTTCCTGGAATGCTGTAGTAGACAAAGTAAAAGGAGCAATTAATCCCATCATGCCCAGCTTGTGAGCTTCACAGGAATACTTCAATGACTTTTGTCAGATTGCCTTTGAGCATCACTCTTAAGCATACTCACAAGGTAGAAACGCCCACAGTACAGTGTGGGATTTACTTTTAAGTAAATATGTTTACGCTTGGGTGTAAAGCAATTATTTAGTTCTAATGTTCTCGAATTGGACTGGTGCAGGGATGAGAAAAAGGTGCTATTGTGCTTCATAACAATCTGCTAACCAGATCACAACAAAACAGTCATAACAGTTCTTGCTGGGGGATTGATCTTGATATGTCATTCCACTTGGGGAAGAAGATCATATATGCCACTGGTGATAAACTCTTATGAGAGCTGCTTTTAAAACTCTGTTTTGTTTTGTGAGTTCCCCCCTTTGTGTGCTCCAATTTGGCATCTCTAATGTAGCCTTTTCTGCCAACTTAAAATAATTGCGTTTGAGAAACAAAATGGACAAATGTTAGGTCTTGCCAAATCTCAACGTGACATACTGAGCAATAACAGATGGAGCAAAGAGGTAAATGCACACAAGAACCAATGTCGATAGCTCAGCAAACCATGGGATACCTTAACTGAACATCAATGCATCTGGCTGCAGTCCACAGATGTTTCAAGTATACTTTCACCTAAATGGCCTCAATTCCTTTGATAGCTGCTCAGCTTTACTCTCAGTATTCTAATAAGAACTGGTATTAGCAAATCTTTTGTTTAATTTGCTTAGTAAAAGAATGCAGTGATGAAAGCAAAAGAATGTTTGCCTTGGGAAGGAAGAATGGAGTGCGTGAGAAGGAGCAAACCTGAAAGATGGGAAGTCACAACTGATCAGTCACATTTGTACCCCATCCCTGCTCCAATGACCTTAGGGTAGCATCCACTGGCATCTTCCTCCATTATGGGACACAGGTGGGCACTGTTAATTTTGAAGCGGCATCAGTCCACAGAATAAGCAAGAGCACTTCCTGTGGAATTGTCCCAGGTCGGCTCTTCAGAAAATGTCCTACAACTCTTAGCATTCCCAAGGCAACTACACTGTCTGGGAATGCTGGGAATTGTAGGATGTTTTCTGTTAAAACATGGATATGGTTGCACCCTTAGAAACTTACGTAGGAGAGAGAAAGAGAGAGATGTGGGAAAATGAAAGGAGAGGAAGGCCTTAGCTAGACCTAAGGTTTATTCCGGGATCATCCCGGGGTCGTCCCTGCCTGATCCTGGGATCCCCTGTGTGTCATTTACATGCACAAGGATGACCCTGGGATAAACCTTATGTCTAGCTAAGGCCAAAGAGGAGAAGGAGAAGACTGAACACAGAGTAGGCAGTTATACTTTAAAAAGGCCAATTAAGTCACTCATGACTAACTTAGGTCCCACGCATTTCAATGGATCTTCTCTAAATCTGAATAAATATGGTCCATTGCTCTTTTTGACCTCCACAGCACAAGTGTAAGAGGTGGCTTCAGTTACCTTTGTCATTGGATTTTAGATACTCTTGATGGGTCATGACTAGCGTGATGGGCCATTAAGGCTGCAATCCTAACAGAGCTTAGATGGTAGTAAGTCCCACTGAACACAGTGGGGCTGACCTCTGGGTAATCAAGCACAATATCGGGCTGCCTTGAAGCCTGTATTGTTCACTGTCAACTTGATGGGGACCCTTTTTCTGTTGAGGGCCATATTGTTTACATGGATGGGGTCAGAGGCAAAAGTGGGTGTGGCCACCCATCCATCTCTCTCTCTCTCTCTCTTTCTGACACCCCTGGCTTTCTCTTTTCCTCTCTCACTTCCTCCTCACCCAATGAGCTGCCAGGGAAGGGACAAATAAATCTCCCTGGAGGTCTCAACTGATCAGTTGCAGAGGGCTTTTGAAATTAGATGTAGAAGTGCAGGTTGTCCACCCTTGCCATGGGCTATACAAGAACCCAGGAAGAGAGAGTTATGTCTTCACGTGGAGCAACTGAATGGTGCGGCTAATAACAAAAGTATTGGGTTCTGATTCCGCAAAGGACTCCCTGCTATTTTCTGTCATTTACACCAGCATTTCAATGGGAGTTCAGATCTGATTTAGCTATTCTTAGAAGTTCATTTTCTTTTTCCCAGGCCAGCTCAGCTCTTTAAGTAATTCCAGGCAACTCTATTGAAAAACATTTGGAGACGGGGGTGTGGGGAGTGTGTCATAGAGGCCCACGATAGGCTAAACCAATTGTTAATTCAAAGCAGAAGGCTCAGGTCTAGCATGTCACGATCCACTCTGTACTAATAAAAAAACACAAAAAACTAGAAAGATGTTGAGCAGATGCCTCCCACTTTAAATACCAGTCTAGCACTATTGTTCAATCAGAGTCTTCCTAACAAGAAGTCTTGAATATTAATTTTCTCCTGCTGCATAAAACACTGCTTGCTTTTTCCATGCTGGTTACGTCACATATGAAACAAGAGCACAACAATCATTTTAAAAATAACACAGCAAACCTATCCAAGTCTCTTCAGAGGTTAAGTTGTATTACTTCTGAGTAGACATGCATAGGATTATGTGGTGAGCCTGCAATCCTATGCACAGTTATCTGGGAGAAAGCCCCATTGAACTCAAGGAGACTTATTCCTGAGTAAACACGAGTAGGATTGCAGTCTAAAGGCAGTATATTGCGCTAAAGAGATTGCAAGCCTATGTCCAGTTACTTGCAGAGTAAATCCTGTATTGAACGAAGTGATATAGAATCAAAAATAGTTAGGGTGACTATATGAAAAGGAGGACAGGCTCCTGTATCTTTAACAGTTGTATAGAAAAGGGAATTTCAACAGGTAGTATTTGTATGCATGCAGCACCTGATGAAATTCCCTCTTTATCACAACAGTTAAAGCTGCAGGAGCCCTGCCCTCTTGACCAGATACAAAAGAGGGCAGGGCTCCTGCAGCTTTATTTGTTGTGAAGAAGAGAGAATATCACCAGGTGCTGCATGCATACACATACCTGTGAAACAACCTTTACTGTGCATATGTAAGGCAGGATCCCAATAATTTAAAAGTAATTAATTAAATAATGGTCTCTTAAAACAGCCTTCCCCATTCTGGTGGTTTCCAAAACTTATGCTGGCTGAGGATGATGGGAGTTGTAGTCCCATCATCCTCAGATCCTCAGTGCCATCATCCTCTTGCAGCTTTAACTGTTGGGATGAAGAGGGAATTTCACCAGGTCCTGCATGCATACAAATGACACCTGCTGAAATTCCTTTTTCTATACAACCGTTAAAGATACAGGAGCCCTGTCCTCTTTTTCATATGGTCACCCTAAGAACTGTAGAGTTGGAAGGGGCCTATAAGGCCATCGACTCAAACTCTCCGCTGAATGCAGGATAGATAATAAAGATGCATCGGAACAGGCTGTGAATTCGGAGTTGGATGTCTCTACTAGCCTTTCTAATCTATTTCTCTCTGTCTGCACATGCAATCACAGCCTAGCATTGCACCAACTGCAGTCCAGTCTCCCCCGAGGTCGGAAGGTACAATAATAACAATTTCTCTGCAAGACCGAAAGGTGGCAGCCTCTCCCGTTTACTTTTCTGACGAGGTTCCCGCTCTATCCCTTCGTGACGTCCTTCTTCTATAGTTGCACCTTCGTTCGATCCATAGATGTAGGTAAATATAAAAAGGGGTTAGACGGATAATTCATCTGGAAACAGACTTTCTAGGTTACTTTTGACGCCATGTTCTTTTCTTTATCTTTTCCTTCTTGGTAGATAAACTGACTGACAAATGTTCACTGAGTTAATCTAGCTCAGGACTTGATTGTAGCTAGGTTTGGCAGCAGCGTGTCCACATAAACACACAACTCACAGCAGAAGTAAGGACAGGGGTTTGTGTTCAGGTCTTTTTGTCTGTGGAAAATTACTTTGTTAGTTTTTTTAATTAGCGTGCAAACATTTCCTGCCCTAGAAGGGAATAAATAACCCTCCCCATATAATTTCCCCCATATTGCGGATATGGTGTGTGTATGGCAGACTGAGTCCAGAGTTCACCCCTGTCAAGAAGCCTAGTTGGCTAAGGCTGACACATTTTTAGCTTTCCAGACAGTGACTGGAATAGCAGCCTCCATTTAGGGCCATCTTTCCAGTCATGCCCCACCCTGCAGCCCTTCGGATACACAAAGCAGTCTGGCAGAGAAGAGATTGTCCCCTTTCTTACTTCCGAAAAGAAGCTCTGTCTGCCGATTGCCCCTTTTCTTAGACCCATCTCGCATACATGAAATCTGTACACATTAGTTGGTGAGGGTGCAGCTGTCAATCTAGGTCGTCATGATCAAAATGCATAAGGCATGACATAATGCCCATTTTGGAGTTCTTCCTCTTGTTCACTGCTGCAAGCACCCTGAATGTAAGTCTATTCTGGCTCCAAGAGCTTAGAAATGCAGGGAGACCAACATCTTGGTCTTTCTCATTTTATTGTACATAGTCACTGCTTCACTAGCTCATTTTTTATCCTTACTTTAATAAACTTTATTTAATTGGACTATTGGGCTGGGTTTGGATTCCTATTTCCACCTTCAAAGGTCAGTCTGTCCCCTCTTCCTCGTCCTCACACTGCCTAGACCATTTGGGTTATGCTTCACCCAGTAACAAAAGGGGGTGGAGGGAAGTCATGTCATGTCTCTTCATAAGAACATGAGCCCTGCTGGATCAGACCAAGGGTCCATCTAAGTCAGTCCAGCACACTCTGGTCAACAGCTGGTTGGCCACTGTGTGAACAGAGTGCTGGACTAGATGGACCCTCGTTCTGATCCAGCATGGCACTTATGTTCTTATGCTCACACAGTGGCCAACTAGCTGTTGACCCGGAACCCACAAGCAGGACCCTCCCACTCATGTTCCCCAACAACTGGTGTACATAGGCATACTGCCTCTGATACTGGAGGTAGCATATAGCCATTGATAGTCTTCATGAATTTATCTAACCCCCTTTTAAAGCCATCCAAATTGGCGGCCGTCACTACATCTTGTGGTAGCAAATTCCATGGTTTAACTATGCACTGCGTGAAGAAGTCCTTCCTTTTATCTGTCCTGAATTTCCCACCAATCAGCTTCATGAGATGACCCCATATTCTAGTATTTTGAGAGAGGGAGAAAAATATCTCCCTGACCACCCTGAAGGGCTGGTGCTGCACCGACTGACCATAATGCAGGTTGAAAGACAAGACTCTTTTACAACAACCTGACAGTGTAGTCAGTGGTGGCTGGTTGCTCCGATGTCAATAGGCCTGTGAATCCGCTCTGGGTCTCAGTCAGAACTCTAAAGGAGCTATCCAAGGTGCTAAACCCTATCCCCAAAATAACTTCAAGCCTTGGATAGCTCCTTTAGAGTTCTGACTGAGACCCAAAGCAGATTCATAGCCCCACTGACATTGGAGCCACCGGCCTCTACTGAGTATAGCCCAGGGTGTTATTGTTATTTATCATTTATGAAGTGCTTACAATTTACTAAGTGCTGTATGCAGATTAAAAACAAGACAGTCCCTGCCTCGGGTTTACAATCTAAAAGACAGGACATAAAAGGGAAAAGGGATAGGGCAGGAAAGGGAAAATGAGCAAAACTCAGTTTCACAGTTTTGCGGTATAATGATCAGCTTGAATGGATATAGTTCAGAGAGAGGAGGAGCCAAATGACAGCTGGTCACTCAGCCTAGCCAAGGGAGTGAGCCCTGCTAACCCAAGGACTTCTGTTGCAACCAGATGTAATGGCAGCACAAGATGACAGGTGAGGGAAAGGAGCAGGCCAAATGTAGCTGGTCTTTCAGGAGCTGACAGTAAAACAATTTACAAGAGCCCTGCAGTGCAGTCCAATACTGCAGTGCAGTATTACATCTCCACTGAATGTGCCTTATTATTAATGAGAAGTTCTTCACAGGACCAGCTCTGGGTGCTTCCGCTGTCACAATTTAGGCGAATGGCAATTGCAAAGCGGGTCTTCTCTAGGGTGATGCTGGAATACTCTCCATAGGGAAGCTTGCCTGGTGCATTCAACAGTGTGAAATACCTAGCCCAACTAGAACAGCCACAAAAATAATGTATTCCTCTATTTTTTCTTATCTCTAGGACAAAAGCGGCCGCTCTGCACTTCTTCTCTATAGTCGGCACTACCTCGTCGCTTGTGATTTGCTACAGGCTCAGAGCGTAAATGATATTGTCTTCACAGACCTGTAATTTTAAATTCACACAGGGTTCCTAACTTCTGGGTTCCTTCTGAAGCCATTTTTTGTCTCCCCTCAGCGGAAGTGAGAGCTGCCTGTAGAAAACAATAGAGAATTCCAGGATATCACTGTTGATGATCTTGGGCAATCATTCTCCAGAAACAAAAGGCAGGAACCAGCAGGAACAACAAAGAGAGTTTATATTCTTTCTAACTCAAGTCTTCTTTCATAAAATCCATTTGAAATATTTCAAAGATGGTTCTGCCTTATGCCCATAACAATCCAATATTGCAGGCTGAAAGGGAGTGGCTTACAACAGGCCTTCAAATTAGTCCACTTTTAAGTCTGCACGATTTATTTATTTATTTAAAACATTTATATCCCACCCTATATCATTAAGATCTCAGAGCGGCGTATAGATAAACAATAAATATGCACAGTTAAAAACAAATTAAACCATGATCCAAGTTAAAACAATATATAATTTAAAAGCAGTTAAAACAATGTGCCAGTGAGTTTAACCATCAAAGGCTTTGTTAAAAAGCCATTTTTTTATTTGGCGTCAAAATGCAACCAATGTAATCAATCGATAAGCTTGAATTAGTAGACACACACCCCATACAAAACACCCCTCATGTTGCAGCAAATGTCAGTGCACCTAAATTGCCCGCTCAGACACCCCCCCACTTCCAGTCCAAATCTAGCATTCAATTGCATGCAGACGCCTTATGCTCCATTGACTTGCATGCAGAATAGTTGCGCTTATAAACTGCCCCCTCCTCAAACGCACATTTTGCACGCAAAATAAGGCCTAAGGGGACAAACTCTTGTCTTTACTGCCACCAACCTTTTGCTACTACACCCAAATCCTGTTCCCCCCCATTGTTCTCAATAGGCAACTGAGCTCTCACTTTCACCAGGCGCGGGGAGAGGAAAGAAAGAAAATTCAAACTCAACCCGGAAGCTAGACCCTACGGGGTAATATCCTGTTGTCGACCGAATCAGCTCCCTGTGAGTAGCCACACGTACAGACAATAGAAACACTCCAGGTGGTTTAAAAGAAAACTTTACTTAGCAACATTTAACATATCCTACGATGGGATGGCGTGGTTCCCCCATCATGGTCAGCACACCATGCAGGTAGGTAAAACAGCAGAATGAGAAGAAGGAAGGAGAGAGGAGACAGGAAGTAGCAAGACAAGCATTGTAGCAATCCCCTCCCACCCTGTAGGTGTTTGTTAACCCTTTAGCCTCAGGTCAGTGACCTGTAGCCTGAGTTCTGCTAACACCCCTTCTCGAAGGCCACAGGGCACTGCGCCAGTCCAAATAGGTCATTGCATCAGTCCTATGCCTATCAGGTGCCGCTGGTGCAGTTCCCCCGGTAGGGGTTTTGTCAGTACATCTGCCACCATCTCTTCGGTTGGACAGTACTTTAGCTCAATCACTCTTTGCTCTACTAGGTCTCTTATCAGGTGATGCTTCACATCGATGTGTTTCATCCGTGGTCTCAGCTTCTCACTCGATGCCAGCTTTATGCACCCTTGATTGTCCTCATGTAGCACTGTGGCTTGAGTGATCACCAGCCCCATGTCAGTGAGTAATTGTCTGAGCCAAATCGCCTCCTGACATGCACTGGCCACTGCCACGTATTCCGCTTCTGTAGAAGACATGGCTACAACCGCCTGCTTTTTACTGGCCCAACTGATGGCTCCGCCATTGTATATGAACAGGCTTCCCGACGTAGACTTACGGTCTGACTCGTCGCCTGCCCAGTCTGCATCCACAAACCCGACCAGTCCCATTGATGTGCTTCTTGGAAGTTTTAGCCTTGCATCCGCAGTGCCTTTCAGATAGCGCATCACACGCTTCACTCCGTTCCAGTCACGCTGAGATGGGTTGGCTACCTTCCTACTCAGGATGCCCACAGCTGCAGCGATGTCTGGCCTGGTAACTGTTGCAATGAATAACAGCTTACCGATCGCCCTTCGATACTGCTGGTTGTCCGGTAGTGGAGTGTCGTCGCCTCGACCCTTCAGATGATCTGTGGTCATGGGAGTCTTGACCCGTTTCGCCTCTGCCATTCCAAACTCTAGCAGCATCTCTTCGATCTTTTGTCTCTGGTTAAGGAGAAAGCTCCCGTCTTTCCCCTTCTTGACCTGTATGCTCAGATAATGTGATATTGGACCCAGATCTTTAATCTCAAAGTTCTGCCTCAATTTGAACATGATTTCTGTGCTGTCACTTTCCTGCTCATAGCACAGGACTAAGTCGTCCACATACACCAACACGTATGTCCATCTGCCCCCCTTCTGCCTGGTATAGAGGCAAGGGTCTGCTTTCCCCTTGGTAAAACCCAGGTTTACTAGGACTCCATTAATTTTCTCATTCCAGGCTCTGGCTGCCTGTTTAAGTCCATAGATGCTCTTGTGCAATTTACACACTTTCCCCGCCCCTTCTGGATCTGCAAATCCTGGCGGTTGCATCATGTACAGGTCCTCTTCTATCTCACCGTATAGGAATGCAGTCTTAATATCTAGATGCTTGACTTACATCTCTCTGCTGGCTGCTATGCTCAGCATGGCTCTGATGGTCGTGTTTTACTACTGGGCCCATAACCTGTGTTTTCGCCCTGCACGTGTAACATTGCTTGGCCTTTGCCTTGAGGGCCTTCTCAGATTCCTTTGCGGCCTTCGTTTCCCGCCCAGCCTTTGTCCTGTTACATGAGGCGGCGGCCATGTTTTCCATCCTGCGAGTCCACTCACTAATCAGCCTGGCCTTCACATAGTCCAGTTTTAACTCTGCTTCGGGGCGCACTTCTAAGGCTGTTATGAGGGGTTTGTAGGAGTCATCTAGGCTGCACAAAATGATGGACACGACAGCACCTCTTTCGAGTCTCATTTTAAACAGCTTTCTGTTCAGAAAGAGCTTTGTGTTTATATCCTCATATCGAGACAGTAGCTAAATCCTGTCGTTTTTTCCTGTATAATATTGCCAGGATTCGATCATTTTTGTCTGTCTCTTCTGCCAAGACTCTTGTTCATGCACTGGTTATTTCTCGGTTGGACTACTGCAACCTTCTTCTCACTGGCCTTCTTTCTTGTCACATCAGTCCGTTGGTTTCTGTTCACCACTCTGCCGCTAAGATCATCTTCTTGGCTCGCCGCTCTGACCATGTTACTCCACTTCTGAAATCTCTTCATTGGCTTCCAATTCACTTCAGAATCCAATATAAACTTCTCCTGTTGACCTACAAAGCTTTTCACGGTCTAGCTCCTTCCTATCTTTCCTCTCTCATCTCACACTATTGCCTCACTCATGCTCTTCGCTCCTCTGATGCCATGTTTCTCACCTGCCCAAGGGTCTCTACTTCCCTTGCTCAGCTTCATCCATTTTCTTCTGCTGCCCCTTACGCCTGGAACGCTCTTCCAGAACATTTGAGAACTACAAGTTCAATCGCAGCTTTTAAAGCTCAGCTAAAAACTTTTCTTTTTCCTAAAGCTTTTAAAACTTGATTTTGTTCTGACTTTATACTGCTAGTTTTACCCTACCCTGTGCCTGTTTGGTGCATTCTCTTCCCCTTATTGTTTTATTATGATTTTATTAGAATGTAAGCCTATGCGGCAGGGTCTTGCTATTTACTGTTTTACTCTGTACAGCACCATGTACATTGATGGTGCTATATAAATAAATAAATAAATAAATAAATAATAATATACTGCTAGGCTGATGTATTTTCTGCAATGTTTCCCACATTCCCTTTGCTGTTTTCTCATTTCGAATGTGGAGCAACTGGTCATCTCGGACCAACAAAGCAATTGTTGCCCTTGCTTTTCTGTCCTTTTTATCCCAGTCCTGGGGTTTTTCTGCAGGTCAAGCTGATTCTAAAACCTCCCACAAGTCATCTTTTACTAGCACCATTTCCATCTTGAACTTCCATGTCTGGCAGTTCCTGGTGTCTAGCTTTGCCATGGTTGCGTATGTGTTGCTTTTAGCCATCGTCCCACACTCTAATAGTTTTCTTTTCTTTTCTTGTCTAACCGATAAGCAGTACTCACAGGTTCCCAAGTGATTCCTTTCACGGGTTATTCTTTATTTGCGTCCTGGGCCCATGACCTGTTGTCGACCGAATCAGCTCCCTGTGAGTAGCCACGCGTACAGACAATAGAAACACTCCAGGTGGTTTAAAAGAAAACTTTACTTAGCAACATTTAACATATCCTACAATGGGATGGCGTGGTTCCCCCATCATGGTCAGCACACCATGCAGGTGGGTAAAACAGCAGAATGAGAAGAAGAAGGGAGGAGACAGGAAGTAGCAATCCCCTCCCACCCTGTAGGTGTTTGTTAACCCTTTAGCCTCAGGTCAGTGACCTGTAGCCTGAGTTCTGCTAACATATCCAATGTTAGTCCTACGTAAAGTTGGTCTATTTAAATGAATGGGCCCAATGAATTTCAATGGGTCTGCTCTAGATAGGGCTAACATTGAATACTATCCTATGAGTGGCGCCGCTCTAGCCCTTGGCATCTCTATGTTAACCCCCTCTCTACTTTGGATTGGACGTTAGAGCGGAAAGCCCGTTTAACCTCAGGCAGGCCGGAAGTTCTAGAGCGGAGCGTAGACATTCCTCTATGGCTGTCGGCTAGACCGAGGCGTCTTTGCCTCTAGGACTTTGCGCCCGTCCTCTATGGCGGTGGCGGTGCTGCGGAGCCTGGACGACCCAGTCCCTCAGGACTTGCCACCGGCCGCGGGGCTGCTGGTGGCCCCGGCCGGGGGAGAGTGGGCAGCGGCGGCCGGCCCAGCCGGGGCGCTCGTGTTGGCCGTGCGGCCGGCCGGAACTGAGGCGCAGCCGGTGTTGTTGTGCGCGGCGCTGCTCGAGGCCGAGGCCGCCTCGGGGCCGGAGCTGTGGCTGAGCCGGGCCTTCCTGAGGCAGCTGGGCCTGGACGCGGGGACGCGGGTGCGGGTCTGGCCCGTGCGGAGGCCGCCGTTGCTAGGCTGGGTGTTGCTGGGGGGAGCCGCAGCCGTAGGGCGGGCGCCGCGGCCGGGGGCGGGCTCCGGCTCCAGCCTTCTGGTGCGACGCGGGGAGACCCTGCCGGGCTCGGGGCTGCTGGTGCTGGAGGCCCGCCCGGCCCTGCAAGGGCTCTTAGGCGCCGGCACTCGCTTGGCCGTGACTGAGCTGCGAAGCGGCGGAGACAGCCGGGGCCGGAGGGAGTCGCCGCCGCTGCCGCTTCCTCTGGTGTCCTGGTGGGCGCACGGCGGGGAGCGGCTAGTGAAGGCGGAGCGGCACCACCCGGCGCTATGGGGTGGCGTGGGGGGCGAGGTGCTCTGGGTGACCCGCGGCGGTTTGCGCAGCCTGGGTCTCTTCCAAGGGGAGTGGGTGTCGGTAACGAGGCAAGAGGGGGGCACCCCAGGGAACGGGGCCCAGCACCTGGCCACTGTGCGGGCCCTCGGGCCCCAGTGGTATTTCCCTCTCCAAGACATCGAGGACAAACACCGCCGAACTTTGCTGAACGAGAGAGCCCTGATCCCCGCCACCTTGGCGTTCAACCTGTCCTGTGACCCTCTGGAAGGGAGCCTCCTTAAAATCCAGGTGGGTGATAAACCTGCGTTGGGGTGTTAGGATGGAAGCACTCAGTACGTTACATATAACACAGATTTTGTGAGTATGAAGCTGCTTTCCAGCAGGTCGGGCTATTGATCTATTCAGGGCACACTCTTACGCATGTTTAGACAGAAAAATGTCCTACAACTCCCGGCATTCCCCAGGCAGCATGCATAGGATTGCGCCCTTTGTCAAGAAAAATCTTCTCCAGCTTCTCCCAACCTGGACCCCTTCAGCTGTGTTGGACTGTTGTTACTGTTAGACCATGACAACAAAAATGGAAGACAACAGCATTGGACTTTCTTGACTGGTCGGGCAGATTGTGTCGAAGATGTTACGGTGGACTTTTATTTTCTGATTAGAAGCTCACGGAGTGTTTGAATTGTTGTAAAACGAGAGTTTGGGAACCTGTGAAGTTCAAAATGAGATTAAAGCTGTGTCTAGACCAGCCATTTATCCTGGGGTAAAGGGGTTTGTCTCTGTGTGTCCAAATGACCCACAGCTGATCCCGGGGTCAACCAGGGACAACCTCTCAGTTGTCCTGGGATAAATGGCACTGCAAGTACTCTGATTTTTCCCGCGTCCCAGGACAACCCTGAGATCCATGGGTGGTGTGCCACTCATTCCCAGGTCCTCCTTACTCCCCATGAGTAGCGGGGCTCACCAAACGGGCACAGAGCTCTGTGGGGAGAGTCTGTGCCCATGGGGGGGGGAGCATTTTCACCATCCCTGGAATGGCTCTCAGCGGTTTCTGGCACCGAGTTTCCTGTTTTGTTTTTTAAAATACTTTTGGCGCAGGATCGCACCTGTGCAATTGCGCAACTTCTCTTCCTGGACAATGCACTGACTTTTGGACTCTGGAGGATGATCCCGGAAGCTGGAAAGCCGGAGATCCTCTCCCCACCCCTGCTCCCCAAAGCCCTGCAGGTGTAGATTAGGCCTTAAAAAAAATGTGCCATTCTTTGCATAAACTCCGCAGAACAGCAGTCTTAATGGCTCCCTCCTTGTCCCGTGGAAGGGATTGGGGGGCTTTGAAACTAGAAATGCAAGTAAAATGAAGAAGTAATTGAGCCAGCATAAATGGGTTGGTTTCGGTGTTGGCTCCCTGAAGTTATATTTGCAAGGATGACCTGATTTAGCAAGCTTCTGAAAAATTGTTTCCCCCTCTTATTTTGTAAGCCACTTATGACTGGCGCAAGTGGGATAGTAACTGTGAACTTACATACAGTGCTGGTTTCTTAAAGCAAGTATCTTTGAACTTCTTAAAGCTGAGGTGATTTCTTTGAGTCATATGGTAAAAAGACTCTTTTCTCCCGTACCAATCTGGATTTTCATTTCATTTATTACATTTCTATACCACCTGGTAGCTGAAGCTCTCTGGGCAGTTCACAGAGATTAAAACATACGTGGGAAGAGAAAGGTGGTATAGATGATGTACTGGGCAGTATTTTGTTTAATGTAATGGAATGTGTTAGAAAATGTAGAAGGTAAAGCCAGTAGGAGACTGGTTAGCAGAAAGTGCCAGATGAGGACTGAGTTAACAGGAAAACTGAATGGGGC
The DNA here is from genome assembly GCF_023053635.1 of Elgaria multicarinata webbii. Lineage (NCBI taxonomy): Eukaryota > Metazoa > Chordata > Lepidosauria > Squamata > Anguidae > Elgaria > Elgaria multicarinata. Next base: position 22,125,182 of record NC_086174.1, on the reverse strand, counting down.
TGAAATGAGATGGGATGATGCCAGTTTATAAATCTAATGATAACAGGTGTGTGACTGCTTAGATATAAATTGTTCTATCGTCTGGTTTTCACGCTTAAGCCTTATTTTGCATTGGAGCCAGTGTTTTCCTATTGTATCTTCTGTATATACATTACTCCAGATTGGAATGTGGCTGGAAATACTACACCCTTCTCCCCACCTATCCCAATCCTGTTCTTATAACTGTCAACAGAGATTAGAGTCCTTGGTCCATGCTCAGATGTGTATTGAATGAATCCCCCATTTACCCACTTGGTGAATAGAGAAACGGTTTTCAGAGAGAGAATGGTAGAAGGGCTTCATCCAATGTCATGGGAATGGACATCCCCTTGCTCTCCTCTCCCCCAGCATGCCCACTAAGCCTCAGAAGCAGATTTGAGGGTGCATGAGGGTTGTAGGGTGGAGGGGAAATCCATTCTGCCAGCCGTTTCCATTCTGCTGGTGGATGGACAGCGCTGGATGCAACCCTTAAGCCTGTTTCAGCAGGAACAAGTGTGTCTTGTGGCACCTTAAAAAATTAACAGATATATTATGGCTTAAGCTTTTATGAACTAGTCTACTTCATCAGATGCATGAAGTGTTATCCTAAGGTGGTGGGCATGGGTGGGGTGGGAATTGTAAACAGAGTTGTCCGAGGGAAATAAAATGCTAAAAGCACTGGCTGTTACAATTACGTTAAAGCTTGAATTTATGTAAACTCAATGTAAGATTAAACTATCAAATGGATTTTAAAAAAGTTAAATGATATGTATGCACCCAAAGGGGAGAACTGAGTTTTCTCCAAGCTAATATGGGATGAACAGGATTAGGGGCTGATCCTGGACAGGTTGCTGTAGCTACAGAAGATCGTTATCTTAATCTCCTACCTGTTAAAACTACATAGCAGAATTAAAACAGAATAGGACGTGTTTGTCCTCTGTAGAGATATGGGGAAGCTGCTGGTGCTCAAGAGGTAAAAGGAAGTCGATCTTTGCTATCTGTGCCACCCTTTGCCAAGGAGCTACACATAGAGATTGTGTCCTCACCAGCCTACAGCACCAGAGGAGTCTATGACCAAATTCTCTACCAACACTTTCAAACTCCCAGGTTAGCCATTAAGTAAAGATGACAATTTAACCTATGCATAACCTCTTTATGAGATCAAGGGATAATCTTCTTCTTGTGCTTTTTATTTACTGCTTAAGCACAATGTAAGCGGCTTTGATGCCCGTAGGCCACATTTGAGAGACTTGCTTAGGCTTTTTCATAAATAACTGGAGAAGAACATGTTGATTCTGAAGATGTTTAGAGTATCTGTCATAAATCAGGGACGTAAATAAATGAAGTTGCACCAGCTGAGAACTCATAGACTTCTGCTGAGTCTGTTCTCTGGGATCCATGTGCCAAATATCTTTTATGGCCTTATCTTAGTCACTTCTCAATTTTGCATTCTTATTCAGTGGCCGATGGTGCTAGTCACAGTTAAAGAGCTGTTTTTTGAAAACCTGCACTGTAAATCATTTAATTGTGGAAAATAACAAATGCTATATACGTTTTACCCCTTCCCCTGCTGTTTCTGTTCCCTCTCACTTTTTTCGGTGTGTGCTTTATGTTACAACCTGATTTGAATGTGTCATTTAAAAGGCAATAATACTTCACTGTGCTATGCAAACAAAGTTCTCCTCCTGTTGATATTTTTTCACATTAAATCTTTGCAATACAGTGAAATTCACTCAGCCCCTTCAATTCAGTAAAGAAATCTGAAAGGACTTATTATTACACTACATCTTCTCCTTTCTGCTAAAGGAGAAAAACTTGAAACGTTTCTGATAGCTGCTCCTTATCAGACCACTGCAGTGTCAAACAGATTTCTTTTTCTTGGATAAAATTATTTATTTATGTATTTATTGCATTTTTATACCGCCCAATAGCTGAAACTCCCTGGGCAGTTCACAAAAATTAAAACCATTCAGTATAAAACAAACAGTATAAAAACATGATTTATTATTATTATTATTATTATTATTATTATTATTTATTTATTTATATAGCACCATCAATGTACATGGTGCTGTACAGAGTAAAACAGTAAATAGCAAGACCCTGCAGCACAATATAAAATGATGTGATTATCGTTCTTTACCATGACTATTTGTTTCAGGCTAGTCCAAGCTGAAGATATTTTGAGTATTCCAACAGTTGGGCATCCTGAGTTCTTAGAAGGAAATTCTGACAAGTTTGTTAGGTAAGTTGTCCAACTGGTAAAAGCTAAATGAGCTCTCAATTTGCAGTCACCATGCTGTTTATTCTAATCTCTAAACAAAGTAACTCGGATTGCTTTGGAGTAAGTGTTTGCGGGGAGTTTGTCCTGGAAAATCATAATCTTGTCAACCATGAGTTTGAGGGTACCATGCTTGCAGTCCTTGCTGACTGAGACTTTTTGCTGAAATACTGTGGCGTGAGGCTTCAGAAGCCTCAATAGAGGGCTGTGCTTCACGCTTGGAAAATGTTAATAGATGAAGGCTGATAGCAGTTGGGAAGAACCATGGCACTGTCTAACACAGGGGTGGGCAATTTGTGGCCCTCCAGACTTTTGGCCTACAACTCCTATCAGCCCTAGCCAGCATATCCAATTGTGAAGGATAATGGGAGTTATAGGCCAGAACATCTGGAGGATCTCAAGTCGCCCACCTCAGTCTAAAGCTTTATGCTCATACACAGTGTTTTATTTTTAATATTCTGCTTATTTCATACTCATTATTCCTGTATCCAAAATCTTTGATACTTTGAATTTTAGTCTGTTTCCTCTTTTCTCAGATGGCCAGAGCTCTACTTCAAGGTGAAAAAGATAGTACCAGCAGAGGAAAAGGAGCAAAGTGTAGGGTACCTGGCGGACACCCAGAACACTTCTTTATTCCTGGTAAGACATTAGGAGTATGTGAGATAAAGATTGCATTGTAGTGTGACATCAGAGCTTTTGAATGTGGTGAAATGTGTGGCTTTTCCATGGACTTTAACGGGGTGGTCAGGCTGAGGCCTTTGGCCTAATTTCAAGAGTCCTCTAAGCAATCAGTTCAGTCCTCTAGCAAGAGCAATCGGTCCTTTGCCCAGCAGCCTGCTGGGTGATAGTAGAGGAGAAAAAGGGGGTGTTGGGGAAGAGAGGGAGGAAAAAGGGGTGGCCCCGCTCACTTTTAGCTCTGACCCTACCCACCATAGGCTTCCATCCTACCCACCACCATCATATGGTGCCTTACAGACTATCCCCAGGGGAATGTGGCCCATGACAGAAAGGCCCACCCTGGACTATAAGAAGGCCAGGGCATGGCAAACAAAACCCTAAGTGGTGTAATGCTAAAGAGTTGGACATCTGTCTCTCCACAAACTTTTGAAAACTACTTTATTTTCCTTAGTGGGGAGGGGAATTCTAAAATTGGTAGGGCTGCCAGGGGCCAGATCCATCCCAAAATATCTAACTCTGCCCTAAGGGAAGTTGTCAAGTGACTTGAGATGCCGTGATTTTGAGTTGTTATTAAACTGCCCTATCTTCTAGGTTGGCTCAACAAACAGTGCTGTCCCATCTTTCCCATCTCAAAATGCCCATGGCTTTTGGAGCAGTTTGTCTCCAGCTGGGCTCTGCAGTGTAGTGAAGCAGCTCTGTGACATTCTTGGCCCTCACTTACACAGCAGGTAAGTCAGCTCACTTGACTTGAGTTGTATCACGTAACACAATGTTAGGCATAGCTGTGGGGGCTGAGGCTCTGCTCTGTGTAACTGCTGCGTTTTGCTGATTTTTGAGAATTCTGGGCTTCTAACTTTTATTTTTCCTATATGTGATTTTCAAATGCTGTTCATTCCAGCTACTTACATGCCTTCCATAATTCATAATTATGCTCAATACATCGAAAGTGCTATGAAAGCATTGAGCCTTTTGCAGGCGTTTGTTTAGCATGTAACAAGTGGTGGAAAAGCGACCTTTCCAGTGGCCACAAGGGACAAAATCTATTTTTCACTGAACCTTTGAGCCCTTCTATTGTGTGTTCTTGCTTGTGTGTTGCACTGCAGTCTCCTTTCTTCTATTTTTCCTTTTTGTAAAATTGAGTTAATAATTTGTTGATTTCTGTTTTCCAACAGGACTCTGCTAAATGGAGCTGGAAGCATTCTTCTTTCAGGACCCAGTGGTGTGGGGAAAATGACAGCTGTCAGAGCCGCCTGTAGCCGCCTTAATCTCCATTTGTTCAAGGTACCGTATTTGTTCGATTCTAAGACACACTTCCCCCCCCCCCCATATAAACATCTCTAAAAACAGGGTGCGTCTTAGAATCACGGGTGCGTTTATTATTTCCTAGAATCAAAGCTTTTTTTCTGTTGGTACTGAAATTAGTGCATGTCTTACAATCGATGGCGTCTTAGAATCGAAGAAATATAGTAGTTTGAGACTTTTAAATTGATCTTTAGAATCTATAACAAGTATAGATTGAAGGCCTTGAGAAAATGCATGGTTGCATACAAGCAGAAATGTATTTTTGGTCCCTCGTGAGGGGCACTGAGGGTGAAGAATGATTTCTCTACGGAGAGACTCTTGCATTGAATGTCCGTCCCCCCCCAATTGAAAAACACCTCTCAGATAATTGCGTTTGTCTCCTGCTCCTTGGAATGTGGGCTTCTTATCTGGATGGAAGTTGCTGCAGGTGATGGAAGTGATTGCATCTATCACAAAAGGATCATCTATTGGTCCTCAACTGGTGGGTTGCATCAGGGGAGGCACCACCATATTATTTTTGCTCTTGTTTCTGTTTAGTCTTTGTGAGAAAGACAGGGGGAGGGAGACAGAGTAAAGAGGTGAACTTTAAGTTTACTTTTGGCTCCCTCCAACATTTAGTAGAAGAGGGGATTTCAGCAGGTGCTTTTTTCTCTTCCATGTGACAGCCTGCACTTGCCGAAACTGTGTTCCACACAACTGTTAAACGTACGGGAACGCTGTGTTCCTCTGTGTCTAGTTGACAGAAAGAGAGTGAGATGAGATGCTGGACATGTACAGTTTTAAAAGAAAAGTGGATCTCCCATGTTGCAGGCTGGAGTTAAAAGAGGTCCTGGGAATAAACAAGTTGGAGACCCTGCTGATTTAGACCAATCTCCATTTTTCCCCCTGTCCCTTCCCAAGGTTCTTGGGCATATCACAGTATATGTCTGATCTTTTATCCCCATAAAATAGATGAGGCTAGGAGATGGTGACCTTTGATCAGTCACAGAAACAGGTTTTGAACTTGGACTAGTCTAGCCTAACACTTGTTTGCACTTCTGTATATCATGCCAAGTAGGCAGGACCTTTCTTTGTCTGTTATGAATATTTATTACTACATTGACTGTCACTGCATAGACTCTAGTTTCCTTTTAGGAATCACTCGACAAAGTATGTCATGAGGTGTGTCTGAGAGAGCTGTTCCATTGCTCAGAAGTGCTTACATTTATGGGATCTGGTCCACTGTTGCAGTTTTACTTCCGGACCTTTTCACAATGCAGTCCCCTTCCTCTCTGTCCTCCGACTGCATGTAGGTGGATTGCGTTGGTTTGTGTGGTGACACCAGTGGATCTACAGAAGCCAAGCTGCACGCTGCCTTCTCCCAGGCTGATCTCTACAGCCCTTGTGTCCTGCTGATGAAAGACGTAGAGCTGCTGGGAAGAGATCGCGACGGACTTGGGGAAGACTCCAGAGTCATCCTTGCATTAAGGCACCTTCTCCTGGACAGAGAGGCAAACTCTAGGTATTGGACCACCCCACAGGAATGTTTTGGTTTTCATCTCTGAAAGATGCCCATCACTATGATGGGGCTGTTTACATGACGTAGTAGAACTTTGGGAATGTCTACATGAGGGCTTATCCCGGGGATCGCCCCAGGATCATCCCTGTGCGTCCACATGACACACAGGGGATCCTGAGGGCAGGGAAGGATGATCTCTCCCTTTCCCCGGGATAACCGGGACGGCTTTAATCCTGACTTTTCCCACATTCCCAAGATTGTCCCGAGACTGCAGGACATGTGGGCAGCCATCCCGGCTCCTCACAAGTAAACGCAAGGGCCAGGATCCATCGGGGGCTGGAGAGGGGAGCAGGATCTTTTAAAAAAAGAAAATTGTACCCTTTTGATGGAGCACTCGTGCACCCATCTTCAATAGAAAAAACAAAACAAAATGGCGGGCATGACATTGCGCGCTGCGTGTGGACTAAGGGGGAGGATCTCGTGATCACCGTATCGCGAGATCCTCCCCCAGTCTAGACATGCCCTTTGTAAACTGAGTAGATCTTAGCAGTTGATCACAGTTTGAATCTCTCCTGGAAAGCAGCCCCTTAATTCAGGGAATAACTTTTCTTAGCCCTTACAGCTCAGGAGAATCTTTAACATCACTTGTCTAGATTGGTACAGATGAAACCAAAACAAATGCTGCATGGCTGGTGTATGTGTCATGGCATTTTTGTTAATAAAAGCAAAAATATAAAAAGTATAAAAAGCTACTAAGTGAAAGATATAGTGGGGGACATAGATGGTTGGTTTTATACAACATAAACATTGAAATAGAAAGAAGTGTCCTCCCTTCTCTATCCAACTCACTGGGATTCAAGCAACTCAGTGGAGAACTAGAGTGGTGAGAGGACTGTCTGCTGGAACCGTTAGTTTTAGAGTTTTTGTTTACTGTACACCCCACATTTTTGCTAATATTCACTTACTGCTGTACTGGCTTACAGTAAGCATGTCAAAATAATGGATTTTGAGTAAATACGGAAGTGGTGTCAGGCAGGGAGTTACAGGGTGACTATAATAATAATAATTAATAATAAAAAATATTTCTTACCCGCCTCTCCATTCTGATCAAGGCGGGGAACAACAGTAAATATAAAATAAATAAAACTGAATTAAAACATAATATACACTGTTAAAACATCCTAAAATCATTTTAAAAACACCCTAAAATCATTTTAAAACATCCTAAAATTACACTGGATAGGCCTGCCGGAAAAGATCAGTCTTAATAGCTTTCTTAAATGCTGATAGACTGTTAAGTTGACAAGTCTCCTCCGGCAGGCCGTTCCACAGTCTGGGAGCAGCAGAAGAGAAGGTCCTCTGGGTAACAGTTGTCAATCTAGTTTTTGCTGACTGAAGTAGATTCTTCCCAGAGGACCTGAGTGTGCGGGGCGGATTGTATGGGAGAAGGCGATCCCGCAGGTAGCCTGGACCCAAACCATGTAGGGCTTTAAAGTTGAGATGGACTGCAGTGGGCTCTCAACTTTGGTTATAAGTATTCAGTGTGCATCTCTGTGTTTCTTAGCAGCTACCCTGTCCTGGTGGTCGGCACAACAACCAGGATTGGGGATGTCCCTACAGACCTGCAAACAGCTTTCCTTCATGAGGTGAAAATCGAAGCACCGTCAGAAGAGCAAAGGAAAGCCATTCTGAGCATGCTAACTGAGAACTTCCCACTGGGCAAAGAAGTGAGCCTGACCAAGCTAGCCCGGCAAAGTGCGGTGAGTGGCATCCCAGGCAGTGACCTAGAAAGCCAAGCAGTAGGAAGGCCCAGTTGTTGTTGTTGTTGTAGGAGGAGGAACACAACCGAATCTTATTTATTTATTTATTTGTGAACGTCGACACGGAGTGTGTGGTTCTCCACATTGACTAAAACAATGAACAGGAAACCTTCTCGGCTTGTGCTGATGGATTGCCTTGCATTACCAAGAACTGCTTCCTTTCCCATGAAATGGGAATGTCCCAAATAGGAATGCCAAAGGCTGCATCCAACCAGTAGGGGTGGGCAATTTGTGGTCCTCCAGATGTTTTGGCCTACAATTCCCATGATCCCTCACCATTCGCTGTGTTGTGGGCTGAAACATCTGCAGGGCTAAAAGTTGCCCATCCCTGCTCTACCACACCCTTCCCCATCTGGTGCCCTCCAGCTGTTTTAGACTGCAACTTCCATCAGCCCCAGTCAGCTTGGACAGAGATGGTGGGAGTTGTAATTAAAAACACATAGAAGTCACCAGCTGCTCTAGAGTATCACCTGGAAGTGTGTTCAACCTCACTTTGCTTTTGGAGTTCAATTGACTTTAGTTCTGTACAGTAGAGATCCAATATGGTACAAATAGAGGCCACCTTTTCTACTAAAGGTTAAAAGCCCTCAGGAACCAATATAAACACACCTGCAGTAACGTTTTCCACTACCTTAGTGGTGTAGCTTGTGGAGGAAATGAGGAGGGGGGGACTTTACCAAATCTGGATTTCAGATAGTAGTTCATAAAATCTTTTTCTATGTAGAGAATTAAACCTCTTCCCCTTTCCTCAAATGGCCTTATTTCAAAATGCCTTCTCTGCTTGCCAGGGGAATTGTTGCACTAATATTTTATTCCATGTTTGCAGGGCTTCGTTCTAGGAGATTTCTGCGCTTTACTTTCCCACAGTAGCCGCGCTGCTTGCACACGGATCCAGAATTCAAGGTACTGGAGGAGAATCTTTGTGGTTTGGGAGCATTTAGATAATGAATGCAAATGGAAATTCTTCGGTTTTACACATTGAAAGATGACATTTCAGCCAACTGATTGTAAATGGGGTGAGGAATATGTGGCAGTTTTGTGGACTTAAAAGCTTGAAGCTGGCCTTTCCCAAGAGATACAAGCAGTCCTTTGAGGGGTGGGGGATGTTTAGCTCGAAAACATTTGTCTTCAGTATCTTATTGGGTCAAAATGTCATGGAGCTGACTGAATTTTCACCTCCTAACGCTTCCTAGGTAAAAGGTGTGCTTTCAAGGGGTTCCAAAAGCCCCCCTTCCTATTTCTTTTCTTCTCTGTGCGGTTTCTTGTGCCTGTTTGAAGCTATAGTTCTATGATCTGCTGCTGCACTGGTGCTCACTCTTCTTATCCCTGCTTGGCTGGGCTTCCATTGGGAACATGACGTCAGATCCAATCAGATTTGGCTGCCAGGTGACATTAGTGAGGGCAAACAAAGCCATGATGCTCTTACTGTAATTGAGGATTTGTAGTGTGTTTATTAGTGAGCAGAACTATGGACTTCACAGAGTTCCCAAATGCTGCTAAGAGACCTGTATAGCCTAACACAGTGAGTAGATTTTAACAGGCATTAGCTGACAAGAGGCCTCTGGATGGGCCTTTCATAGTTATATCAACCTTTTCTCATAGAGTCTGATCTCTAGATGAGCTGGGAGGTTTTCATTCCTAACCAGGCCAATTAGTTTCCCAAGCTGAGATGCTTCGGGAACCTGTGAGAGGGAGACACCCTGCTGCTTCTGAGGGGGAGGCAGGCATCGAGCAGAGGAGCCTATAAGATCCAATGCACAGGCTTCATGCTTCGGACTCACTTCAGGAGGAACTGTGGACACTACTGGCCTGGTGAACCTTCTGTGCTCAAAGGGACAGCTTCCATCTATCGTGCCCCCCTCCCCGATAGACACCCAGCTATGAAAGCTTGATTAGCTGGAAAGAGGTGTGAACTTCCTTTGCATGTATATATTCTGCATGAATAAGTTGTCATCTTTTTGCACAAGTGGCTTGCTTCATCTTGATAACCAAAAGAACCTGATTCATGACTTGGGCTTGGCAGAACCAGAACCCACAGGATCAGTCATCAAATGCACCTCTCATGGAGAGCAGTATCGTGCAGATGCATCCCACTCAGATACACGTACCACTGCCTAGCTGGGCTGATGCTCCCTGCTGCTCTTTGGTGATTTCATTGCTCCAGTGTGGCAAATGGTGCTGCCTAGGCCCCCAAACATCTTTGTGCCCCAGTGCCAACCCCAAATAATAATAAAGCGGTGGTTACTTTTCTCAGGGCACCCAGCTCAGCTCTGGAGTTTGGAGAACTTTGGTCCAATCAATTTTTGGCAATTGCAAAGGGTGCTGAAAACAATGTTCTGTTTCCTCTTTACCAGTTTCCTAGGAGGACCAAGTGAGGAGGAAGAGCGTGATTTTTGTGCTGCTGGCTTCCCTCTCCTTGCAGAGGATTTCAGCGTTGCCCTGGATAAACTGCATGATGCTCATTCGCAGGCGATAGGAGCCCCAAAGGTATGGACCAAACAAATACAGAGTCTTGTGAGATCTCAGGCAACGTGCTGTGAGAACTAAGTGGACTATGTTGTCATCAACAAAACTAGTAATTGGGGGTAGATCTCTGAGTAAGGAGATAAGTCAGTGTGGTGCTTTTGGGCTCGTTCTCTGACTTTATTTATAAAACTTCAGAGTCAAGTTTCCGATCAAGAGTGTTCAGAGCTGTGTACAGCATCTTAAAATCAATACAATTCCCAGTTCCTTTTTTAAAAACCCAACAATAAAATGAAGAGTAAATCAGGAGAAAGAGAGTGCAGTACCCATCAAAGCTTAGGATAAAACAGTTAGCAATATTTTTTAAGAAAACATTCCTCCTGTGCATTCACTAGCAGTTAAGGAAGCCAACCAGGCCACCTTTGCTAGGAAGTTCCAGAGAGATGATGTCACAACTGAAAAAGCAGTGCTGTGTGTGCTCTTGCAAAACTTACTATGATAAAGGATGAAATGTGTGGCAGGGGTTCATCTTTGGATCTTAAAGTGTGAGTGGGTACATATGGAAGATGCACAACTAAAGGAAATTATTGGGACATTCAGGGTGCAGTGTGGATCATTCTGTGTAAAACCAGTCCTTGGTGGCATCTGGAGGAGGGAGAGGATGGGGCAGCAAGAACGATAGCAATCAATACATGGGGAAGAGTAGAATATTTGATGTGGTTCTGGGGGTTTGTGGGATGGTGTTCTGTCTTGAAGAGCACCCTAACAAGTGGGAATTGACAGTTTTGGGTTTCTGGAATGGGTAGGTTACAGGGCTGTCCTCTTGCTACAGATACCTTCTGTCTTCTGGCAAGACATTGGTGGGCTCCAGGATGTGAAGAAGGAGATCCTGGACACCATTCAGCTTCCGCTAGAACACCCAGAGCTACTATCTCTCGGGCTTCGCCGCTCTGGCCTCCTCCTCTATGGTCCTCCTGGAACAGGAAAGACGTTGCTCGCTAAAGCTGTAGCAACAGAGTGCACCATGACTTTCCTCAGGTGGGCATTGTGGAATAAGGAATAAGGGAGGCCGGGGGATTGAAGCATTGGTGTACCTAACTCTGTCTTTGCTCCTTTTCAGTGTGAAGGGGCCCGAGCTCATTAACATGTACGTTGGACAGAGTGAAGAGAATGTGCGTGAAGGTTAGTGTGGAGCCCTAATATTTAATTAGAGGTTGAGGGAAAGCTGCTGTGATAAAGCTGGGCTAAAAGAGAAGCACAGATAACAGAGATGATGCACACCTGAAAAGATGTGCATGTGACTTCTCTGAATGAGGATTGACGCATGACTGTTTCGGACAAAGCAGGCATGGACTACAGGAAGTTGCGGTTCATAGGCCTGTCTTCACCATCTGCCTGTATTGCTGTTTTAAGGTCTTCCATCTCCAGCACAGCCAGTCATGGCCTAGGTGCTGCTTACCTTGAAATCTTGAGAGCTTTACATAGTTGGTGATATATATATAATAATAGCTATGCTAGATATTGCTCTATGTTTGGCTACTGCAAAACTCACCAACCCCAAGTGGCTTTTCATGAGCAGAAGCGCATCTGTTGTGTTCGAGGCAAAGGCACCCAGTTTTCACCAATCCCCATCCCTCCCACTACTGCAGTCCACCATGCTAAATTCTATACTGTTCCAAAGGGTTCCCTAACACTCAGAAGCAACTTTTCAGAGTGTGCAGGGTTACAGTGGGTACCATAGACTGTCAGAGAATCAGGTGTTCTGCTTGTATTAGTGGACATGCTTTCTGCTGGCACAAAGCAATGATTAGATACAAGTCCATGCATTTCTTTCTTGTTCCATACAGGTTAAACAAAACTTGCATAAATGGCCACGATAGATGCTGGCATTGCAATAAAAGCTGATTTTAAACACTTCTGCTGGATTTGTCCTAAATGCTCCCCCACTTTTTTTTTAAAGAAAAAAAGTAGTTTGTGCAATTAAATTGATGTCCAGTTATGAACTTCCCTTTAACCCAATAGATACCTTTTTGGTATGTATGGATAACTATTTTTAATATAGAATCTGAACTGTGGCTAGAATATTGATAGCTTTGAGATAGATGATTCTATTGAAGAATATTTGGAAATGGTAGCTGACGCAGAATGCAGCAGTGAGAATCTTGGTTGGAGGTAGTTCTTCTGAGCAGATGATTTCACTGCTCTACCAACTGCTCTGACTTGGATATTCACTGCCATCAGTGGTTTGCCGCAAGTGATGTGATAAACTTCCCCGTAGCAACACCCTGATCATAGAATTCTCCCGTTGCAAGAGATCTGCTTGGCTTCTATGCTGGTAGTGTTTCAAAGCTACCTGAACACCTTTTTAATCTCAGCAGTCCTATGGATCGACTGATCTACCCTCTGTTCCCATGTTCCTGCTCTCATTCAGTTCTGAACGGCTTTATTGCTGTGCCATTTATTGTTTCTAAATATTGTTGGTGGTTATTTTTAATATTTGGGTGTGAGCCGGTTTGGGCAGCTTTCTTTTGAAAAGGGGGATAAAATAGTTAGAATGAATAAATCGGCACGCTCCCCACTCCCTCACTCCCAAGAAGAGTCCTGCTGTGCAAACTTTTAACGAAAGACCATATCCACAGAACTTGTAATTCAGGTTTTAAGATATCTGGAGTAGATGAAGGAACATCCAACTAGCGCAGTGGCAATGGAGCGAGCATGTTCCAAGACTTTTCTCTTCTCCCAGGCATTTTAACAGCATTTAACAACATTAAGTTTGTTTTTAATGGAGCCCAGAATAGTTGTTTTTAAATGGATACTGTTGTTTTTATATTGTTTTGTATGTTTTTGATGGTTTTTAAATTTTGTATACTTTTAATGTTTACCATTTTTAATTGTTGTAAACCACCCAGAGAGCTTCGGCTGTGGGGCGGTATATAAGTGTAATAAAATAAATAAATAAATAAATAAATGTTGACCGGTCATTGCAATGCCCTGCTGCTTTTCTCTCTGCAGCTGTTCTCCAGGCTTTCCCTTTTCAACTGGACAAGCTCAGCCCCTCCATTTTCCAGATCCTTGTGTAATCCTGCATTTTCCTGTGCCTTGCAATAGCTATTGGCTAGGCTGCATCTCTTCCTGGGCAGAGGAATATAGATGGCTTTTCATTTGTAATTCCACCCTAAAGCATCCCTGACAGATGGTTGGCCAGCTGCCACAAGAGGCCTTCAAGAGGCAGCTGGACAACCATCTGTCAGGGATGCTTTAGGGTGGATTCCTGCATTGAGCAGGGGGTTGGACTCGATGGCCTTGTAGGCCCCTTCCAACTCTGCTGTTCTATGATTCTATGTCTGCTGCTCTGTTTAGCATGAATTTGCAAGATGCACACTGCCTTGTCTTTCTTCTCAGTGTTTACCAGAGCCAGGGCAGCTGCTCCCTGCATTATCTTTTTTGATGAGCTCGATTCCTTGGCGCCTAATCGTGGGAGGAGTGGAGATTCAGGAGGTGTAATGGACAGGTGAGTGCTCTTGGTCGTCTGCTGTTAAAGAATGCTGAAACATAAGCCTTCTGCTTTGGCTTGCTCAACCCAGAATTTCACCTCTCCATTGCTTTTATAGGTGGTGGCTTTCTCCCCACCCACCCTACCCCCTTTTCCATGCAGGCTTTCAGACTTTCCTTTATCCATGCTGGAGTGTTTTGGGGGAGGGGCATTGCTTGAAAACTGGAACCCTTGCATGCTGTAAACACTAGAAGGATGGGCGTTTCACTATCTCACAGAGCAAGGCTCTTCTGTCCAGTCTAAGCTCCTGGATTTAAGTATCCGAGCTTAGGCTACATGAAGAATAATCAATTTTATTAAAAAATATTTATAGACCACCCTTCTACCATATCTAGGCCTCCAAGGCAGCTGCTAATACCTTGGAAGACAGATAGGCTGGAGCACTGGGCTGAAAACAACAGAATAAAATTTAATAGGGATAAATGGCAAGTTCTACACCTAGGAAAAAGAAACCAAATACTCAGTTACAACATGGGGGGACACTTGACTCAGCAATACTACAAGCGAGAAGGATCTTGGAATTGTTGTAGATCACAAGCTGAATATGAGCCAACAGTATGATGTGGCAGCAAAAAAAGCAAATGTTATTTTGGGATGCATTAATAGAAGTATAGATTCCAAATCGTGCGAAGTACTGGTTTCCCTCTATTTGGCACTGGTTAGGCCTAATCTTGAGTATTGTGTCCAGTTCTGGGCACCACACTTCAAGTTACAGGAAGCCAGATTTTGGCTGGACATCAGGAAAAACTTCCTGACTATGAGAGCAGTATGAGAATGAAACCAATTACCTAGGGAGGCAGTGGGCTGTCCCACACTAGAGGCATTCAAGAGGCAGCTGGACAGCCATCTGCCAGGGATGAGGTGGATTCCTGCATTGAGACGAGGGTTGGACTCAAATGGCCTTATAGACCACTTCCAACTCTACTATTCTATGATTCTATAATACTAAAGCGATTTTGTGTTTTAAAATAAAAAGCAGATGCAGTGACAAAGGATAGCTGATCAGATATTTAACCATTAGCTAAATATGACTAGATCTCTGGATCCCTGTTAATAGCTAGGCATCTGCACGCTGAACCCATTGACTTTTCCAAGCAGTCTTCAGAGGCAACCCCATGCATTATGCATTCTGTGTGTTGTCAGCAAGAACATTGCAGGACATGCACCCAATGAAACAACTGTGCATCCAATGCCTAGAAATGTCTGTTGATTTCTAGAGCTTGTGAGTTCACAACAAAGCAGTGCCTCATTCAGTCCACGTGGAGCAGGATATGACTCTTGCGGTTTGAGGGAGAACTTACTATGCAAGGAGGATCTTTCAGTGGGTATAGGCAGAGCCTTAGGGTTAGACCTGTATTTCAGGGGTGGGGAACCTTTTTAAGCTCAAGGGCCAAGTTCAGATTTGCAGAAGCTTTTGGTGGTTGCATGTTATTGGTGTGTGGTGTCTGAAGGCGTGGCCATCTAGTGAAACCTGGAGGGCCTGATTGGGACCCTGCCTCGGTGTGTGTCCGTCCCCCTGAGTGTCCGTCCCCCTGCATGTGTGTGTCCCGTCCCCCCTGCTATATACGGTAATATTTCTGAAAGTTATGGGATTTTGTCCATCTTGCAAACTACATGATGCTCTAGTTATGAAAATAAATGTTCTATCTTTGGTGTTTAATATGTTCAGTGGACTTGGGTTTTGTTATCCGCCCAGAGAGCTTCGGCTATTGGGCGGTATAAAAATGTAATAAATAAATAAATAAATAAATAAATAAATTGGGTGAGTCACTTTACATCACTGTACTTGACTATCTCCATTGCCCTGCTTCGCCTGTTTGAGCTGCTCTCTTCAAAGCAAGGCCTATTTCTCTCAGTGGTCTACAGCAGCTCAGCTAGGATTTATGGGCACTGGTTGTAGATATCCAGACCGGTTATTTGTGTATGTGCCCTTTAGGTTCACGAGTCAGCTTGTTGACTGGATGCACTGAGATTTACTTTTAAATGTTTCCATTGGTAGAGTGGTATCTCAGCTACTAGCGGAGCTTGATGGACTTCATTCTTCTCAAGACGTGTTCGTCATTGGAGCTACAAACAGACCTGATCTTCTGGATCCAGCCTTGCTCCGACCAGGCAGGTATGATTCTCACTATTCTGGGTTTGCGTTGCCATTGCATCTGCCTTACATGGCTGAGCTACTGCTACTGAAGGGCCCCTGTTTGAGGAGCTCCCCGTAGCTCATTGGGGCTGAGTTTGTACTCAAAATGAACGAAGTCTTTATGGCAGTGTCAGGCAAAGCTAGACCAGCATAGAATCCTCATCCCCACCCCCCCACTCACTACCTTTGGGGATACCTGATGTGTTGTTTCTTGTATGTTTTAAGTTCTACAGTTCTAGCATGGTATTTCTGCTCCTTCTGCTCTGTGTTTGTAATACTTTGGCAAAACAAGTCTTCTGCCCAAAATGAGGTCTCAGGGTGCTTTCTCCATGAGAAGTAAAGCAGATTTGTTTTTCCTTTCCTTTTTGTTGCTGGATGCATTTGTTATAGAAAAGAAGAGCTATGTTGGGAGCCTCCTGGGCTCATAATGACACAGAGAGGAATAACCTTTATGGTGCATAAGGGAAAGGGAACTAGTATATTTATATTCATATAAAAAAATCCTGCCCTTCAACTGCTATGCACTAATCAGGGCAGTTCACAACACCTTGACACCATGGGTTCCCCAACTCTTTAGGGATCTCTCAGACTTCTCTTGGTCTGTGACGTACACACTAGAACAGGGAGACCAGTTGAAGTGTGGAGATTCTGGCTATTCGCCGGAGGCCAGGTACTGATCAAGGGCATGTTAAGCAAAGGGGGCTGCAGTTGTTTAGGAAAGGAAAGGAACCTCTCGTGCAAACACTGAGTCATTACTGACTCTTGGAGGGACACCAGCTTTTGCTGACATTTTCTTGGCAGGCCTTATAGCGGGGTGGTTTGCCGTTGCCTTCCCCGGCCGTTATTACCAATGATAGAAACCAATGTCAGTAGGGAAAAATGCTCAGATATTTTGGGTGTATTATACATGGGTACCAGAGTTGTGTGTATGCTGGATTCCTGCATTTTGTCTGTAAAGTGTTTATTTTCTGTTTGCCTGGCAGATTTGATAAGTTGGTCTATGTAGGTGTCAATGAAGACCGAGACTCTCAGCTGCAAGTCCTAAGTGCCATCACCAGAAAGTGAGTGCCTACCCACTCGGCCTAGCATAAAATTAAAAAATAGTGCCAAAAGGAAGATCCTACCATTTTAAAAGAAGGATTTCATGCCCCTAGTATTTCTTCCAATGGGTTGTTTGTTCCGATGAAGAGACATCTATGCTTCGTGGGCCCTAGAAGTATCTGTATACAGCTGTGCACTCCACTGTAATTTGCTGGCTGCATTCAGAGAATCTCTAAACCAGAGGTGAACCACATGCAGCCCATGGGCAGCATCTGATCCCCGGACTTTCCAAAGTTGCCCACCCCTGCTCTAAACCATGGTTTGAGGATTGTAATAATTCATTGCTTTCAGTTTTAATCAAACTACAGTTTGTTGTTATGTCCAAACAATCAAACTATGGTTTGTGCAGTCCCGTGAAACTAGGATTGCAAGACTTACTGAAACTGGAGAGTTGCTTTGATAGTTTAGCCCAAGCGTATTGGCATCAACATCATCTTTGCCACCTTTGTTAAGGGAAGGAGTAGAGAGTTCATCCTTGTACTATGAAGTTTCTGAGTGTAAAAAAACTGTAGAATTTTTTATTGCCTGTAAAGCTCCCCAGCAAGAGAGTATGGACTTCAAAGCATAGCCAGACACGCTGAAAAAATAATAATTACTAATAATTCTCATTTTAATTGGTGTTTACCTGCATAGGGCAAAAGACACACACATATTTGAACCTGTGGCTTAGGGATTCCTTCTGCCCAGAACTCTTGGGAGGGTTATATCCTAGTGGCAATTTTTCCAGTGGTACTGACATTTGGGCGTATCCTTTCCTGGCAGGTTTAAGCTGGATCCTTCAGTGAGTCTCCTTGGTGTCCTTGACAAATGTCCTGTACAGCTAACAGGAGCAGATCTGTATGCTCTATGTTCAGATGCCATGATGTCTGCTATCAAAAGAAAAGTGGAGTGGATAGAGGAAGGTAAGGAACCAGCAGGGCTCAGCTGCTGTCAGCTAAAATACAAAAATCTAGAATGAGAAATGGATAGTGGACAGTTAAAGGACACAATGATGGAAAGGAAGCGAAATTAATGTTTGATCAAGTGCTTGGCTCGTTATTGCCTTACATGAACCTACTTACAAACATCAGTGGAATAGAAAATTGGTTTGGGTCTTAAGTCTCCAAATCAATGCTTGAGAGAAACTGGGCAAATTGTGCTATTGGAAATTAGGGGGATGGGTAATTAAGATGAATCAACAGGCATGAATGGAAAGGCAGCATGCTTTGTTAAGGTTCCCTTTCTCTTGCGCTCCCCTTATGGGGATAATTATATGGAAATACTCTCCCACTTCCAATCTGCAACACAATTTGAGACCTGTGGGTGCAAATACATCATTTCCCTTTTCTTTTTGTTTGTTGTGTGTTTCTGAGTATTCTGTACTGCTACCGCTGAGGATTAAGCTATTGGTTGCATCAACCCTGGACCTGGTCTAGTAATGCTATTCTTGTGTTCTTTTTTTGAAGAGTAGGTTGAGTCACCTGAGGGGCTAACTATTCTACCTTGATTGTGTTGAGTACTCCTTACCTTCTCATGAGGTAGCATTTATGCCCTCAAAGTAGAGCAACCTATTGTTAAGTACTAAACTCTCTGAGAAATCAGCAGAAGTGGGTCTTGATTCAGCTGTTGTGATTCTGCTGATTGCTGAAAAGTTTATTTATTTATTTATTGCACTTATATACCGCTCCCATAGCCAGGGCTCTCTGGGCAGTTTACAGAAATTCTAAAATCAAGATTAAAATGAGTATACAAAATTTAAAATCCTAAAACACAGAACATACACACACAGAGCATTAAAAACCGTTTAAAAAACTAAACATGTGGGTGATTAAGATGTGTCACCATATGCCTGGGCAAAGAGGAAAGTCTTAACCTGGCGCCAGAAAGATAGCAGCGTTGGCGCCAGGCGAGCCTCATCAGGGAGATCATTCCACAGTCTGGGGGCCACCACCGAAAAGGCCCTGTCCCTCGTTGCCACACTCCGAGCCTCTCTCGGAGTAGGCACCCGGAGGAGGACCTTAGATGTTGAATGTAGTGACCGGGTATATTCACGTCGGGAGAGGCGTTCCATCAGGTATTGTGGTCCCAAGCCATGTAAGGCTTTATAGGTCAAAACCAGCACTTTGAATTGGGCTCGGAAACATACAGGCAGCCAGTGCAAGCGGACCAGAGCAGGTGTTATACGGTCGAACCGTCTGGTTCCCGAAATCAATCTGGCCGCTGCATTTTGCACGAGTTCTGGAAATAATATACTGTCTAGTGTAAGGCATGACTTCAGTCGGAATACTACAGAGGACAATACCCATACGCTGACTTTATGGTTCTTTTCAAAAAATGAGAATTAGCATAATACAGAGAGGAAAAACACTTAAGCCTTGGAAAGGGGGGAGTGCCTTTCATGGTTATCCATCTGCCTTTCTTTTTGTTTGAAGTTCTTGTATTATTATTATTATTATTATTATTATTCTCATCTTGTCTAGCCAGGAGCAATCTTGTTGTCTGCACCATGTGACATGCCTAAAATGAGTTCCTTTTGAAACCATTTCACACTCTTTTTCTCCAGGGCTGGATACAGAGAGCTCAGAGCTCACACTGACTACGGAGGACTTTGTACAAGCTGCAACAAGGCTGCAGCCTTCTGTTTCAGAATCAGAACTGCTCAGATACAAAATGATCCAGCAGAAATTTGCTGCTTGATAAGCATCCGGCTGGACCGGAAAGGGATATGTAAGATTGGAACTGTACAACCCCAAGGGATCTGGAATATATTCTGGCATGGGAACACCATTCCTGCTGGAGAAGCGAAAAGGACACTCTCTGTCACAATATGGATTCAGATCTAGCTGTGCAACTGAGACAGATGGATGCTTAGCTGGGTAAGAACTATTGCAAATTAGTCCCCCCCTTTGGGCTCACTGCCGTTGCTGATATATCCGGAGCTCACCGTCAAGTGGAAAACCTTGGAATGCTAATGACTTGGGCCTATGAATACAGGGGGGAAGTTGCTGTAAGTATCTAAAATGTCTAAATAAAGATTGAATTGCTTTCCAAGAAGAAGTGCTTCTGCTTTGCCCATGAGCATTTTTTGTGTCTGAAAGAGGAGAGAAAACCAGTAGATCAAATTTCATTTATTTTCCTGTAGGGCATACTGATGCTTATTGCAGCCACATCTATAATTAAGTGTGTTGTAGAACTAGTCTTGTTCCCATAGTGGCTTCTTTGCTGTTTTGCTTGGCTCATCTAATATGGGCTTTATTAATATTATGGTTAATACAGTAGCCTCATTTATATTTATACACACATCTGAGGGAGGCTGGTCAGTATTCCCGTATTTTACTCTTGCAACTCTGGCCCATACTGGCTTTGATTATTTACCCTCCCTCTTTACTCTGTGATTTCTTTTTGATGCTTCAGCTTTTTAAGTCTCTGAAAATGCTTGTGTCGAGAACTGAGTTCAGCAACTCAGCCGCAACGAGTCTGGTGTCAAACTTCGACAAGGTGTCCGCAGTTCAGATGGGGAATCCACGAGGCAAATCTGTGCACTAATTGAATCTTCGTTCTTTCTGGCTAAACATCAGCAGCAAGCACTTGATATAGGTTGTCTGCCTCAGAGAGTGCCTAGTAATGGAAATCGAATACCTCTTGGCCACACCTACGCCTTAAGGATCTTTTCTCAGTGTTTTACTGGAGGCCAGATTGTTTTTATATGGGCTCTTAACTTTAGAAGGGGAGTTGAAATTGTGATGGTAAAAAAGGACTCCTGTATTTGTGGAGCACTGGAGACAAATTCCTTTGTCTGGACCTGCTCTACAGATGTAGCAAGAGGAGGTTGTAGTATGCTGCCAGAATGGACTATTGCAGTACTTTGAGTAAAAGTGGGGGATTTATTCTAAAATGTTCTTCTGCATTAAAACTCTCTAGGTAAAGGAGTAACCTGTAACTGTTATCAATGCTAGGCTAATTTGTTTGTTTTTAAATATGCAATGAATTTTAAATATCCCCCCAACACCCACCTCTCACTACTATCTGTGAAGACTCAGCCTCTGGAGATCCAACCCCAGGGCTGGATCTATGTTTGACCAAGAGCCCCTCCTACAATGGTGCCCCCCACCCCGGTGGCTCAGTCTTTGTTTCTGACAATGCCCCAGCAATCGAGTCTTTCTGGAAGCATGGGAGGATGACTGCTACCACAAAAGACATGACAATCCCCACTGGTGGAAACATTTGGGGTAGGTTGTGGGTATTGTTTTAAGGGCCAAGGGCATATGGGAGGGGCTGGGCCCAGCCCAGTGAACATTGACTGCCAGTTCCCAGCCTGCGTGAGCGCACGATGCAAAATGCCCCTTATGGAGAACTCTGGGCGCAACATAACCAGATATTACGCACAAGCTCTAGCTCTCTGAGAATCAAAAGCCTAAAGCAGGGTCAGGGATCTTGTGCCCTTCCAGAAGTTGTTGAACTGACTTCCATTAGCCCCAGCCAGCATAGCCCACGGGGATAATGGGTGCTGTAGCCCAACAACATTAAGAGGAGCACATGTTCCCTAGCCCTAAAAAGGCATAAACAGCGGTTTCCACACCTCTCCTTCCCTACGCAGCCCCTGAATGAACACAGACAAGTACAGTCAGTAGTAAACTTTCTCAAACATTGATGCAAGTTATCCAGGCAACTTCAGCAAGAGAAGCAAAATAACAACAACAATAATAATAATCAAGAAACAGCAAGGTACACTTGAGCCAGCTACGCAACTTTGCATATGATCCAGATGCAAAGCAAACCGTCCCCGCCTCCTTCCCTCGGAGGTCACTGATCTGAGCAACAGCTCCTCCAATCCCCAAAGTAGATTAACTAGATTGGACCCTTAGGGTGGGTGGGGGATAGAAGAAGTTGGAAGCGGGGGAAATCTTCCAATTCTCGCTCTTCCGGTTTCACGCAGCTCTCATGCACATTCGCTGTTGCTTGCACAGGGTCGGCACGCCACCGGCCACTCCAGCGACAGAAGAAAGAACCAGATGCCTGCCGGAGGAGCCTGCAGCCGAGTTCTCAGCCTGTTTTCCTCAGCACGTGGATGAAATAGCATGGGCTGTACTGCTGGCCTGGCATGTAAGGCTTGAAGTCCCCCAGGATGGTGTGTTCACACGGGCCTTGGACCGCGTTTTTCAGCAGTTCTGTGAAAGGCTCCAAGCGATGAGGGTAGTAAGAGAGACGGAATTGACTGGCAAAACATAGAAAGACATTTTAGCAACTAGTTGTATGGGAGTGTTTTCAGATGAGGCTTTTGTCATGCAATCTCCCTGTCCCATGCACAAAATTTTACAGGAAGTCCAGAATTATTATTATTATTATTATTTATTTATATAGCACCATCAATGTACATGGTGCTGTACAGAGTAAAACAGTAAATAGCAAGACCCTGCCGCATAGGCTTACATTCTAATAAAACCATGATAAAACAATAAGGAGGGGAAGAGAAAGCAAACAGGCACAGGGTAGGGTAAACAGGCACTGGGTAGGGTAAAACTAACAGTAGAAAGTCAGAACAAAATCTAGTTTTAAAAGCTTTAGGAAAAAGAAAAGTTTTTAGTTGAGCTTTAAAAGCTGCGGTTGAACTTGTAGTTCTCAAATGTTCTGGAAGAGCGTTCCAGGCATAAGGGGCAGCAGAAAAAAATGGACGAAGCCGAGCAAGGGAAGTAGAGACCCTTGGGCAGGCGAGAAACATGGCATCAGAGGAGCGAAGAGCACGAGCGGGGCAATAGTGTGAGATGAGAGAGGAAAGATAGGAAGGAGCTAGACAGTGAAAAGCTTTGTAGGTCAACAGGAGAAGTTTATATTGGATTCTGAAGTGAATTGGAAGCCAAAACATCATATTCCAATTGATGCCTCTGGTATTCACCCTCTGCTATGGTTTTCTTTTTCCCCACACACATACACACAAAAACAACCATTAAGGAGGAAAAGACTGAATAGTCACACAACATCTTTCATTTACATAATCTCTTCCATCTGGAAGGAGCCCGAAAGAGGCAGGCATAGATATTGCCACGTGCCTGCTCCCTCCCGCTTCACGCAGACAGTGACCTGCTCACTGGGGATTATGGGAATTGCAGTGTATAACACATCTGGCAGCATCTGATGGAGAAGGCTGAGCTAGCCAAGGAAGGCAGGACTTTCAGGTTTCTGGGATCTACTTTGTTTTTTTTTACTAGAAATCCCAAGATTTACCAACGGCATCCAGATGCAAAACCTATTTAACCTAGCCAGGTGGATTTTCTTTAAAAAAAAAAAAAGTGAATTGGAAAATTTCCTCTGCAGATTTCATCAGAAAATTTTCAGTTTGCATCAGAATTTTTTTTATGCCCTAGAGCTGGGATGGGGAACTTTACGTCAACCAGGTGCGTTGGCCTACAACTTCATCAGCACTAGCCAGCACAGTCAATGGTGAGGAATGATTGCTATATTTGTATATGGTCCCATTGATTCCAACTTTGTGTCAATTCAAAGGAAGAGACTTGCATTAACAGAGTTACGTTCTTTCAGTGAGGGAGCATATGATTTACCTCTGCCTTCCCTAACACCCTCCAGATGCGTTGGACTATAAAGCTCACCATCCCCAAGAGCGTGGCCAGTCAACACATTGGATCACATTGGATTTACATGGATGCCTTCAACCCCAAATCCTTATTTTTAAAATACTTTTATCCTGTCTTTTAGGGTACAACCCTCACTAGGGAGCTTGCAGCACATTTAAAACAACACCAATAAGCAATTAAAACAGCAGCAGCTTAAACATGAAGCCATCAATAAAAAGCTGAGAGGAATAAAAAATGTAAAAAGCCACCAACAAGAGGGTGGCAAAGTGAGCCACCCAAGGGAGGGAATTCAAGCCACCACTAAGCAGGCCCTGTCCTTGGTACTTGCTAATCTGAGGGTTCTTAGCAGAGGCCTAAAACCAGGGCCTCTGAGGTGGACAGCTTTGTACACATCACTGAACCCAGGCACTTGCCAATTTTGTTTGGCCTTATACCAATGGCTGGCTGTGTCCACACCTGCTATCAAACGGAGGCCTGTGGACACCCTATGAGCACTGAGAGCACATACCTCAGTTCTAGGTTTCCATCATTCTCGGGTGGGACCTGCAGTGTGTAGTCCAGTGTCACCATATTTGGTTTGTTGTTCACAAGGAGTACCGATGTAGTGATATCTTTGGTTAGGTCACTCTTGGAGAGAGGGAGAGAATTAATTTCTAGTTTTTGTTTCCTTCCCTTTTTGGTGCCTTCCTGATTAGTCCATTCTGCTTAGTTCTATCCCGGTCTCTGCCCAAATTTCTTGGAGGATAAGGCCATCAATGGCCACTAGATATTATCCCCAGCATCAGAAGCAGTATGTCTCTGTATGCCAGTTGCTGAGGAACAGGACTAGAATGGTGGTGTTCTGCTTGTGGCTTCCTGTGGGCATCTGATTGGCCACTGTGTGAGTGGAATACTGGACTAGATAGGCCTTTGGTCTGACCCTGCCTGGCTTTTCTTATGTTCTTATAGAACCCCACCCTTTAATACTATTGGATAACCACTAACCTTCCCCAACTTGGTTCCCTCCAGAAGAGTTGGACTACAACTCCAAACATGGCCAGGCTGACTGGGTTGTTGTGAATTGTAGCCCAATACTTCTGAAGAGAATTGGGTAAAGCTGTGGTATACACATCATCATCATCATCATTATTATTATTATATTTGTATCCCGCCTTTTGCCCAATACTGGGCCTCAAGGCGGCCTTACAAAGTTTAAAACACACATTGTAAAACCTAGGAAAAGAAATGTAAAAAACAAAACAACAACACACAAACGTTTAAAATACACAACAAAATTGTAAGTCATTAACATAGATGGAGGACCAGATTATTCTCCAAAGGCCTGCTGGAACAAACAAGTTTTAACCTGCTTCCGATTTATATCCTACCTTTTTTAATCCAAGGAATCTAAGGCAGTGTACATAATCCTCCTCTCCATTTTATCCTCACAAAAACAACCCTGTGAGGTAGGTTGGGCTAAGAGTCTGTGACCAGCCCAAGGTCACCTAGTGGGTCTCTATGGCCAAGTGGGGACAAGAACCCGGATTTCCCAACTCCCAGTCCAACACTTTAGCCACTATACCACACTGGCTCCACCACATTGGTCCTTCTCCTCCTCCTGCTTCTTCCTTTAATTCCTCCCATAACTGATTTAACTTGTTTCCAGAGCTGGCCTCCCCACAGGCCCATTTGGTGCCCTTGGGATTTACCTGTTGCTCCGGTAAATCACTTGTTACAACCACTGGAGGAAAAGCCACGCTTGCCATTGAGGGCAAAACTAAAATGGTTGGTTAGTGCTGTGGCTGCTTCCAGTGAAGAGAGGTGCTTTTGCTGCACTAAGACTGATCTAGTGGCTTAGACAAGGCCTCTGTCTGGGAATACCTTGTAGTAGATGTTCTTCCCAGGAGGAGCGCAGCCTGTTTCCAGGATGTAGTCATAGTTTCGGTGGTCAATGACCAGGATGCCACCTGGCCGAACCATACTAGCAATGTTCTTAAGGGCCTGTTTATGAACTCCTTGGTCACCTAGGAGTAGAGACAGCATTGGATTAAAATCCTTCCTTTTCCATTTTGACCCACCACACAAACCTGAAGGAACTGTATTGACCTTGAGTTGTGTATTCTGTTTGCTGTCAAACCCAGACCACCTTAATCCTGGGCACTGGTCCACTGAGGTAATTGGAGACTCTGGCTTTAATGGTCTTAGGGAGGCTGCCCCTCTTTAGATGGTGAGCTGTTATTACTTCACTTATTTTAAAATGTGGTAAACCAGCCCTGCTGCGTTTGGAGGCCCTCCTGTTCTTTCTGCCTGAGTGAGGCCCCCTGGACTTCAGCTTTAAAGCCCTGGAGTAGACCATGAATTCTAGGCTTTGGAAGCCTTTTCTGAACCAAGCTCCCATGATAGCACTCTTCAAGTACTTGAAAGGTTGTCACACAGGGGAGGGACAGGATCTCTTCTCAATCATCCCAGAGTACAGGACATGGAATAATGGACTCAAGTTACAGGAAGCTGACTGTTAGAGCAATGGAACCAATTACTTAGGGAGGTGGTGGGCTCTCCCACACTAAAGGCCTTCAAGATGCAGCTGGACAGACATCTGTCAGGTATGCTTGATTCTTGCATTGATCAGGGGATTGGACTCCATGGCCTTATAGGCCTCTTGCAACTCTTATGATTCTATGAAAATTGAGATCTACCAGTGAGGCTAAGTATTCCATCTGATGTGGGGTCTAGGTTAGCTCCCACAAGAAGCAAGAGCCTTCTCTTGGGGATTTCGTTATTAACCCCACCCAGCTATTACACTCACCTTTGAAATCTGGGAGATGTGCAAAGGAGTTCCCCAGGCAGATGACGGCATCAAACCCCTTGCCGGGCTTTTGCAGGTCCTGTGGCAGGGTGAGCCAGTTAGCTTCCTCGATGACTGTGGAGGTAAAAAAGTACATTGTACACACATGGAGGAGGAGGACTTGCCTTCCCCAACCTGTTGCCTTCCAGATGTGCTGGGGATAACTTCAATTATCCCCAGCCAGCACAGCCATGGCAGCTGTGTTCTAACATTTTCAGGATGTTCTACCAACAGCTCTTAGCTGTGAATGCCAAGATGAGGAAGTCTGGCTTTCGCCGTCATCCACTTTCCCAACTCTGCAGTGTCCTTCTTTCGATGCAGTGACTAGAAATATACACAGTATTCTAAACGTGTTTGCACCATAGATTTGTGTAAAGACTGTATGATATTGGCAGTTTTATTTTTTGATCCCATTTCTGATTATGCCTAACATGAAATTTTCCATTTTCACAGCAGCTGCACAATGTGTTGACATTTTCCTCAAGCTGTCCACCACAACCCCAAAATCTCCAGGATCTAATCTCTTTGTCAGGAAAGTACCAGTCTAATCTCGTTCATCTACAGATACCATGGAGGCAGGACCCAATCCAATGGAAGATCCCATTTATGCACACTTCTCCATGATTCTATGGACAACCATCTGTCAGGGATGCTTTAGGGTGGATTCCTGCATTGAGCAGGGGGTTGGACTCGATGGCCTTGTAGGCCCCTTCCAACTGCTATTCTATGATTCTATGATACAATAATCCATGGGGGTAAAAGGTCTAGAGAGAATACAATAGCAGCCTGGATTTCAGTGTATTCCAGGGACAGAAAAAAATGAAAATATGTTGGCCTCATTCTCCTATTAAAGGGATTCTACAATTTTAGGAGCTGTTACTAGATATCTCTTAAGGGGTTTTCAGCTATATGATGCAACATCAATGTGCTCACTTGCAAATTAGACTTCTGTGAATCTTGCTGGAGCCACAAATGCCAACCTTTGTTGGATGAAACTTTGATCAGAGATTAGGTTGGCCTAGTGCTATGTTTGATAATAATATAAAACCACTTCTGTTCATCTCAAGACTGCTATGTCATCAAAAGAATAAAAGTGTCAGCCATAATCAGCAACAGGATCTGCGGAAGACTGGGCAGGGCCTTAGAACAGGCAGGAGAAAGTATGGGAAGGAGACAGAACTTTTACAGCCACTTACAGAAAAACCTGATGCTGGCTTGAGGACACCTAGGCTGTTCGTATTCTGTTTGCCATGCAACCCCCACCCCACACAAAATGCACAAGCTGCAGAATTCAGTTTCCCCAGAAGCCTTTAAGAAAATACGTTTCTAGCCCCTGAAATGACAGGTTTTAAACTTTAATAATGTCTGAAGAAATTCCTTAAGCTGCTGGAGTGAGCGTTCAGTAGGAGTCCCCATGATAAAAGCAGGGTTCAGTGCTTCCCACCACTCATTGCCCTCCCCCTGCCAGTGATTACAGGAAAAAAACGTGCAAACTGCAGAAATGTGCTCAAGTACAGTTTGTAGCATTTTGCTTATTTGGGTGCAGAAGTTTTGTTGCTGCTTTAAGTGTACGCACTTAGCAGAGATGGCATAGACAAACTGGGCTGTACAAATGGCAAAATAAATGATCTGATCCACATAGTTCATCTCTCCCAAGTCTTTTATGCAGGAATTCATTTTTGTGAGTCTGGAGGGGATTTATTCTCTCCCTTTCACCCCCAGCCCAAACACACACACACACACACACACACACACACAGAGTTCTATAAGGGCGGTGGCCCTGCGGCCCATCTGAGCTCCCTTACATATTATAAATGCAGGTGGGAGTTTACTAGGGCTCCCTATAATGCTCTCCCTTCCAAGTTCACAGAAGGCAGATATCAAGGAATTCCAGTCCCCCAAAGGTTATGCCCATGTGATTCAGGTGAGATAGAGACATCCTCTCATGTGCTTTTACACTGCTTGTTCTACTCAGAGGCCTGGTCAGGCTTAATCCATCCTCTACTACAGGACTTTCCAGGTAACACCGAAGAATTTTATACCAAGTTCCTCCATGCCGATAGAAACCCCTCAGTTACCTATAAGGTTGCTAAATTCTGCCACTTGGCTATGAGGACATGTCATAACCTATTAAATCTCTGGGAGATGGGAACTAAGGATCTGTACTACTTTGTATGGTTGCTGTTGCTGGATTAATGTTGTGCTGGTCTCGGACCATAATAAAGTGATTTTATTTTATTTTATTTGACACAGTTCTATAAGAGTTTTTGTATTTCTCAGATGAGGTTTCAAAAAGCTGAAATGTTTTTCAATCCTGTTTTTCTTTATCAGGTGCATATAATTACAAGTACACATGGTGAAACCAAGAAGGAACCTAAGTCTCAACTTGGGCCTAAACACAGACTGGAGAGAGGGTCTGTCCCGTTCTCCTTTACAGGTCAGCAATCCAGCAAGGAACACACACACCCCGCCCCTCCGTGTCGTGTTCAGTGCCGTGGCGCGCTGTGAGTCAACAGAGAGCTCATTACACTAGTTGCATCAACAGCACCGATCATATTTCATCATGTTCTTACAGCCTGTGCATAAAGTTGCTGCTAACTGATTTAAACAAACACTCAAACCCTGTTATTGGAGGCATTCAAACCTCGACACCTCAAGAGCAATTGGGTCCCTGTTATTGCCTTGGTCTAGAACTCTTGTTGATCCACATCTTGTTTTGTGTTCTTAGGAGTCAGGCAATGGGATTTTTCCTAGCACAGAATTAGCAAATATAGACAAATACTAAATGGTACAGGGCTGCAAGCTTTACGCTCTGCTGATCAGATTTTATCTGATCGGTCAGTAGGCAGCCAATTTTAAACAGTCAAGGCAAAATTTAAGTGTGGGGCTGAAACATAAGGGCACACCTGTTTACTTTTTGAGACTATTTTGGCCTTGCTGTGTGATTTACTGAAATAATAATAAAGTTGCTTTTCCTTCCCTTATTGCACTGCTAATATCCTTTTCTTCCATAATGGAAATTCAGGTGGTATACAGAGAGTGGCCTTCCACCTAGGAATAGACCAAACTCAGAGCAGGTTCGCTTTAAGAAACTTGATGCTTCATCTAACTTCAGACCACATTTTGAAACTATGAATAGTGATCTTTGTTTCTAACAGGGAGCTGTTTTGTTATTATTAAACTCAAGTTCTTTTACATTTCCTTAAGTATATCTCTGTGTGTGTGTGTTTTGTGGGTGCATGGGTTTTATAATATATTTACATGTACTAATTACATCAACAGATGAGCAATCAACTAAAAGCTCCTTACGTCAGTTGGGAGACAGTCTTAATCCAAACATTGTTATCTTTTCAGTGCCAGGTTAGGACTTTTCTCTTCTCCCAGGCAGTTAATGACATATTGTTAACTGCCATCTGTCAGGGATGCTTTAGGATGGATTCCTGCATTGAGCAGGGGGTTGGACTCGATGGCCTTGTAGGCCCCTTCCAACTCTGCTATTCTATTATATGCTGAGGTTTTTTTTAACTGATTCCAGAATATTTTTTTTAAACAGATATTGCTGTTTTTATGCTTTTGATGGTTTAAAATTTCTGTATATTTGTTTTTAATGTTTACTGTTTTAACTTTTGTAAACCGCCCAGAGAGCTTCAGCTATGAGGCGGTACATAAATGAAATAAATAAATAAATACTGGATTACCCCAGTGGTCGAATGAGTCCTCTTTTCGACGATTCCATCGCTCCTTCAGGGCATATTTAAGCATCTTATCACTGGCATCCACACTGGTGACCCTGAATCCTTCCTCAACCAGCATAATAGAATCCACGCTGCACCAGAAAGAGAGAGTTAGCTGTAAACCCCAAGGGATGAGGGCTAGATCAAGTTACCCTTCTAGTTAATTCAGAATCTCTGCATTCCTGACCATTAGTGAAGGGATACAGGCAGATCATGGCAGAAGAATCCTCCCAAAGAACTGTGGCAATCGATAGCGAATTACATCAGAATACTTCACTCCTGTTGTATTCAGAATATCACATTAATCCAGAGCAAGAACCCTCCTCTAATGCTGTACTCACAATCATATTTATGGAACTTGGAAGCTGCCTTAGCCAAGACCATGATTCCATCTACCCCAGTATTGTCAACACTGACTGGCAACAAATCTCCAGGGTTTCAGATAGTTTTTCCAGCCCTACCGGGAAATGCCGAAGAATGAACGAATGCATGCAAAGCATGTGCAAACCTGGACTACTGAGCTACAGCCCCTCCTTCATGAAGATGAACTACAGTACTAATTATACTCATCCATATTCACTGACTAGATGGGGGGGAAATCCAATATGTTCTCACTCTTTAGTGAACATACATATGAGAGGGTAGATAAACATGAATCCATTTTTTTGATTTTTCCCTCGGGAGTAAGTAACCTTTTGCCTCCACAACTGATGTTTTGGACTATAATTCCCATCAACCCCAACCAGCATGGCTAGTGGTCAGAGATTTGGGAAATGTAACCCAAAATTTCTAGAGGGCATCAATCCATGTAAATTCCATAATTGTGAGTGACTACAGGCAGCAAGGAGATTTTGAACTCATGCATTCAAAAGACAGGGATGTATGCAAATCCTCACCTTGAGGGACCCAGGTAAAACTTACCATACATTTGAAAATGCACAACCTAAAGCACACCTGACTATATGAACCCATATCCACTTGTACTATACCTGAGATGTGACCATATTTATTCTTAACAGTATGGGCTGTGAGACGGAAGCCTCTGAGTTTATTGTGTTTTTTGCTAGATGGGCTTTTTTGTCCATGTAGTGATGGTGCTTCAGAGGGGGAGGGGAAGAGGCTGGAGGAGGCTCAGGATAACTCATATCTTGTCCTCTCCAGTCTCCTCCCCTCCCAGCCCACAGGAACACGCCATTTTCCCTCCCTCCAAGATTGGAGAGGGCAACTAGTGGAGTTCTTTCCATACTGCCTGCAAGGGGGTGCGGGGTGTGTGTGTGTGGATCTCTGAATCCCCCTTCTGAGGTTGACGCACTGTCTTCAAACTCAGAGGGGGAGAATCCCCACTATCCTATGATTTAAAGTTAACTAGCAGCCATTTGACTGATCAACGAAGATTTCCTTAAATTTGAAGACAACTCTAGGGTTGGATCCAGGCTTAGTCACAGACCCACTGAAATCAATGGGGCATAAACAAATCATGACTTAAGTTCAACTGTAACAATGTCCATCCCTGTTGTTTTCAGCAGGTCTACTCAAAGTAAGGCAAAGTCAGCTATTTTCTATCTTTCAGATCCTGCAGGGAACAGAGGGTGAGATTGAGCAGGAGGAGGCAGAAGGCTTAACCAACCCCTTGTCAGGTCTGGAGTTCTTAGGTGGGGTGGAGAGGAAGTGACTGATGGGGCACCTTTTCAGTGACAGAAGGAGGAAGCCAGAAAGTGAAAGAAGAAAGGTGAGTGGGTGGAAGAAGGCGCAGCATAATAAGAGGTCACTGATCCTCCCCATCCCCACATTAAACAGAGAAGTGTCACTCCCAATTCGGGAATTCCCTCCCCCCTCAAGCGATTTAGAGCAGGAGTGAACAGAAAGGAGCGCTCCAGTTATTTTGGACTTCAACTCCCAGCGTTCCTGATCATTGGCTATGCTGACAGGGGCTTCTGGTAGATGAAGTCTAAACCATCTGGAAGTCTACCTTCTACCCGCCCCTTGATTTAGGCGTGGAAAGGTCTCGATTCCCATCCTCTTTCAAAGCCTCCACACACACACACGCGGGTGGAATGAGGCGTCTGGGTGCAGGGGGATCCGAAACCGAATCCCAGCGGCTGTCGCATGTGAATCCAAGCGGAGCAGCTGTTACTCCGGATTAGATACCGCGGGTCAGACATCGGCGGAGCTAGGCAGGTCAATGCAGCAGCTGCAGCAGCAGCAGCAAGCTTTGCAGAGAGGCTCGGAGAGGCCTCCTCGGCGGCTCCCTCCTCTTCCTGGCCCGCCTGCTCGACTCACCCGGTGCCGCAGGCCACGTCGAGCACCGTCCTGCAGCGCTGGCCCCGCAGCAGCGACACCAGCCAGTTCTTGTACTCGGCGGTGCGGCTCCGCGTGTCGCCGATGTAGAGCTGCCAGACGCGCGCCGCCCGCCCGTCGGCGTACTGGTCCGGCAGCCCCTCGGCCCCCACGCCCAGCGAGCGGGTCCGGTAGATGCTGTCCACCATGGCCGAGGCAGGAGATCAGGCTGCTCAAGACGCGCACCGATGGCTTCCCCCCCTTCTCCTCCTGCAGCTGCTGCTGTTGCTGCCCGGGCTGGCAAAGCCGGCAATTCTGGTCAACAACGAGCCAGGCAGCCGGTAGCCAGCGCAGCGCTTTCCAGCCCAGGCACCGCCCCTCCCCGCGCAGCCGGCCAATCCGGGGGCGGGACAACGGGCACACCCACCCGACGGCCTCCCCGGCTCAAGGGTCAGCGCCAAGGCGTGCGTGTCGCGCCGAGTGTCCTGTTTCCAACAGCGAGCAGCCCACTGCGCCCTGGGAGAGGAGGGCAGGAAGGCGGCGGTCTTGTGCGCGCGCGCGCCCTGCTGTTTTTCACCCTTCCCTCCCCGGTCCCCGTGCACGCTTACCTGGGCGCAAGTCCCATTGAATTTAAGTTGGGAATCCTATGAATGTCTACTCAGAAGTAAGCCCCCATTAAATTTAATAGGACAATCGGGTTGGTTCCAGATTGAGTCATACTTACAACAGTCCTATTGAAAGCGGTGGGATTCCTGCTAGTCAGGAATATGTAAAACTCATTGATTTAAATGGGTTCACTCGAAGTATGACTAAAACAGGATCCAACCAGTGTATAGGGTTACACTCTTGGGCTGCAATGCTATGCCCTTACATTGGAGTAAGACCCATTGAATACATTTGGACTGACATCTGACTCAACATATATAGGACCGGGCTGTTTCAGTCTGTTGCACTTTAAATTTTGGGGTTTGTTTCTATGTTTTTGTAAGCTGTCCTGTAGGAATCATTTTTGAGGTACAAAAATATTTTAGTAATATAAATATTCATTCTTATGGCTTTTTAATGTTTGATTTTGAGTTATTGCATGGGGGCTGTTTTTACTTATACGCCATGTTGGAAGTCTTGCCCTGAAGGGTGGCTTATAAATAGCCCATAGAGCATTTGGTCTTCAGAGGTGGACTGTCTCCAACCATGGAGGTTCAATTCAGCTAGCATTGCTATGACACCACATGCTTCACCTCAGGGCTTTCCTCTTCCCCCCCCTTTTTTTAAAAATAATTTTATTTAATTTTTAACATTATACGTAAACATCAAATTAAACTAACACGTAAATACAATGAATAACAATACATAATTTTAATAATAAAATACTAATGAATAATAATAAGTACACCCATCCCTGGGACCCTTATTCACCTTTCCAAAATTGTAATGATTCTTGTAAAGGTTTACACTCTTTCCCCTTTATTAACACAAACTGTACAAATAATCTCCATATCTCTTCAAAATCATTTCGGTTCAATAGTCCTTTTTAAACTTTAATACTACACGTTAATTTATCGTTAATAGCAATATCCCAAACTTCCTTATACCATTCTTCTATTTGATGGTCACCTTGCTCTTTCCATTTCCTAGATATCATTAATCTTGTGGCTGTCAATAAATTTGTTATTAAATCTTTAATAGCTTGCGTGCAGTTAACCTTCTCATAAATTGACAACAATGCTATACTTGGACATACCTCTAACTTCATCCCGATTATTTCATTTATCTCCTTAAACACCATTTGCCAGAATTTCTGTATATATTCACAATTCCACCACATATGAACGTAGGTGCCAGTTTCCTGGCATCCCCTCCAGCATAACGCAGAATATTTCTTATCAATTTGATTTAATCTTGCTGGTGTTAAATACCACCTCCATACCAATTTATAGGGCTTTCCTCTTCTAAGAGCATCAGAAATGAACAACAGGGAATCTTGGGGCAGGTATACATGCATTTTTCCTATCGCCAAAGAATTTAAAATCTTGGGAAATTATAATTAATGCTCAGTATTAGAGCTGACTCTTTTGCACAGTTGGCTCATTTTATGGGATGATTATTATGGGATTTGAGCCCCACCTGCTATGAAGTCCAGCACATTCCGCCTGCTATGAAGTCCAGCACATTCCTGCATTGAGCAGGGGGTTGGACTCGATGGCCTTGTAGGCCCCTTCCAACTCTGCTATTCTATGATTCTGTGATTCTATGAAGTACACAGACCTCTATACAGACTCCAGCCACGCATTTTATTACAACTACTGCTGCAGCACCCTCCTGGTACCTGGCGCTTTACAGAGCAAACTGCACAAAGTAACAATGCAATGCAAGAGACGACAGGGGTAAAGAGGCGAGGGCAACCAGGAGAAGAATACACACAAGAAATGAACTCACTCACTTAGGTAATGACCTCATGCGTCAGATGAAGAAGGCACATACAAAACAGCTCAAGGTTGTGTTTTGTTTTTAAAGTTAGCTTTCAGACCTTTTGAGAGTTTAGCAGCCTAAATGTGCTGGATTGGTCTGTTAATAATGATGGGGCCATAGTCCAATGGTAAAGCACATGCGCTGCAGGCCCAAGCTTCATTTCCTGGCATATCCAGGTAGAACGCCATCTCTCCAAAACCCTGAAGAATTAGTTGATGTAGCTCAACTTTCCCTCTATGGGAAGGCTGGGCTACATACCCACCTAGGGTATTTTGTATATAGGCACAATATAAATTGAAATAATAACAACCTGGTGCCTTCCAGATGTTTTGGCCTTCAACACCCATTATCCCCAGCCAACAGGGATTATGGGAGTTGTGGTCCAGCACATCTGGAAGACACCAGATGAAGGATGATGCAGTCAAGACTGCGTTAGATGGACTGATGGATTGATTTGGTATAAGCAGCTTCCTACTCCCCAGTCTCCCTCAAGTTGGTGCCCTCCACATATGTTGGACTACAATTCCCATAAACCCTGCTGGCTGGCGACAGTGGGAGCTGTAGTCCTCCAGGATGGGTCCCAGGTTGGGGGAGGCTGTTTGAATCCATAAGCTGGCACAGGACACCTTGGCTTTAGAAAACAAAAACTTCCACACAAGGATCAGAGGCAGATTATGGCCAGTTAGCGGTAACTCCTGATCACACATGTAGTCCATTTTTATTCTTAGGGCCCTCTGTACATGCCGTGCGGCGGAAGTTCCTGCCTCTCTGCTTTTTGTTTCCCTTTCCTGTCGACCAGTGGCCCGCTCGGTTCTTGTTAGCAACTTCGGTTCTGAGAAGAGCAGAGCAGCGGACAAACTGGAATTTAAACAAGTGGGAGAGAAAAAGAATGGAGTGTGTGTGGGAACGGCGTTCAATTATAGGAACACAGGTTTAGATGAAACACTGAGAAGGAGGATTTTCATGTTTGAACAGCAAGTTCAGACACGAAACAAGCTGAGCGGGGAGGTTATGCAAACCTTTCGCCCTCTGGACTGTTTAAACCAGGCTTCCCCAAGCTGGCGTCGGCCTGATGGGTTTTATTTATTTATTCAAAACAGTTCTTGGCCGCCTTTCAGGGCAGAACCCTCACAAGGTGGCTTACAGCAATAAAATACATAAAAAGTGAAAACATTAAAAGCAATAAAAACATAAACCCAATAAAATAGCAATTAAAAACAATTAAAGCCAACAATAAAACCAGCAGAAGCATCAATAGCAATAGCAGTAATAGCAGTTCTCATCACAAGAAGGCCATGGTAAAATAAAACGTTTTCAAGGCCTTCTTAAAAGCCTGCAAGGATGGCGCGTGGCAGACCTCTGATGCGAGTTTGTTCCAAAGGTGTGGGACCACTGCAGAGAAGTGTTGGACTGCAACTCCCAGCATCCCCCAGTCAACTGGGAGTTGTAGTCCAGCACATCTGGAAGGCGCCACGTTGGGGAAGCCTGGTTTAAAAACAAGAGTCAAAGAAGGAAGCTGAGAAGGGATGGTCCAGATGGAAGCTTCTGCCAATGACTGCTGTGGTTAAGCCCTTGCATATGTCTCTGGGAAAGGCCGTAGCCAAAAGGGCACCAACTCTCATCAACGTTTGGTGCTGCACAGATGGCCAAGACGCGCCCTGCCACCGCACCCGATGCTAGTCTTTTGTTTAGACTGGCACCGCTTTGGTTCAAGGGCACTGAATCAATGAACTCACCATTTGCAGTGAGGGGAAAACCCTCCTCCCTGGAAGCACCTTAAAGATGTATATTCAAAAATACTTAAGACACACAATACTTAACATATAAAATGATCCCTGAACACGTTTCACCCACACAGAATGAGCAAGAAGACCTCACCCCCGCCCCATAGTGGCCTTAACCTTGACCTAGAGTCAATGGCCACACTGCTCCAACCAGGTTAGACAGCAGGGACCTCTTCCAAATTTGGCAATATCAACCTTTGCTCCTTTGGCACCGGCGTTTCCGTTTAATATTTGAATGGAAAGCTTTGGGTTCAAGGTGAAACTCCCATCAAGGAAAAGACGAGAGGCAGCTGGGGTGGGTGGGGGGGAAGAGAACAAAAGTCTGTCCCAGTGAAAAGAAGAGTGATGTTTATTTTGCAAAAGGAGCGGGACAGAGATTGCAAAAGCATCTACGTTTGTTGTCAATGCACACACATCCCTTGACTAAAATGGAAAGCAGGTGTCCTGGAGGACCTTGGTGGGCAGTGATTGGGGAGGGACTGTAGTACAGCTCATGCCTTACATACAGCAGATCCCAGGTTCGAGCTCCAGTTCAAAATGGATCAGGCAGGAGAGGGCTATCAATGGCTATTATTATTATTATTATTTATTTATATAGCACCATCAATGTACATGGTGCTGTACAGAGTAAAACAGTAAATCGCAAGACCCTGGCGCATAGGCTTACATTCTAATAAAATCATAGTAAAGCAATAAGGAGGGAAAGAGAATGCAAACAGGCACTGGGTAGGGTGAACAGGCACAGGGTAGGGTAAAACTAACAGTATAACAGTATAACTAATAGTCTATGCACTTACTGCTGCTGATGCATGAACGCCTCCTTCCATAGGCATGCACACCGGGGGCAGCCTCCACTCCCCCTGCTCCCATAATCAGCGATGGCGTGTCCTGTGGTATTTTCCAAGAAATAAAGCAGGTGCAGCAGCAACATGCCTCCTCCAGCTCCCCATCCACCTCCGCTTCCCTGCCACTCTCATGATTGGCGACACTTTCTGCCTGCCTGCCTGCCTACAAAATGCTCACCCTCCCTCTAAAGCGGGCATCGTTCGTTTGGTCCTGATTAACATTCATCAGGATGCGTTCCACTATTTGCCCAAGAAGAGGAGCCACCCTTATCTGCATATTCATTAGGAGCTCAAGGCAGTCATAATTCATGAGCTTTCTTGGGCCTTTTTGGCCACATGATCCTGCTTCGCACGGAATTCAGGATGCTGCCGGCGCTAGAGTTGGGGGCTTACAGTGGAAGTCTAATTGGCTCGGTGTTACCAGACGAGAAGGGGTAGTTCAAAATACATTTTTACATGAATTTACCATGGAATTAGATATACTAGTCCTGATGGCTATGTGCTACCTCCAGTATCTGAGGCAGTAAGCCTGTGTGCACCAGTTGCTGGGGAACATGGGTGGGAGGGTGCTGTTGTACCATGTCTTGTTTTGTTGGTCCCCGGTTGACAGCTGGTTGGCCACTGTATGAACATAGTGCTGGACTAGATGGACCCTTGGTCTGATCCAGCAGGGCACTTACATTCTTATGGTTTAAACCAGTCTCCCCTAACCTGGTGCCTTCCAGATGTGTTGGGACTGCAAACTCCCATAATTCCCAGCCAGTGTGGCCAATGGAGGACACCAGGATGGGGAAAGGAGTTTAAACAAATGGTGGCAACAAAAAGGCTGTTTTTACCTCTGAAATTAGATTGAAATTAAAAAAAAAACAGGGTGGGGGAAATAGATTTGCATGCAAAAGGATTTGTGTATGAGCTCCTGTTCTGGTACTGAAAAACCAATTCCTGGGCTGAGCAGGTGCTCATGATGGCATCTTGACCTGCAGTTCTAGGCTGGCTTTCCTGAGCCACTCTTTTTTACAGCTGGTTTTGGTTGGAGGACATCTAGTTAAGAAAAAAAAAGTAGACCCCTGTGATCCTAAAGTTGGCTCACCTCTGTCCTTGTGCACCATCGGGACATCTGGTGGAGGCTTGCTTTGGCGCAAAAGGAACACAAGATTGTGGAGAGGAGGAGCCAACATCTGAACAATCAAGTCCATCAACGAGAGCTCCAACATGTAAAAACGTAGAACAAAACACACACACACACACCCAGCCACCGCTACGAAGGCCAACAGAACAGAACATTGACCATGATTTTAATGACTATCTTCAAATAGCTCACTTTGAAAGGGCACGCAGAAGAGCACCAGGATGGCCACAAAATTCAGCCCATTCTCGACGTGTGAGGTCTGCAAAAGTAGATGGGCAGGCAAGGCAGGAACACGGAGAAAGGCAGAAATGGGACTGAGCAGACGCCTGTCTCTTGCATGCCCTCAAGTAATATACAGGGCACAAGGTGGCCACCACACAATTCACTTTTGTGGTTAATTTGGCCCTGAAAGGAAGAGGGAAGGACTGTGACTGGAAACAGTATTTTAAAACGTTGCAGTTATCTGGAAACAAGATACAGAGAAAGGCCATTTACTAAATAGCCTTGATTGGGGATTTACCCTTCCATTATCCTTTAAAACTGCCTAATAACAATGTTAAATAATTTGTACTGTGTGCTTATAGTGTTGGACTGTGTAGCATTTTCTTTCTTAAAAAAAAAAAGCATATGTAATCTACTATTATTAACATTTATATACCCATAACGAAAGCTCTCTGGGCGGTTTACAAAGATTAAACATTAAAAATCAATATACAATTTTTAAACCTATTATTCCTCGCATGTATCGTTTCTGTATTTTGTTAGTTTTCTTATTTGCAAATTAAAAAAATAATAATTAAAGAAGAAAGGCCATTTACTGATGGCAAGAGTGGGAGATCTTTTCAGCCCACATGCAGTGACTGCCCACGCCCACCTCTGCACACAGGGATGGAAAGTTAAAATCTCCCCTCCCCGCCTGCCGAGATGGGATTGTCGGGGTGGCCATTCCCTTGCCCCCCCCCCCCAGCGATTTCCTCCAAGGTTGTGGCTTCATCAGCAGTGTGGGGATAGTTGGGAGAGCCTTATGGTGTTCAATGGTAATAACCCCAATCAAGGCCATTCCAAACAGCAAGAGTGCTCTGAATGGCAGGACAGGCCTCCTCCAGTATTTAAATAAATATTAAAAAAATGTAGGGAATGAACTTTTAACTAAACTTTTATTTTTAAGGACGGGCAGCTCTTTGCATGGGGACAGGGCCTGCTCTTTAGCAAGCTTAGGAGCAAGAGTGGAAAATGGAACGGGCTGCCGGTCAGAAAGCTCCCAGAGAGCCATCTGCTGGCCCTTTTGCTCACCCATCTTCCGTTATGCGTTGTAGTGGAGCAAGGGAGGCTCTAGTTTTGTCCCGCAGGGTGCAGGAAAGGCATGCAGGAAAACGACTCACAGACCAGCGAAGCGGAAGGCACAGAGAAGGGCCCCTCTGTACCGGGGGTCTCCAACATAGTGCCTATGGTCATCGATGCACCAACACCTCCATTACGTATTACTCATCTGGCTCCCTGCCCCTCCTGGGTTTTACTTCATTTCTTAAGATTGTTTCAGTTATGTTTTTTTTAAACATGGCCAATTCTAGCTGCTTTTTGCCATTTTGCTTTAGAAAGCACCAAGAGGAACTGACACCAGTAATGGGAGGAAAGTCTCTGACCTGCAGAAGTAGGGACACAAGTAAGCTGAACTGCTCTAGAAGGTAGGTGAGACGCAGGGGTCGGAAAAACGGTGCCTATTCAACACCACAGTTCTCAGCAAGGCTCTGAACACCCTTGCGGAAGAGAAAGGCTGAAAACAAGCACAGGAGTTGGCATGAGGACTCAGAAATGATCCACATGTGAAGCGAGTGCATTGTTTCGAGCTTTGCAATCTGCACGCAGCCGATCACACTGCAGGTGGAAGGCCATGATTCCATCCAATAAAACTAAGCATCGAGATTGAACATGGCATCCCAAACATCAGAGATAACATCACACACGTTGCAGCACAGAGGCAGAAAGGAAATGCAAACTATGCAAAAAGAAGTACCTCTGTTTATTTACACTCTTTGCAGGACTTTGGAAAACAGGAAGCATGTTCACGGCAGCAACAGAGGGCAGGTGGTTTGGGGGAGGGAACATGGCAGACATCTGCAAACACTTCTCCTGACTAGAGCTGTGACAGGAATCGATCCACTAAAGGTGCGAAGGGGACTAAAAAGGGGAAATCTCACAACAAAAGCACAGTGCCCTTAATTACACTGGTAGAATCTTCACCCTCCTCTCCCTCCGAGCAAACTCAATGATCTGCATGATACGAGGAACAGCAGTACCGAGCCCACCTTCCAAGCAATGGACTTTGAAAGGTGTAACGAGTTAAAACCAGTGGGGCTAATCAGAGAGCGATCTGTTATCCTGTTATCGTGGGTTGGAAAGGAGATTTCCCACATGCTCAGGCCTTGTTCTCTTCTACTTCCTCCTAGCTTCCACCCCTTCCCCAGTTGTGTTTGGCAGATCAAAGCTGTAGAAGGGGGGTGGAAGCACACGAGCTGGGCTGACCAGGAAGCACCTCACACGCTCCTGCTGCCCAACCGCTTCCTCCAAATTCGCCCCAGGGCTGGCTGGGTTCTGCCTACCTTACACCCGCGAGGAGGCACACTAACACTGGTTGGCTCAAGTTCAAGCGACCATGAGTGCTGCCCGTCAGGAGCAGTTCCGCACCAGCCCTGCCAAATGCCAGAATCGCCACCCTGAAACTCCCGACGGGTAAAGCAATTCTCTGTGGCCCGAAGACAAGCTCGAAAGTCCACCTGAGGGAAGAGTGGGCGGTGGGCGCGACTCCGAAGAAGCTACAGTTCGTCCGCGCTGTGCAAAAGCGGAGCCACCTTCTGAACACCCTCCTCCTCCTCCTCGGCTCGACTGGGCGCCTCTTCGGCACTTAGCTTCGCATTCTGTCGTTCTTGCTCCGCCTCGTCCTTCTGGCTCTTTTGACTTTTGGGGGCCTTCTTGGCTTTGCCCTCCTTTTTCTTAGTCTTCTTGTGCCCTGAACTTGCCAGATCCCCTTTCTTGCCACTCCATTTCTCAGCCAGGCAGCCTGGAGAGATGAGAAGGAAGGAAAGGGCACCGCAAGAGAGGAGAGAGGGAGGAAGGAGAGAGAAAGGGCTGTCAGAAAGCGAACAGAAGAGAGACGGACTGGCCCCTCCCACTTCTGGCTCTGACTCCACCCACTGCTTGCATGAGGGCCCAGAAAGATTAACCTGGAGGGAAAGCGGCCCTCAACCAAAAAAAGATCCTAACCACCAGGCCTGTCACTCCCCTAAAAGAGAAACTCACTGGTGTCTTTTCCTTTCAAGACATGGTTTGCACAGAGGAACTGAGAAATGTCCTCTTCCTGATGGTTTCGATACCAGTCTTCAATCACATCTTCAAATTCCTCCACCATTACTTCACACTAGCGGGCGAAGACAGAGAAACAAGAAATCCTCCTTTAAGGAAAGGTGCAAACTCCAGAGAAATGCTCAGGTCACAGTAACGGCTCCCCAGCTTCCCTCACACCACATCCTACGCACGCTACTTCCAGCCACACGGGTAGGCGAAATACAAATGGCGCATGAGCGGACATCTGCTCACGCAATGGGAATTTCCCTTCTGCTGCGAATACACTCAATGGCCCAAATTTTATTGCATTCTCAACTGTATTATGTTGCCTTGTTGTTAAGGTGTCTTGAGGAGACTCAAGGACATTGGATAGCATCCAATGTTAGTCCTATGTAGAGAAGACCCATTGAAATGAATGATACCTAAGTTAGTCATTGTCCCATTCATTTCAATGGGTCTACTCTACCTAAGACTAATATTGGATACTACCCAATAATTTAAATAAAGTGTGTGTGTGTGGGGGGAAACACCTGGCATAGTATGTTGTCCCGCCCCCCCACTCAAACTGGGAGAAGCAGCGGGACGTTATGTAGGGTAAAGCAAATGGGTACAGGCATGCTCAATTTGCATAACGCATTTAGGTCGCAGAATTCAACCCCTGGTGGCACAAAATTTTGATTTTGCACAGGGAAAAATTAAGACTAGGCAACCAAGAAGGAGGCAAAGAATGGAAAGTCATTACAATGGGGGAAGAAAAGGACCATTGGACATGAACCGTCGCTTCGGCTATTGGGCGGTATAAAAATGTAATAAATAAATAAATAAAATTGGTGGTGGCAACGACGAAGCAGCACCTGTTTATTACACTTGGCTCCTACCTTTCTTTCTTGATGGAATTCAAGGCAGTTTACGTAGGATTCCTGGGTGGGGGTGGGGGGCAGTCTACCATCCAGGCACTGACCAGTCCCAGAGCTGCTCAGCTTCAGCATGGCTGCTGTGTCATGCACCTTCAGACCACGGCACATGAATCTGTTTGATGTGCCAGACTCTCCGCCCCCTTCTTCAACCTGGTGCCCTCCAAATGTTTTGGACATCAAAGCTCATCAACTTCAGCTAGCATGGCCAATGATCAGGAATGCCGGGAAGTGCCATTGAAAACATCCAGGAGGCATCAAGTTAGGGAAGGCTGGACTAGCTTGTGGAGGGCTCACTTTTTGAACAGGAGACCTGACAGCAAGGACGGAGCATCTGGGGCCATAACAACACACCCGTGTAACCAAATCCACGTGCCAGGCTAGCAGACCCACCAGGGCCTTCAGAAAAGCTGCAGTGTCATGAAGTGAATCCAAGCTCTGTACCTGTTTCTTCAGATCAGCCACTTCTGCAGACGTTTCGTTCCAGAGCTCATACGGGATGTCCATCACCACTTTGACCCCTTTGTGCACCAAGTTATGTAGAGTTTCAAATGTCTCAGACATGCCCTGAACCAAAGAGAAGATTAAGTTAAGTGCAACATTCGGGAAGAGCAGCACAGGCAAAAGAAAACGAAGAGCAAGGGTTACTCGTTCTGAATTCATCTACGGTCCCCTTGGACCTCAATGTGGAATGAGCTCCCTAAAGAGGTTCGCCTGGCACCTACACTATTATTATTATTTATTTATTTATTTATTTATATAGCACCATCAATGTACATGGTGCTGTACAGAGTAAAACAGTAAATAGCAAGACCCTGCCGCATGGGCTTACATTCTAATAAAATCATAATAAAACAATAAGGCGGGGAAGAGAATGCACCAAACAGGCACAGGGTAGGGTAAACAGGCACTGGGTAGGGTAAAACTAACAGTATAAAGTCAGAACAAAATCAAGTTTTAAAAGCTTTAGGAAAAAGAAAAGTTTTTAGCTGAGCTTTAAAAGCTGCGGTTGAACTTGTAGTTCTCAAATGTTCTGGAAGAGCGTTCCAGGCATAAGGGGCAGCAGAAGAAAATGGACGAAGCCGAGCAAGGGAAGTAGAGACCCTTGGGCAGGCGAGAAACATGGCATCAGAGGAGCGAAGAGCACGAGCGGGGCAATAGTGTGAGATGAGAGAGGAGAGATAGGAAGGAGCTAGACAGTGAAAAGCTTTGTAGGTCAACAAGAGAAGTTTATATTGGATTCTGAAGTGAATTGGAAGCCAATGAAGAGATTTCAGAAGTGGAGTAACATGGTCAGAGCGGCGAGCCAAGAAGATGATCTTAGCAGCAGAGTGGTGAACAGAAACCAACGGACTGATGTGAGAAGAAGGAAGGCCAGTGAGAAGAAGGTTGCAGTAGTCCAACCGAGAAATAACCAATGCATGAACAAGAGTCTTGGCAGAAGAGAGACAAAAATGATCGAATCCTGGCAATATTATACAGGAAAAAACGACAGGATTTAGCTACTGCCTTGTCAACTATGTTGGGAAGAATGTAGCTTGTTACAATAACCTATTTTGTTGGACATAACGTTGCCTGTGGAAATAACTTTGTCTGTTGGACACAATTCCCTGAATGTAACTGTTTAATACCCTCAATGTAACTGTTTGTGAAGGACAACAATATTACCTTAACTTGATTTGGAGCTTTAGACTTGTTTAAAATTTAAAATTGTTGATAAACTATATTTAGTTATCTTACATTCTTGACAAGCATAGAGTCATAGAGTAGTAGAGTTGGAAGGGACCTAAAAGGCCATCGAGTCCAACCCACTGCTCAGTGCAGGAATCTACCCTAAAGCATACCTGACAGATGGTTGTCCAGCTGCCTCTTGAGTACACTATACTCTTTTAGATGCCAGGTGAAGACTTTTTTATTTTCTCAGCATTTTAATGGTTAAGCAATTTAATTTTAACTTTGCTGTTTTAAATTTGTATTTTAAATCTGTATTAATTTCTGCATTGCTGCGTGGGTTAGCATCTTGTCTGAACACAGCACGTTTTCTGCAGGTTGG
The DNA here is from genome assembly GCF_023053635.1 of Elgaria multicarinata webbii. Taxonomy (NCBI): domain Eukaryota; kingdom Metazoa; phylum Chordata; class Lepidosauria; order Squamata; family Anguidae; genus Elgaria; species Elgaria multicarinata. Next base: position 22,080,391 of record NC_086174.1, on the reverse strand, counting down.
CTTGTTAATCATACAGCATGGTTTTCCTTGAACAAGCCACGTTGAGAACCCATGGCTTGTTGTTGTGTTGCTCAGGGTGGTTAAAAAGCCACCCTGCAGAAAAAGCACTGCGTTCAGACTACACAATAACCCACCCTGCGGAAAAAGCACTGCATTCAGACATGATAACTCATGGTACGACAACAACCCGCACAGGATGGGTTAGCGTGTTGTGTGAACCCAGCCATTACAAACCTTTGCAAATCGGTTGCTTCCTGTTCTCTCTTTATGCAGGTTGTACTCCAAAAGCCTCTTGCAGATGTTTTCAGTCACTTCAATTAGACGAATGTCCCTGAAGGCAGAGAAGGGTGTAAGGGAGCAGAAAGACATCTTTGTAAGTCTGTCCAGCAACACAACTAGGAAACAACAGCCGGAAAACGAAACCTCTTGGCAACAGACTTCACTCCTTTGGCAGAACGGGTCCAACAGTAGGGGGCGATTCACCCATTTGTCGCTTCCGAGATTCCTCTCCATCAATGCGATGAGACTTTGCTTTATACATCTTAGCACTTTGCGGGCAGGATCTAACACTGGGGCCTCCAACAGGATGCCTATGGGTTTGCTTGGCATCCCCAGGCTCTTTGACCCTTCTGCATTCTACATAGGTTCTTGAGCAAATTATTTTTCCTTTTGGTCTTACTAGCTTGCTTTCTGGGAAATGGGTGGTTTATGATTGGCCACACCCACCACGGCAGCCATTTTGTGAGACTTCCCATGGCAGACTCTCAAAATTCAAATGTGCCCACTGACTCAAAAAGGTTGGGATAATGAATCTGGAAAACAACTTTCCAATGGATGTTTCAAAAGTTCTCTCTCCACAGTATCAACCACCAGATAATTTAGAGAGCCAATCTCAACTGCATCTCAGGGATGAGTCATGTTACCATCTTCAGCCCCTTTTTTCAAGTGGCAACATCAACCTGGTTTTGCCACATGGTTCAACATACAGCTTCCTTATACTGAGTCAGACCATTGGTCTATCTAGTCCAACATTGCCAACAATGACTGGCAATGGCTCTCCAAGGTTTCAGGCAGGATTCTTTCTTAGCCCTATGTGGAGATACTGGGGATTGAACCAGGGACCTTCTGCATGCAAAGCATGTGCTCTACCACTGAGTTACAACCCTTCCCCCAACTTCAAGAAATAGTGAACAATTTTTTTAAAAAGAAAATCTTTCCCCCACCACCACCATTGCTGGTTTATTTGTAGTACATTTATTTTAAAAGTGTAAAGTTGTTCAAGTCGCAAAGGAAATGGGCAACCATATTTTTATCCAATCATTCTCAGATGACTAGCCTCCATGGTGACACAGGATTTGCACTAGTTTGAAAATACTAGCTTCTCTGAGCCCTACCGAAGACACCTTAAAACAAAAAAGCCTTAACCATCATGGTTTAAGGTTTCTTCTGAACAGGGACACTGTAACCATGAGGAAACACCAAGCAAACTCCAGTGGGAGCTGGGCATACCTAAGTATAGGACCAAAGTATTTAACAATGAGACTGAGGTGTGCCAACTTAAACCAAAATTCACTGTTATTCTGCCTGCATGTTGGGCATTGTGCAGAGTGTATGCTGCCCAATGAACTGCGGTTTTGTGAACCGCCCAGAGAGCTCCGGCTATTGGGCGGTATAGAAATGTAATAAATAAATAAATAAATAAATAAATAAAATGAAGAGCAGACATATATGAGGAATAATATGCCCAGTGCCAAATTGAATCTCCCCAGGTGGAGTCTCTTTCCACAAGACAGATGGATGTCGAAGATTAAGTGGCAAAGGCTTGTAACAGATGAATCACATTGAACAGAAGGAAAAGACAAGATGGATTCTACTTGGGCAAGAGCTGTTAGCAAGGCCCTCTCCATCAGCATCAAAGAAAGAGGAGAGTTAGCAAGGGACCAACTGCCATTTGCTCCTCCCCTACCTCCTCCTGATTGAAACAGCAGAAATCCAATTTTTATCTGATTTTTTGTTTTGTAAACTGCCTTGAGGGCTTCTGACGTCAAATGGTGGGGTACAAATACTCTGAATAAATAAGAAACTTTTCCCTTGCAGCAGGAATAAGGTGACAGGCAGCTTCTGGAGTGTTCATACAGGGCAGTTTTCTCCAACCTGGTGCCATCCGGATGTGTTGGACTGCAGTTCCCATCAGCCCCAGCAAGCACAGCTAATGGGCAGGAAGATTGGGAATTGTAGACCAAAACTTCTGGAGGGCATCAGATTGTTGAAGGCTAGTACAGGGGAACATGTTTTATAAACCGGCTTACTATAAAAAGATTCAGGTAACACCACTTCTTTGGAATTACGTCCTCACTGGGATACTGCAATAACGTACAAGATAAAAATGGTGATCTCCACTGGCCTATCAACTTACGATTTCGTGTACTTGATTTTGGACCCTTTGCCATCCAAAAAGCCATACTTCGTGTCAATCACCTCCTTGGTCTTGCCAGTTTCATCGAAAGCGGATTTGAGTTCCAAAGCCACATACTTGCACACTAAAGATGGCAAGACACAGAACTGTTAGTAAGCACTGATAAATTTTAATTGCTGATCAGAAGGTAGGTAGACTGGGTTTTTTTTAAGTGCAGGCTACGTTGTACCAAAGGCTGGTGTAGATTAATGGCGATTTTAAGTTATTCCATACATTAAGGGTACAACCCTATGCATGTTTAGACAGAAAAGAGTCCTACAACTCCTATCATTCCCCAGCCATGAGTTGCAGGGCTTTTTTCTAGGTATTTTTTTTTTTTTGGTGGTGGTGGTGGAGATTACTGAGAAACTGGGAATCTTAATCTCATGTTTCCTCCAAGGACCTCAGTCTGGGATACATGGTCTATGTCCTTCTGCTCCCTATCAATGCACACCCATCCAGTCAAAGTCCAATACACATACAGGGTTTCACTAAACCTCTGTTACAACTACTGGCTTATATTTTTCTCTGTTCCTCTTTTCTTATTTCATGTACTCATCTAGTTCCATTTTTAGTGACAGCTTGTTTTTCACATCCTTTTTTCACTTTTAAGTTATTACGAAAGCCTTACACGATAGGTGGCCCTGCCGCTTTCAAAAAGATATCCAGTTTGTGAACAGCCATCACTACACAGTTCACTGTGCTAGAGAACTTTTGATATAAAGTAGCATAGAAGTGTTGTATGTGTATATATCCCCAGATTAAGGGTGCTTCCAAACATGGCTTTTATTGTGCCATCCCTCTGCCTCATTCACATAATTTTATGGGGCATCCTGACAAAAAACAAGGTTCTGTCAGCCTCCCCACCTCCTATATCCCACCTTTTTTGTAGCATTTTACCTGATGAAAAGATCCAAAAGCTTGCACCTTTTTTGGGTGATCGTTTAATTGGCCTAATAAAGGTATTTATACTACCGGTATATGGATTTTGGAATATCATCACCCTCAACATTGTATTTTTACAAGCCTCTCTAGGAATATTTTACATTACATTTATATCCTGACTTTTTTAGTCTTGTAAGGAACCGGGGTGGCTTACATGGGCCCTTTCTACACTTAAGGATTATCCCAAGAAAATGGAGGGATCATCCCTGCCTGCTTCTGGGATCCCCTGTGTGTCTTTTGGATGCACAGGGATGATCCTGGAATAAAGGGCTGGTGTAGACATGCCCATAGTCCTCCTCCTTTCCATTTAATCCTCAACACAACCCTATGGAATGGAGTAAATTAAGCTGAAAGACAGTGACCAGCTCAAAGTCACCCAGTGAGTTTTATGGCTGAGTGGGGACTAGAACCCAGATCTCCCAAGACCCAGTCCATTACTCTAACCACTACACCACACAACAATACTTAGAACATCAACTCGGCTAGAAGCCATTTTCTATGGCTAGTCCTTTATTTTAGGCTAGTATCCATCTCCCCATCCTAAGGCAACAGACCTCAGCACCCAGACCCTCCCGTTCCCCCCACTGCCCCCGCCCGCCGGCCCCGCTCTCACCTTCGCATTTGCTGGGCAGCTTGACCCAATCGCCTTCTTCGGCGACGGCCCCAGCCAGCCCGGGGTCCGGGGCGAGCAACAGGGCCAGCCAGAGCGCAGCGAGGGGGCCCCAGGAAGCCATGGGGGGGGCGGCGCCGGAGGCTGCCACGCCGCGAGAGCCCCCAACGCGCACTCACCCACACTTCCTCTCGCCCGGCGCTTCCGGGAACCCCCTCTCTCTCCGAGGGTAACTATGACAACCAGACATGTCGCCCTATCGCAGCCGGGAGCGTGGCACGCTCAGGCCAACGGGGAGGCAGGAGGCTCCGGTCCCTTCCGTTGCCGGCCAATCAGAGATTCACAGAGTCCTCCCGATTCTCCAATCAGAAGCGCTGAAACCTTTTTTCCATCGCCCCCCCACACACATATCAGCCAATTGGAATGCTGCTCACGCTGTCTTGTGATTGGTGAGCCGGCCTGGTGTGCTCGCCCTATTCTTTACAAAAGGGCATTCACAAACTATGGGCAGAACTCCTATAATAATAAAATGTATTTTTTTAAAAAAAGTAATATAATGCAAGATTATATATTATAATAATTTATGTTATTCATTATGTTTACTATAAGTATTATATAACGTAACTTCTAATATTGTAAAATATATTTATATTAAATATTGCAGTATGGATGTAAACACACTGGATACGTGTTCATAGGAGGGCAACCAGGATGATCAGGGGTCTGGAAACAAAGCCCTATGAGGAGAGACTGAAAGAACTGGGCATGTTTAGCCTGGAGAAGAGAAGATTGAGGGGAGACATGAGAGCACTCTTCAAATACTTGAAAGGTTGCCACACAGAGGAGGGCCAGGAACTCTTCTCGGTCATCCCAGAGTGCAGGACAGGGAATAATGGGCTCAAGTTACAGGAAGCCAGATTCCGGCTGGACATCAGGAAAAACTTCCTGATTGTTAGAGCAGTACGACAATGGAACAAATGACCTAGGGAAGTCGTGGGCTATAGAGACCCTCAAGAGGCAGCTGGACAGCCATCTGTCAGGTAAGCTTTAGGATGGATTCCTGCATTGAGCAGGAGGTTGGACTCAATGGCCTTATAGGCCCCTTCCAACTCTGCTATTCTATGTAACAGTGTTAGACATTATCACAATGCAGACCTTCTGCTTATCTGTTCAGGGCAGTGACTGAAGTGGGAACAAAAATGGAGTGAGATGTTTAGGTCACCTTACTCAAATAATCACCCTTACCCAACCTGGGGCCCTCCAGTTGTGTTGGACTGCAACCCTGATAATTCCCAGCTGCAATTAATAAGGTTTAAGACATTTTGCTGCCTGAGGTGGAGCAGTAAGTGGTATTCCCAATTAAGGCACAGACTACCCAAGATATGCCAAGTTATTTTAGCACCTGTCCTCCTCCCTAAAACATAACAAACTTAATAAGTAACCTTTTGTTGCCCTTTCACAAGACCCCCAAATCAGCTGTCTAAGGCGGCAGCCCCACTCTGTCTGTAGGGTGGCATCCCAGACCACCGTCATGCATTGGACAATAGTAAGTGCCACTGAGATCTATGGGATTTGCTCCTAGGTGAGTGGGTTTAGGATTGCAGCAAAGAGAATTTTGTGAAACCTTAAAGACTAATGTATTCATTGTAAGCTGCAGTCCATGAAAGCTTATTCCGTAATAAATAGAGGCTTCCCCCATCCCAATGTAAATAGCTTCAGGAGGCAATTTTTATCTGGGTTGTTGCAAATGGGAAAGGATTAAACTTCCCCCTCCCTGCTCCTACTCATCTCACACACCTATTTTCATTTTTTAAAACATACACATGTCTTGCATTCACATAATTAACATCTCAGATCGTTTGTTTTTAAGATGCCACAAATCTCTTTTTGATATATTCATACATCAGGTGAATGTGAACTGCCTAGAGAGCTTCGGCTATTGGGCGGTATAAAAATGTAATAAATAAAATAAATAAATGTGCCATAGGGCTAATTTACATATTTCATAATTTCACTATGGCTGCAAGCATAGGCACACTTCCTGGAAAATAAGAACCACTGAATTGAATGGGACATGTGTAAATATGCTTGGGATTACATTGTTGTTCTACCATCACTTGGCAATGTCTCGAAAGATAATCATCATCATCGTTAATATTTGCACAGTGTTTTATCTACATTATCTAGTTTTAATCCTTAAGGTGAGAAGTATTATTACCACCATATTGCCGATCGGGAGACTAAGATGGAGAGAGAGAGTGGTCCACTTAGTGATTTCATGGCAGAGATAAGACTTGAACTGGGGACTTCTTGACGTGTACCTCTTAACCACAATGCTACTGTTGATTAACATGGGAAGCTAGGTTGCCAGACCCCAACCTAGAGAACCTTCCTGCCTCCAATACATTATTGTTGCACTCAGTAAGTTATTTATTAAGATAAAGTCATAACAACTGTAAAACTAAAAAAGTAAAATGAATTTACAGTCCAATGAGTCATCATGTCTCATAAAAACAAACAATGTTCTGTTCTGTCTGCTTCAAAAGTTGGTATGCTTTGGCTGCTTTACAAACAAAAAGAAAAAGAAGTATTCTACTCTATATGTCTGTCAAGTAACAATACTAACAATGCAGGGGGGAAAACCCAGCCACAATGTCTCCCTGGGTTTTTTCACTCATCCTCCCACCCACACCTGCTGTGGTCAAAAACAAGCCCTGCTTGCTAAAGATGAGATGAGATATGAAAGATCTGCCTGTGCTGTTCATTCTGTGATCGCTGTTTCACATATGCAAGGTGTCACATGATATTGCAGATGCTGAGTGGTGAAGGTACATGTGCGAAGAAGGGCTCTCCCAAATCCTCTCTCCCTACCCCAGTGAAAAGAGTTTGTCAGCATTCCCTCGTAAAGATGACTGCCAGTTCTACATTTGAACATGACAGAAACAAGACTCTATAAACCAAAATAACCATAACCCACGAAGGATTATAAAACAGCTATAATTGAGAGAGAAACAAGCTTCTCAGGACATCACATTCCTCGTACACAAGGCTATCAAATGGGAATAGGTCTGAATATCTACGTGGATTTGTGTACTGCTGTCACAGCCGAGATGTTTAGCTTAGTTGTGAGGTGCTTCCAGGTTAGGCTTTTATCTGGACTTCCCTACCCTGGCACCCTCCAGATGTGATTATTACAGGTCCCATCATCCCTAGCACACTGCTGGGGGTGATGGGACTTGTAGTATGTCACATCTGGAGGGTGCCAGGTCAGGGAAGACTGTTTTTTATCATTCTACCCTCTGCACCGCTGCCTCATTCACAACGGGGATGGGCAGGGGATGTCCTGATAACATCATGTAACCCTCTCAAGATTTCCCATCTCTGCTTCTGTCTTTTTTTCCTTTCCACAAAAAGCCCATTAAGGAGGAAAAGGCTGACTAACAGCACAATGTCTTTTGTTTGGTAGTGCTAGGAACCTTCTGTCTGGAAACATTCCTGGTCTGATTAGTTGTAAAAGCACCAAAGGAAGGAACCAAGTAGGAGGCCACAGCAGAGACTGCCAAGTAGCAGGAATCCCGAACGCTGCCTCTTAGCCTTCATTCAACTCAGCATCTGAGGCTAGTCTCTCCTTTCTTTGCCCAAGCATAGAATTCCATCTTCTCCAGGTTGCGTATTTGGTTCCTTCTTTTCATCCCGATGTGTTGAAGATAACTTTCCTGCCAGTCCACTGCTATCCATAGTAATGACTTACTGGGACAGAATTGGCTCTGACTCTGTGTGGACGAACTGCAGGACACTTAGGAGCCTTCAGATGGGGTGGGATGCTTTCCCTGAAAGGAGATGGACCATTATGACAGGCTGGGAGGAGAGGGATATATTTATTATCTTTGCATCAACTCCTGCCCTTCCTCCAAGTTGCTCAGGGAGGTGTGTGTATGTGGAGCTCTCCCATTTTATCCTAACACTAACTATGTTAGGAAGAAGATTCAAGGATAAGTGTATCACTGCAATTCTGAACAATTATACATACTGAGCTGTTTTGCAGGTAATGCCAATTCATGGGTTGTTTAACCCATGAATTGGCATTACCTGCAAAACAGCTCAGTACGTGTAATTGTTCAGAATTGCAGTAATACAATTGGCGAGGCCACAAGGGAGACAGCTAGCATGCTGCCTCCCATTCACTTGCCACTTCCACTTTGAATTGGCCTTCATCAACAACTCAGGATCACCATTCCTCAGTTGACTGATGTGATGTCCAAACCTGGAACTCTGGGTTGTTGAGGAACAATCAACCCAGAACTTTAACCCAACAATGGGTTGTTAGTCTCTCTCTCACACAAAATAAATAAAACCAGGCAATTTATCACATTAATGAACTTAATTTAAACATTCTATGTAAGCCACCCTGAGGGCAGGATATAAATTCTAGTCAATAAATAAATGTACATAATTCGTATAGAGCACTGTATATCCAATTACAATTTGCAAGAATTCTCATCGTGATTTAGGCAGCAACAAAGATTCAACCAGATGTCCTTCTAAGCTGCCATATGTAGAGTTCCCACACTACTCAGTATGCCTGGATTTGCAAACCACCCAGGTCATGGGTTCATGAAAGTGAGCAGCAGGGAATGGGATACACTATTTTGATCCTGTTCTTTTGTACCCCAATCCTATCACAGAATTACAGAATTTTAGAGTTGTGAGGAAGGCTTGGAAGGTGGCCTTCATGGTGGTGGATCCCCAATTATGGAATGATCTCCCTGACAAAGCCCACTTGGTGTCAACGTTTATCTTTCTGGTGCCAGGTTAAAATTGCCCTCTTCTCTCAGGCATTTGGTAGCTTACAATGAGTTTTTAATCAAGTCCTGGATTGCCTTTGGTTGATGGTTTAAACATCGCCTTTAGATATATGTTGTCTGTGTGTATATACTGTCTTTTTATATGTTCTTACGTACATGGCTTTGTATTTTGTACCATGCATTTTAAATGATTTTTAATCCTTGAGAACTGCTCAGAGAGCTTCAGCTATGGGGTGGAATATAAATATAATGCATGAATGAAATGAATGAATGAACGTGCGAGATTATCCAGCTCAACGCCTTGCTCACTTCAGGAACTTTGCATCTATAGCAGCCTTCCCCAGCTTGGTGCCCTCTGGATAAATTTGACTTCAGTACCCATCAGCCCTAGCTACCATGGCCAATGGACAGGAATGCTGAGTTGTAGTCCAAAACATTTAGAGGCTGTCAGGTTGCGGCATCCCTAACAGTTGGCCGTCCGGCCTCTGCAAGCAAAAGGGAGCCCAGCACCTTCCGAGACAGATCCTACAAAGCTTTTGGTGTGTTCTTTTTAAAAAAGTCTTTACTTGCAGCTGTTTCATCTCCTTGCTTCCTTGTTTGGGGTTGGGTATTTTAACGGGGTGTTGAGGTTAGACTTACTTCTTGTAAATGATGCAGCAGGTCATCAACACATCGAACAGGAGAAACTTGAAGAGCAACATTCTGATGGCCAAAAGAAACAGGACCTGTGAGCGGCTGTGGAGAACCTCTGTGGACAATGTCTGGTCTTCAGCTGCCACAAAAATTAATAATAAATAAATAAAAACAATACTGAGAGATTGCACAGCAGAAGAAAATCTACGGACATGTATGTGCTCGTTCTCTCTCTCTCTGGATTGGCCCAAAACATTTTGCTGCCTCAGGCAAAGGACAAGAGGGTGCAGTTGAATCTTTCCTCAACATTGGCTGTGGGTGGCATGCCACTCTTTCCTCCAACACCTTGCTGCCACCTCCCAGCATGCACTGCCTGAGGGGATCGATTCCTGCGGCCTAATGATAGGGCCAGCCCTGCTGCTCCCAAAACTGGCATGAGTGTGTTTTCTCCTGGATGCCAGAGCCCACTTTCTGAACCTGGTTGCGCTAATCTGCAAACAAGCTCCTCTAAACTGTTAGCAGTGTAGCCAATATTTTTTGACAAGCCACCCCAGTGCCTGCCATGAATCCAGAGCCTTTCAATATGCATAAGTAAACCCAACAAAACCAGTGCTGAAGTTAGACAACCAAATGGTGTAACAGGAGCATATAGACCTACTTCACCTTCCCTGATACATCAGTGCCCACATGAAAACCCTGCCGTTTTAAAAAGATGGAAGAGTAGGGTGGAGATTGTGCAACTCTTTCATTCCTCTGGACAAATCGAGGCTTTCCGGATGCGTTCAGATGAGGATTTTATTGTGCCATTGTCTCATTCAGTATTTTAGGGGTGGGTGTGTTCAGACATCTTCCACTCATTACTCTCCTGTGTTTTCCCATTGCTTCTTCTGTCTTTTTTCTTACTGCAAAAAAACTATTAAGGGGAAAAATAGCTACACAACGCCTTCTAACTGGTAGTGCTAGGAAGCACCCCAAGTGGTCTTAGAAAAGACAGAAGAATCACAGGGAAAGTGCTGGATGAGAATGAGTGGGTGATGGTTTCGTGTGGATGCCCCGTAGGCAGGTAGTGAATGAAGCATGGCGATTCCAGAGAAAATTGAAGCAGTCTGAAAGGAAGGATTACTGCACATACCTCCTTGATTTTCATCTAGGCATGGAGCTCCTGAATTTTCTTCTATAAAACAAATTAATATTTAAAGACATTAGAAGAGGAGGATGGGTAAAACTCCGGTTTGTTACACGCCTTTGTTTTCATAGAATCATAGAATAGCAGAGTTGGAAGGGGCCTACAAGGCCATCGAGTTCAACCCCCTGCTCAATGCAGGAATCCACCCTAAAGCATCCCTGACAGATGCTGGTCCAGCTGCCTCTTGAAGGCCTCTAGTGTGGAAGAGCCCACAACCTCCCTAGGTAACTGATTCCATTGTCGTACTGCTCTAACAGTCAGGAAGTTTTTCCTGATGTCCAGCTGGAATCTGGCTTCCTTTAACTTCAGCCCATTATTCCGTGTCCTGCACTCTGGGAGGATTGAGAAGAGATCCTGGCTTTGTAGGTTGTCAAGTTATTAAACGTATTGATTTGAAATGCCTGGAATGTAGGGTGACCACATGAAAAGGAGGACAAGGCTCCTGTATTTTTCACAGTTGTATAGAAAAGGGAATTTCAGCAGGTACCATTTGTATGCATGCAGTACCTGGCGAAATTCCCTCTTTATCGCAACAGTTAAAGCTGCAGGAGCCCTGCCCTCTTGACCAGATACAAAAGAGGGCAGGGCTCCTGCAGCTTTAATTGTTGCGATGAAGAGGGAATTTCACCAGGTGCTGCATGCATACAAAGACTTGTGAAACAACCCTTACTGTGCATTTGTAAGGCAGGATCCCAATAATTTAACATTAATTAATTAAATAATGGTCTCCTAAAACAACCTTCCCCATTCTGGTAGTTTCCAATATTTATGCTGGTTGAGGATGATGGGAGTTGTAGTCCAGTATATATTATAATTTATGCTTTTATCCCCTTGACAATTACCTGTGATTTGAAGAGAGGTATTGCTCCATATGCTTGAGGTTTGGTTTTGTGCCACGTAGCAAGTGACAGTAGCCCATGATTCAAATTCTTTGGTGCTGATGGAGATTTGGGAGACTGTGCTGAAAGTGCCATCTTCTTCCTTGGAAACCCCATAGTTGAAAGACTCCAGCAGGCTCCCGTTTCCATTGGAAAACCAAACGGCGCCCAACGTGTCCTCCAAGAGCTCACTCACCAGGCATACGACCAGCGTCTTCCTCTCACCGTTGACTATCACATGGAGTGGTGGTGCCAATGTTGGAAATAAGCTCAAAGAGCAGCTACCTGCCGGCAGAGGAAGCTGCTCATTATGAAGGAGCACACACGAAGAGCAAAGCACATGCTAGCACAAAAGTACAGGACTGTAGAGCTACCCATCTCACAGTTGACTCCTTCACCCAGAGCCAGTAGGTGACCAGGCTGCAGCAAATGCTTCTGTTTGCCACTTTTGCTGCAACCGGTTCACTTGCTTAACCCAGAAGCTGATGTAAACTGAGACACCTTTGAAAATCTGCAAGCAATGCTTACAAATAGCTACATAAAACAGATGGAGTCCCTCTGCTTTGCATAGCTTCCTCACACACACACACACACACACACACACACACACACACACACACACACCTGGTTCAGCCCAAAACATGTAAAATATTACAGATTGCATGCAAAATACTCCAAATTAACCAAGATACGTTGGCAAATGTTAGAATGATATACATTATTTATTTTGAATGTGCTGCTTGCAATGAAACTTTTTTTTCCTGTTTATTGCAAAGAAAATTAAAAATTAAATCTGATTTGTCTTGAGGAGTATCTACAATGCTCTGGTGACTAATTTCCCTTTTATCCTGTGGGGCATTTTTTTAATACCAGCCTTTCTTTTATTTTACTTTATTTATCCTGTCTTTTATTTTACTTTATCGAAAATCTTACTTTCCTCCCTTCTACCATTTTTCCAGGGTGGTTTACATAACATGCACATTCTGAACATGAAAAGACTGATGTGAAACCCACCTCACAAGGTTTTACAAATGAGCAGGGGGTTCCATTTCAGAGATGGGGGCAAAGAGATGTGGGTGGGTGGGTGTGCTGTGCATATCATCGTAACAAAGTTCAAAGGCCTGCTCTTGGATTCCCTCAAGATTCAAATCCTAGAAATAGAATGCTTTTTAAGAACATTTGTTTGGTTAAGTTTTCATATCTCCTAATAATAACCAAAGATATAGATACGTCTGAGGAATAATCTCATAAGCTTTGAAACATGAGGTGGAATTTTTTTTCTCCACACATACACTGACCCCAACAAAAGAAGAAAATTTTACTCACAGGTAAGAAGCTGGAGTGCTGCGCTGGTCAGCAAGTGCCTCAGTGGCCTCCACGCCAATTTAACGTTGAGAAACTGTGGCATCTTCTGAGGAGCAGGAACACTAACAGAGCATGCGAGTAGACAGTGTGCCAAACCCATCTCTCAGCATTTCTTCCTCTCTGACCTCAGTTCTCCTTTCCCATTGCTAACCGTTGCACAGCTGCTCTCCAGTAAACCACTGAGCTTTGTCGTTATTCCTTTTCTTAAAGGCGTCCTCTTGTAAAAAGTGTTTTAAATATGGCTGGCCTATGTGTAAGGTGGCTCACTTACACATTGCCAAAGAACAGGACCAAGATTTGCATGTGCTCATTGATATCTATAGATGCCAATTCAGAAATAATTACTATAATTTAATACAGTGGGGAAAGACTGTGACCATGGGCCAGATCTACGACAAACAGCATATAACACTTTGAAAACAGTTTGAAAATGGTATATGGAATGTCAATACCATTATAAACCATTATAAAGCAGTAGTATAGATCCTGCCCAGGTGACCTGTGTACTGTACAGGTGCCAATTGTTGACAAGCAACTTCAAGGCCTTTCCTCTCCCCTTCTTATGGTTCTTTCCAATATCTGGGTTTGTTACAGCATCTGGAGTTGTTTAGCTTAGAAAAGAGTAAAGGGAGGCATGATAGAGGTGTACAAAATTATGCATGGTGTGGAGAATGTGGATAGGGTCCCCCTCTCATAATACTAGAACCTGGGGTCATCCAATGAAGCTGATTGGTGGGAGATTCAAGCTAGATAAAAGAAAGTCCTTCACACTACAAGATGTGGTGATGGCCGCCAATTGGGATGCCTTCAAAAGGGGATTGGACAAGTCATGGAGGATAAGGCTATCGACGGCCAATAGTCTTGATGGCTCTATGCTACCTGCAGTATCAGAGGCAGTATGCCTATGTACACCAGTGGCTGGAGAAAATGGGCAGGGTGGTGCTGTTGCACTCATGTCCTGCTTGAGGGTGGCTATCGCTACATTTTGTGGAAGAGAATTCAATGGTGTGAAGAAGTATTTCCTTTTATTTGTCCAGAATCTCCCACCAATTAGCTTCATAGGTGCTAGTATTATGAGAGAGGGAGAAAAAATGTCTCCCTAAACACTTTCTCCACACCATACATAATTTTGCCTCTTGCCTACTCATTTCTTTTCTAAGCTAAACAATCCCAGAGGTTGTAATAATATTAGAACCCAAGGTCATCACATGAAGTTGATTGGTGGGAGATTTAGGACATATACAAGGATGTATTGCTATGGAATTTGCTACCATAAGAAGTAGTGATGGCTACCAATTTGGCTGGCTTTAAAAGGGGGCTGGATAAATTTCTAGAAGAGAAGGCTACTAGTCCTGATGGCTAGGAGCTACCTCCAGTATCAGAAGCAGTAAGACTATATATTCCAGTAGCTGGGGCATATAGAAAACATAGGAAGCTGCCTTATTGGTCCTTCTAGACCAATATTGTCAACATTGACTGGCAGTGGCTCTCCAGGGTTTCCGGTAGGATTTTTTCCTAGCCCTACCTGGGGATGCCAGGAATTGAACCTGGGACTGACTGCATGCAAAGCAGGTGCTCTACCACTGAGCTATGGTGGGAGGGTGCTGTTACACCCATGTCCTGCTTGTGGGTTCCTGGTCAACAGCTCTTGGTCAGCATGGCTCTTCTTATAGAATCATAGAATCATAGAATAGCAGAGTTGGAAGGGGTCTATAAGGCCATCGAGTCCAACCCCCTGCTCAATGCAGGAATCCACCCTAAAGCATCCCTGACAGATGGTTGTCCAGCTGCCTCTTGAATGCCTCTAGTGTGGGAGAGCCCACAACCTCCCTAGGTAACTGATTCCATTGTCGTACTGCTCTAACAGTCAGGAAGTTTTTCCTGATGTCCAGCTGGAATCTGGCTTCCTTTAACTTGAGCCCATTATTCCGTTTCCTGCACTCTGGGAGGATTGAGAAGAGATCTTGGCCCTCCTCTGTGTGACAACCTTTTAAGTATTTGAAGAGTGCTATCATGTCTCCCCTCCATCTTCTCTTCTCCAGGCTAAACATGCCCAGTTCTTTCAGTCTCTCTTCATAGGGCTTTGTTTCCAGACCCCTGATCATCCTGGTTGCCCTCCTCTGAACATGCTCCAGCTTGTCTGTGTCCTTCTTGAACTGTGGAGCCCAGAACTGGACGCAATACTCTAGAGGAGGCCTAACCAGGGCCGAATAGAGAGGAACCAGTACCTCACGTGATTTGGAAGCTATACTTCTATTAATGCAGCCCAAAATAGCATTTGCCTTTCTTGCAGCCATATCACACTGTTGGCTCATATTCAGCTTGTGATCTACAACAATTCCAAGATCTTTCTCGTTTGTAGTATTGCTGAGCCAAGTATCCCCCATCTTGTAACTGTGCCTTTGGTTTCTATTTCCTAAATGTAGAACTTGGCATTTATCCCTATTAAATTTCATCCTTTTGTTTTCAGCCCAGCACTCCAGCCTATCAAGATCACTTTGAAGTTTGTTTCTGTCTTCCAGGGTATTAGCTATGTTCATATGTTCTTATGCTCTAGCCCTTTAATCCTTTTATATGCCCCTTTCTGGACCTTTTCCAACTCTACAATATAGTTTTTAGGTGTGGTGGCCAGAGGCACCCTAAAAAGCACCAATTAAATAAAAATGGCGTTGGAGTCATCAGGAGGTTTGGGTTATATTGCCATGATTCTTCAAGAAAAAGAGCAGAACGTGGTGGTGGGCCCAGAATTCTCTTAAGAATGTTTTCAGGCCAATGTGGATTTAATGAGGGATATGAGTTATTCCAGGTTTTTTTCCTTTAAAAAGGAATCCTATTAGCAGCTGTAGGGGTGTGGGAGAAGATTTGGACTGGGACTGTAGCACTGAGGTATGGGTTTTTTAAAAAAACATTTTACCACTCCACCCTCTCTGCCATTTTCCTGATTAAAATCTCTCTCTCTCTCTCTCTCTCTCTCTCTCTCTCTCTCTCTCTCTCTGTCACACACACACACACACACACACACACACACATTATTACATTCCCCACAGGTAAAAACATAAATATACTGTATGCATCAAACCCATAAAAAAAATGCAATATGTAAAACGGGAAAACGAATAATAAAATTCAAATTCAGACATCATTAAAATTAGCTCAATTTAAAATTCAGCTTTTAGTTCAGCAAATTTTAAATCTTTTTAGCATAGAGTACAGTACACAGAGTCTAGGCAATCCTATGCATGTTTAGATAGAAAAAGTCCTGCAACACCCAGGACTTTCGTAAAGCTCACACCATTAGTCAACTAGGATAGCTGGAAATACACCACATGTCAATAGTGAGAAAAAGCAGGTTTATTAATAATATTTTTTTTAAAAAAAGTGAGGAGGGTGCAGAAGCGAATCTGTGGGGGCTGATGGCTCAGATTTCAGTGGGGCCGTGAATCCATTATGGATTTCAGTCAGAACCAGCCAGAACGCTAAAGGGTCTATCCAAGGTGCCAGACCTATTTTGAGGATAGGGTTCAGCACCTTAGCTCATTTAGAGTTCTGGCTGGTTCTGACTGAAACCCAGGATGGATTCACGGCCCCACCGAAATAGGCGCCACCAGCCTCCGCTGGTGTGATGTTGCTCCCCTCCTGCTAGCCGAATGGTCTTGGTATGGCTCGGCCTCCCCCACGCCGCTCTATTGGTAACTCCCAGGAAGTCAGGGCGGCGTGGAAGGGCCGGGCTGGGATTTTGCACTGGTGGAAGAAGCGGTGGTGTCTTGGCGAGGTATGGACCGCTGGCCTGATGTGGTCACGCACGGCAGCCGTTGCTTTCGGGGCATCGAGCCTTTGGGGGCTGCCACCGCTTGCACTCCTATTGGGGCAGTCACCCCTTTGAAGCCAGTGGAGGGAACTTACTCACGAGTAAAGACGCTTGCAAGGGGCTCCCAAACGGAACCCCCAAGCCTGGGAGCTGACGGGGCTGCTCCCCTTTCAAACTGCTTTTGGAAAACAAAGATGGTTGCATGCATTTAATAGAGAAGGTTTCCTCATCCTCTCCACCAACACCGCTTTCCAAATTTTATTCAAGCCTTTTCCCCTTACCGCCTTTACATAGGTAAACTTATGAGCTCTGTTGTTCTTCAGTAGAGGGGACAAGAGTGTTTAAAAATCCCTTTGACTGGGTCTTAACAGAGTAGTCTTCCCCAATTCGATGCCCTCCAGATGTGAACTACAACTCCCAGCATGCCCCAGCCAGCCACTGTGAACAGCGTGCTGGACTAGCCAGCCTTCCTCAACCTGGGGTGCTCCAGATGTGTTGGACTGCATCTCCCAGAATGCCCCAGCCAGGCTGGGGCATTCTGGGACTTGTAGTCAAACACATCTGGAGCACCCCAGGTTGAGGAAGGCTGAGCTGCTAGACCCTTGGTCTGATCCAGCATGGCTCTTCTTAGGTTCTTATGTAGAACACCCACTTGCTTGTCATAAGACTGTAAGAGCCCTGCTGGGTCCGACCAACGGTCTACCTAGTCCAGCATTGTGTTCCCATAGTGGCCAGCCACGGGAAACCCACAAGATATAATGGCCTTGCTATAATGTCTTTCTAGTACTTTGTTGCCTTCAGTTCCTGCCAACTTTCACTGCCTGTGGGAGTAGGCAACCTGGTACCCCCCGGACGTTTTGGATTACAACTCCCATAATCTCTGACCTTTGGTCATACTGGCTGGGGCTGATGTTTTAGAGTTTTCAGACAATCCACATCTGAAGGGCACCAAATTCAGAGTATGGGAGAGGGGTGGAGGAATCCAGAATCCACAGTGGGGCAATACTTTTATGAGGTCCATCTAAAATTCCATGAAAGATTGTGCATGTTTTCAAGTTCTCCAGAATTCTTGATCAAGCTAGGTGGTCTAAGAGGCAGAAAAATTCATCAGTTAGGCAAGATCTTGTGGTCATGAGTTCTGCAGTTTGCTTGTTACAAGAATTCGAGAGGAATCTGTCCCTGAAGCACCAATTGCACTCTGTTTAATGATGATGACGATGATTTACAAGCTATTGGCAGCTGTTTTTAGAGGGAACCCTGTAATAACAACACACCATGAGTGAGAAGAGATAACAACAACAACAACAATAGGGTACCCTCTGAAAGCAGCATCCGATAGCCCATAAAAGATAAACACACAAAATGTTAAAAACCACAAAAACTAATAACCAACAGATAAAACAAAAATTAGAAATATTAAAATTCCTTAACAGTTACAGCGAAACTCATTTCCTCTTAGCAACCCAATAAACCAATTTAGGAGAAACCCACTGAGAGCAGATACTGGTTTTAAGCCACTCCTAAAGGCCTGAACGATGCACCCCAAGAAGGCATGTATTTCAACATTCGTGGGGCTACTATTGAAAAAGGCCCCACCAACCTGATGATTTTCAGAGGCAGGTGAGTTAGTGGAGGCTAATTATGGGTTAATGCAATCCTTCAAAATGTCTCTTCTTTTAGGCCCACTTTGGAGGCGCACCCGTTTCTTGTATCCAAGTGAATGTTGCACATTAGACAGCGGCTTCTAGCAGAGCACCGGCAGTCCTCCATTCACTGGTGATGGCGGATGCAACAACCTCACCTCCCGATACCAGGGAAGGTATAAAGGAAGAGACCCGAGAAGGCCCTGCTGGACAACCTCACACTCCGGATGCTTCCGTGTCTTTTTCTGAGATCTTTCGCCTGGTTCAGACGGGGCAGGACATCCCTGGCCTGCGGAAGCTAAACATTACTGCAACAAATGGGAGCCCAACACCATCTCAAATGGCCCCGAGACCCAAACCTTGGGAGAACAAGCCGTGATGAATGGGAAAAAACTCTTTTGCCCTATGTCTGCACCAAAAAGAAGCCAGATTTACCAGAAACCTGTTGGATTTGTGGACTTGCAGAGTTGGGTTGTGTGTCACGCAAACCCTTACCAGATTTTACATCCTGCTGATTTGCCTGGTCATAAATCTTGTGAATAAGACTGCCATGGCATTAAAAGAGTGGATTGTGTAAAAGTTGTAATAAAAGTGTCCTTTTCTAAAATGTGCTTTAGTTGTCCCTTCAGTTATTTAGAATCAGTGAATGTAGTGCAAAAACAAACAAACCCGGAATACAATTTTGCACCCAATCAGTTAAAAAACTGCATCCAGAGGAGCTGATTTGTGACTTGTAGAGTTATGCACATTGAACAGTTTTTAATATTGTGTTATTTTGCATGTTATTGTACTTTTATTAATCACAGGAGAGGCAAGGACACTGAAGCTTCCATTGTTTTACACAGCTGCCATTTTGAAATTTCAGTAAATATCACCCATGCATTTCCAAAGGCTAGAAACATGCTTTTAAAAAAGAAAGGAAAGGGAGCTGAGATTTTCCCGGGGCAGAACTTGGCACTTGGCTTTTCTCTGTGTTCCTGCACAATTGTGGGATACACAAATCCCTGAACTTAGTCAACCATCTACCATTTTGGCTTTTTTTAAACAACTTTAGGAAGGATAGATTTTCTAGAGAAGGTTTTTGGGGTATTAACTTTTTTGCATCCTAACAAATAGATTGTCCTTGTTAGTCTCCTCAAGGATTTTTCTTTTACAAAGTGGGCATTTCATATAAAAATCTCTGAACATGGATGGAAATCCCAGTAAGGTAAGAATGCCTTCTACTCATGAGAGTTACTGGTCATCCAAATCCTGGGTCCATCCTATACTATGCAAATATGAGAGCCAGTGGGGTGTACTGGGTAGAGTATGGAACTCTTGTAGGAAGGCCCAGCTTTAAGAATATAACAAGTGCCATGCTGGATCACACCAAGGGTCCATCTAGTCAGTGGCAAAGAGCACCTTTTATCAGCTTAGGCTGATATATCAACTGCGCCCTTATCTGGACAGAGATAGCCTAGCTACAGTTATCCATGCTCTGATAACCTCTCGTTTGGATTACTGCAATGCGTTATACGTGGGGCTGCCTTTGAAAACGGTCCAGAAACTTCAACTGGTACAAAACAGGGCAGCACGGTTACTAATGGACTGGCCGACAAGACCACATTATGCCAATCGTTTTCCAGCTTCATTGGCTTCCAGTCCAGGTCCGGGCCCGATTCAAAGTGCTGGTGTTAACATTTAAAGCCCTAAACAGCTTGGGGCCAGGCTGTCTGAAGGAACGCCTCCTCCCATATGTACCTGCCCGGACCCTAAGGTCATCCTCAGGGGTCCTTCTCCGTGAGCCCCTGCCAAAGGAAGTAAGGCAGGTGGCTACCAGAAGCAGGGCCTTTTCTGCTGTGGCACCCCGGCTGTGGAATGAGCTCCCTAAGGAGGTTCGCTTGGTTCGCTACATTATATTCTTTTAGACGCCAGGTGAAGACCTTTTTATTCTCCCAATATTTTAACAGTCTATAAATTAATTTTAACTTTGCTGTTTTAAATTTGTATTTTAAATTTGTATTTTTGCATTGCTGCTGTTTTTATCTTGGTTGTGCTTTTATATTGTATTTTATATTATGGTTTTATACTATTGTTTTGTTTTGAATTGTCTTAAATTTGTAAACCACCCAGAGAGCTTCGGCTATTGGGCGGTATAGAAATGCAATAAATAAATAAGTAAATAAATAGTCTATCACTCTGTTCACATAGTGGCCAACCAGCCATCAGCTAGGGACCAACAAAGCAGGACATGGACCCCAGCAACTGGTGCACACAGGCTTACTGCCTCAAATATTGGAGTTAGCACACAACTATCAGGGCTAGTAGCCATTGATAAGCCTTCGCCTCCTTTAAATCCCCACTAAGCTATGAAGCTTACTGGGTGACCTTGGACCAGACACTATCTCTCTGCCTGACCTATCTCACAGGGTTATTGTGTGAGGATATAATGATGGATTGAGTTGAACCATTTATGCTGCCTTGAACATGTTGGAGGAAGGGTAGGGTGTAAATGAACAAAATAGTGGAAGCTTATTTGGTTTTTGCTATCCCTTCAAACAAAGACTCTTTAAGACTTTAAGACTCACATATAAATTAAATGCTTAATTAGGATAATGAAAATAGGAAAATAATATTAATAACAATATTATTTTCCTATTATTATTATTATTATTAAGCAACACTAACATTTTATAACAAACCATTTTTAATTATTATTTTTTGCTTGGAAGAGAACACTTGAAAAGACACAGCCAAATGCAATTGATCCTTAATTATAATGCATCAGTCCTTGATGTCTTAATTACTGTTTGAAAGAATAGATTGAGCAGAGTAATCAGGGGAAAAAAGCCAAAGGCAAGGGGTGGAACCAAAGATATTATCTTAGAAAATATTTAATGTTTTTGCCAACGTGTTTCGGAGAATTAAAGTCCTTCTTCAGGGCAATTCAAATAAGAGTATAATTTCAATTTTCTCTAGAGCGAAATGATCTAGGAGATCATTTCGCTCTAGAGAAAATTAAAATTATACTCTTATTTGAATTGCCCTGAAGAAGGACTTTAATACTCTGAAACGCGTCGGCAAAAACTTTATATATTTTCTAAGATATATCTTTGGTTCCACCCCTTGCCTTTGGCTTTCCCCCGCCTTGCTACTTGGGAGTTTCCTTTCTTTTTTGTGGCTTTCGTGAGCAGAGTAACCACCAAATTTTTAACATCTAATTCAATAAATTATACCTACTTCGTTACTCATTTATTGGGACACTTATCTAGCAAAGGTCTCTTGTTAAGATGTCCGCTGGAATCCAAAATGGGAAAGGAGCTCAGAGACCCCCACCCCCTAAAGGTTCTATCCAAGGCAGCCGTTGGCTGCCAATATCTCTTAAGCCACAAAGTTGGCTCCCAGCTGGTGTCAAGCAAAGCAAAGGATGCACCTGAGTAACTGCTGCACTGCAATTTAACCAAAAGCCTAAACAATTCGTGGAACAGCACCTGCTGTTGAAGCTGGACCAGTAAGGAGCTACTTGTAAAACGCCCATCACTGGGACAGCTTTTTATATTGTAAGGACCCAGGTGTGGGACCCATGTGGTGCTGTGCAGAGCATATTTTTACCCATGGATAGACATGTTCTCATGTGAGATCCTTGTTAGTAAAGGTGCTCGCCACCCATTGTCAAGTGTAGAGGACAAGGGTTTGACATTGTGTTCCCCAAATGTGAAACTTGGTCCGAAAGGAAAAATAAAAACCACTCAATCAGTGGGCCTGTTCAGACGACACACTAGAAACATAGAGTTGTAAGGGGCCTATAAGGCCATCGAATCCAACCCCTTGCTCAATGCAGGAATCCACCCTAAAGCATACCCGACAGATTATTTATTTTATTTTTATTTTATTTATTACATTTCTATACCGCCCAATAGCTGAAGCTCTCTGGGCAGTTCACAAAAATTGGTTGTCCAGCTGCCTCTTGAAGGCCTCTAGTGTGGGAGAGCCCACAACCTCCCTAGGTAACTGGTTCCACTGTCGCACTGCTGTTACAGTCAGGAAGTTTTTCCTGATGTCCAGCCGGAATCTGGCTTCCTATAAGTTGAGTCCATTATTCCGTGTCCTGCACTCTGGGCTGATCGAGAAGAGATCCTGGCCCACTAAGCCATGGTTAGGCTGAATTTGCTCCTCCTCTTCACCACTGCAACCTGTTTGTTCACCTGCATCTTGCTTTGGCTCAGACAACAGTGGTGGTGATGAGAAGGGGAGCAGTAGATGCTACTGCCTCTCTGCTCGTTGCCTCTGCCTGTCGAGCAAGCAAGTCTGATACAGCTTGTTTTAAGAAGAAAAACAGGGAGAAACGTAGGTTGGGATTGTGGCGAAGTCCATAAGCATATAAAAGAAATGAATGGCTGTACGGTGCACATTCACCCAAGGAAGGAGAGCCCAGCATGATACTTCTGTCCACACATCTGTCCGCAGTCAGACATGCATCCTCTTTTATTCTTACAAGATAGAGGAAGGGACAAATGGTCAAAAGAGAGAGATAATGTGGGTGAAAAGCCTGGAATGGCAGAAAGGAGCCTTCAGTTTGCTAGTTTTCTTTTCCCCCAGAGAACTGTTTCCCCCCTCCATCTGTTCACCAAGCTACCAAATCGCACGAGGTGCTGGTTCTCTCTATTTAGCACTGGTTAAGCCTCATCTGAAGTACTGAGTCCAGTTCTGGGCACAAGCTGGAGGGCAATGAGGATGATCAGGGGTCTGAAAAGAACTGGTCATGGTTAGCCTGTAGAAGAGAAGACTGAGGGGAGACATGATAGCACACTTCAAATACTTGAAAGGTTGTCACACAGAGGAGGGCCAGGATCTCTTTTCAATCCTCCTAGAGTACAGGACACGGAATAATGGGCTCAAGTTACAGGAAGCCAGATTCTATCTGGACATCAAGAAAAACTTCCTGTTAGAGCAGTACAATAGAACCAATGACCTAGAGAGGTTGTGGGCTCCTCCCACTCTAGAGGCATTCAAGATGCAGCTGGACAGCCATCTGTCAAGCATGCTTTAAGGTGGATTCCTGCATTGAGCAGGGGTTGGACTCCACGGCCTTATAGGTCGCTTCCAACTCAACTATTCTATGATTCTATACCTTAATTTTACTCTATTCTCAAGGCCAAAAGCAGATTATGTTCTTTTGTAACGGAAGCATACAGAGACCAACATTCTACTTCCTATTATGGCAGAATTTGGAAGAGGTTAAAACTGAACTGGGGAGGTGGTTTCCATTTTAATTCCCTCCTCTGGAACTGTCAGGTCCAAAAGGTACTGGACACTTGCTTGCCAATAAAGTATTCTTTGGACCTATTGGTTATTGCCTGCTGCGTCTTGTGTACAGCACACACTCGGCACCTACTGTGAAATGGAATTAATATTCCTAAAGGTCTATAGATAATTTAGGCCCCAAATCAGGTTAATTAACTTGCAAGTTTATTTATTTTGCTGTAAACCCTAACAACACTAAAATATCAATCGAAAATAAAATCTAAGGGCAGTTCTTGCATAAGTGTTAACTTTAGATTTTATTTTATTTTAAAGACGTCACTTGTTTCACAGAACGCAAACAAAGCTTTCTCTATCAATTCACAGCCCAAAAATGGCAGCATTTCATCAACGTTTTAACATTTTAACAAGCAGCAAAACAAAACCAAAAACCAAAATAGTCATTTAACGGATGGAATTAATACCAACCAGAAGTCAACATTCAAGTTCCACACACTTGGTGCAAGCAATCTCAGAGAGGTGACAATGGATGAAAAACAAACAAACCAGACTTTGCCTAACCCCACCCCACTCCACATTTAGTCCTTCCACAGAAACCTACTCGGAAGAAAATAAGGAGCCACTCTTTGGTGATGGTAGCGAGGTGGATCTACAATTATTGCACATTAGTATGCAGCTCTGGAATGGCACAACTGGTGTTAAACTGACTTGAAAAAAATAGTAATGGGGCAGACGGTGGGTTATATTTAACACTGGCCATCCACCAGCAAAATGGAAACCACTGACAAAATGGATTTCCCCTCCCTCCCTGCAATTCCTAGATCTGCTGCAAAGGCCTGGGGAACCTTCCAGAACAGTTCTGGGGGCAGGGGAGAAGAGGGGATTTGTGGGGAGATCAAGGTGATTTAACTAGTGTGGCCTTCTCCTATCAGGATGCAAGGAGACAGCACCATGAGAGCCTGCTCTTTTGTCATTCATCATGTTGGAAAACCACAGCAGAACGCTTGCTTTTATCTATGCTAAGATTCCTCCTGTTCAAGGCAGCGGCTTCAATCAAGTAGTCCGATAGAGAAATGTTTCTGTTAAAACATTTCTACCGACATCACCTTTCAGGACTGCCTGAAGACTTGCAGAAGACTCGTTTTCTGATTAAGCAACACAAGCAACTGTTTTAATAGTGGAACAGTACACGAGGTAGAAAGGCAGGTGTCTCTTTTCTTTTGCAAAGACTTCGGATTGTCTTCTTAACGTCCATCTTTAAGCCTCTCTGGGGCCTCCGTGGTCAGGATCAGTCACCACAGTTGAAAAACCCCAGCATAAGCGGAGAAAAAAGTGATTCAGACCTAGTTCACGTCCAGTTTGACTTTTACGTTAATGGCAGCCAATTCCGCCACGAAACAGCGGAAGACGTACGGGACGGCGATGGTTTCGATGGTGTCGCTCCGGTCACAAACGGCACAGATGTGCTGCCGGAGGCGAGTGGTGGACCACGTGGGGGGAGGTTTCAGCAGAGGCGAGAGCAGACTGCCGCACTGGACGCACACGTGGGCCACCGAGCGGTCGGAACAGTTGAAGAGGCGGTCGTGCAGCAGGAAGGACGTCCCGTGAGCCAGCAAAGCGTCCCGTTCCATCTCGCCAAAGCGGATGCCGCCCTGGACGTTCCTCCCTCCTATGGGCTGGTTGGTGACTTTGTCTCTGGCCCCCGTCGTCCTCACCTGGAACTTGTCGGAGACCATGTGCCTGAGGCGCTGGTAGTACACCACGCCAATGAAAATGTCCGCCTCGAGCTCCACTCCCGAAACGCCGCTGTACATGCGCTCCGTCCCGTAGTGATTGTAGCCGGCAGCTTTCAGCAGCTTGCCGAAGTACTCCACGGCGGCGTTCTCCTCGGAAAAGGTGAAGGGGGTGGCGTCGTGGCACAGCCCGTGCGTGGCTGCTGACTTCCCCGCCATGCTTTCGATCAACATGCCGATGGTCATCCGGGAAGGGAAGCCGTGAGGGTTGAAGAGGATGTCCGGCACCATTCCGCTTTCGGTGAACGGCATGTCCTCCGTGGGCCACAGCCGGCTCAAGATGCCTTTCTGTCCGTGACGGCTGGCGAATTTGTCCCCGATCGTCGGGTTCCGGGGGATTCTCAGGGTGATGCACACACACCTGAAATAGCCACTTCCGGTGTCATTACTGCAGACTTTGATGTTGTCCACAACACAGATTTCTTTATTCCTGGAGAAAAAGTGGGCCTGGATCATGACTAGGAACAAACACCCAAAAGACCATTTCCTGATCACAACAGTTAATAACTATCACTGCTTTCAGTTAGGGGGCCAGGCTTGTTCCCCCCACCCCATTGTTCTAGTTGGGGCAAAGATCAGGACTTTGCATCAGTGGAGGCTGGTGGCTCCGATATCAGTGGGGCTCTGCCTTCTGCTCCAGGTTTCAGTCAGAACCAGTCAAAACTTTAAAGGAGATACCCAAGGTGGGGAAGCACCTTGAATAGCACCATTAGAGTTCTGACTGTAATCTGGAGCAGATTTACTGCCCCACTGACATTGGAGCCACCAGACTCCACTGCTTTGTAGATGCCATGATTTTGCAGGAGGAAAGAAATAGCACAGGACAAGACCTCAGTATTTAAAAAAATTAAATAATGCAAGTTTCTAGACCTTATCGCTGTGAACAAATATTGTGTTTATATATCATGTTTAGCAACATGAAGTTCTTCTCATAGCTCGCAACACAAAATTCTTGTAGCTCATAGCTCAGAACCTCCAGCGTACAAAGTTCTTCTCATAGCTTGGAACTTCTAGCATGTCAGAGCTCGGAACCTTCAGTGTACAAAGTTCTTCTCATAGCTTGGAACCTCCCGCGTGCCACACATTGCCTTAGCATTTTATATAGATAGATATATACACACAGTCTCATAAACCATTTGTCCCCTGCCACATTCTGCCTTTTTTACAAGGAAGGTAAGGTTCACTGCAAACAGAGCTGTTATGCTGGATTTAACTTCCTCTGCTGGCTGGGGCATGCTGGGAGTTGTAGTCCAACACATCTGGAAGGCACTAGCTTTGGGGAGGCTGCATTAGGCAGTTTACAAAAAAACAGTTTTCAGGATTCTTATTGGAAACTTGTAAGTAACAACCTGAACTTACTTGTGGTAAATCACAAAGCTTTCCCCGGTGCTGAGATTCAGATAGCTATAGTAAGGGTCTCCATACTGAAGTTTGGCTCCGATATGGGGCAGGCCGTCAGCATCCAAATTCGACAACGTTGCCAAGCTATCGCGACCAATCCCAAACACCAGATTGTCCTGGCCTTGCTTGATTCTTTCCGCAAGGTCGATACGTTCTGTCTTGTAGATGCTCCCATGTCCAAAGCCTCTCTCCCAGGAAGACTTGTTCAAGATCTAAAGAGACACAGCCACATACCCAGCAGGGTCACGTGAAGAATTAGAAATCAACAATGCTTGTATGGGTCAAGTTATCTCGTATCAAAGCTGATGGGAAACATGGCAACGATCACTTTTGAACTTCCCCCGTCAGAACAAACCCTAAGATTTCCAGCTATCTGAACTTGCTGACTGGAAATTCAAAAGATGACCCAAACATCTGGGGTGGGGCCATATGGCAATAGGCAGATCTTTAGATAACCCAGGTGAGAGAGTGCTTAAAATGTCAGGCCAAACAAAAGCTGCTGGTTTTGACCTTTAAAGTAGGGCTGTGCAAGCCGTGGTCTCAGATTCAGAAATTCAAGGCCTCGGCTGCCACTTTATGACAGATCCACCACTTTATGAAGGAACCATTATTTTAAAGCACAGCCCTAGGAGTCCTTAATGGCGGAAGAGCCTACAACTCCCAGCATGCACTGCCTGGGAGGGCTGCACTTACCAGCACGGTCGCCATTGCAATCCAGGATGCGCCAGTCCATGGAGGGGTCACAGCATGTTCCGCGAGTGCCCCACAGCCGCCTGCTTCCCCTGAGAGCCAGCCATAAAATGGCCGCCAAGGCCCTGGATTTCCGAATCCGAGGATTGCACAGGCCTACTTTAAAGCCATGTATGGCCTTTGTCAGAGATTCCTTCAGGCAGTCTTTCCAAGCCTAGTGTCCTCCAGATGTCTTGGACTCCAATTCCCATCAGCTCCAGCTAGCACAGCCAATGGTCAGGAATGCTGGGAGTTGCAATTCAAAACACCTGGGTTGGGGAAGGCTGACTTAGGCTACCTGTGACCAGATACAGCCGTTTTTCAAAGGTGGAGCCTAATTTATGGGCCTCTCTCCTTGGGAAACACGTATTTATTTATTGCATTTCTATACCACCCAATAGCAGAAGCTCTCTGGGTGGTCCACAAAAACTTGCCCATTTCTATGAAGGGTGTCCTTTCACACTTCTGCTTGTTGGTGTGAAACTAGTAGCCTTTATTCATTAATTTAATTTAAATTCATATCCCACCTTTCTACCAAGGAATGGCACTCAAGATGGCTAACAATAAAAACAGAACGAAAACAAATTCTTAATTAAAACAGAGCATAAAAACAGACTAAAAACACAGCAGAGGGATAAGCAGCACCAGCCAATTGAAAAGCCCCAGCAGCAGCAGACCAGCTTACCCACCAAAGGCCTGCTTGAGTAAAAATACCTTTGCCTGTTGGCGGGAGGAGAACAGGGAAGGAGCTTACCAGGCCTCTCTCAGTTCCAGAGCCTGGGAGCAGCCACCAAGAAGGCCAAGCAAGTTTAACTAGATTTTGTTCACTGGCCAATTAAATAAGTGGAGGCTGGTGTCTCTGATATTGGTGAGGCAATGAACCCACTCTGGGTTGCATTCAGAACTAGTCAGAACATTAAAGAGCGTACGACACTTTTGTCTTGCACCTGTCAAAACTTGGCGATATTTATATTTAAATGTTTTAGATGCAGATGGTAAGTGAAGAATGTGTGAGATGAATATAAGAGAGAACTGCCTACCATTTGCATGATATGCCCCGTTTTAAACCATTGTAACACTTTTCATCCGGCATACCAGAGAACACACTACCAAAGACATTTGTTTTTGAGATCGGTCACTACCCAAATTGTTTCCTGTTTTACCTATAGCCTTTATTAAGTAAAGTATAGCACAGCACTGTGTAGAATATTGTTCCCTCCATCTCTGACGTTTAGGAATGAGTGCTGTTGCTTACGTAGCCAAAACAGTACCACCCACTACAAGAGCAGTGGAGACTGGTGGGGCAGTGAATCCGCTCTGGGATTCAGAGCTTTATCACACCAGCATTATACTGTGCAATCACTGCGAATTGCATGCAAAGGACTCAGAAGTTTTCCACCTTATAATCTGCTTCAATTGTGTAGTAGTCCCACACATCCTGCCTTAATTGTGCAATAAAGACAAAAGATTCACCGTATTTAGCCCCTACATTTTGAGCGTATCTTCTGAGCCGCCGCTGGGGCGCAGGAGCAGGATTTTAAAGAAATGCTTACATCTGCGTAAGCTTTAAAGATAAAGACAACGAAATTGGCACAGTAATAGATATTAGGGAGAGCTTTAAGCATACTAAATTTGAATTAAATTGGGACATCCATTGATTTTTTAATGATTTTTTACATTCCCTCTTAAACTCACTTCCTGGTATGCAAAGGATCGCTGCCGCCCGGTAGCAAAAACAACAACCGCGAAAGCTTAGCGCTACGGGGATAATCCGAGGGAAGCAGGTACATGGGATGAAGCTCTCAGTCAGAACCCTAAAGAAGTTATCCAAGTACTTTGGCTAGCTCCTTTAGAGGTCTAACTGGTTCTGACCGAAAGCTGGAGCTGATTCACTGCCCCACTGACATCAGAGCCCCCAGCCTCCACTGGATTAAATCCATTACTAGGAGAATCAAGTTCCACTTTAATAAGCGCACCTCATTTTCAACCTGGGTTTGCTAGACAAGGAAGGGGGGGGAATGACGTTCAAGTTTTGCGTTTGGAGGCCTTACCATCGCATCTTCCATGTCATAGCCACTATAGGAGATCACAGCGACGACTGCATTTGTACCAATCGGGTAAGAGTCTATGCCGTAATGATCATACATGGATGGCCGGACCAACGGGCTTTGAGGAGTCTGGAGCCGGTAGAGTTTGTCATCTGACCGGTATGGAAAGGTTAGAAGAGGAAATCCCATCGTTTGCTTACCTGGGGGAAGGAAAAAAAGAAGCTGAAACAAATCGGAATCATTCAATAAGATGAAATACGTTCACGATCTTTTGCGTTTTTCATGGTGGAAGGACCACCACTCAGTGGCATCTCCAGGTAAAAAGATCAGGTAGCAGGGAAAAAGATTCCTTGCCTGAGACCCCGGACAACAGCTGCTAGTCCAAAGAGACAAAATTGGGCTAGATGGAGAAATAGTCTGATCTGGTTAAGGCTGTTTCTTAAGGTGCCCAAGTTTTAAAGCATGTTTACTAACAGGGGCCAACGAGACCACATCACGCCAGTCCTTTTCCAACTTCACTGGCTGCCAGTCCAGGTCCGGGCCCAATTCAAAGTGCTGTTATTAACATTCCAAGCCCTAAACGGCTTGGGGCCAGGCTATCTGACGGAAGGCCTCCTCCCATATGTACCCCCTTAAGGTCATTCCCAGGGGTCCTTCTCCGTGAGCCACTGCCAAAGGAAGTGAGGCAGGTGGCTACCAGGAGGAGGGCCTTCTCTGCTGTGGCACCCCGGCTGTGGAATGAGCTCCCTAAAGAGGTTCGTCTGGCACCTACACTATACTCTTTTAGACACCAGGTGAAGACCTTTTTATTTTCTCAGCATGTTCTCAGTCTAGCAACTTAATTTTAACTTTGCTGTTTTAAATCAGTACTAATTTCTGCATTGCTGCTTGATTTTATCCTGGCTGTGTTTTTATCTTGCATTTTATATTACGATTTTATGCTGTTGGTTTTATATTTTGAATGGTTTTTATGGTTTAAATTTTTGTAAACTGCCCAGAGAGCTTTGGCTATTGGCCAGTATAAAAATGCAATAAATAAATAAATAAATAAATACATACATACATACATAAATAAAAATTAAATTTTCTTTTTGTTTAAAATACTTCTGTGTGGGGGATTAATTGGGGTTGCTCTGTGCATGAGGGAGCTCATCTGAATTCCTCTTGGGTGAACTGGGTCTGTGTCAAATCGCACAAACTTCCCATTTTCAGAGAGCAACCCTATGGTCCTGGGCGTATGTCCCAGGGGCCATAGGATTGTTCAGACCCGCCCCTTCCAAGGTCTGGATCAGTGCTCCGACCTCGGAAGGGGGAATCAGCACTCCGACCATCATCCCCTGCCTCCTTGCATTTATATCCCACCCTATATCACAAGGATCTCAGGGCAGCGTACAGATAAAATCATACAACCAATATAAAACAATATACACAGCTAAAAAATTTAAACCATTAAATCACCAAGGGCACAATCAATAAGATGGTACAGTTTCCCCCCATCCTAAAAAGCTGAAATGCCTCTTCTAGGGCTTAATTACCGGCAGTAAAAACTTTAAGCTATTATTTGTATTTTTGGTCCCATTCACTTTGACTTTGGCCTTGCCCTCCATTGGAACGCATCTCCTCCGCCCCGCTCCCTGGCCGAGAGCTTTTGGTAAATTGAATTTGACCACCCCTGACATGAAAGACCTACATTGGCAGAATGAGTTCAGTATCAGCAGACAAGACACTTACCCATCTGACACTGGTACATGTTCCTGGGACTCTGGTTGTGATCCGAGAAGGGAATGAAACTTGCCACCACGCTTAACATGCCATGGGGAAAGAGCTCCTGGTGCGTGGTCAGCCCAGGTTCGATTTCATCCTCGGACACAGCGATGTTCATGAAGACCTAAGGAAAGTCCAGGTTTCATCACTTTCAAAAGCTCTTCTTGGAAAACAGAAAAACCAAACCAACTGAGCAACTTCCAGCTCCTATTGGCAGTCACCAGGAGTATTACTACAAGCTGAGTTTTTGAAAAGCTCTCTGGTGCAACCAACCAGTGATCTTTTAATACTGTATGGCCGAGAAATAAGTCTTAAAAGTGCAAAATCAAAGAGGCCATCGCCACAGCCTTCAGTGCTACCTACACCACATTTTAAGGATCACGGCAACAGCAATTCGTCTTCTGCTGAAACCAGTATTCCCCATCATCATCATCATCATCATCATCATCCATATTGCTTTAATGTGTTGCCATTAGCACTACTAGAAGGACAATTTAGTAAAATCATGGTTAATGAATAGATATGTCCCTGGGGCACTGGAAAAATAGAATCTGTTGAACTTGTCCTTTTGCATTGTAACATGTACGAGGAATGCAGAAAGAAGCTAATCTTTCCATTATTAACAGCCTTTTCTGGATGTAACCCCACAACTGGTATTAATTTGTTTAAGGGATGTGTCCTCCCATATTACTGAAAGGGACTCTAAGGCCTTAGCTACACCTAAGGTTTATCCTGGGGTTGTCCCGGGGTTGTCCCTGCCTGCTCCCAGGATATCCTGTGTGTCATTTACATGAACAGGGATGACCCCGGGACAATCCTGGGATAAACCTTAGGTCTAGCTAAGGCCTAAGTTTCATATGAGCTCAATGCAAATTAGAAAAAATAACATTGCAATCCTCCTGAGAGAAGGAACTTCACAGAGGCATTCAAGAGGCAGCTGGACAAGCATCTGTCAGGGATGCTTTAGGGTGGATTCCTGCATTGAGCAGGGGGTTGGACTCGATGGCCTTGTAGGCCCCTTCCAACTCTGCTATTCTATGATTCTACGAAAGCTGTATTTTGTTTTTATGTCATTTCTTATCTATCCTTTGCATGTTTTATATTGATTTTGCTGGTCTGCGACCATAATACATAATTCAAAATTAAAATAATAAAAATATTTTATTTCTTACCCGCCTCTCCCTTTGGATCAAGGTGGGGAACATTAGCTACAAATACCATAAAATCCTTAAAACTGATTAAAACATATAAAATTAATACAATATTAAAATAACAGTCAAATATCTTAACCTTCGACTGGGTTGTTTAGCTTTTTTCCAAGCTAAACAATTCCACATAAACCAGTACTAATTTATTAAAACACTGCACAGTAACGATGGCAAAAGAGGTTTCAACTACCCAGTTGAGGGTAGCATTGTTCAAATACACTAAAAGGATTCCTAAGGTCAGCCATCACTCTGTACATGGTCAGTTACCTGTTCCATTGTGCCAATCCATTCTTCTTTCCCCAGCACCAGGTTTCGTACGGGACGCATCATCCTACAAGGGGTAGTGAAAATGTAGAGCCCTGGGTAGAGGCTGGGTTTGCCTGTCATAGGGATCAGGACCACCTCTGTCCAAACTGGGACTTTCTTTTCTTGCATTGCCTATGAGCAGAGATCCAAATAAAAAGAGCTGATTTATTTTTGTATCCTTCAACAAAAGAGAGAGCTGCAAAAGCGTACAAAAGACTGATCTACCACATTTTATGAAGAGGCAAAGTAAAACATTTAAACAGAGCAAACCTTCATTTTAAAAACATCGTACAGGTAACAGGGGCCAAAGGGAGTCAGAAATTAAATGGAAGGCGGGGGATAAGACAATGAATGAAGTGTTGCAAATTTTGAAGCTGGAAAAGATGCAAAAGGTGAGACTTCTTTTTTCTATAGGACAAACAGGGCTGCAGGCCACGTGATCATCAAAATTGTACATGAAATTATCAGATGTATGGATTAGAGCAGGGGGACTGAACCCCTTTCAGCCCAAGGGGCAAATTCAATTTCAGAGATTCTTTCAGGGTCTGTATTCCAGTCATGGGCCCCAAACACCTGCATATTTTAGCTTGAAGCTCTTACTGCCAAGAGCTAAGGATTAGGAGAGGTGGTTCAACCTTTTAGAATGGGGCGCGGGGGTGGGGGGGAACCTTCACAAAAGTTTCGGAAGCCACCAAACACTAGTGATTGTCAGGAAAGGGGCAGGGCCAGGAGAAAGGGGCGGGGCATATAGGGGACCTCATCAGGCTGGATTGGGGGACCACAGGAGGGCCAGAGACTCTCCACCCCTGGAGTAGTGATTTAGATTGCGTTTCATCCTAGAAAGCTAACCTTGAAGTGCCTGAGCGTCTCCACAAGGCCAGGAGCCTGATCCTTCTCTATCCAGCCCACCAGAGAGCCATCTAATGTCACTGGGTAACATTCAGCATAGGGTTGGCTGGGCACACCGTCAGCTGGAGCGACACCTACGGAACGATGCAAGCCCATGGTTAATGCATGACCAACAACAACAACTTGAAGGACGGTTGAGGAAGCGAACTCAGCCTAGACTTAATGTTTACCAAATGACCGCGCAAGATGCGTAGAAGGGCTTTGTGGTGACTGAAGATCGGCTATGCTCAACATCTTATGTCCTCCACCAGATGCCTACTCTGAGGGAAACTCGGACGACAGCAACAAGGGAGAGGGCCTTCTCAGTGGTGGCCCCCCAATTATGTGGAATGATCTCCCCAATGAGGCCCACCTTGAACCAACATTGTCATCTTTTTGGCGTCAGGTCAAGACTTTTCTCTTTCCCCAGGCATTTAGTAGGCTATGTTGTATATCAATTTTAACGTTTTATTGCCTTAATCTATTGTAAACTGCCCAGAGAGCTTCAGCAAGAGGCTGTATAGAAATGAAATAAATAATAATAACAACAACATCCAAAACATCTGGAGGACACCAGGTTGGGGAAGGCTGTATTATTATTATTATTATTATTATTATTATTATTATTATTATTATTATTATCATCATCATCATCATCATCATCATCATCATTTGTATACTTCCCCCTAGCCGAGGCTCTATGGGTGGTTTACATAGGATAAAAACACTTAAAAACAATATACAAAAATTTAAAATAACAAAAACATACAATTTAAAACCACAAAAACATACAAAAACAAACCCAGGCTAATTACTTATTGCTAAATGCCTGGGAGAAGAGAAAAGTCTTGTAGGGGAACATGTCAAAGTTCTTGGGTCTCTCCAGCGCTTAGGAGATTTTCAAGACGTTTCATCTCCTACCGGCGGTGTAGCAAGGCTGCCATGAGACCACTGCTCTAATGGTTCTAATTCAGATCGATTCACACTTACCTAAAGAGCAAAGCAAGGAGGGCAGGGAGGCCGTGGGCGAAGACTTTGTCACGATTTCACACGGGGCCGTCATGTGGTTCATCAGGCCACAGGGCTCGCCATCTGGCGTGTGGACGGGGCAAAGGAAGCCCCAGGACTCGGGCAGCAGCTTGCGCACCGTTGTGGTCCTCATCTTGAGAAAGTCAGCCCCTCTGTGCACGCAGCGGAAGTGCGAGAGGTAGCGAATGAAGTTCAGCTTGTCTGCTATCACACACAGGCCAGATCCCTGCAGCATGCCCAGACCTTCGCAACGGAAGGGAGAGGGGGGGAAATAATAATCAAATCTGATCTTCTAAAACTTATTTTCTAACAGTTCCTTGCCACCAGTAGCAGGGCTTCCCCCGACCGCAATGTATTTTTATTTATCCAAAAGTAGCAGGTATAACATTTACCAAATATTTAGCTGAATTTGAATTTCCTGGCATAAAATTGGTAAGAGTTTCTTAGAATTTCAGATATAAATTGGAGGAGGTAAAACACAGGGATCAAGATTCAAGGGTTTGTTGACGCATGAAGTTTGCCTTCTAGAGAACGAGTGTTTTGTGACTGGCCATGCCCACCATAGCACATACTATAGCAGCCGTTTTATGAATGGGAAAGCCCCGACATGGCAGGCATTTTGTGAGAGCGCCCCTGACACCCTCCCAAAATTTCAAATGTGCCCATTGACACAAAAAAGACATCAACAGGGGAAAAAAGCTCCAAAAACAGGCCAATGAGGATGGTGCATTCTCAGTGGGCACAGAAAGCCACATGCTATATTCTGCTTTGGCTTTTGAGTTTTGAACATGCAACATCACACATTTTCAGATTTTCAGGCATATCTGCACAACCATAAGGACTAGAAAGTTTTGCTTCCTGAAATGAAAAGGTGAGATTTCCTAGAACCCAAATCCTACACACTACAATTATACCGTGGATGTTTTCTGGGACACAAAAAGACAGGCCGTGCTTGTGATATGCCCAAAAATGTCTATACAAGACCAGCCAAACTTTTAGCATTGTTTCTGGTTTTGCAATTTTGCAACAATCATCCTTTGGGGGACCCGAGAAGAGGACTTAACGAATACAATATGCCTCTGATGAACAAGGGCATCACTTGCAGAAAGGTCAGGGGAGACCCAGAAGACATTATGAAAAAGTGGGAACTAATTCTCCTCTAAAAGTTCCTGTTCAGACAATTCTGGACTTTTAAAGCACATCTGGTCTTACTCACTGACTAAACAGTCAATTCAGAAGCCTCTTGGGCGCACAGCATCCTTACACCGATTTACCGGAAAGCAAGGCCCACTGAACTCCATGGGGCTTAATGTAATACACACAGAATTGCACCATTGGCCCAACACTCTTACCTGATTTAGAGCGCAGGTTACCAGTAGCAAGGAGATATTCAAACACTCTGGTAAGATCCGTTCCCATGCTGAGGACCTTCATCATGCTTTCTGAATTAATCGTTAGATGCGACTTCTGGGCTTTCTTGTCGAAGGCGAATTTAACAGACTGTAGCCACATTTCCATCTTCTCCTGTGATGCAGGATGAAAACAGTGAAAAGAAAGGGAAAGGATCCACCAACACTCCTGAAGTTGAGTGCACTATTATCTAGGGAGCCCAGTGTGTTGTGCACATACCAAAATCCTCAATGCGATTTATCCAAACCAGCAGCAATCACATAATAAGTGTCAATAGACATTTAGCAAACATTTAATAAACATATAGCATAGCTACTGGTGGTTAACGACGACAAAAACATGTCATAAACATGAAAGAATACAAACAAGGAAAAATGTATAAATGTAATATTAAACGATGACTCTGGATTGTATGCACCGTTTCCAACTTCGTCAGTAATACACGTTTTCAATTTACAAAAGTTAAGAGTTCACCAGAACATAAACACTCAACTTCAGGGGTGTTGGTGGATCCTTTCCCTTTCTTTTCATTATCTCACAGTGAGGGTTCCTCTTTTTTGTTTTTGGCAGGATGAAAACAGGACAAAAGGCTTCAAGGACAAAGGAGTTCTATAACCTGACACTGGGCCATGTTACACATCGGTATGGGGCAGGGAACGCTCCGGCACCAACCCAAGGATGGAGGGAGATAGCGATCTTCACTGGGCCTGCCTCAAAATGCCTCCCAACACCTCACAATTGAACCGTTCCTATGCAATGGAATTTTTATGCTATTGCCAAATGGGTGACACAAAAATAAACACCAGCAATTTCAATGAACTCGCTAAATACACAGAGCAGTGGAGGCTGGTGGCTCCAATGTCAGTGGGTCGCTGAATCTGGTCCGGGTTTCATTCAGAACTCTAAACGAGCTCTCCAAGGTGCTTCATCCCTACCCCCAGACCCAGTTTTGTGGCGTTTTTCCTCCATTCTAAATAGTTGAAATGCCTATCCTAAGGCTTAGTTACTGATCACCATCAGAGTTCGAAGTGAAAGTATGCTACCATTTTTGGCCCCGCCCCTTCTGGCTTCGGCCCCACCCACCGCTGGAATGCCCGCCCTCAAATCTTCTTAAAGATGGAATTCGGCTTTTGGACTGAAAGAGGTTCTGCACCCCTGGCCCAGCATGGCTGTCCTAGTGTAAGAGGCCACAGGTCTGGTTGTGAATTAATCTGGCGTGGTCATTTAATCTAGGAAAACTTTCAGCCCTTCCACATTCCACTCAACTCCGTGAGAACCGCAAGGTGCTTGATGAAACAATGAGATCAAGAACGGAGTAGCAGTCAGCGGTGTAGCTAGGGAATTTTGGACCCTGGACTTGATGGTCTTTGAGGGGGTGGTTAGAAGACTGTATGAAGCTGTTCATGCAACACACTAACCCACATTCAGTGGCTGAGTGTGGTTTGTTTTGAACTATGGGTTGTTTGCTGAAACGTGGGTTAGTGTGTTGTCTGAACACAGCATGCTTTCTTCAGGGTGGGTTAATGCAGCTGGGGCGGCTTGTTAACCACCCTGAACAACCCAACAACAAACCATGGGTACTGAAGGTGGCTTGTTAAAGAAAATAATCCACACTGCATGGTTAACAAGGCACCCTGGCTGCGTTCACACAACACGCTAACGCATGCTTCAACAAATGACCCATGGTTCAAAACAAACTATACTCAACCACTGAGTGTGGGTTAGCGTGTTGTGTGAACAGCCCCTCTGTATTACTTCAGCTGCGAAGCACACAACTAGCATTTCTCTTCTCTCTATCGCCAACTGCCGTTCCTCATATGTTATAATGGCAGAAAAAAGCAATTGCCAACCCTGAGTAAAAATAAAATAAAAACATACTTACGTGTAGTTTGGGATTTTAAACTCACTGAAATCATAGCACTACCATGACTGCAAGCATAGAATGGAGTTTGCTTCTGCTGCCCTCATCACCAATCACTTCCTGGGTGGTCATATGCCCCCCTCCCACCGGACTTTGGCTCCAAAGTCTGGCCCTGGTGGCATCATTTCTGACAGTTATACAGACAACAGAACAACAAGCACCAGGATTAACTATGAACAGCCCTCAAAGGAGTACCTTTAAAAACATGAGGTAAAGTTGGCCGGAGGTGAGCACCTCTTGATTCATCAAGCTGTCGGGATTCTCCTCCATGCAGCCTTCTTTGGCTATAGTAAAGAGCTTCCGGGTCATGAGACAAAGCAAATAGAACTTCTCCACTTTGGTTTTCAGATGGATGCAGATGCACTGCCTGTGGAAACAGCAACAAACATGATCATCCCTCTGGCTGAATTTCCTTAACCTTCTTTCTAGCCAAACAGGTTTTATCACTCCAAAATTTCAGCTTGGCAGTAATTTTAACACACTCCTATCCTTGTAATTTTTTTAAGGTTTAAAAAAACACAAAGGGCCCGTTCAGATGACAGGCTAAGCCCTGGTTAGGCCGCCAGTCCTTTTGCAGCAAGTGGTTAGTGAGCATGTTTAAACCCTAGTAATGTAACCACCATGGTCGGGAACGGTTCACACAACACACTAAGTCATGGTTGGCATGACACGCTTAACCACTGTGGCTTAGCATATCATCTGAACAGGGTCAATGACTCAGGATTAGGTGTGGGGGAAAGCATCTGTTCACTTTTCGGTCAGCTTCGTTAGAGATCCTTTTTACTGGAAGAAATCGTCTTTTCCATGAGGGCAAAATGCAAGCGGTAACAGTTTCCACTCCTCTAGATAAATGGTTCCATTGCTGAACTGCAGTACCGTTAAATAAGTTTCTCCTAACATTTACCCGAAATTTAGCCTTCTGGGTCCATCAGATATAGACCTGTCCCCTGGGGCAGCGGAAAACAAATCTTTATCCCCTTCTATGTGACAGTCCTTCAGTATTTGAAGAGTGCTCTCATATCCTCCCTCAGTCTTGTCTTCTAAACATACTAAGTTCCTCCAATCATTCCTCATACCCTTGACAATTTTCACTACCATTCTCTGAGCCCATTCCAATTTGTCTATATCCTTCTTAGTGTGGTCCCCAGAAATGGACACAGTACTCAGACAAGCTTTAACTACTGCAGAAAAAATGGATTTACAGCTTAAAGTCGCATTAGCCATTTTTGCAGCCACATCACACTGCTGGCTCATGATACTCTTGTTGCTGATATTATTATTAGTTACATTTGTATCTTGCCTTTCCTCCAAGGAGACCGAGGCGACGTACAGGATCGTCCTCCTCTCCATGTTATCCTTACAACAATACCGTGAGGTAGGTTAGGTTGGTGGTCAGTGACTGACCTAAAGCCACCCAACAAGCTTCATGGTCAAGTGGGGACTAGAACCTGGATCTCCACAGCCCTAGTCCAACACTCTACCACTACACCACAGTGGCTCTATATAGTTCAGTGTGATCAAAAACTGCAAGGAGCATACTTGTAACTAGACAAAAGCTGAGTTTCATCTGTGTAAAGACATACTTGAGCAGGAACTCTCCAACTTGTTCGCTGGGGTGCCAGTCTGGAAGATTCAGTTTCACTCGGAAGCGCTGCCCTAGGAAGATCAGGACCTGTTTCTGTGTCATGCAGCCATCCTCTCCTACCAGCCTCAGCATTTGAGATACACAGTTCTTATAGAAAGTATCATCTTCTTTCCCTTTAGTCAACTCCTGAAAAATCTGGAAATCTGAGTAACTAACTAATGCCTGGAGTAGAGAAAGAAAGAGTCGGAACAAATGAGTTGGAGGGAGAGATGTCAAACAGGCAGGGGAAGAATTCAGAGTATTTAACCTATTATTTGGGTTAGGTTAAAACCCAGAAATCTTTAGAAAATTAATTTCACGAGTGTACTCCATCTGTAAAATTGGTACTTCTTTTGCAAGCCTGTCATCGAAAGACCAATTAGAAAATTGTACCCATTTTCCAGATGCTTGATAAGAGGCTATCGTTCTATGTTTTGTGAGTTGATGTATAGTCTGTGGATGAGATCACATGCTTGAGTTATTGGCTTTGCACATATTTCTAGGTTTTTTTTGGGTGTGTGTGTTATATTGTGCTATGGAATTTGAAAGATTGATCACAGTGGCCTTGTTTATCATCAGGGGGTGGGGGCTATCTTCTTCTTGAATTAGAGTGTCGCCCCTGCAGACAGGTATAACTAAAAGTATCAGGACCTTTAAGGTCTGTGATTGTGTAATGTTAGCCATTTAAGGTACAATAGAAAGCAGTAATTGTCTTTTCAATCACATCTACTGTGGGGATGGAATTTTTTTAACCCGAGAGCCACATTCTTTTGGGGGGAATCTTCTGGGAGCTGCAGAAAGCCATCCCATACTTTCATGCATACACACAAACCATCCATGCACCAATTAGACTTCTAAAATGCCTCCATTGGCACCAATGGGGTTTTTCTAAAGGCTGACTGCAGTGCAGGTGGCGGGGGCAGAGGAAACAGGACACTTCTTTTTTAGTGGGTGTGGGAGCGCAGTTTTCGGGGAGGGTTAGCTTTCCCTCCCTCAGTAGTGACTCCCGCCCCCCATCTCCTCTCCCATGTGCCAAATATGTTTTGAAAAAGCCTCCATAGCCACCAATGGAGGCTTTTTTCAAGCCCTAAACACACCAACAGGATCAGGGGGCAGAGAGAGACCGCAGGCCAGATTGGAAGGGCCCATGGGCCAGAGGTTTCCCAGCTCTGATGTATACAAAGCTCTTCATTATGTGGTCGCTGTGCATT
Organism: Elgaria multicarinata webbii; assembly: GCF_023053635.1. NCBI lineage: Eukaryota > Metazoa > Chordata > Lepidosauria > Squamata > Anguidae > Elgaria > Elgaria multicarinata. Next base: position 22,039,490 of record NC_086174.1, on the reverse strand, counting down.
TGCTTTGCAATGCTTCCACCTCCCAGCCTTTTCAGGGAACTAGTGAACGGACGCCCTTCAGCGGCCAGTATTTCCTTACGCGAATTAAAGAGGTTACTTTAACCAAGACTTGAGTCTCCAAACACATTACGTGCGGAAAAAAGGGAGGCAGAATAACAAATCGCACTGAAATAACAAGAACTGAGGAACTGCTTATCTTCATTGCCAGGATAGGCCTCATTCAGACTTAAAACGTGGCTGGGCCAACACAAATAGGCTTCAGGCTTGCACATTCTGCTGTCCTTTCTCATGCTCCATTTCTCTTCCTCCATCTCCCCCCCCTCGTTAAAGCAAACCAAAGTTCTCCATGCCCATAACCGTGAAACCATGGTTTGCCTCCAAACCAGAACTGCAAAGCCAAGTTGTGCCCAACCTAGATGCCACAGTAAACTATGGTTTGCTCCAACTAAGACAGGAGAAGGGAACTTGAGGGCTGCAAAGGGGAGGAGAGAGCATGTGAACGCCAGCACCTGTTCATGACAGCTAAACCGTGGTTGGATTGCTACACTCGAACCAAGTTATAGTCACAGGCTTGCAAACAGACGCTTGCCAACTTTAACCTGTGGTGAGGTAGGCAACCGAGCATGGAAGGAAGTCTTCGTCAGTTGAAAGAGTGCTCCCTCCCACTCCCTGATGTGCCACACGATGTGCCACGCGATGACTTACACCAGTATGCCCATTCTGGATGCTCAGGAGCCAAACCTATACCTCTGGGGGCCACACACCCTTCCTCTGAACCCCCAATCATTTCATCATTTCCCAGCATTTGTGCAGCCCCCTTCTTTCTAAAAGATTGATGTGGCTTCGTTACTGGCAGTGAGAACTTTTAAGCTACAAAATATGCTGCTATTTGGGGGGTTTTTGGACCCATCCTGTTGGTTTTGGATAGAATTTCCACTTGAATACAACCCACGGGAGCTTCTGCAAAATTGAATTTGGCCTTTGGGCTGGAAGAGGTTCCCCCCACCCCCGCACACTAGTATGAAAGCCCTTTCTACACCTAAGGGTTATCCCAGGAAAATGGAGGAATCATCCCTGCCTGCTCCCAGTGTTAGGAACTGTGAGGTATCTGACGATGAGGAGTCTGGGGATGAAGAGCCGCAGGTTGGACCCAGTACCAGCATGGCTGGGCAGCAGCCAGCAGAGGCTCCCTCCAGCTCAGCCTTAGAGGAAGAGCAAACAAACATCTTACCGGTGCCATCGTTCAAACAACAAAGGGCGGAGAAGGAGGCATTACGCAGATCCAAGCGTATTGCTACTAAACGCCAGATAAACAGGGAACAGCTGTGATTCTGGGCTTGGGTATTTAAGTAACAGTGCGCAGGCCAGGATCTTGTCAGACTTAATCTGGTTTGCCTGAGAAAGCTCTGGACCTTGAAACCTTGGCCTTGTTGTGTTTCTGCTATACCGGTTGGACTACGGACTTCTTGGACTCTGTGACTCTCTCCTGCCCTTTGGAACTCGGACTGGCTTTGTGGACTTTCGTGACCCTTTATGACAACTGGATTGATTTATGGACTGGCTTTGACTTCGGCGTAAGCACAGAAAGACTGTTCTGTTTCTTTATGTTTTGAACTGTGTGAGAAATACAAATTAAGTGTTATCTCTTCATTTGGTGTGTTTGCTGGTACCTGGCGGTCTTCCCAGTCTGGGCAGACAGCCCATGTAGATAAGTTAAAAAGTGGCTGGTTGCAAAGCCGCTTCCTCAGGACACCCAGGATCCCCTGTGTGACATTTGGATGCAGAGGGACGATCCCGGGGGGAAAAGGCAGGTGTAGAAACGGCCTAAGTCATCTTGTGGCACATCCACAGCCTGAAAGGGAGTGGGTGGGTGTGCCAATCGTGCAAGGACATAAGCTGCAAGGTTATTGCAACTCCTCTCATGTATCCCGGGAAGTGACACAGTGCGACAAAGTCCCCTAAGAAGAGAACCCGATGGAAATACCTTCAGTACAAATCCCAGCGGGAGGAAGAACAGCTCTTTCTGATGGATGAAGTTCACCATCACGGTGCCATTTTCAAGGTAGTGTAGGGTCATGTTGACAGCCGTGTGCTCCTCTCTAACGCAGTGCATCGAAACTCCTAAACCCCACCCCAAAGAAGCAAATCTTAGAATTGCTGCACATCATTGTTGTCGAAAAGACAAGCATGGGGAAGTTTCGTAAGTGAAACGGGGGGATCATGCAGAATCTACCTGTTCTTTGACCACTGCAGTCACTAAAGACAGAAGAAATTCAGTTCCTGCCAAAGTCCTAGGACCTGTTTACGAAGATTTGAACCCATATGTGAGTGATGGAATGAACCACTTGCAAGAAGGGCAAGAGGGGCAAACTAGAGCATGTCCAGAGGAGGGAGACCAGGATGGCGAAGGATATGACATCAAAGTCCTATGAGGAACAGTTGAAAGAGCAGGTATGTTTAGCCCGGAGAAGAGAAGATTAAGGGGAGACCTGGGAGTGACCTTCAAAGAACTGAAAAGCTGTCATGCAGAAGTAGGAGCAGACCTCTTCCCTCTTGATCCAGAGGGCAGGACAAGAAGGGATGGGCGAAAGTTGCAAGGAAGCAGACAAACAGCACAGGTTTTTCAACAGTGGAGCATACTGCCTTGGCAGGTAATGGTGTCTCCACTGAAGATATTTCAACAGAGACTGGATGGCCATCACTCAGGAATGCTGTAGCTGCAAGATCCCTGCATTGAGAAGAGGGTTAGGCTAGATGACCGCCAAGATCCCTTCCGTCTGTCCTGATTTCTGCTAGTTAGGCTTTTCAGCCCATCTAGCAAGGACGCTTCAGAAGGAGAGAGGCTGGAGGAGGTTCAAGATAACTCAGATCCTGGCCCCTCCGGCTTTCTTTCCCTTCACGCCCACCAGAATGCCCCCTTTTCCCCCAGCCTGAGGTCAATTTTCTGACCTCAGAGGCAGCCACCACAGTTCTTTCCACACAGGTTGCGAGGGGGAGGGGGGGCAAGGTCGGATCTCCAACTCCCCCTTCCGTCTTCTGAGCATTTCCATGGTCCCTGGGACATTCTCCCAAGGTCCACAGGATTGCGCTCTTGCTGCATGAAATGGCTGCACAAAATTAAGAACCTGAAAATGTGCTGGAGTGCAAAACCCCATCATCCCCAGCCAGAGGTGGCTGGGGATGATGGGAGTTGCAGTCTATCTTATCTTGGGGACACCAGCTTGGAGACGGCACTATAATGAGATGGACGTGATCAGCCTACAGACTGGTGTAGGCTTGCCACCTGTTCAAGAGATCATAAAGTACAGCATCAGACAAACAGGATGAGGGGCAAATGTCCAAGCATGACTGGTGTGTAGCACTGATGCGGGTAAGTGTGTGGATCTGATGAATCTGCTGGATAGGAGACAACTGGAAGGCCCACGTAAGTGCAGCATACAAGCTGCGAAGGGAAAAGGTGGGGGTGGGGAGGGGGGTACCCTAGTTTCCAGCAGTGGAGGCAGAAACCAACAATTACCAAGATAAGCTGCCACCACCCTTTATGTCCACCTCAGCCTGAGCCTATTCACAAACCCCAAGCCTGATATATTAAACAGTAGCAAGTAACCAAGCCCTGGTTAGGCCTCATCTAGAGTATTGCGTCCAGTTCTGGGCTCCACAATTCAAGAAGGATGCAGACAAGCTGGAGCGTGTTCAGAGGAGGGCAACCAGGATAATCAGAGGTCTGGAAACAAAGCCCTATGAAGAGAGACTGAAAGAACTGGGCATGTTTAGCCTAGAGAAGAGAAGATTGAGGTGAGACATAATAGCACTCTTCAAATACTTTGAAGGTTGTCACACAGAAGAGGGCCAGGATCTCCTCTCGATCCTCCCAGAGTGCAGGACACGGAATAACGGGCTCAAGTTGCAGGAAGCCAGATTCCGGCTGGACATCAGGAAAAACTTCCTGACTGTTAGAGCAGTACAACAATGGAACCAGTTACCTAGGGAGGTTGTGGGCTCTCCCACACTAGAGGCATTCAAGAGGCAGCTGGACAGCCATCTGTCAGGGATGCTTTTAGGTGGATTCCGGCATTGAGCATGGGGTTGGACTCGATGGCCTTATAGACCCCTTCCAACTCTACCCTTAAAATGTCTAAACCCCACTTGATGAAATAAGTATTGAAACAATGCAAAGCAAGAACTTTTTTTTTTAAACAAAAATGAAAACTACCATATTGTGTGTAGCCAGGGCCTCTAGATTTCCATTTTGGTTTGATCATCGCAAGGGGAAAGTTGCGCCTCGGCATAATCACCATCCTGATCACTTTTTCTATTCCATTAATGATGAAATAGCCTCCCATTTCCTGCCAAAAGAATAAGACATCAAAGTTTGCATTTCACATTAAGCAGGACTGGAAGATTGAAATGGTAGCTCAATCAACTATAACGCTGGTGGATTAATAAACAAAGGTATATTTTAGTGGGACTGGAAGTGTGATGCATTACGGTAGGGATAGCTTGAAAGTGAAAGGGAGGGCGTCAGGGTTCCTTCTATGACCAGGGACCCCTTGAGCAACTCCTTAAGGATCTCTGCTTCCATAAGAGTCCCACCTTTCTTCTTTTTACTTTCCCCTTCCCAGTAACGTGGGGTTTAGGCTGCAGACATGGAGCGAGTGACACTCCAGACACTTTAGATTTAACACCACAGTTTACTAATAAAGTAAAACAAGCAACTTACTAAAGGCATTTAGTAGATAGAACTGAGTAATACAAAAGGCATTAAAAGAAAATAAAAGTTGCAAAAACGCAAGTTGTTTTACCCTAAGCTGCACCTAGACTCCTTCAAGCTGCATCTTTCTGCTCCTTTCTTATGGTATGGTCTTTCTCTGGCTCTGAGCTGGCTGGCTCTCACTCTTTTATATCCTCTTCCCCAAAACAGAAGGTATTGTTCCCACTTTGAAGAAATAAAGCTTAACTAGAGAAATTAAACTTAAACCAGGGAATGAATCTTAAATGCAGAAATGAAACTACTCCTCTCAGAAATGAAACTACCCCCACTCCAGGCCCCTAAGGCCTGACTTAATACCTTGCCTCAGTATGCCTCAAACCTTCACAGAAGAGAAGTGTTCATACAGAAGAAAAGAAGAAGGGAAAGCATGAGGCTGCAAAATGAACACAATCTCCTAATTACAGTTAGACTAGATGCAAATTATACATAACTAACTTTTACCTATTCAATGCTACGTTCTCACATGCCCTTCATTATCTGCCGAAAATGGAGTTTTGGTATTAGGCACAATTGTGGAACTCTTGCAGTAAAGTAAGACATCAACCTTTGCCCTCTCGATTCCTATAGAAGCAAAAAGCCAAATCTATGAAATCCAGTAATGTACCTCTTCCTCCTCATGGTGTCTGATCAGTGCCTTGGGAGAAAGGCCATGGAGATTACAAAGGTTGGACTTCACCATAATTGGAATATTTCCGAGGGACTGTTTAATGATCCCCTTAGGGATGCCATTCACTGACCAGCTGATATCAGCCTACAAAGGAAAAAACAACAACAATACAGATTGTAGACAACTATATATCTATATCTATCTATCTCTAAATAATCACTGAAAGAGTGTAAGGATCTCTGCCCAAAGAAATACCTATACTACAAAAATCTTATAAAGGCAAAAACCACACCATTGTGTTAAAGAACACTTACCTGCAATAGATCAAAACTTTTGGACTTTGAGAGAGGGGGATTCCTTTGGAACCTCATAAATGATGGCTAATTAGACTGCATGCATGGGACATATTCACCAAGTTTCCTGAAAGACCAGAATGCGGCCTAGGGCAAATGTAGCACTGCTCGCTTTCCTACCCACAATCTAAAGACTGAGACCATTCTCCCCCTCTTCACTTGAGTGCCAATTCTTCTCCCTTTTCGGTGTTATCTAGGATTTGCATTACAGGTAGAAACCTGCCTTTCGTGACAGCTGCAAATTGAGCTAAATGCTGCTGCAGAACCAAAGTTTGCAACCAGGGTTAGAAGTGAATTGGCAAACTCTGGGCTGGAGCTAACCATGTTTTGCATGGAGAATCTATCGTAATGCTAACCATGGTTACTGCCAAAAAGAGGATGGAGACAGAAATTCACAAGAAGGAGGAAGAAGGGACAGGAGTGTATGCAAGTCTGCTTGGCATTCCTGAGCACATAACCACGCTTAGGGGATCCTCCAGGGAGATCAGGGTGACAGATATGCCTTCTTCCCATGTTATCCTCATGACAAAATAGTGACACGGTAACTAGCCCAAGGTCACCCAGTGAGATTCAAGGCAGGACTTGAACCTGGATATCCACAGTCTACACCACAACAGGTAGGCAACTCCAGGGGGTCCAGGGGCCATTTTCACCTCTCAGGTCCATCCCCCACCTCGCAGTCCGCAGGGTGCTTGGAATGTTTGGTTTTTTAGGAAAAACAATGGAGTCTGTAGCACCATTGTGCTTCCTTAAAAAAATATGGAGGGACGGGACATGAATTCAGTAGGAGCCACATACAGCCAGCAGGTCCCATTTTCCTACCCCTGATCTAAACCAACATATTATACATATCTACTCAAAAAGAAGTCTCACTGACTTCAATGGGGCTTACTCCCAGGTAAGTTCATACATGAACTTGACTGCTTACACTGGTCCTGTTCAGACAACACGCTAAGCCATGGTTAGGCCAAGAACCCTTTTGCAGCAAATGGCTAGTGAGCCTGTTTAAACCGTGGTCATGTAGCCACCATGGTTAGGAATGGTTCACATGACACACTAAGTCATGGGTCACACGACACGCTAAGCAACATAATGTTTAGCTCAAAATGCTTAATCAACGTGGCTTAGTGTGTCATCTGAACAGGGTCACTGTGTATGGATGGCATGGGATCAGAGCTAGCGGAGAGGCGATAAGGAGTTCCAAGATCCATGTGCTGCTTTACCTGCTCACCTTATCTGTCAGCGTGTATATATACATCTCCAAAGTATCACAATACCAGTGTATACATCTCCAAAATATCACAATACCAGATCTCCGCATTTTCTTGGTTTTCTAAAATGGACATGACTTCCCACCCACCCCTCCACACCGCTTGTAGAAAGTGGCGAAGCATCATTTTACTGCTTTATATTAGCTACTTACGGTAAGTTTCCCACGGTAGGTGCTTCTGCGTCCCCGGCATTCTGCCGGATAAACTTTCAGCTCTTTACAAATAGTGCCTTTGGGTACCATGGGAGGGCTGATGACGGCTCCCGTAATGGCCAGAGTGATCCGATCATTCTTAAACGCAAACTCCAAGGGTGGAACAGCCTAAAAGGAAAGAAGGGGGAACCTGCATGTGACACCTCTACCTCTGGGAAACAGAGCATCTAAGAAATCCAGTGTTTAACAGAGGATCAAAATGCTTGTCAGAACGATAGGTTGGAGGATTTTTTATTATTATTATAGATCATCATCAAAGCCACCGCTACTGTAAGGGACAACTGTCCCCTCATTCACCCTACAGAGGCCATTGGGGAAGGAGCGACAGCCAGGACAAGGAAGAGCCCCTCCACCTAACCCTGTTCCTTGCTTGCCCTGAGGAAGCAGCCTGAACAATGGGCTGTTGGGGAAAGATCACTCATCAGCCCAGCTGCTCATCTACGATCAGTGGTGTCAGGGACCTGTTGTGATTCAAAGCCCTTCCACCGAGGCTTGGAATCACGACAGCTTGCCTATCAGCTAAATGGACAGTTTCCCACTGTTCAGGCTTTTACTGAATCACTCTTTCAAGGAGGGTCTTCAAGTTGGAAATTCTGGTGAGTGACTAACCTAGCAGACTGCCTCCCATCTCCACCTGCTTGACCTTGTGGCGGACTCTGGAATCTGTCAACTCCGATATTCCCTCCTCCTCTGACAGAGACTATGGCCCTTTCTACACCTAAGGATTATCCCAGGCAAATGGAGGGATCGTCTCTGCCTGCTTCCGGGATCCCCTGTGTGTCATTTGGATGCACAGGAATGATCCCGTGACAATCCTGGGATATAGGCATGGTGTAGACATGCTCTGAGTTTCCAGGGATGGGGAGGATGATGTCTGAGCCTGGGTGTCCTGTCTGATAAGTTCCTCAGAAGATTCCTCCTTGACTCCTGGAGAGTCTTTGGAGAATTTCCTTCCCTGTTTCCTGTCTTGGCTGGTGCACTTCTCCTTCTTCTTCAGCCTCCAAGCCCGATTCAGGCTCCAAAACCCAGTCCCCCACACTAGGGAAAATGGGCCTGATCCTGACAGAACCCTATTGATAGGGAAAGGCAGAGAGGCAGTGCTCTTCAGTGTACATGCATTGCCTGTCAAAAACAGAAGTCAGGAATTTGGCTTTCAGAGGATGCCACAACCCATTCCAGCTTAAATAACCTCTTCTCTTTTTGCTTCCTCACAGACCAGGGTGTGTTTTAGAAACATTTAGGGTGCAATGTTTAAACAGAAAAAAGTCCTATAACTCCCTGCATGCCCCAGACAGCCATGCATATGACTCCACCCTTAAACACATGCATTGTCCAAGTTTAGACAGCAGTATTTCCTGGTGAATCTGAACACTTTCGCCAACATATTTCTCTGTAACATCTTCATCCATGGAAGGTATGGCTCCTCTGAGTGACTGCCTGAAGTCAGTAATGGGCTGGATGAGGGAGAACAAACTGAAGTTGAATCCAGGCAAGACCGAGGTGCTTGTCGAGAAGCGTCCTAATTCATGTACTAAGGTATGTTTACCAGTTCTGGAGGAGCAAGTTCGTAGTTTGGGGTTGCTTCTTGACCTGGCCCTGCTCCAGGTGGAGGTGATGGTGAGAAGTACCTGTTATTGGTTTCGGCTGATACGCCAACTACGCCCATTTGTGGAATACGTGGACTTGGTAATGGTGCTGCGTGCACTGGTAATCTTTAGGCTTGATTTCTGTAATGAGCTGTACTTCGGGCTGCCTGCTTATTTAAGCTCAGAAACTCAGTACAAAATATGGCAGACAGGCCAGGACATCCCATGGAGAATATATAACGTAGGTTTTAAAATCTTTATACTGGCTGCCAATTCCTTTCCTTTATTACTGACTGCAGTTTTTACCAGTACTGGGGTTTTATCAAAACTTTGTTCTTTTACAAAACTGTATTTTTAATATGGTGTTTTTATTCTTTATTCTGTTTGTCGTTCACTCCTCCAAAATCTCTGGATGGGGAGCGATATATAAATAAGAATTTAAATATACAAAATTTAAGAACAATTTAAACAGCAAAAACGATTTCAATAAAATACTAGACCTGTTCAAAGAGCTGGCATAAGTGCCCCATCATGTAAAAACAAACGAACTTTTATTAAAAAGGAAAGGAAAAGACGACCAGCCTTCAGTGCCTTTTCCTCCTTTACCGGCTCCCCTCCTCCGATCTCTCCCGGGCTCTTCGCCCCCAAGTCCCCCTTTCCCTCTACCTGTGCCTCACCTGCACAGCTTGGAGCAGCCCATCGCCCACGGCAAAGTTGAAAGACTCGATGTGCGCCCGCGACAGGTCCTGCAGGGCCGCCCGCTGGTTCTCCCTGGGCCGCCCGTAGTCCGGCGCCGTGAGGTGCTTGAGGCTGGGAGCGCTGGGCAAGCTCCGCCACTTGCACGCGGCATCCATGCTGCTTCCTTCGCGAACCAAGCGCAGGATTTCCCCGGAAGGCCCCGGCATTCTTTCCACTTCCCCGTGCTTGCTGGGGCTTGTAGTTCGATAGGGAGAGAGAAAGCGAGAGGAGCCTCCAACTTCCGGAAAGCTCTCGCTTTCTCGCTCCCTATCGAACTACAAGCCCCAGCTCACCCCTCCTAATAAAACCTAGCATTTAACCATAGAGATAAGAAAGGTTAGATTCATGCACCACTGCAGTCCTTATTGGCTCTCAGCTCGGACTAAAATGGATTGGGGGGGGGGGGGCGTTCGTTCGACGGCCGCTAAAAGTAGATCGGGGTTTCATTACTGCTACTTCTGCAACTGCAGAGAATCAGCCTGTGTAGTGCAGCGCTTAGTGTCAAATTGCGATGGGGGAGACCAGCATTCAACTCCCTACCCAGCCATGATGAAGCTGGCTGGGTGACCTTGGGCCAGGCTCTTTCCCGCCGCTTAACCTACCCCACAGGGTTGTTGTGTAAATGGAAGTGCGGGGAGAACACGAATAGCTGTAGGAATTTTACAGAGGCATTTCAAAGTATATCTATCAGTATGTGGTGTGCAGTGTGTGAGGATAGGGCTACAATTTTTGTTAGATCAGCAGCATATCCCAGGCACCAGGTTTACCGAAATGGGTAGATCTGACCTTGAGAAACTTGTACGGTCTACCCTTCTGGTTTTTTCCTCAGCAGGTAGACGTGGTATCCAGATGATGTCTTTCTATTAGAATAGGGGTGGGCAACTGGCAGTCCTCCAGATGTTTTGGCCTACAGCTCCCATGATCCCTCACCATTGGCTGTTGGCTAGCGTTGATGGGAATTGTAGGCTGAAAAAATATGGAGGGCCACAAGCTGTCCAATCCTGCATTAGATGCTGAATCCCTCAGCCCTTTCTCTGGCTCCCTTCACCCCTCCAGTCCTTAAATCATTGCATTGCTGCTACAATCTACCCCTATAGCCTCTGCCTGCTGTATTTTCCTAAAAACAACACTAACATGTCAAGAGAATGGATAACAACACTGTAGGGTTGTCATATACTAAACCCCACGCTACCACCACCCCGAAATTGGTATTACACTTGGCAAGTCTGGAGTAGCCCATGCTGCCACAGCCTGCTCCCTGCAAAATGGATGTAATGATGAACTTTATCTGCAATGGCAGTGGTAGGATTTCCCCCCCACCCTCCCAAACTCAGGAAAAGACACACATCACAGTTTCACCCGAGTTGAAAAATCATAAACTCCTGTCCTTTTGCGGGCAAGGGGGTAGACACACTATTGACCAGCTACAGCTACACTAAAATCCTGGATTCCTCCATTGTTTTCTATGAGGCAGAAATCACTTCTCCACCAGGGAACATTGCTTTGAGCTTCTTGGAGGAAAGGCAGGATAAAGCAGTGATTTTAAAAAATCATGGCCAATTACTGAGTCAATAGCACTTTTCAATTGTTACCAGAAATCCGGGGTGTGTTACTCTATATATTTCCCCCCTTTTTAATGCCCAAATCCCCATATCTCTTCTAAATCATTCCCTCCTACTTGTATTTTTGAGGACAGCCTGAGATTGGGTGAGGGTCGTTTTATATGAGGGGAGGATACACTATCTTTTTTGCCCTCTAATCTGGCCCTTCTATCTGGACTAGAGAGGCCTTTGGTCTGATCCAGCATGGTTCTTCTATTCTCAATATTGAACTATAAACTCTATGTTGAGGCACTTCCCCAGTTAGCCACTTGAGAGAGCTATGCATTAGTACCAACATACACCCAGCTTTGTAGGTTCTTGAAAATGTTCTTCAAAGAAAAGTTGCCTACCTAATTCGTTGTATGAGCCCACCTCCCAATGTATTTTCATGCTTTGTTTTCAATATCGACACACACAGCTCACAAATAGAAGCAGGTTTTATATTTTTAATTTGCTTAGGAGAGGTTTGAGTACAAATGTCAGCAAACCATGCACTGCTTACAGCCACATATTCCATCAGACACAAACACACACAATCACACTACAATTTTCTGAAAACAAATAAAGATCTGTATGATGTAACTTTAGACAATGAGTATATATGACATGGCGGTTTCAGATCTTGTAGATGTTAAAACTTTTCCCATAGCTCACTTCAGCCAACACTAAGGATACAGTTGTTGGACCGTATTACACTGCATTTTTCTTTTAACAGACAATGCTCAGAGAAAGAGACATGCATTAACCATTCACACACATTCAGTCCTGAAGACTCTCAAATACAGTGCAATATGCAAGCCTGACCACTTAGGCGAAGTTGGTTTTGGGTCAGAAACAGCATTAATGCATTCATAACAGTATACATGCTAACCTCTAAAATTGTAGGAGGACAGCGTTCTACAGACTTTAGCACAGAAATTGTAATTTTAAACAGGACTATTTTGTATTTTCCTATGAGGTAAACCATTAATCCATCTGAAAAAGGAGGCAATGACGTTAAGGTATACCCCAATGCTAGACCATCCCATCCCATAATGTAGATGGGGGGGAATTTGGTGGGTTGGGGGGGCACATTACTCTCTCAAGGAACCTACCACGGGCCACACTTTCCCCACTAATGGAAATTGCTATATTGCCACTGGTTTTTTAGCAGAATCACACTCTCTCAGCCTGATAAATAGGGTTGGTGGGTATCCAGTACCAAACTACCATGTCCTGTGGCAGTAGAGGACCTAGCAGGGCCCAAAAATTCCCATGGGGGCCCACACATGGGCCCCGTGTTACTCACGCAATGAAACCAACAGAAAAGTTACCAAAGGAGTAGATTCACATGTGCCTTTAATAGTTTATCTCCATAACATCTTGCCTGTTGGACACATCAAATAGCCCTGCTCTATCATATAGTCTGGGGGAAAGGAGGGTAAGTTCTATTTTTAATATGATCTCCAGTCATCTATGATAATCCACCAAGGAAATAGAAGGTGGGGGAAATTCCTGATGTCTCCATTTATTCTTTCCTGTCACAGCAACAGGGGGTTCTGTTTGCTAAAAGGGTGGTCACCTGTTTCCTAAAAGAGGCCCTGTGCCTTCATTAATCCCATAACAAGCACAAATTCAACAGATGTAACCTACAGGAAAGCTACATCACTTGAATTTCAGTCTGCCATGCAGCTGTTGAAGGCACAAAGTGACTGTTAGAAAAGGAAAGGTGGCAAAATTATTGACTTCTTTGTACAATGGACTTTCCTGTTTCTCTCTGAAGCCATTTCTTAACTTTGCATGTTTCAAAACTGCTTTTGAGACTTTAGTTGGAACCCAATCTATGCTGAAAGGAGGATGATACAAAGGCAGTGGCGATTATCAGTGGAAACCTCTGAGGTGGCAACCCTTGAGCAACAGTGCAAATTTACACTGGTTTATTTCAGAAGCAAGTTTCACTGTGTTCAATAAAACTGACTCTCTAGTAAATAGAATTGCAGCCTAAGCTTGCAATCCTATAAACACAGTTCAATGGTGCTTATTTCTCAGTATCCAACAATGTCTGTCCTCCAGCAGAATGGCCATTACTGGCAGAACGGATCCCCCCATAGTCCTCCCCCAAGTATCTGCCCCTGCAGGGTTTCGGGGGCCCCTGCAGAGCAGATTTGGAAGGAGAGAATGGGGTGTAGTGGGGGTGAGAGAAAGGGAATGTCTGCTTGCATGATGTTGAATGTAGCCACTTACGAAAACATAAGAAAACACAAAAAATAAAATCCCTTGCTTAAAAGGATTATACAATAGGGTTTAGAAAGTTCTGTATAGCTGGCTCATTTTAAAGTTGGATTAAGGGGTTATAGTTCTCATAACGTTAGATCAGTTTGTTCCAGGAAACCCTGGGGTTTCTTCAGTGCTAAAAACACGTGCACACAAACACAACCAGTAATGTTGAACAAATTCATCTTAAGCATGACTTTCTCACCAATACCAAACTTCCTCTGCAACGCACAATGGCAGGAGAATGGTTGGGTATACTTTACAGCAGGGGGGGCGGTGGACAGCAATGGGTTCTGGGAGCTGAAGTCCCAAACTTCTGGAGATGGACCTTCTGCCCACCCCTGCTTTATGGCCCTGCTTTGTGGCCCAGAACAACAACAGGGAATAACCTTAATCATGAAAAGCAAAGCAAGTGAGAAAGTCACAACAGCGCTTAATTATTGTATTCTTTGCTCACCCAAAGTTTCAGACAAATGACTCCTTCTTCCGGGGCTGTCTGCAATATCTCAAAATATAAACTATAAAATGTTTAGTTGCTCAAGCCGATTCAAGAAGCGCAGGTAAGAACTGTTTGTTGTTTCGTTTAGGGTTTTTTAAAAACTTTGGAGGGTGGCATTGTTTTTCATAACAGAATCATATTCTTATTAAGTATTACAGTAATATCCTGCCCTTTTTTTCCTCTTGCAAGGAACCCAAGGTGGCTTACATGGTCCTTCCCTCCATTTTGTCCTCACAACAACCCTGTGAGTTAGGTTAGGCTGAGAGTCAGTGACTGGCCCAAAATCACCCAGTAAGCTTCATGGTCGAGGGGGACTAGAACTCTTATCTCCTAAAATCCCAGTCCGATGTTCTAACCACTACACCACACTGGCCCTCACATAATTACATATAAATCTGAATGTATTTCTGTGTGTTCATCATGGTTTCATTGTGCTAGATGTTGCATGGCTTTTATTCATGACAGTTTTTACACTTGCATATTTTGTGATATTACAGGCAGCCCCTGAAAGAGAAGAGTTTTCTCTGAAACATCAGGCTGGCAAAGCACACAATAAATAGGCACCTGTCGTAACTTCATCACATGTTTTTCTTTTCGACAGTATGGCCCATCAGGCGTGGCCAATGTCCTACATGAAGTATGTGCACACTCTAGAATATATTCCAGTATCCTCTGCAACATAAGGCGATGTGTGGAAAAGATTCCCTGAACATAGAATGTTTAACTGTGCTTATTCTTCACAGAGCAGAGCCATATTTAAACTGCGATGTAGGAATTCCTTGTGGCCACAGCTTAAAATAGTATGTGCTCAAACATGAAATGCTCTAAACCATGGTCAAACCCCACCTGACCTAATCCTTTTCAACCTCCTTTCAGCGTAGGCCTCCTCAGATAGTTAAAGCAACACTGAGTCACCCATCCTAAAATTACACAAAGCAAAGTCACAGCAGCAAAGATTGCACTAAATATTGTATTTAAATAGACAGAAAACACCACCATTTACTAACTTAAAATGGTGGAGGTGTCAAGTTATTGGTATTGATTCATTCATAAAATGGTTGAGCTTTCTGTTTATTTGTTTAAAATCGGGCTATATGTTTCTACACCAAAATATGGACAGGGACACCAAGCACCAATTTTTATTTTTATTTTTTGTGGGAAATGATGCTTCAAGTCTTAGGTCCATTCATTCACTCACAAATTCGCTCTGTATTTAAAACCACCTCCCTTGTCAATATCTACTGTACAGTTTTTCAGTCATTTTATGACACAAATGTACATGATATCTGCACTGAGAATATGGGTATTTACACCCTAGTACTTGGATTCATTTTATACTTATTGCTTTGAAGAATTGCTCAGCAGATTACTAGTTCCGAAATTTTGTTGGAAAAATCTGCTATGGATTTTGACAACATAATGAACTGCAGTGCAGTATGTATGATTCCACCACACTATGAAGGACATACAAATCAGTTACACTGTAGAAAATACATACCCAAATATCAGAAGAGGGCATATACATAACTGTCCTATAATGAAATACAGATTTTAAGAGTGTTTTTAAAAAATCGTATGTGCTATATTAGTATTTCTAAACAACGCTTTCCCACAGTCTGTTACAAAAAAAATTTCCTTCATAGTTAATGGACAGAAATTCCAATTCTGTAAGTTAAGATTTTAAAATACTTCCTTGCTATTCTGTATTTTCAAATACAAAGTTAGCCCTGGTAAAACTTCCATCCTCCAAACATCTATTATCTTTTTTTCAACAATTAACAGCGTAATCCTATGCATGACTACTCAGAAGTAGAACCCACTGAGTTCAATGGGACTTACATCCAGGTAAGGCTGGAAAGGATGGCAACGTAAGATAACTTTGTATCTCATTGCCATGTCAACACAATCATTTAAACATATAAACACCCACCCTAGTCGTCTCAGTGGTAGATTATTTTAATGTACTGGACGTTTTAAAATTATTTTGAATAACTGAGGTTGCATTGTAATTTCTTTGCCTATAAAGAGGATTCAATGCAAATAATCCTCAATCCAAGAAAACTTTTTCATTGATATCTTATATCTTCCCTCCTCAGTCATCGAATGGATACTTTATAGTGAATTTTGTTATGGGCAAGGGGGAATCCAGTTAATGAATGGTACAACTTGTGTGGCATTAGCAGTAGGTGGACAGGGATAAACAACAATGAATGGAAAAGTATATTGAAAAACGAAGATAGCAACAAGACAGTATCAACTGACAGAAAAATAAAGCAAGAGACATTATCCCAAAGCTGAAAAAATGGCATCCATAGCAACCAAAAGGGTCAAAAGCCACTCAGCTCTATACAACAATCACTAACAATAATGGAAAGCTGAATGGCTCACTTGAGAGCTGAAAAATCCCTGTGTGGACATGCCTCAAGGCAATGTCAGAAGCTTATCATGAGAAGATCAATAATGGTGACAAGCTTCCCTGACAAGTTGCTCATCCTCTGCTACCAATATTCCCTTGCAGCATGTAGCCACAGGAAAGCATTGGATGGGTACTTAAGTGTGTTCTCCGTTCATGCAGCCAAACAGGTGTGAATGGCATCTGGTATCCTAGAACACTTTCCCCCAACCTCTACAGCAGAGGAGAGCTTTGGACTGCAACTCCCAGCATTCCAGACCATTGTCCTTTCTAGCAGGGGCTTCTGGGAGTGGAAGTCCAAAATATCTGGAGAGCTACCTTCTGCCCACCCCTGCTCTATAGGCTGCACACACGGGGTCCCATAGGAGACATATCTTTGTACAGAAGAGAGTCCATGACTTAATGGTAGAGCACATGCCCAAATTAAACTTTGAATTCACTGTCACAAGTTACCATCTTAGGTGGCTTTAAATGGGAATTAGACAAATTCATGGAGGATAAGGCTACTGATTATTACTATTCATTTGTTTGTTTTTTGTTTACTTAATTTCTCTCACCTTTCTGCCAAAAAATATAATAAAAATGGTGCTCAAGGCAGCTAACAATAAAATCCGGGGCAGAATCCAACGGGGCCTTTACAACCCAGACAATTCTTTTCCACCCTGCCTATTACGCTGCGCAAGTGGCCCCCACTGCTTGTACAGTGACAATTTAGTGCTTCCTGGGCAACCCAAAATGGGGCAGGTCAGTGGAGTTTACATAAGTGAGCTTTGCCGACCTGCCTCCTTCCAGAAATGGGTGTTTCCGCTTGTTTCGAGGTTTCCTCATGGAAGTGCTAAATCTCACTTGTGGAAGAGAATTGGCAGGGCGGAAAAGAATCGGCAGAGGATAAGCACCCTATTGGAGTCTGCCTGAAATTAACAAACTCTTAATTAAAATTTAGTGTATGTGTCAAGATACTATATATAACCTTCAGGATCAGAGGCAGTATGCCTCTCAGTACCAATGGATGAGGAACAGGAATAGGAGGACATCAGGAAAAACTTCCTGACTGTTAGAGCAGTGCGACGGTGGAATCCGTTACCTAGGGAGGTTGTGGGCTCTCCCACACTAGAGGCCTTCAAGAGGCAGCTGGACAACCATCTGTCAGGGATGCTTTAGGGTGGATTCCTGCATTGAGCAGGGGGTTGGACTCGATGGCCTTGTAGGCCCCTTCCAACTCTGCTATTCTATGATTCTATGAGGGTGATATTGCCCCTGTGTCCTGCTTGTGGGCTTCCTCCAGACGTCTGGCTGATCACTGTGGGAACAAAATGCTGAGCTAGATAGGCCTTTGGTCTAACTCAGCATAGTTCTTCTTACATTCTTATGTGGTCCTTGAAAGCCACTGCCAATCAAAGTCTAATTCTGGGCTAGACAGACAAGTATTCCCTGAAGGTAGGAAAGTCCACCACTGCCTTAGGCTTGCTTGGGGCGAAGGCAGTTTCCACTGTTTTACCTCAGGAGCCACAGACAGTTCCTTATTTTCCTGAATATCACTCCCTTTTCACATTTTAAAACAAACACTATCCAATACCTTTGAACTAAACTATTTTTAGCATGCAACATGCAATGGTATTTAGAAATGACAATTTCTTCATAATGCATAATAGTTTCTAAAGTCTATTGCGACTTCCTGAATAGTAAACCTAAGGCTATGATCCAAAGTACAGTACATGAAGTAGGTTCCATTGAAATCAGCTGAGCTTATTTCTAAGTAAATACTTATAGGATCTGGGTATATGTTTGCAGTTAGCATCTTTTCTATCCAAAATTCCGAGGACACCACAAGCGCAATACAGAGATCTAAATTATACAGGCTACCTCTGGGTTACTAAGAGATCAAAATTCCTGTATTAAACAAGATCTAATATGTTTCCCCCCTCTATTGCACTCACTTATTTGCACGTAAGTAGGTTTATGATTGAAACCAGAGCTCTTAAAAAGGTACACTGCCAGCTTCTTCAAACCATAAATTGAATTCCTTCCTTGGCTTTTAGAAAAAGTGTGAAGACACATGTTTTAAATTTAGTCTTTCAAATTATGTCGTTTTAAAGCTTTACAGTTTTATTCTTATTGTGGCAAGTTTTTATTATTTTTAAATTGTTGTTCAGTGCCTTGATGGTTTTTTAACAAGTAAGGCAAGATGTAAATGCCAATAAATAAATATAATAGTAATAATCCTAAAATACAATTATTCCTTTTTTAATGAGAAATATTCTGTGGATCCCACAGGACTGTATACCATATTAGTGCAATTTCACTCCCATTCAATGGGTCTACTCTAAGTAAGACTAACCTTGGGAAAATCCCATATATTGTCATTTATGAATATAAAAAAATGTTTCAGAAGGATAACCAGGGGCAAAAAGCCTGCCTATTCTTCACAAATTATGTTACATTCTGAAACACCTGGAAAAATCTCAATAGAGAAAGAATAGCAAATATATTTTATCAGATGTTTTGAGATACCAGCTTTAAAAAACAACAAAACCACGACTATGATTTGACTTAAATTTGGCTGACCATAAACTCATATAGCCCCTTGGGTTGAATTCAGTGTTAGTCTAACTTAAGTCCCATTCATTTAAATGGGTCTACTGTAAACAGGACTAATATTGGATACAAGACATTGTCAGCCCTAGTTGTAGAGGAAAGTCAGTGTCACAAAGGGATGGATGGAGTAGGACAAGGCCCAATCCATCCCTGAAGTGGGCTGCCAGGAAGTCTCCTTGACACAGCCACCTCTACCTCTACACCCTTTCCTTGTCTCTGGGTTGGCAACTGCTA
Source organism: Elgaria multicarinata webbii (assembly GCF_023053635.1). Classification (NCBI taxonomy): domain Eukaryota; kingdom Metazoa; phylum Chordata; class Lepidosauria; order Squamata; family Anguidae; genus Elgaria; species Elgaria multicarinata. Next base: position 22,020,357 of record NC_086174.1, on the reverse strand, counting down.
CTCCTCAGGATACTGGACTTGAGTCTGGGACCTCCAGTTGCTGACTGCCTACATACACATCACCTGGCTTGCACGTAATGCTAAGCCACTGTGGGTTAATTAACCCACAGGGCTTCACGATGTGTAGCGGCCACCATTTTGAATATGCGAGGTGCGGTGTACATGGCTTGTCATGTCATGCAAATCCGGGCAGTGTGAGTTATGGGAGGGTTAAATAACATGGGACCTTCTAGGGTTATCGGAGGGTTGTTTAACCTTGTCATAACCCACAACGCATGGGTTCGCGTGACACAACAAACCACGGTGCGCGTACCACAGTTTATATTCATATTCAAAATGCCATCCTGCACACACTGCAAAGCCCTGTAGATTAATTAACCCATGGTGTCTTAACATTACGTGAGAACTGGCCCACCCTACTGGCATTAGTGGCAGAAAAACTGACCTGTATCAAATGTCATAGCCATACCATTATTTGGCTGTCATGAATGGGCATCCCTCCCTCCACATCCCAATTCAGAGTAACACAGTTTACCTTAATGTGCAGATTACCTTAATATGCGGATTACCTTAATGCACGGAGTGGGCAAACTATGGTTACCACAAGCCATAATTTGCCTCTAAACCATGACCTGAATTGGGTTTCCAGTTGTGACTGGGAATCAAGCTATGGTCACGGTAACCGTAGTTCAAAGAAGCTATCATGGCAAGCTACAGATACCATGCAAACCAGGAAGAGAATAAGGGTGCATGAGGAACGGAGACGAGAGGAACACAATCTCCAAGCCCGTTCACAATGGCCAAACCGCAGTTTGGTTGCAACATCTGATTCAAGCCTCAACACTTGTCAAACAGGGAAGGCATCAGTGGCTTTTGGAGGTTTTATTTTAGCAGCTCAGAGACATTATAGTACAGTGAAAAGACATGCAAAGGGGGTGAATGTGGTTTTTTAAGTGACAGTAGAAGATGGCAATGTTCCTTTCCATGATCATTCTCTCTTTAAGAAATGTGAATAAAACTAAGGGACACATGATAAAAAACAAGGAGGGGAAGTATACACACACAGACATGAAAGGAGATCCACAGCTAACTACATACAAGGCTTTCGAGTCCAAATAATGTGAATGTTTTGAACAAAATGTCCAATTCAATCCCAGTGCTAGACAAATATGCCATGGTTTCCTTGCCTTTTTGCTATTGGTTTTAGCAATGCCAGAATGTGAGCAATAATGGATTGAAATTGCACGAGGAACGGACTGCATATCATATGGCAAACTAAGTTCAACACTGCCCATTAACTGTGTAGGGGAGCCCATCACAGGCTTACATGCTGACTTAGCAGTCCCACTGAAATGAATGGGCAGGTAAGTCCATACAAAAGTTCAACCTGAATAAAATATTCTGGTTTAAGCTGCCTGCCAGGGACTGAAAATACAAGAGGATTATCAAGTGTCTGGTGGGTTGCGTTTTGACTCAAAAGGGCATAAATTGTGCCAGTTTGTATTAGAGGGGAAAAAAGGGGGAATAGAAGTCTTTCATTTGTCTGATTAGTTTTCTGCGCTTAGTACTGCTCAATGAAAAACAAGGAACATACTTTCAAAAAACATCCATATCCACACATATATATATATAAAAAAACTTTTTTTCCAAGGAACAGTTTATACCTCACAGAACAGGACAGCTTTTTACAAACCTCTAGAGAATTAAAGCAAGAACAAAATAAGTTAATTATTGGGAACAAAGCTAAGGCACTAGAACTGCAGTAGGCGAAGAGGAAAAACAAACAAAACCTCACACATTTCGACTCGACAAACGCTCCAAGCTACGAAGTCTTTGGAAGCATCCTGGTACTACCATTTGCTAAAATAAATTATTATTATGTCAGGGTGGGGAGGGGTGAAGGAAGAGTGAAGAAAAACTTGATCACACCCCTGGTTTTCCTTACATTATTAAAAAACCGATTATGTTGCACTCCCAGAGGAATTTGTAGGAACTGTTTCTAAAGCAACGTTTCCCCCCAAACACACAGAGAGTTGACAAGACAACTTTGGTTCATCTTGGACTTCCCCTCTAAACTTTCCTCCGTTTATGAAATTCCAAGATGGATGCCAGCCTTTATCCCTTGTTTTGGCATGATGAGCAGGTGAAGTGACCAATTCACATTTCTTCTTCGTCCCTAGAATCAACCGGTGGCAGATTTTCCCATGTGTGGTGCACGGATGCTTCATTTTCCTTCTTTTTATCATCACAACTTAATAAATATTGATTGCTGGCTCTGCTTTTGCACGGTGTCACTAAGGGGAAAGACACTAGAGATGGCTACATCCACTATGCCTTGGCAAAGCTCTGCATAAAGTTTCCTAAAAATAAAAACAAAGAAGACAGAACTTAAGGTTACACATTTACCTTGGAAAACAAAACAAAACAATCAACTGTTGCTTCGAAGTAATTGCTAGGCTTACCCGTTTTGACTATGGAATTCGCTACCACAAGGTGTAGCAATGGCCACCAATTTGGATGGCCTTAAAAGGGGGTTGGATAAATTCCTGGAGGAGAAGGCTATGAATGGCTACTAGTCCTGATGCCTCTATGCTACCTCCAGCATCATAGAATCATAGAATAGCAGTTGGAAGGGGCCTACAAGGCCATCGAGTCCAACCCCCTGCTCAATGCAGGAATCCACTCTAAACCATCCTTGACAGATGGCTCTCCAGCTGCCTCTTGAATGACTCTAGTGTGGGAGAGCCCACAACCTCCCTAGGTAAGTGATTCCATTGTTGTACTGCTCTAACAGTCAGAGGGAGTATGCCTTACATACACCAGTTGCTGTGGAGTATGAGTGGGACCGTGTTATTGCATTTGTGTCCTAATTGCGGGTTTTGTAAAGGAAGCTAGTTGGCCACTGTGTAAACAGAATGGACTAGCTCTCCCTGGCTTTGTTTCGGCGCCAAGTCAAAACATGGCTTTCTATCAAAGCCTTTGAGGGCTATATTTGCTTAAAGCTGCACATAGTTTTAATTGTTTTTATTACTTTTATATTTTCTACTGGTTTTAGCTTGTTAATGGTTTAGTACGTTTTAGCTGTGCAAATTATTTATTGTTTTACACTGCTTGAATTGATTTTATCATCTGTATGTCACCCTGAGATCCTAATGACATAGGGTGGGATTCAAACATTTTAATAAATAAATTCAATCCCAGCCCATTTGTATATATACCTGTTAATTCACGGTAACACTTCATGCACCTGATGAAATGGGCTGTAGTAGGGTGACCATATGAAAAGAAGGACAGGGCTCCTGTATCTTTAACAGTTGCACAGAAAAGGGAATTTCAGCAGGTGTCATTTGTATATATTGGGAACCTGTTGAAATTTCCTCTTCATCACAACAGTTAAAGCTTAAGGTGCTATACTACAGTGACCAGATTTAAAAGAGGGCAGGGAACCTGCTTAAATCTCCTTTTCAATACAACTGTTAAAGATACAGGAGCTCTGTCCTCCTTTTCATATGGTTACGAAAACCCATGCCATCATAAATTTGTTGGTCTTTAAGGTGTCAGAAGTTTCTTTGTTAATTTTTTTGGAAGTCAGAAAGGCTTTGTCCTTGGATATAATCGTCCAGGGAGGAACAGGGCTTCAGAATCCCTGCTAGCATCCACCATGAATACAAACCAACCAACCCACAAGGATATTCAACAAGCACAAGCAAAGGGTGGACAAGCCAGCTGGCCAAGAGTCTAGAAATGCACCAAGACACCTGTTCTTTAACCCCCTCTCAGCTTGCTTTCATGTGTAGTCCTACTGGTATGAAAATAGCAGCCAATGTTGCTAACAAATTGGTATAAATAGCAGAAACACAATTCTTTACATGCACCAAATGATCCCTTTGGCTATTTGCTTACAAAGGTTAAAATTCAGGGCTGCTGGTGGTCGTAGCCTCTGTCTCCTCCTCTATCTCTCCCCTGTTGCAGGAATGAAGTATGGGAATGTTTCTGAAACCTGAGAAACAAGCGATTTTGCCTTTCAAAATTCCTATCCTACCACATGCAGAGGCCCTTTGAATGGGTAATTCTGTCTTTTAGGGCATTGTGTATTTCTGGTCTTACATTAGTATGCAACAGTTTTTGGTGCTATTGCCTGTGGCTGCTCCAACAAGCAACAGTCTGAAAGCAGATTCTGGAAGGCGTAGAAACACATCCATTCATGCAGATTCCCTTTGCTAGGTTTATAGGTTGTTCCCTACATTGCTTTGACTACTGAAGCTTCAGTGCAGATCAGCTTCGGCTTGCCTCGGGCTGACCCGGAACCGACTCAGAACCAAGGCGAGGCGGGCCGAATCAGCCCACTGCGCCTCAGTTTCAGGGTTCAGCCCGAGGCGGTGCACAGCCTAGTGCTGCATACATACAAATGACACCTGCTGAAATTCCCTTTTCTATGCAACTATTAAAGATACAGGAGCCCTGTCCTCCTTTCCATATGGTCAGCCTACAAGTTCACTATACTCCTTCAAGCAACTCTGTTGAGAGCTATTTTCCTCACCTCTTTTCGTCCCTTCAGAAGAGGAGCTCCGGTTACTTGGAGGGTGGGTTAGAGGACAGCTTTTGGGGCCCTAAGTAAAGTGTCGTCTGGAGTGCGCCCCTCCTTTGCTCATAGGCTTACTTGGAGCCAAGCAGAAACAGTACTCCAAGTAGCACCAGGTGGATGAGCCCCCATTTTAGTTTTTTAATGTAGTTATGCTTTGGGGCATTGTGGAAAGTTAAAATAGCAGCCAGACACAACAGCTCAGTGCTGCTTGGAGAGTCAGGCCAGAAAACACACACACACACAGACACACACACACACAGGCACTAGCAGTCGGGCCCTGGCTACTATCCAACGCTGCCAGGCTCTGGGAGATGAGGACAAATGTGTGTGTCTATTGTTCCCCCATCACCACACAAACCTCAGCCCTGGGTGATGGCTTTAAAATCACATAATCTTCTGGACAGAAATTCCAGGAAATACATTGTGGCACCATAAACGCATACACGGGGGAGTTTATTAGCATGCAACAGGAACGGGAAATGCTTACTGAGCACACGCAGGGGCGCCATTGACTTCGATTAGCCAGACCTTCAAGTCTTCGTCCACCATGAAATCGAAGCCAAAGAGCTGGAAGCTCTGGTAGTGAAGGTGTTTGGTGCTGATAGCAGGTTCTATACACATAAGGCAGCTTCTGTGGAAAGGACGGAACACTCCTGAATCAGCCACCAGAATTGCTTGGGGTTTCTAAACGAAGTCCTGTTTAACCTAACCCTAAGCTCTACATGAACCTTCCCCAACTCAGTGCCCCAACCTGGTCTGAGAGTACAACTCACAGACCATTGGTCATTCTGGCTTGGGTTGATGGGAGTTGTGCTCCAAAACATCTGGAAAGCACCAGGTTGGAGAAGACTGGGATGGCGTAGGACTGTCACCCTATGCTTGATCTGGTCGGACAACGCTCCTTTAAGACCTCCAACCTGTGGGAACTGGGCCCAATAACTAACAGCTGGCCCTCCTTTTGGGGGTAATTCTCTTGGCCTCCTCCGTTCAGCGCATCCTGATAAAAGGATGCAGTGGTTTGACTTCTTTTGGAAGCTGGGTCTGTTTCTTGAAATATGGCTCTCCTCTTGGTACAAGTTAGGTTTTCTATTTCCTGTTATCTGTATCCTCTGTTTATCGTCTGTTTTGTATTAATAATTATTACCTTTTGGATGAATTTTGTTGGCAAGAGTTTAAAATATCTGACCTAGGGCCCAGGGAAAAGATATCTCCTCCCTCATGGCCTAACCACTCTGAAGCTAGTAACAAAGTTATTGGAGCTAAACTGTGAATAGCGAGTTGCTTCATAAAATTCGAGTTCCAAACCCCAAACTTCACAACCCAAACCAGAATCTCATTGGACTGGAGGCCACTCACGTTAATCATAGAATCACAGAACAGCAGAGTTGGAAGGGGCCTACAAGGCCATTGAGTCCAACCCCCTGCCCAATGCAGGAATCCACCCTAAAGCATCCCTGACAGATGCTTGTCCAGCTGCCTCTTGAAGGCCTCTAGTGTGGGAGAGCCCACACTAGAGAGGTAGGAGCCTGACCGTTTTTAGTGTGGAAAAAATGTGTCCGTTTGTCTCGTTTTTCATTTCAGCATTAATTTGCGCCCTTGTGTCTGACGCAGATGCATTACTACTCTCCAATAAAGATTATTTATTTATTTCATTTCTATACCGCCCAATAGCCGGAGCTCTCTTACTGTTTAGAACAGTAAGTTGACTTGGGTTCAGGTTCATGATTCCACCATTCATTGACTAAGATATTTTTAGGATCTAACTACACATTACAAAGAAATGCCCATAAACTGAACCCTGCCAGCCAGTTTTTTCAGAAAAGGTTATTTTGGAAAGAGGAAATTTGGGGTGGAAAGGCAAAAGGGTGAGTGGAAAGGAATGTTTGCTCCTTTCCCTGACTGCTGCCTCTCTACTTCATTTCACCTCTTGGAAAAAACCCAAAGACTGCTGTGGATTGGATACATGTTTTTGCAATGCTCTTATCTCTTCTTTTCTAAGATAAGGGATCAGTACGACACTTTGGCTGTATAAAATGGTCTGTGATCCAGTAATGCCTTCAGCTGCAGGAGCTTTGGGTGGACATAGAACTCTTCTACCCACAATAACTTCCCATCAATGGATGGGCCCTCTCTGTGCATGCACATAGGGACCGTTCAGACAACACACTAACCCATACTCAGTGGCTGTGTGTGGGTTGTTATTGAATCGTGGGTTGTTTGTTGAGCCATGTGTTAGCTGAACATCTGTAGTGTGGCTTGTTAACCACCCTGAACAACTCAACAAAAAATCATGTGTTCCCAGGGTGGCTTGTTTGAGAAAATAAGCCACAATGCATGGTTAACAAGTCACTCTGTGGATATCAGACAACACACTAACCCACAGTTCAACAAACAACCCATGGTTCAACAACAATCCACACTCAACCACTGAATGTGGGTTACCATGTTGTCTGAACGGCCTCATAAAGAGGTGCCCTCTCCATAGAAAGCCACATATGTTCACTTCGGGACCAAGTCTTACTGTGCACACATATAGTAGCTGCAGTAATGGTACTGGGCACTATGGTGTAGTGGTTGGAGTCTTCAAGTAGGACCAGGGAGGTCCAGGTTCAGACCTCACTCAGCTATGAAACTCGCCAGATGTCCTTAGGCAACCTCTCTCTTTCTCCACCTAACCTACCTCAAAGAATTGTTATGTTGGGGATACAATGTGGAGGGAGAACAAAGGAAGCTGCTTTGCACTTAGATGAAATAAATAACAGCAACCTTTGTCTTGGTAGAATCTTCATGGTACTGTTGCAACAAATAAAAGGCGCATTACCTTATTATATTTTTGACTTGTAATAAGATTGTATTTTCCAGAGTAATGTTCAAAGCACTTGTCAGATACTGATTAAACTCCTCAAAAAACATCTCGTTGCCTTCTTCATATCTCCCATAGTTTTTAGAATATTCCTTCTGTATGCAGTGATTGGTCAAATGGCAGGTTTTGTCTAGAAAATTAGCACTATTGTAAGGTTCTGAAGAGGTCCGTAGAACGCCTTCTCTGTAGAGGTAGATATTATACTGGTGATCCACTAGTACCCAGCTTCTAAAAGTTTTAAAAAATACAGAGTGTGAGTTGTAGTTTTTAAAATCATGTCTCAAAATTCCAGTTCAAAAGAATCAGAGGTAATAACCGATCTTTCACTTCATTTGGTTATTAAAGCAAGCTTTAAGTATCAATATATTAAAAAAATCTGCTTACCTAATATCAAATTTGCGATGACCTGGTTCTAAGAGCATAGGCTTCTCGAGATATTTCTGAATCACATGCACTTGTCCTTGATTATCTATAAAGTCCAAAAGTTCAGTAGCCTCTGAAGAAATTAGAATCCCTTCACCTAACCAGGAAAAAAAAAGTCAAAATGTTGGACAAGGAGACCATCACCACCACCACACAATTACCACATACACACACACAGCTTATTTATATTAATGTTTATATATTTATTTATTACATTTTTATACCGCCCAATAGCCAAAGCTCTCTGGGCGGTTCACAAAATTAACACCATGAAAAGCATAATACCACAACCAACGGTCTAAAAACACAAATACAAAATAAAATATAAAAAGCACAACCAGGATAAAACCACACAGCAGAAATTTATATAGATTAAAATAAGGAATTAAAAGAGCAAAGTTTAAATTTAAGTTAAATTAGGTGATAAAATACTGAGAAAATAAAAAGGTCTTCAGCTGGTGACAGAAATAATAGAGTGTAGGCACCAGGCAAACCTCTCTGGGTTGCTCATTCCACAGCCAGGGTGCCACAGCAGAGAAAGCCCTCCTCCTAGTAGCCACCTGCCTCACTTCCTTTGGCAAGGACTCATGGAGAAGGACCCCTATGGATGACCTTAAGGTCTGGGCAGGTACATATGAGAGGAGGCGTTCCTAAAGACAGCCTGCCCTCCAAGCCATTTAGGACTTTGAATGTTAGTACCAGCACTTTGAATTGGGCCTGGACCTGGACTGGCAGCCAGTGAAGTTGTAAAAGGACTGGCGTGATGTGGTCTCGCTGGCCAGTTGAACCCATCTTAAAAATGCCAGGGCAGGTAACAACATTAAAACAATAAAACAGAAAACATCTAATATAACCACTAGCCATCATCAGAGAAGAACGAACACACCACAGAGATCCAGTCATATTCACAGAAGCAGGGCCAGGGCGGCTCGTGATGTTGGGGGCACTCTCACTCACTCCCCGCCATGCACTGGAGGTCTGAATAGCCCTAGTGTCTAGTCAAGTACAGAGCTAACTGATTGAGAGTTTATAGTGAGCACTAATGGGGAAGGCTCAGGGTTAGAGCACCTACTTAGCATGCAGAATGTCCTGGGTTTGATCCCAGATAGAACAGGGAAAACTCCTGCCTGAAACCCTGGGAAGCCACTATCAGCTGGGGTCGAAATTACTAGGCTGCATGGTCTGACTCCTAAAATCACAGAATTGTAGAGTTGGAAGGGGCCTATAAGACAATCGAGTCCAACCCCCTTCTCAGTGCAGGAATCCACCTAAAAGCATCCCTGACAGATGGCTGTCCAGCTGCCTGTTGAATGCCTCCAGTGTGGGAGAGCCCATCACCTCCCTAGGTCATTGGTTCCATTGTCGTACCGCTCTAACAGTCAGGAAGTTTTTCCTGATGTCCAGACGGAATCTGGCTTCCTGTAACTTGAGCCCATTATTCCATGTACTACACTCTGGGATGATCGAGACTCAGTAAAAGACAGCTTCCTATATTCTTAACAGGCACAATCCTCCTAGCCCAGGTCTAGCCATAGGCATTTGTGATGAAACCGTATCCCTCGCTCATCTTGATAATAACATTTTATACAGCATGTTTTGAGCATTCAAAGGGTTTCTCATAACAAACTTGTAAGACAGGACAGCACTATTATCCCCACTCTGCTGGACACTGAGGCTGAGTGATAGTGGCTTGACCAAGGCTAACTACAGAGTCTGTGGCAAAGATGAGATTTGAACTGGGGACCTTTGAATGTACAGCACAGGCTTTCAGATATCACAGGACCCTAGCATCCATAGCAAGGATAGGCAACCAAGTGCCATCCAGATGTTTTAGGCTACAAGTCCCATAAGCTCCAGCCAGCATGGTCAGACATTATGGGAGCTGTGGTCCAAAACATCTGGAGGGCACCAGTTTGCCTACCCCTAATCTGTAGGATAAACAAAAAATTCTATAAAGAAAACTAACGCATTCCAGAGACTTTGCCAGATGCTAACCTTTGGCACCTGCCGAAGATTTGGCTATCCACACGTTCCCCTCTCCACTCTCTTTCCTCTTCTGGTAGGATGCTAGGAAGACTTCCCTTTCGTCCGTTCTTGTGTTGTTGACCAGATGATGAATCCCGTTCTGTGCCGGAGCTACTGGAGTCTTCAGATCAGTTGGGTAAATCACATAGGATTCTGGGAACCAGGTGCAAGACTCTGCCAATTCAGGACTTGTCTTAATTAGTCTAAACAGAAAATAGGGGCGGGGAAGGAGATTTCATTTGGTCTTGTTAACTCTAACCAGCAGGTTTTCAACAGGGCACATTGCATTCAAATGCCATTCTCATTACCACCAACATGTCTCTCCATTGAAACGTTTACAGGGAGTCACGGCACAGGTCTGTGCTAACACACTGCATCAGCACAGGAGGACATGGAGAGTTGACATGTGAAATAGGGGCATCACACTGAATGGATTTCCAAACCACAAGAACATAAGAAGAGCCCTGCTGGATCAGACCAAGGGCCCATCAAGTCCAACACACTATTCACACAGTAGCCAACCAGCTGCCCACGGGAAATCCACAAGCAAAACATGAGTGCAACAGCATCTGATGTACATAGGCTTACTGCCTCTGAGACTGGAGATATATAGCCATCAGGACTAGTAGCCACTGATAGTGTCCTCCTCCATGAATTTGTCTAATCTCCTTTTAAAAACACCCAAATTGGTGGCCACTACGGCACCTTGCTGTAGCGAAGTCCAAGTTTAGCTATGTGCTGTGTGAAGAAGTCCTTCCTTTTATCTGTCCCAAATCTCCCGCCGTTCAGCTTCATGGGATAATCCTGGTTTCTAGTGTTATGTGAGTGGACAGAAAACATTTCTTGGTCCACTTCCTCGACACCAGAATGGAGCTCTCCAGGATCTCAATCCTACACTGGAAAGACCACCATAGATCTTCCAAACTGTGACAAGTTCATCTTTCAGTATTTTATTGTAATAGTTTTGCTCAGAGTATTATAATCCATCAGAGGTTTTGCTGGTCCTAGGATTAAATTTAAGTACTATTTTAGGAGGAAAGTGCTCTTGTTATTCCAATTTAATTTCTAGCATTAAAGGGCAAGCTGCATATAAATTTTGCAAAGTTCACAGACGGGTTTTAAAAGGCAATGCAACTATGGCAGAATACGGGGCCATTTATTTTTGCCTTCACAGGGAAAGGTCAAGGATTTTTAGAAATGCTAGTTTGAAATTAATGAGTCACAAAGCCTCAAGGCTTTTCTCTATATGCAAATAAACACCACATGAAGCTTACATAATGCAGCTATATATTATCCATTAAAACAAGCCCTAAAACATTCCCTCTCATTGAATCGGAGCGGAGAGTCAAGCGGTTTATGGAAATCGAGAAACGTTCTGAAAGGAGTTCTCCAAAGGAACGCCTCCAGTCGTATTATTATTTTACTTATTTATTTTAAAGTGTGCTTGTTATTTCATATCCTTGAAAGAAGAAGCTTGCACTCTATGGAAATTATCTGTTTTGCTACTATTGGGAAGGAGGAAGAGAAAACAGCAAATTACACACAGATTTCACCCTTCTGAAATTAGTGTATCAAAACCAGCATCCAGATTCGATCAACAATGAAGGCAATGCAATTTTAAGTAGGGAGGCAGCAGAAGGAGTCTGGGGTCTGAAATTCCTACTATTAATGGCCAGGAGAAGGTGTAGATGCAGTGGTGGCTGGTGGGTCCAATACCAATGTGGTGGGAAATCCACTCTGGGTTTCAAGTCAGAACCAGGGTTCTAAAGGAGCTATCCAAGCACCTTGGATACTATAGACTGTCTTCCAGCAATTGTTTCCAAGGCTGGTTTCCAACAATGCAAACCTTAAAGCTGATTAAAATAACTTTTTAGAAATGCAAAGGGATAATCAAACCACTGACAATAAAGCAAAGCAACAGCAAACGCATCTGACCTCTGTTCCCCAAACCCAAGGGATATCTACAACCATCATACTGTGGAGTGTGAGACAACATGGGCACATTTTTAACCACTTTCAACCATGGCCTTAACTACCTGGCCTTATGCACAGCAAAGATAAGAGAGCAAGGGAAGCTGTGGGCTTCCAGATGGTGTTGGATGGTGACCCCCGTCAGTCTCAGCCAGCATGGCCAATGGTCAGGGACTTGTAGGTCAAGCACAAATGGAGGGCAACAGGTTCCCCACCCCATATCAAATCCATCACTCTCAAAGTATACAACCTTGATCTGCATATACAATGCGGGATAGTTGTTCTAAACGAACCAGAAAATGCCATGTTTGTTTTTTAAAAGTGAGAATATAGATTTAGAATGTCAATGTTCCTTGCCTGTGACGAAAACAGAGAACCGGTTCGCACGATCACCACATCCTATCATGGTTTATTTAAGCCATGATGGGTTGCGACATGTGCTGGGCAACTTTTGCAAATTCGAGCCTCAACCGCAGCTTGTCATGTTGTGCAAACCTGGCAAGGGTGGGTTGTTGGCATGGTAAGCCACGCCAAGAACCCACACTCACCGGATTCACATGACACAATAAGCTGTGGTCATGGCTTCAATTTGCAAAAATCGCTTAGCTCGCACTGTTAAGACCCAGGGGCTAATTAACCCATTGTGGCTTAGTGTGATGTGATTCTAAACAGTGTTTAGAATCTTAGATAGTAAAAATCTGAGGATGTGACTGGATGTACTTGATGTAGATGCGATTTCAGTGGAATGCCAAAAGGGTGCCCGTACATTGACCTTTATTGCCCACATTTACACACAAACACACACACAGAGAGAAATCTTACTTCACTAAGGAAGCTTTGCGACAAAGTTTATCAGCTCCTCTGTAGTAGTTCACCAGTTGTACAAGACCAGGTTCATGACCTACAATAAAAAAGACTTGAGTGTTTATGTCCGGGTTCCTTGGATTTCGGAATCATGTGCATTCATTGCTGTGGGAGAGAAAAAGCTTTAAAAAACAACAAACATTGAGGCAAACAATACTATGGGCCAAAACAGACATTATTTAAATCCGTATCAAGCAGCCACAGAGTAGGCACAGGGCCCCCAATCCAGAACTTAAAAGTCCTCCTGCCCCCTCCTCTCTAAAGTCTCAATCCAAATCTGAGGGGAGGGGTCCTGCACCTGAAAAGCTTTTGTTCTTGCCACTCCGGAGGACTGAGAGGCTCATTCACATAACGATAAACCACAGTTTATTGTTATATCCGAATGCAGCCAATGTGTGATCTAAGAATAATGACTGGCAAAACACAGACAGGAACTGACACCAAGAGAGGAATGTGTTCAAGATTTTGCAAATTTGAGTATGCAAAAGAACTGGGTGCCCTTTAAGTCCGGCAAACACAGTGGCTGCAATCTTGCAGACAGATTGCTTAAATCCCATTGGCTTGGGGGGGGGGGAGGGGGGAGAGGAGAGGATTTAAGCAGCTTAACTGCAGACAGAGTTACAGCCTAAAGTCGTTTTCTATCCAGATCTAAACCTATATGCTGGTAGGAGTCATAGCGAAGCAGCAGAACACATGCTTTTCATGCAGAAAGGTCACAGGTTCACTCCCTGACATCTCTAGCTGCTGCTGCTGCTCCTCCTCCTTCTGGATCAGCTAGCACCACTTTTCCAAACCAGGTGCCTTCCAGATGTTTTGGAAAGCTCACAGCCTTCCTGACCATCAGCCAAGCTGGTTTTGGGGGTAGACGTCCAAAACATCTGGAAGGCACCAGATTGAGAAACAGCTGTGCCAGTAGGCGATGAAAAAGACCCTTCCCTTCCTGAGAAACTGGAGAGCTGCTACTAGATCAGGCGAGTAGCAGAGCGAGATGGGAAAACAGTGGAGGATTGGTGGGCACGAAGTAGATCAGGATCAACTGGAAGATCCCTGGGTGATCGGCAAGGATTTCTAATTTATAGTTGTTTATTTATTCATTCTTTTATTTAAAATATTTCTTGATTGATTATTACATTTATATCCCATCTTTTCCCCTCTTGCAAGGAACCCAAGGTGGCTCACAAAGTCCTTGTCCTCCTCTCCATTTTATCCTCACAACTGCCCTGTGGGGGAGGTTAGGCTGAGAATCAGCAACTGGTTGATAAATAAAACCACATAACAAAAACTGGTACGGTCTTTTAAAAACAGCTACAACAGTGAAGATACCAGGAAAAGGCCAAAGTAAAATAGGATGCTTTCAAGGCCTTCTTAAAAGGCTGCAATGATGGGGCCTGGAACACCCTCAGTGGCAACTTATTCCAGAGGTGTGGGGCCACTGCAGAAAAGGCCCTGTCTCGTGTGGTCACCCGTTTAACTACTCTCACAGGTGGGCCAATGAGAGGAGCTTCTCTTACTGATCTTCCAGTGTGGGCAGGCTGATATGGGTGAAGGCATCTTTCAATATTGTTATTATTTACCAAGAGCAACAATAACAAAATGACTCCCTTCAAATTATATTGATGAAATTAAGACAAATTGGGGGAGGTAGGGATAACCAGGAGTGGATTCTTATGTGAAAGGACTGTGAATTCCATTCAGGTCTGGTACTCAAAAAACAGGTTCCTAGGCTCAATTTGTTTTGTTCCTGAGTGTATGTCTTTTGAACCTGGTTCTGGTTGGTGGATTGCAGAGTTCTAGTAAAAACAACAACACAACAATAAACAAAAAGGATCCTGTAAGCCTGAAGTCTGTCCATCTCTGTAGTATAAGTACAAGACAGATTCTGATGCCGTGCTAATATGATTTCTCACAACGGAAATGATAGAATTATGCGAGTGTACAGTACTTTTCTTTGTTTCAGAGTGGAATAAAACACTTCCTTTGCGCAAAACCACCCAGACAGCTTCAGCCAATGGGAGATATAGACATGTAATAAATAAATAAATAAAATGATGTGAAGCATCATACAGCAAATTGGTCATGAATGTACCAGTCTCCTAGGTGACCTTGGGCGAACTTTGCCTGGGATCTTCATATATAACACTAGTACCATAATAACTTCAACAAGGATTTGGTGGTGAGGTTCTTGAATGGAAGATATTTTCAGGAAGAGTTACAGGACACATCTTGCATTAGGATGAGGTTTAGCAAATGTGCCCCACCCTTGCTGAATTATCAGTGGACTCAAAAATTATAGCAGCGGGATTGCTTGTGGAATAAAGCCAGGCCGGGAAAATATTCCAATTTTTTAGGCTCCGCTGTAAAATATAAAGGTAAACCGTATTTAAAATGTATTAAGGCTATGCACAAATGTGATTCAAAGGAGATTGCTACTTCTTCGTCCCCACAGATGCTAGAGCAACAGTGAACAAAAAGCTTTTTTCTTAAAAAAATGACAACAATAGAGCATTGACAGAACTGAAGAGGTGGTGCTTAAACAAATAACAAAAGCAGGCCAGCGAGTCCAGACTGTATTTGTCCAAGTGTTTTTAACCACAAAGAGAGACCGATTATGAACAAAGAATTCCAGGGTTCTGTCTTTGGATTTAGCTCTGTGCTAGGCCAGATGTTAAGACAGATAATTAAAATTGTAAGAGAAACTTAAACTTAGACCCAGAGTGACGGAGCAAAAAAGCTGCAGATGACACAGCAAGTAATTTAGAGTAATCAAATCAGAGGCAGGATTTCAGGGAACTTGCTCAAGCTACATAGGAAAGGAATCTCTCTGGTACATGAAGTTCAACTTGGATATGACACACATACACAGAGAGAGAATATTAATATGGCTAAGGAATATTCATCTACATCAGGGGTGGACAACATGTGTCCCTCCTAGTTTTTTGTCCTACAACCCCCACCATTTTATTTATTTATTTATTTATTTATTTAAGTATTTTTATGCTGCCATTCAGCCAAAAAAGGCTCTCACGGCGGCTTACAAAAGTATTTCTTGACAGTCCCTGCCCACAGGCTTACAATCTAAAAGACATGACACAAAAGGAAAGGGGATTGGGAGGGAGGAGGAGGAGGGGGGAAAGCAAAGCAAATTCAGGCACTACAATCTTAGTTGCAAAGTTCAGCAGTTACAGTTGACAGTTGGCAGCAGGAGGGAGGGGGCTCTCAGCTGGAGCTGGACCCAGGCACGATGGAGAGGTGCCTGGCTGCTGCTTCCTCCCCCACTGATGGCCTCTGCAGAGACAGTTGGTAGCAGGAGGGAGGGGGCTCTCAGCTGGAGCTGGACCCAGGCACGATGGAGAGCTGCCTGGCTGCTGCTTCCTCCCCCACTGATGGCCTCTGCAGAGACAGTTGGTAGCAGGAGGGAGGGGGCTCTCAGCTGGAGCTGGACCCAGGCACAATGGAGAGGTGCCTGGCTGCTGCTTCCTCCCTCACTGGTGGCCTCTGCAGAGACAGTTGGTAGCAGGAGGGGGGGGCTCTCAGCTGGACCTGGACCCAGGCACGATGGAGAGGTGCCTGGCTGCTGCTTCCTCCCTCACTGGTGGCCTCTGCAGAGACAGTTGGTAGCAGGAGGGAGGGGGCTCTCAGCTGGAGCTGGACCATCCTTTACTGCTGGCTAGGGCTGATGGGACTTGTAGGCAAAAACATTTGAAAAGCCACTAGTGACCTCTACCCCTGACCTACACTAAGGTCATGTTTGGACTAGATGAGAAGTAGATAAATGAGAAGGAAGAACTGGGGCAAAGCTCAAAGCTGTGTTACCAGATCTATGACTGCACACACAACCCACTTAGTTGCTTGGGGCTACAATAATTGTAGGGGCCCCAAGGAAGCACCATGTGACCCCAGAGGTGCACCCCAACATCGTCTGCCACCTTGCAAGGAATTCTGCTGGGTACAATTCTTGAATTGCAGCAATCTTATTTATTTATTTATTTATTTTAATCAATGTATAGACCGCTTAAATATATCTAAAAAGAAATCTCAAAGTGATTTTCAACATAAAAGTTTTAAACAGGTTCCTCTTACAGTGCATAGCTAAATTATGGAATTTGCTACCACACAATGTAGTGATGGCCACCAATATGGATGGGTTTAAAAGGGGGTTAGACACATTCTGCAGGAGAAGGCTACTAGTCCTGATGGTTACATGCTACCTCCAATGTCAGAGGCAGTATGCTTGTGTAGGCCAGTTGCTGAGGAACATGCGTGGGAGGGTGCTGTTGCACCACGTCCTGCTTTGTTGGTCCCTCATTGGCAGCTGGTTGGCAATTCTGTGAACAGAATGCTGGATTAGATGGACCCTTAGTCTGATCCAGCATGACGCTTCTTATGTTCTTACGTTAAGGAGGACTCTCTTGGAACATTCCCTTGCCCTCTCTGACATTGGAGCTCTGTTGGAAGTACACTGGTTGTGGACCTGTCCTTGTCTTTCTTTGCTGTGGCACTCTGGTTGGGGAACTCCATCTCCTTGGAGGCCCGACAGGAGCCAACGTTGGCTTCATTTCAGTGTGAAATTAAAACATGGCTTTTTATCAAAGCCTTTGAGGGCTAAATTTGCCTAAAGCTGCACATAGTTTTAATTGTTTGTATTGCTTTATACTTTTCTATTGGTTTTAGCTTGTTAATGGTTTATTTTTTACCTGTGTACATTATGTTTTATATGGTTTGAATTGATTTTATCCCTATGCCACCCTGAGATCCCAATGATATAGTGCAGGATACAAGTGTTTTAATAATTAAAATAAATAAATCTTCTCTCATCAGGCTTACAAGGTCAGATCTCCCCCTCTCTCTACCCCTCCCCCCCTAAGAGAGAGATGGGACAGATCCGAGGGCCTAAGGGATGCTCTCCCAGGGATCATAGCATTGTACCCTCCATTGCAAATATTTTGCTGGCTGGGGCTTATGGGCATTGGAGTCAGAAACATCTGGAGAGCACCAGGCCGCTTCCCCCTGCCCTGTTGTTTTAAGCATTCTGTTTTCCTTAGCTGGACTCCATCCATTCTCTGAGACATGTCCTGATGCTACCTGTCAAGTATCTCCAACAAGGATGGATTATTGATTGGCATAATATCATTATAATGGCTCTTTCCCCATTTTATACTTTAACCACAGCTGTGTACTGTACAATAGTGGTTTTTGTTCTATTTTAGTTCTTTGTTTATTTAGTGATGCTTAGGTTTCCTTCTTTAACTGAGACAGCCTAGGCTTATATTTATGTAATTCAGTCTTGCAGATGAGTGCACAGAATATACTCACTCATCTCTCTTGTACCTGAGTCATGGTATAGCTTAAACAGGGGGCCTGGAAAACTCTTGCCTGGAAGAAATGAATAGTTCTGAGAAACTAAGTGCAGGACTAACGCTATTGATTTATTCATGGGCATAAGACTAATAACTCATGAGGAGTAGCTCAAAGGCGGAAAGTCCTGCATAATCTGAAAGTGTTTTCCCCTCTCTAAAAGGTTGAAATGTCTCTCCTAAGACTTAGTTACTGGCACTTAGAGCTTTAAACTAAAACATGCTGGTATTTTTGGTGTTTGGGACATGGAATAATGGGCTCAAGTTATAGGAAGCCAGATTCCGGCTGGACATCAGAAAAAACTTCCTGACTGTTAGAGCAGTATGACAATAGAACCAATTATCTAGGGAGGTTGTGGGCTCTCCCACACTAGAAGCATTCAAGAGGCAGCTGGACAACCATCTGTCAGGTATGCTTTAAGGTGGATTCCGACATTGAGCAGGGGGTTGGACTCGATGGCCTTATAGGCCCCTTTCAACTCTACTATTCTATGATTTAGATAGAAAAAAAGTCCTACAATTCTGCTGGTTGAGGAATGCTTGGAGTTCTAGGACATTTTTCTGTCTAAACATGCATAAGATTGTGCCCTAAGTCTAGTTTATAGGTAGACTATATTCTGTCACCTAACCTTCACAGTAATGGCCAATAAACCACTACCATCATTTTAAAATGGCAGCAGCATCAAAGGAGGAGGAGGAGACCACCTACAACTCATAAAAAGAAATCCACTACTGAGAGCTAAAAGAAAGCTCAGAAAAGCAGGGAAACAACAAGAGTTTTTTCTTAACTTCTGAAAACCTGATCACAGCTGGCATTCACCCTCCTGGGAGGATTTCCATAATAAGAGAGAGATGCTGCTGAAAGATTCCAATTTCTATGAGCAGAAAGCTTAATTTCTGCCAGAAAAGGCATCCGATGTAACATCTCTCTCTATAAACTCAATTGATGGTGGAATGGAGGAGGGGTTGTGGATGGTCACCATTGGATACTGCCCATTGTTAAATTATTTGAAGTCATAAATTACTGATGTACTGCAAATCACTCAAAAAACAACCAGACTAACAGAATGTGGACAACTGTTGCCAGGCTGTCTCTGTCCAGATAGGATCACAGTTAAGAACATAAGAAGAGCCAATGCCAGATCAGACAAAGGGCCCATCTAATCCAGGCCCCCGTCTATACAACAACGGGATTGCTCCTCATTAAATATAAACCAAATTTTTCATTGATTCGAATCTAGGTAGAGAGCATCACACTGCAGCAGCAGCAGCGATTTATCTCCTGAATTTTTTTATAGTGCAGTTATAAATGCGCACATGCGAATTATTGCATATACAATGATATGACTCTACGAAGGAGAGACGATGGAAGCTACAAATTTTATATACGGAGTTCCGCAGATTCATATAACAGAGAAACCGGGAGAGGGGGGAAGGAACGAGGCAGCAGACAAGGATGCCCATTTCCCCTCTTTGTTTTAATAAGCTTTCTCTGCAGAGCTCTGCAGAATCAGAAAATTCAAACTAAAAACGGCGCGAGTGAACGAGGCAGCCGATTGGTGGGAAATTGGCCAATCACATTGTGTTACCCTCAAAGCTCCGCCCACATGTCAAAATGCGATTTAACTCCCCCAAAGACACATAACCATAACGCAGTGCAAACTTGGACGTGATCTAAAAGTCACAGTAAATTGCGAATGCGATTACGCGCATTATCGCAGTTAAAACCCGGCGTAGCGGCGAATTGACGGCGTCATCATGTGTCTTAAAACGTGAATCTGTGCATTTACTTTGAGGTAAAGAACCCATATAGACAAGCCCCTGCACTCTGTTCACACAGTGGCCAACCAGCTGTTGACCAGGGACTGACAAGCAGGATATATCAACCTAAGCTAACCCTTCTCTATTGCTTGAGCACACTTTTTTAAAAAAAGGGGGGGAAAGGAAGTGTCTACCTCAGTGTCCCCCCAACCTGGTGCCCTCCCAGCATCCCCCAGCCAGCCAACACATCTGGAGGGCACCAGGTCGATGCCAAGGCCACCCTTACCCACCCCTTGCCCATTACACATGGACATGAAGTAACACTACTGATGCTGGATTGGAATGGAGGGTGGGGTCATTTATGGTCTAGAAAAGCGCCACGGCTCCATAAGAATCCTTTCTCCGTTTATAATGGTGGTACCCAGAACTGTACAGACCTGATTGGAGCCAAACAAAATAAGTATGAGTTCCCGAAATTTAGAGCTGAAGGTTCTGCTAATGCAAGCCATTAGCCTTTTCTGCCACTGTACCTTGTTGCTGACTCATGTTCCATTATCATCAGCCCTAATTGCTCTGGACTCAATTCTTTCTTACCAGCCCTACTGCCTTGGCCAGCTACCCTGATTTTGTATTTTATTATAATTTACTGCATTTCTTTGCCGCTCCCCTTCTGCAGTTCACCAAGATTACTTTTGAATTCTGACACCACACGGAAGCGTTTGCAATTTCTCAGAGCGGTGAGGACAAAACACGCTTCTTTTCTTTACTGCATCCCAGTGCAGACGGGTGGCTCTGATGTCAGTGGGGCGATGAATCCGCTCTGGGCGTCAATCAGAAACAGTCAGACTCTAAAGGAGCTCTCCAAGGTCCTTCTGCAGAATCAGTTCTGATTGGTTCTAACTGAAACCCAGAGCAGATTCATTGCCTCACTGATATTGGAGCCACCAGCCTCCACACATTCCCAACCCAGCGACCTCCAGATGATGGGGACTGAAATACATATCAAATCATCTCCTGAGTCAGCTATGCTGGAGGGGAACTAGGGGGAACCTCCTTAAAATTGGGAGAGGACAAATTTCAAAACAAAGGGTTTTTCCTAATTTTTGGGTCCCCTTCTTTCTTATTTTCTACGGTTTTTTTTTCCCACCCAGGGTTTCACATTTCTAGGCCAACCAGATCCGTATGGGAAGCCCACAAGGAGATCTTGAGGGCAACAGCCTCCTCCGGCTGGCATACAGAAGCATCCTGCCTCCAGTAGTGCAGGAAATATATAGCCATCATAACTAGCTTCCATGGACAGCCTTATCCTCCATGAATTTGTCTAAAGCCTTCTAGTGTGGACTAGTTTCTTCTTTGCTCTGTAGCCTAATTGTAAAATCATGATGTTTTATGTCGATTGAATTCTCTTTATCTGTTAAATGAGTAAGACAGTGACGCCATCAGATGTTTCCCTTCTATATCCAAAAGAAACATAGATCAGAAGCGACCTGATCCAGAAGCCACGGGTCGTTTCAGGTTGGACTAGCAGCATGGTCACTTACTGATGAACTAATGACCGACTCAAAGTCCTGCATCGTCAAGTTTTGGAGAAGGGAGTAGCCATGCAGAGGCAGAGCTGGAAGAAAAGATGAAGCCCTCGCAGGTTGGAGAGCAGCAACAGGCAAAGCTATAGAACTTGTGGTCCTCAGCCTGCAACTCCCATCAGCCCTAGGTAGTATAGCCAAGGGTGAAGGAATGATGGGAGTTCTAGGCCAAAACGTCTGCCCTTGCTATACAGCAAAGCGCTTGGTGGGGCCACGTTCCAAGTTAAAGGATCTGGAAACATTCTACAGCAATTTAGGATGTTCGCAGACTGCTCATCCTAACTAATGTGTTTGCCTCATTTAAAACCATGGCTGAGCTTTACGATGAGGACAAGAGGTGAAGCGGCAAAGCACAGAACTCATTGCCTTCGGGGAAAAGGACTTCTGGGAGCAGAGCAACATAGAAGCCTATGACAGAGCCACAATTCCCTAAGGTTAGTTTCCATGACATTGCTAGTCCTGTTAACGGATAGAACATATGGATGTGTTTGTTTGATGACCCCCCCTTTGGTTATTGTTATCACTGTGTTGCAATTAAAAATAAATAAAAAGAAAATGGCTATCATATCACCTCTTAATTGTATCTCTTCCAGCCTAAACAAACCCAGCTTCTTCCAACTTGCAGCAATGTGACCAACTTGCAGCAATGTGACCAACCTCTTCGCTTAGAGGGGGTTTGACTGGGTGGGTCCAGGAGGTGATAAATGTTTCCCTTCGGGAAGGGGTGGTCCCTGCTGTCCTTAAGGAGGCAGTAGTGTGACCACTCCTGAAGAAACCCCCCTGGACCCGAAGGTACTAGACAAGTACTTCCCAGTCGCAAACACCCTCTTTTTAGGGAAGGTACTTGAGAGGGTTGTGGCAGAGCAATTGCAAGCACTCTTGGAGGATACTGATTATCTAGACCCATTCCAGTCTGGGGTTTGATCCAATTATGAGACTGAATCAGCCTTGGTCGCACCTTTATCAAGATTGGGACAGGGGGAGTGCAATCCTGTTAATTCTGCTCTATCTCTCATTGGCTTTTGATACCATCAACCATGGTATCCTTCTGGATCAACTCCATGGTATGGGCATCGGAGCCACTGTGCTACAGTGGTTCCGGTCCTACCTACGGGGTCGTTTTCAGAGAGTAACATTGGGTGACCATTCCTCGGCCCCTTGGCAATTGAGCTACGGGGTGCTGCAGGGTACCAATTTGTCCCCAATGTTATTTGACGTCTATATGAAGTCACTGGGAGCAGTCATTAGGGGATTTGGAGCTAAATGCCACCAATATGCTGATGACATGCAGCTCTATCTCCCGGTGACAACTGAATCAGGTGAGGCTATGCAGGTCCTGGACCAGTGCCTAGACTAAGTAAAGGGCTGGATGAGGGCCAATAAACTGAAACTAGGCAAGATAGAAGCCCTACGGGTGAGTGGTTCCCGAGTCCAGGAGATAGGCTCATTGCCTGTTCTGGATGGGGTTGCACTCCCTCTGAAAGATCAGGTTCGTAGTTTGGGGGTACTCTTAGATCCGTCTCTGTCATTGGAGGCTCAAGTGGCCACAGCAGCTTGGAGTGCCCTTTACCAGCTTTGGCTGGTTCACCAGCTATGGCCACTCCTGGAGGTGGTGGCCCCCCTCCTATGGAATTCCCTGCCTCTGTTGGTCAGGCAGGCACCAACTTTGTATGCCTTCTGGCACCTCCTGTTGTTCTAGGAAGGCTTTCCATAATGACAAGCTGTGGTTTATTTTTCACGTTGTTTCTTTTAAAAATCTATTTTTACTGTGTTTTTATTCTGTTTTATTCTATTCTATCTGTTCACTGCACCAAAATTTTGGATGGGCAGCGGTACATAAATATTATAAATAAATAAATAAAAATCCTGTTTTAGATGCAATCACTGTAGGTCATTTCCCACAATCTCCCAGTAAGGAAGACTTTTAAGTCTTTGGGCTACATTCTGGAGTTGAGATCCAGCCAGTGAAAAGTACTGGAGTGCAATCCTATACCTGTCTACTCAGAAGGAAGCCCCACCAAGTTCATTGGGACTTACCCCCAAGACAGCATGTACAGCCTAAATCTCTCACACCAATACTAGTAAGGTTTGGCTGTGATTAACTGTGGCTGGATTGCTTTCCATTATTGCGGCATTCTCCGGGTGCTGTCCCTAGTCACAGCTATCCAGCCCTTGGAGAGACCACCTGTTCTGGGAGCAAACTATTCTCTTTCATTCCTTTTGGCAGGCTGACTCAAATGCTGGCGAACAGCATTTTAAAATAGCCCTCTTGAAGAAAACGAAATTACTACACACACACACACACGACAGAAAATTTGCTGTGTGAGCCATCCCATTTTTTGTTCACTGAAATGTGGCTCAGCTCCAAAGTCAACGAACCACTAACGGTGAAAAAGTCAAATACAGATTAATGTAATGAATTGAGCAGGGGGTTGGACTCGATGGCCTTATAGGCCCCTTCCAACTCTACCGTTCTATGATTCTATGAAACTTTTTACATCAGCCTACAACCCCAAACTGTTGCCCTCCAGATGCATTTGACCACAACACCCATCATCCCCTGCCATCTGACTAAGGATGATGGGAGTTGTGCTCAACCACATCTGGAGGACACCAGGTTAGGGAAGGCTGGTTTATAACACATGCCATGACTTCATAACAAAAATCTAACAGTTGTTCAATTTTTATCCCGCTTTTGGCCCCAATTAATTTCCCAATCTCAGAAGAAAGTGTTCCCCACATCTCTTCAACAGAGGGCACTTTTTTACTTTTTAAAACTTCTATAAAACATTCACAACGTGACGTTTCAGCCACAACCCAAGAGAGACTTACAGTGCAGTCCTATACAGGTCTACTCAAATTTAAGTCCTATGGGGCTTCTTCCCAAGTCAATGAGTCTAGGGTTGCAGTCTTAAGCTGCAACCCTATACCCAGTTTCCTAGGGAAAGCCCCACTCAGATCAATGGGACTTACCACTGAATATATATAAAATTGCATGATTAAGCACACTTAAGCTCCTTGAAATCTATGGGGTTATGTGCATTCACTGATGCTAGATGCATCCTCAGATTTCTTAGCAAAACTGTTGGAAATGGAAAACTTTTGTGCCCATCATTTAATATGTACGCTACTAAGTGTCATTATGAATTATTTGAGTAAATATATCCAGTCACTATTCAGAAATGAGAAAGACCCCAATCCGTAGGACATTAAATACACACCTTCACCCAAAACAAAGCAAAATGAGAAATTATTTTGGGGGCTGAGGGCTGGTCATCATCAGTGCAGAATGTTACACACCATTGTTGAGCACGTTGGGGTTGAGCAGTCTAAAATGCTTCAGTAAAGGGAATTTACAACCTTCAATAGGGCAGATTGCTGGAGAGAATATGCTTTGCTTTTCACCACCTTCTAATTTTGAGAAAGAAAGAAAAAAGACATTTCAAAATCAAGAGGAATTAGCAAATGTAAAAGAAGTGACCAGCCTCCGTGTAAGTTTGATCGGTCCTTTGTTCTTCAGTGTTTCCTTATTGGTTTTTTTTTTTTAAAAAAAAATCCCTTCTGAAAAGATTTGGTAGTTCCTCTAAGGCAGTCCTGCAGATGAGTTGGAGTAGAACTCCCACAATCTCCAGCCAGCATGCCCAAAGGCACTGCTTGCTAGGGATAATGGGTGTCACAATCCATCACATCTGGAGGCCCCCATGCTGTGCAAGGCCGCTCAAAGGGCTCATAATTATGTTGTGATAAAGGTAAATGAGGATCTAAACGTAGCACTATTGTTAAGGAAAAAATGTACACCAGTCTAAAATTAGTTAGTTTCACCATTGCCGAAATCCACTTTTTCTGGATAATAAAAATGTTATTAAAATAACCAAAAGGTTAAAAATATAGGGATGCTAATTCGAACAGATAATCCACCATGCCAATAAGCATATCGTTTACAATCTTTCTTTCTTCTATATACACCCAACAAGCAAATGCTCCGGCTGATTTATTAACAGCAGAGTCACTCCCTTGTTGCAGCAAGGCAACACCCAAAACTAATATCTGCAGCACAAGGCAGACCTCACTTTAGCGCTCTCCCACGCCCCCCCGCCCCCCGGCACCCAAACTTAAGCAGTCGAATCCGTTCTCAGCAGCCCTTGGACAGCAGAAACTCCAGAGTCGCACTGACTCCCATGGAAGCGCCCATTCACACAAACACGCGCTGCGTGTTCCGCTGCTGCTGGCCATGCGTGTGTGTGCGCGCGGGCACAGCTCGCTCGCTTACCCAGTCTCCCAAAAGGCAGCCTGTTTCTCTCCCCCAACATGAGGTTAAATCTGGGGTTGTCTCTTTTCAGCCTCTTCCATTGTCCAGTGGAAAGGAGGAGTTTGGAGACTTCAGCATAGACGCTGCTGTTTTCATCTCGGACCACAAACGTATACATTTTAAAAAATATGATAGAAGAAGAAGAAAACACCGGGCAGATCAAAGAACGAGCTTGAAATCGCTTAATTCAAAAGGTGCGGAGCGCTTCCACGCACGCCGATTCCTCTGAGCAGGCTGCAAACATCTTTTCCCAAGCCGGCATCACAAGACATCTATCTCTTTTCCCTGCGGGCTCAAGAGCGGGCGTAATCCGCTCCAGAGAGAGCGAGGAAGCTGCGCCCTCGGGCAGTGGAAACAGGCGATGCTCCGGTCGGCCCGGTCCCCGAGCCTTTCGCCACGCTGTGCAAGGAGGGATGTGTATGGGGAAGGCGTGTGTCCGTCCGCCCTTAAAACAGAGCTTGATCACCATTCAACCATTCCCGGTTTGGGCTCCGAAGCACTTCCTGAAGGCGACAAGGCTTCCTACATGGTGATGATGGTTGGTGACGGAGGCGGCAGCACACAGAACTGAGCCTCAGAAGGCGGCGGCAGCAGGGCGCCTCCCGCATCTCTCCCGCGTCCTTAGCGCGGCCATCACCACACCTGCTGAGGATGCTCACCAGCCCAAACTTTCGCCACCCTTCCCTGCAGGCAGGCGCACGCCTATTTTACGCGCAGAAGCAGCAGGAGGGCAGAGTTTCGTGCCTGATGACTCCACCTTCCCCATCATGACCCGGTGTTGAGCTCATGGGTCAGGGGGCGGAGCGGAAAGGGGGCCGGGCCCCGGCGACTGGCTTCATGGCGTAAGAAACGGGACAGGGAGGCCGCCACGCCCACACAGACCCTCTCCCCTCCGTCGGAGGTCCGACGTGCTCTCGAGCCTGAGTGGATCTGGATGGGTGTCCTGCATGACCCTTGCAAAGCCCTTTAGGGCGCAATCCTAGGCATGTTTAGCCAGAAAGAAGTCCTACAACTCCCAGCATTCCACCAGCCAGATGGAATGCTGGGAGTTGTAGGACTTTTTCTTTCTGACTAAACATGCCTAGAATTGCGCTCTTAAATAAACCAACTACCTCACCAAATCTATTTTGCATATAATAACGAGGATTAGCTTCGGTGAGCTGCTTCTCCCCACCCCCACAATTTAACATGGAGCGCGGTGGGGGGGGGGGGGAGAAGTACATGCCTGGAGAAGCAGCAGCCCGAAATGAATTTTGTAGAAACCTGGTACAGAGTCAGACAAAAGGATATGAGCTTTTCCTCGTTTTGTTGCACTGCAACGCCCTAGTGAAAATCAGAAACGGAGCCACTTTGTGTCTCCCATCAGTGGCTGGCTAGATATTGGCTGAGTTCGGACAATACGCTAATCAACTGGGTGGGGGTAATAGGTAGGGTGACCATATGAAAAGGAGGAAAGGGCTCCTGTACCTTTAACTGTAATGTAGAAAAGGGAATTTCAGCAGGTGTCAATTGAAGAGGGTGAAACTCTCTCTTCATCAACACAGTTAAAGCTGCAGAAGCCCTGCCCTCTTTTGTATCTGGTCACTCTACTATAGCTACTAGTGTAGCTTTAACTGTTGTGATGAAGAGGGAATTTCACCTTCAATTGACACCTGCTGCAATTCCCTTTTCTACATTACTGTTAAAGATACAGGAGCCCTGTCCTTTTCATATGGTCACCCTAGTAATAGGAACAGGATGGGAAACAACCATTGATTAGCGTGTTGTCCAAACTCAGCCATTGTTATGCTTTTCCTTAGTTTAGGGGGAAAGGAGAATAAGGGGCTGGGTGACATGACAGAGAGGTTTATAAAATTATGCCTAACATGGAGAAGTAGGGTGACCATATGGAAAGGGGGACAGGGCTTCTTTGGATATTCTAACACGTACCCCAAAGCATTGCAGACAAGTAATGAGTTACCTGTCCTATGACTAACAGATCCCAATATTCCAACATGGAGGGGGGGAGCAGGTTCCTCCACATTTCCTCAGCAAGATAGAACAGTAAAGCAAACAGAGGAAATTAGGCAGCTGCTTAACTTCAGGATTAAACTCTTGACAGCTAGCAATCTTTCATGTGTATTAGTGCCTGCTTGCTTGATATCCTTCTCTCTCTATGATTTATTTCCTGAATTTTTTTATAGTGAGTTATAAATGCGCATATGCGCATTATGGCATATACAAAGCTACAGAGGAGAGAGGAGCAAAGCTATACATTTTTATATGCGGAGCTCTGCAGATTCATATATAGTTGGGGGAAGGAACGAGGCAGCAAAGGGAAAGGAACGAGACAGAAGAACACAACTCCTTCGTCTGGCTGCCCGTTTCCCCCTCTTTGTTTTTGTGAACTGCCCAGAAAGCTTCGCATATTGGGTGGTACAGAAATGCAATAAATATATAAATTCATAAAGAAATTTGTTCTAAGAAGTTCTCTGCGGAGTTTCGCAGAGAGACTTCAAACTAAAATTGGCGCAAACGAACAAGGCAGCCAATTAGTCTAAAATCGGGGAATTAGCCAATCACGTTGTTCTGCCCTCAAAATCTGCCTAAATCTGATTTAACTCCCCCAAAGACACATAGCCATAATGCAGTGTGATCTCGGATGTGATCGAAAAGTCACGGAAAATCGTGAATGCCAAGATGCGAATTATTGGGTGCTGCGGCAAATGGACGGATGCATCATGTAACCTAAAATGCAAATATGCATATTTAGGTTGAGTTAAACAAGCTTTATAAACAAGCCCCTAGAGTCTGTTCCAGCCTTCTCCTGGCTGTTTTTCAAAGCTTTTCTCTGTTCCAGAGTCTCTCTCAGTGGCTCTCTCTGTAGTTCCCGCTCTCCTGTGTACAGTTAACTTCACCCCTTTTTATAGCCTCCCCCAGAACTGAAACATACAATCAGGTGACCTGAAACTGGGGAAATGAAACTTAGCTCCTTTAGGGGGAAATGAAACTCAGGAATGCCCCCTCCCATCAGGAGATTTTTGGGCCTTCAGGCTTAAACCAACTCAAGCCTGTGTAGGCCTCAAACCTTCACATCACCTTTTCAGATCTTAACGACACGGGTCTCATTTGCCAGAAAGCATCAGGGCCAGCATCATGGTTGGGCAGCTGCCAAGGGCCCACACCCCAAGAGGGGCCCAGTGTAGTTGCCCCTCTTTTTCACCATGGCAACCTGCTCCTTCACCCGCCTCTCACTTTGGCTGAGACAACAGTGGAGGTGAGGAGGAGGAGCAGGAGATGCCACGGCCTACTCGCTGGCTGGCTCTCTGCCTGTTAAGCAAGCAAGTGTGTTAGAAATGCGATTTGAAATAAAGATTCAAGGACAATGGTGAAAGCACTCTGTTTCTTTTATTGATACAGAATTGCAAGTCTGGGTGTCCAGCAAAGTAGGCACACCCTCCAAGCACATGTCAAGACATCTTATACCCTACACCCGGCCGAAGAGGTCCCTCCCCGTCTCGTGATTGGTCAGAGACTTGTGGGGTTACAGCCTATCCCGGCACGCAGCTTTGTCCCGCCTTTGATTACTTGCTTTTTCATTTCATTTAATATTCCACCCATCTCTATTTACTTATGCCCAAATATAGGTTTGATTTATCTGGGCCTACCCACTTTATTGCTCTTGATCATCCCTCCACCCATCAGGTAACCACAAAAGTCATAAGTTCAAAAACAACAGATGTATGTTTCAGTTTTGTCACTTCTTCTGACCACTAGTCTAACCACAAGTTCCGTATTATTCTCTTTTACTTCAACTGAATAGTCTAACGGCGCTTTGCACCTGTTTGGGCCCTTCCCTGTCCATTAATTATGCCTCAGCGAAGATCAGTGTTTCCAGGCTGAAGCTATTTTCAACCATATATTCTCAGTAGCAAGACCCTGCCCCATTGGCCCACACTCTAACAAAATCATAATATACATTTTGGCATTAGCTTTATTGAATATATATTGGCATTAGCTTTATTGAATATATATTGGCATTAACTTTATTGAAAAAGTAACATATCTCTTTATTTCTCACAAATCCCTCCTCTTTATTCACCCTGTGTTATCTTTTTCACCACAGTATATAAAGATGTATTATTGACTGGACCACATGTTCTTAGACCATTTCTTATCTCTATGCACACACTCTCACTGTTAAAGAATGCCATGGCGTTGTCCTAAGTCGTTTTACTTTTCGTTGCGAGGATTATTATGCCTCGTTATCTCAGGAATATCTCTGATCTGAGTTTACAAAGACAGCCATGCTGATTGACCAGATGTCGTTCCATGGAGGGGGCTCTTCAGCAATCTCCTTCCACTGGACACCTGTCTTTAGTGCTCACAGGGGGCTTTCCAACTTCCTCCTGGCAGCTTGCTTCGTCTTTTAACCTCTCGATCAGATTTGGACAACTCTCAGTCTCTGGTACAAATGGGTCATCTGGATCACTTCCATGGCATCCAAGGTTCAGCTTTTCACATATGTTGCTTGGACTTTTAAGATTTGGGCTATCAGTCTGTGTAGGCTTAGAACACAACAGATTATTTCTTCCTTGATAGAGACAGTCTTACAGCTATAGATTCTCCAAACATTTCTATATGTGTTGGACAGTCAAATACTTGCCAGTTGTTCAAGTGCTTTGAACAATTACAGTGGTCAGTCAGGAACAAGGGTCCAAACTCTCTTGCTTCCAGCTCATAACTTCTGTTGTTTTAATTTGGTATCAGGCAGCAGACCTGTGGCTTCTAGGTCTGGTGCTGTGAAAACCTGTGAAGAAATCTTCTTGCACACTCATTAGTTTGGGATTTCTCATCAAACAATCTTATGGTTCTAATTATAAATCACTCTGTCTTCTATTCAGTCTATTTTAAGACAGGAAAGAATTAAAACTAGTTTCTTAGATTCAAGGTGGTACTAAAAAAAATCACTTTATACAAAGGTCTCTCTCCCCCCTTGGCAATGTAAGGGAAAAGACTCAGAACAGTGCTTGTTTAGATCGTCACAACTGATCCTTCTTCCCTGCCCTCCCAACATGCCCAGATGGGTGCATGAACCCATCAACCTTGCAAACTTCACTATTATATGATTCTCCTAGCAATGAATCTTGAGACCTTCTTGTCACATACTCCACCATCCTCAACCAATACCTGTTAACCACTCCCTCCCCGGTTTCCCTTTTTGGCGCTTGACATTCTTTCCAATGGGCATGCTTCCTACCTCTTATTTCTCTTCCCGGTTTCCCACTGAGCTGTGGGGAAGGAGAAACAAGAGGTGTGTGTGTGTGTCAAGCGCCTGGTTTTTTTTTAACCAGCAGCTAGGGCCTGTCCCCAACCCTGAGCAACCGACCCCACCCAAATAGGCAAATGGGACCCCTCTCTCCCACCTAGGAGCAGGGGGTCTATTTTATTCAATTTACATCATTTAAAAATCACCCAAGGGTGGCATTTTGGGAAAGGGAAATGAGGAATCTTGGAAGAAGGACGGGAGAGAAGAGTTTGGGCGAAGGGAGTAGTGGGAAATCAGTTATTTTACCATAACAAAGATAGTTAAGGTAACTGAACATTCAAGTCTCTCTACAACATTAGTAAATTCAATTACTTTTAAAAACTCTATACATATTACATAATTCTTAATTAAGTCTCAGGATGCAATTGGCTTAACACCATAAGATATCCACACACTATTTTTCCATCTTTCTTTGACAACTATATTTTTGAAATTAAGATTCTTTCAAACAATTTCTCAATGAGAGGGCTATTTGGCCCTTGGGCCTCCCACAGCTGTCTTGAAATTCTTAGGTTTACAAATTAGTCTAGCTACGTAGCAAATTGAAAAGGAACATTGAACGTTAGTGTGGATATTTATAGATAAACCCTTTGCTTTATCAAAAATAATCTATTTTATGCTTCATACCTGGGACAGAACAAACACAACCTCTATTAGGGAGGCTGTGGTCTCTCCCTCATTAGAGGTATTCAAGAGGCAGCTGGACAACCATCTGTCAGAGATGCTTTAGGGTGAATTCCTGCACTGAGCAGGGGGTTGGACTCGATGGCCTTGTAGGCCCCTTCCAACTCTGCTATTCTATGATTCTCTATTACAAGTATCTACTTCCTCTTTTCTGTCAGCTTGACGAAACTACAACATTTCCTGTTTGCAATCTGGTGTTATCAAGGCAACCTCACTCTTGCCTGGGAGTGGTTTTTAAGTTTCAACTTTTCAATCATGTGGATCTCAGATATGTTGCTCTCAACAAAGAAAACAAGATACCTGGATTCAAGGTAATAGATTTATCTGGATTCTCCATGCAATATCTATTCAATCTCTGATTTGATAAAAAAAAACTTTCTATACACAAAGTAGATGCAGCACTTGCTCCCAGACAAGGCGGAAACTTGCCACTGGCTGCTACTGAACAATCACACTGCAGCCATTTCAATAAATCATTCTCTACAAGTTGGTAAGCTCAGTGTAGGGGTTTGGGTTGTTTTATTTCAACTTCAATTTCACTTTAACCCCGTTAAATGCTAACACTCCAAACTGGAGGGTGTAGTTTTTGGGGTTCAGGATTACTCATCTCTAGGCTCTGGGGCTTGTGTCTCAGGACAGTATTTACTTTGACCCCACTTCTCTGCCTTAGCCAGCACTGGTTTTGGAAATGGCTTTTCTTTTTACACTATTAACATTTAGGTCCATCTCCTTGGCTTCTTTGAGGCCCCTCTTTCCTCGCATATCTTCCCAGCACCTGGGCAAGATCTACATCACTGCTCCAAAGCATTCTAAAAGTGCTCCCTAACAGTTCTGACAACTACTGGGGCCCAGGACACACTGCACACACAGCCCTCAAAAGAACGTCTCATTCAGGAGCAAATCAGTTATTTGCTTGATCATCCAGATCTGTTCTTAGATGTACCCTCACCTTTAAACCGTTTTGTATCTAGTCAGGGCTGGTGCCAGACTAATTTGCGCCTTAGGCAAAGAGAGCTACTGGCACCACCCACCCAATTGGTAACTTTGATTTTTAAGAACAGATGTTTTATAGAAAAAAATAAAAAGCACAAAATTTAAAACATAGGAACATAAGAAGAGTCATGCTAGATCAGACCAAGGGTCCATCCAGCAGCACTTCTGTTTACACAGTGGCCAACCAGCCATCAGCCAGGGATGAACAAGCAGGACACAGTGCAACAGCACCCTCCTACCCATGTTCCCCAGCAACTGGTGCACACAGGCTTATTGTCTTGAATATTAGAGATAGCACACAACCATCAGGGTTAGTAGCTATTGATATATTATTATTATTATTATTATTATTATTATTATTATTATTATTATTTACTTCCAGGAATTTATTCAACCTGCTTTTGAAGCTATCCAAATTGGTGGCTATCAATACATCTTGTGGTAGTGAGTTCTATCTTGGATCTCCCACCACTCAGCTTCATGGGATGACTCCACTGGGTTCTAATATTTTTAGAGAGAGAGAAATGTCTCTCTATCCATATTTTCTATACTATGCGTCATTTTATACACCTCTATCCTATCTCTCCTCAGCCTCCCCCTTTCCCTTTTCTAAACTAAACAATCCCAGTTGATGCAACCTTCCCTCGTAAGGGAGACGCCCCGGACTCCCAACCACTCCAGTTGCCCTTTTCTCTCCCTCTTTTGGCAGGAAACATACCAGGGGAGCAGGCATTTCTTTAGTAGTGTCTGCTTCTCCTTAAACACTTCAGAAGAGAAAAGGGGTGGCTCTACTTTTTCTTCTTACTCCATCTCCCTCCTTAAAAACAGAAAGAGTCACGGTGACTTTCCCTCACTTCCAAGAAAAGAATTTAACTCCTCAAAGTCTTGCTCTTAGGGAGACCGACAAGGGCAGGGGGTGTCGGGTAACGCCAGTCCCTTCGCCTTCGATCTGCGAAGGGGGATGTCTCCTCGGGAGCTAGTCCCCCAGACCTAGACAACCCCTGTTCCTAAGGAGACCAGCCCAGGCGTAGAGGGCAAGCGCCCCCCGCCATCCTGCTTCTTGTACGCGCACACGCGGTGGTTTACGTGTGTTTCTCCTCTTCCTCTTTTTCTCCTCAGATCGGGTCTAGTGAGCTCCCCTCCCCTCCCAAGGAGGCAGAGCCATGCAGCCAGCCAGCCAGCCAGCGTCTGTCTCGAGAGCCCCCCCCCCGCTGCATGAGAAGGGGGGCCAGGCTGGCGAGATCTGCCGCTCCAGGTGGCTGCTTTAGATCATTCTATCCTTCAACTTTCTGTATTTTCTTAGCCACGTCTTGTCAATTCTTGGTGACAAAATTAATTTTAAAAAGACCTTGTGTTACCGGATCATCTGGAGACAATCTAGAATATTGTCTCATTCTTTCTCTCGAATGCTGGAGAAATTTTGGGTTTTAGGTGTGGCTTTTTTTATTCCTCTTTTCACAAATCTGACAACTGGAGGTCTGCTTCTGTTAAAACAAGTTCTCCAGTGGGGAAGGGTTTTCTAGCTAGACCATAAGGCCTAAGTAATCTCTGTTCAAAATTCTAATTATCAGCTGAATTCTAAAGCTGGTAAGCTCTGACTGGAGCTTGATTTGGGGCAGCAAAATTTTGACACAGGAAACAATTAACAGGGAGCCTTTTTCTCACTTTTTCTATCATGACTCTTTGGATCTTGGCCAAGGACTCCTAAAGGACAAGTCCAAATAGAAAGCTTGCATTTGCTTTTCAAAGTCTTTTCAAGCTCACTGTTCAAGTAGCCCATCACATTTGGTTGGGCCACCTGTCTAGACAAATAAAGTTTTCTATGTTCTGTATCTGCTCTACTCAAATCGGGTATGCTTAACCTTCGAATTCTTATGGACGAAGGCATAGCAAATAACCTAGCACTTTTATTTCTGGGAGTTGGCATGTTGGCTTGAAGTCTTTTTACCTCTGGCCGTCTAACCACAACTGCTGCTAGTACAGGAAAAGGAGATAAATAATGTTTCAAGTGTGTGAGCCTGTCTGTTTCAAATATAACTTCGGCAGGTCACGGTAATGTAAGTTACTTTTGTGTTGGCTCAAAGTCACTAATCTCTTTAATTTTAACTTAGATGCCATCTTATAAATTTTACATGTTTTCTTTATAATGTTTTTACTATTTCTGGGCAGTCTGATTTTAACTTGGTGAATCTAACTGCAATGTTCTTATAACCACAATCAAGCCACATACAGGCCTCTTGCATATGGCAATTTCCAGGTTTTGACACAGGCACACCTGGAGTTTCTATTCTATTCTTTCTCTTCTATTTTTCTCCCTCCTCTTCTGCCCCCCCTTTGTTCATGGTGCATTTGACACTATGTTACTAGCTTGGTTAGGCAGAAATACATAAGGAGGAGGCAGGCAATTTAACGGTTCCTATTTTAAATTCAGGATTTTAAATTCAGGAGTCTTTGGTATTTTGACTTGCTTCTTCTTCCTGTGGATTTTTAGGGGTATCAACTGCTCCTTATTATCCTTAGTCATCCAACAAGAGGCATACGTTTTCTTGTGATCCTGGAGTTTTAGTCTTAACATAGAAGTTTAAAGTCTGACACCCAGGCTTCATCAGACCCATATTTTGGCCAGAAAACACTAGGGGGTTCTATGGTTTTCTTTGGCCATTCCAAACAACAATATTTAATCATCTTCTTCCTATCTTTTCCTTTTGTACAAAATAAATATTCCCATGACATCAGCATCCTCCCCAACGGACTATCGGGAGGAATGTCATGACCCTGGAGAGACTCATATGGTCCTTTCTCCTTTTTAGGCACCTTATTTCCCATGGTGAAACCCCGGACCCTGGACTAAGCAACTCCTGCAAATAGTCCACTCAGGGTGTGGATACTTCTTGGGGCTAAGTGCGAACCGCCAACTGTCTCCCAAGTGGGGCTAAGCGCGAACTACTAAGTGCGAACCGCCAACTGTCTCCCAAAGAATGGGGCTAAGCGCGAACCACTAAATACGAACCGCCAAATGTCTCCCAAGTGGGGCTAAGCGCGAACCACCAAACGTCTCTCAAGGTGTGGAAGTGTCACCCAACAGTCAATCTTTCAATCGCTTCGTCTCTCTCCGGCCATACTTCTCGCGAAGAAATGGAACCGCGGATCCGAGACTCCACATTCGCTTCGTGCCTCTTGGGCACGTCTCAAACATCATTCAGGACTCTCCACTCCCATCCACCCACCATCCCGACCACCAAGGCAATACTTAATAGTCAATTTTCTTACCTTGGTTCGTGCACGAAGTTGCCTGGTCGATCCAGTGCCTACACCTGAATCCCTAAGTGGTTTCACCAGTCCAATTGTTCCAGGATTTTGCCAGTCAGGCCACTGACCCTCGGTGTTGGCCAGAGGGGCTGCCAAAACTTCAGCAGGACGCGTCTTCCCTGTGTCTGGCACCGATGGCCAGCAGCCACGATGGCTTGATCCCGGACGAGCCCCCAAATTGTTAGAAATGCGATTTGAAATAAAGATTCAAGGACAATGGTGAAAGCACTCTGTTTCTTTTATTGATACAGAATTGCAAGTCTGGGTGTCCAGCAAAGTAGGCACACCCTCCAAGCACATGTCAAGACATCTTATACCCTACACCCGGCCGAAGAGGTCCCTCCCCGTCTCGTGATTGGTCAGAGACTTGTGGGGTTACAGCCTATCCCGGCACGCAGCTTTGTCCCGCCTTTGATTACTTGCTTTTTCATTTCATTTAATATTCCACCCATCTCTATTTACTTATGCCCAAATATAGGTTTGATTTATCTGGGCCTACCCACTTTATTGCTCTTGATCATCCCTCCACCCATCAGGTAACCACAAAAGTCATAAGTTCAAAAACAACAGATGTATGTTTCAGTTTTGTCACTTCTTCTGACCACTAGTCTAACCACAAGTTCCGTATTATTCTCTTTTACTTCAACTGAATAGTCTAACGGCGCTTTGCACCTGTTTGGGCCCTTCCCTGTCCATTAATTATGCCTCAGCGAAGATCAGTGTTTCCAGGCTGAAGCTATTTTCAACCATATATTCTCAGTAGCAAGACCCTGCCCCATTGGCCCACACTCTAACAAAATCATAATATACATTTTGGCATTAGCTTTATTGAATATATATTGGCATTAGCTTTATTGAATATATATTGGCATTAACTTTATTGAAAAAGTAACATATCTCTTTATTTCTCACAAGTGGTAGCAGTGATGAGAATGGGGATGAAGTGAAAGGTAGACTCACTGAAGGAGGACACTCTGAGGGGGGTCTTGCTCAAGTGCCCTCAGAAATAAATAAACATCCGTGATGACCAGCCATGGGTCACTTGCTTCTTTTAAAATCTATTTTAAAGTGTTTTATTCTGTTTTTATTTTATCTTGTACACCACTCTGAAATTTTCAATGGGGAGCGGTATATAAATATTGTAAATAAATAAATAAATGAAAATAAACCTGGAGCCACCACAGGCTAGCACCATTTCCACTGATGTCCAATCTAATCCGCTGACGGCCTGTTGCCATGAGAGATGTCACCTCTGCTGAAGGTTCCCGTTACTTTTCAACGAGCCAACATGAATGATTTATAAAAGCTGCCATCTCTGTTACATGAATGAAAAGTGCGTGTTCAGAAAACCACGGAAGACCCTTAGCAGCAGAGTAAGTTCCCGTTCTCATTTTCCCTCACGTATGCGCGTCCCCTGGGGTGGTGTGTACATCTGCATGATTCTCAGAAAAGAGGCTCTGTCCTGTCATTTTTACCATTTATTCCGAAAAAGAATTTCGTTTTGGTATTGTGCAGTTTTTTCTTGCGCCTGTCGGAACTTTGTGATATTCATATTTAAATGTTTTAGATGTGGATGGTAAGTTAAGAACGTGTGAGATGAACATAAGAAATAATTGTCTGCCATTTATGTTATATGCCCCATTTTAAATCATTATAGCTCTTTTCATCCGGTATATCAGAGAACACACTATCAAAGAGGTTTCTTTTTCAGATCTTTCCCTATCAAAACTGTTTCCTCCTTTATCTATGTCGTGTTCAGAGCCTCGTTATTGTCTCCCAAGTAGCCAGGAGTTTTTGAGAAACACGACAATCTATAGCCTTTATTGAGTAAAGCACATTCCCTCCATCTCTGATGTTTAGGCATGAGTGCTGTCACTTATACAGCCAAAACAGCACCACCCAGACAAAAGAGAAGAGGAGGCTGATGGCTCCGATATCAGTGGGGTGGTGAATCCACTCCAGGTTTCAGTCATAACTCTAAAAACACCCCCAAAAAACATTTCCTAATCACAATAGTTAATAACAGCCCTTGTTTTAAGTTAGGGGGTCGGGCCTCTTCTCCCTGCCCCATTGTTCTAATTGCGGCAAAGATCAGAGCGTTGTATCAGTGGAGGCTGGTGCCTCCCATGTCAGTGGGGCTCCACACCTCGGATAGCTCCTTTAGAGTTCCACTGAAACCTGGAGTGGATTCACCGCCCCACTGACATGGGAGCCACCAGCCTCCACTGCACAAGAGGATGATATCTGCAGGTTTGGGGTACTTCGAGGTTTGCAGAAGCAGAAAAAATCTTTAGGGGGCGGGGAAACCCTAAGAGAGATTTATTAAAAGAGATAATAGCTTTGGAATGTAAACATAAACAAACTGGATCTACAAAAGCACTCAGGGATTTGGAGGCAAAAAGAAAAGAATTGGAAAGTATAAACACCACAGGTATTGCTAAATCCCTTTTATATTTAAAACAAAAATATTACTCCTCTGGCAATAAACATTCTAAAATGTTGGCTAATGCACTTAAAAAGAGACAAATAAAACCTAAAATTCACTCTATAAGTAGGAATGATGGTACCCTATTGTTTGATCACCTAGAAATTAATTCTTTATTTGCAGATTTCTATGCACAGTTTTATCAAACAACTTCTCTGGGGGCTGAATTTATAGAAAAATATTTGAGAAGTGGAATTACCCCAGTTAATGAAAATCAACAAAAAAAATGCTAAATGGAGGTTGAGCAAGCCATTAAACATTTGAAACGTAATAAAGCTCCTGGTCCAGATGGATTCGGAAGTTATTTTTACTAAAAATGTAAAGAAACATTGATTCCTAAACTTACCCAGCTTTTCTCTAAGATTTGGCATGGCGAGGACCCCCCCAGATACCTGGAAAAAATCCAGGCTAAAACTGAAATATCATTGGAGTGCAGTAGCCCTTTATTATTATTATTATTATTATTTATTTATATAGCACCATCAATGTACATGGTGCTGTACAGATAACACAGTACATAGCAAGACCCTGCCGCATAGGCTTACAATCTAATAAGTTGTAGTAAACAATAAAGAGGGAAGGAGAATGCAAACAGGCACAGGGAAGTGTAAACAGGCACCGGGTAGGGTAAAGCTAACAGTATAGAGTCAGAACAAACTCAATATTTGAAGGCTATAGGGAAAAGAAAAGTTTTTAGCTGAGTTTTAAAAGCAGTGATTGAGTTTGTAGTTCTCAAGTGTTCTGGAAGAGCGTTCCAGGCGTAAGGGGCAGCAGAAGAAAAAGGACGAAGCCGAGTAAGGGAAGTGGAGGTCCTTGGGCAGGCGAGAAGCATGGCATCAGAGGAGCGGAGAGCCCGAGCGGGGCGGTAGTGTGAGATGAGAGAGGAGAGATAGGCAGGGGCTAGACCGTGAAGAGCATTGAAGGTCAGCAGGAGAAGTTTATATTGGATTCTGGAGTGAATTGGAAGCCAATGAAGAGATTTCAGAAGTGGAGTGACATGGTCAGAGCGGCGGGCCAGGAAGATGATCTTAGCGGCAGAGTGGTGGACAGAGACCAGCGGACTGATGTGAGACGAAGGAAGGCCAGAGAGAAGAAGGTTGCAGTAGTCCAGCCGAGAGATAACCAGTGCGTGAACGAGAGTCTTGGCAGAAGAGACAGACAAAAATGGTCGAATCCTGGCAATATTATATAGGAAGAAACGACAGGATTTAGCTACTGCCTCAATGTGAGGAGTAAAGGAGAGCGAGGAGTCAAATATAAAGCCAAGACTACGAGCTTCCTTGACCGGAGTAAGCGTGACATCGTTGACAGTAAGAGAGAATGAGAGGTGAGGAGAAGGTTTAGGAGGAAAAACAAGCAATTCAGGGATTTGGTGTAGGATTAATAATTTTGGCGCCTGCTTTCTTACTTTATGATCTGTTGGTATTTTTGTAAATATATTATAACAAATATATCATAAGTCTCCAGTGCTCTTTCATTGCAAGGAAACAGTCCTTGCAAGTGCTCATATCTGGAATTTCCTACAGCATACTATGATTAAACGATATTAGGATATTTATATTGTGGAAATGATTCTGGTCATTGTGTCTTTTCTGTTTCCAGAGCAGAAGCAATGGAACCCTTTTCTCTGTATGACATCAGTGCCGTAGTTTACACCAAATCCACCGAGCGAATTATTTTGCCCATGGTTGCTGAACTTTACCACTTAATTATAGCAATAGAGTGGGGAGAAGTGAACTGTGAAGCTTTTGCTGGTTTAGAGAAGACTGCAGAAGAACTAGCCACAGCTACTGAAGAGCTTGCCTCTCTGGCAAGGAGGTAACATTTATTTCAAAAGGAGAAATAATAAATTGTGAAATTTGGGCTCAGACCCACCAGCTAACCAACGGACTGGTTTTTCCCCCCATCATGGGAAATTCATTCCTATGCATTAAGGCAGGAAATGGGATTGCCAAGTCCAGACTCTGAGTGAACTCCTGTACCTTTTGAGGCCATTTTGCACATTATGCTGCAGCAAACCATAGTTTCCAACTCTAGAGGGAGTTGCCACAGAACCCGGATTTCTGAAAATGATCCCTTTTTTGATGCAAGAACAGGGTGGGCAACATGCAGCCCCTGTCCTCTTGTGCAGCCCCCACCATGCCTCCTAAATTTGATAAGGTGGCGGCAGCAGGAGTTGGAACTGGTGACTTGCTGCTGGAATTAGGTCGTAAACAGCCTTTCCCCACCACCACCACTAACGCATTCTGGAGGTGAAGCAGTGGAAGGAATATGGCCCACAGGGGTCTGGGTTGGAAAGTGCCCCCTGAATCCCTCCAAAGTTGGCGACCCCTGCAATAGCAGTTTTATTATTATTAT
Source organism: Elgaria multicarinata webbii (assembly GCF_023053635.1). Lineage (NCBI taxonomy): Eukaryota > Metazoa > Chordata > Lepidosauria > Squamata > Anguidae > Elgaria > Elgaria multicarinata. The sequence goes on along the minus strand of NC_086174.1, from coordinate 21,979,482 downwards.
TATTATTATTATTATTATTATTATTTATTTATATGGCACCATCAATGTACATGGTGCTGTACAGAGTAAAACAGTAAATCGCAAGACCCTGCCGCATAGGCTTACAATCTAATAAATCATAGTAAAGCAATAAGGAGGGGAAGAGAATGTAAACAGGCACTGGGTAGGGTAAACAGGCACAGGGTAGGGTAAAACTAACAGTGTAAAGTCCAAACAACATCAAGTTTTAAAAGCTTTAGGAAAAAGAAAAGTTTTAGCTGAGCTTTAAAAGTTGCGATTGAACTTGTGGATCTCAGATGTTCTGGAAGAGCGTTCCAGGCGTAAGGGGCAGCAGAGGAAAATAGACGAAGCCGAGCAAGGGAAGTAGAGACCCTTGGGCAGGCGAGAAACATGGCATCAGAGGAGCGAAGAGCACGAGCGGGGCAATAGTGTGAGATGAGAGAGGAGAGATAGGAAGGAGCTAGACCGTGAAAAGCTTTGAAGGTCGACAGGAGAAGTTTATATTGGATTCTGACTTCCCAAGCAGCATAATAACATAACATGGAGAGCGCATATGATCAGAAAGAGCTCCTTCAGACAGGGGGAAATTGCGTTCCCTTCCTGTTGCTCTTCTGCATTTGCAAAGAGCTGAAATTACATGAAGAAGAGAGCAGCAATGATGTGACCCATACAATTCAATGGAACAGCACCCTCTAGTGGGCGTTTTATAGTGAAACTTTGCCCTGTACACAGCAAAAAACCCCAACAACTATGGGCTCCATCCGACAAGCATTTTATTGCACGCTCGTTACTGGGCCCTCACAGATTTTTTGCAGGTCTCTCACATGACATTGTCTACCTCCCACAAGCCTTCCGCCCTTTCTGGCCTTCCTTGCGCAACAAAAAAACTCTCAAAGTCCGATATAATTTTAAACCCAGAAGTTGCTGCTCTCTCCTGCTGTGTTCAGGTGAAGCAGCGAGAAACACCCTACTGAATGGGTCTCATGCTTGTTGTTTACTTCCTGTTTTGAAACAGGAAGTAACTGAGCAACAAAAGCAGGAGCGGAGAAGTGGATGGTAGGGAGCATGTTTCCCCAATGTGATGGAGCCTTATATCTCAGAAGAGTCAGTTTTTTATGAGGGGTCTTTTTTACTGCTAAACTGGGGAATGGTGCAGGAGGTGCACCGGAGGGTGACAGCGTCGCCAAGTGACCCAAAAGACAGGTTTCGTTCATTCTGCCAACATGTCAGCATTCACTGTTGAGCTGAGTACAACATCTTTTTTCTCATTCTAGGCTAGCTGAAGGATCTGATGAGGAGGAGCTTAAGCAGGAAATGATGCCAGCGGCTGAATCTCTCTTGATTTCTGGGAAGAGCATCCTTCTGGTGGCTCAGAAACTTCTTATTCAACCCCATGCTGACAACTGCCTAGAGGAACTGGCTGTTTCTGCAAGAAGGATTCTTGTGGAAACCATAAAAGTACACTAAATGTATTTTCTATTTATTTAGACTTATCGATTTGCATCATGCTTTACCAATGTTTTGAGTGGCGTAATTGAGGACTTGCAGAGATGAGATGAGCATTTATGAAAGCCTGTTGCTAAAGTCAGAACCTGCCTTCCATCCAGTTCCTTGAGTAGCTCTTGAAAGAAAAAGTGACCAGAACAGTGCTAATTTCTGCCCTCCTATTCACTCTCTCCATTTCAAGGCCCCACCCATCTCTGGCCCTGCACCAGAATGAAAATGGAGGCTAGTACAAGTGGCAGAAGCTCAGATATGTGTGGGGTTGCCAATTTTTCAACCCAGCTTTGCAGCTATGCCGTTAAGAGGGGCTAGATATGCAGGCACTTGTAAGTGATATTTATCTCCATATGATGAAAATCTTCACTCACGAAATGCTGGAAAATCAAGACTCCTGTTAAAAACAAAAGCAGGGATATAGAGCGTGACTGAGAAGTTGGCAACCCTTAGGGTATATGTCATGCAACATCTGTATTGCTCTATTAATCTGGAGTGTTGTATAAAAATTAGACAGGCACTAACCCTTCTGGGTTGACAGCACCTACCAAAAACATACTTTTCCCCAGCAAGAATTCCCAGGAAGGTAATCTTGTCTTCTGTATACAGTAGTAATGTACAATACTTGGAAATTTATTTTAAAGTAAGTGATGCATAAATATCATTAAATAAATAAATGAGGCGGTATGCCTAGTGCGACTGCATTTGTTATTGACACTTTGGGAACCCAGTTAATACCCTAATTGCAAGTGTGTGTAAGGCTTTCACAGTGGGAGTATAGGGCTTTCACCAGAGCTGTTAGGGATAGAACAACATCACTCTGTGTCCATACAGACTCATGGCCAATGGTGGCTTTTAATGTAAACCAGACATTTAGGATGTGTGTGACTTAAAAAAAAATTAAATATGATTTTATACCCCACCCTAGGCCCTCCTCCTGATCAGTGGGGAGTTGGGGGCAGGCCTTCCTGTTCAGAAAGGCCATCACTTCCTGGTTGCCATGCAAGACTGCCACCTGGTGGCTGCATGATGTCATTGCCCATAATAGTGATGGGAAGCCATGTTGCCCAGTAGGTAGGGAGGAATAAAGCAGGGTGTTGTATTCGAATAGATGCCCACTATAGTGTTACATTAAAACTAAATTACACTGTTGACACATTAGGATAAAAGCACGATGAAAGTTTCCAAATAGTTTAGTGCAGTTATCTTGACCTTTGTAAAATAAAGTGAGAGGTCTTGAAGAAATGCTAATATTGCTTGGTGGGCTTTTTTGTTTTTGTTTTTACCAGGTCCTCCAAACAGAAGATGATGCGACTGTCAGGAGGATAATTGAAGCTGCACGTTGGCTCTCAGACTGCTTGCTTACGCTGGAATCTGCTCAAGATGTGTCAGCAATGCTGGTTGCTTTCCGCAATTTTTCGGAGGCTTTGTTGTTGCTGACCAATTTGACAGAAAGATTCCTTTGGGATCTCAAAGAATCTCCTCATCAGAAGCATTTGGCTCAAAGCCTGCAGATTCTTAAAAACTGCATTCCTATGCTATACACGGCAAAGCTCAGTAACCTAAAGTACCCCCGTGATCAGCAAGTGAAACTATCCAAAAGCTATATTTTTGACTTAGCAAGAAGCACAATAAAGGAATTGATCTCCCAGCTGAAGAAGAACGTGGGAACAAAGAAACTACATGAAAGGAATGGTCTCTTTCCGCAACATTTGCATGAGCTTTTGAGTGTTTTGTCCAGTCCACGGCCTATTGATCTACAGGAGGGCAAAGTAAACTCTCTGGTAGAATCTCTAGTGTTCTACTGCTTGCTGTTAGCGGATTCATCCAGAGCAGCTCTCAAGCTGAAGCTGGTCAAACTCTGTCATTATCTCCTGAAGTTCAGAAAGGAGATTGTCAGGGAAGTGAGCACAATTGATGGCTTCTCAATGGAAAACGGGCTAGGGGGAAATATCAAAGAGAAATGTTTTGCCATGAGAACTGAGCTGGAAAACCTTAATCAAGCAGTACGTACTGCTGTTCTCTATCAGATTCTAGACAGTTTTGCTGAAACTAAAGGGCCCATGAAGAGGTTGGTAGAAGCAGCCCTGGAACCAGGTCCTCCTGCTGAGAGTGGAGGGTTCCTAAGGAAACTGAAGCCTCTTACTGCTGTATTCTTCAGCCATTCCAATCAGATGCTCAAAGCGGCCCATTTGGTTCTTGTCACATGCACCAAAACGAAAACCATCCGAGGCATCGAAGAGTGTGTAGACAGTTTGAGTAGGCTTCTTGCTGCCGTGCCTGCCCTCCTCAGCAAAATGAGCCGCTGCCCTGGCGATAACAACGTATCCGAAAAATTGCGCTTCTTGTCTCAAATGTGGTCAAGCACGACCGAAAGCTTGCTGATGTGCTTGGATGAAGTAATCGACTTGCGCGGATTCCTCGATTTAGCTGCTCAGGAGATGATGGGACACAAAGAAGGGAGTGAAAAAGCGTTAAATCATCGTCACTCTGCAGAATTTTCACGGCACGCGTCCAGCCTTTCCAAACAAGCTACACAAGTAGTTGAGTTTATTAGCAGACATGTGGATAGAGCCAGAGAGCCCATTTTCCGGAACGGCCTGCTGGTTTTATTGAATCAACTGGAAAATGCCGTACTGCAGGTGAACGTTGCCATGGATCAGTGTATGGCAAGAATGACAAGTCTGCAAGCCAAAGAGGAGTATTTGAAGGTGGCAAATAAATTGATTGAGTCCACTCGCAACGTCAGAATGGGGCTAGATGAATGTAATCAGCCAGATATTCTTAGCCCACTTCGGGTGGGTGTTCGGAATCGCCGTGTTTCCAATGACTTTCCAAGTTGCCTCACTTCCCGGGATCCCGTAGAGCCTGGTGCACAAAGAACCCTAGAGAACAGCAGTTCAAGCCATTCAGAATTATTGGCAGAGTTCTCAGACAGATCTCTTCCACTCTACCATCCTTCCCAAAACAGTCCAGGAGGCAGAGTTTTATTCTCTGAAGGTGCAACTGGAAGAGTTGATTTACACCCTATGATCAGCGAGCTCATAACAGCAACAAAGACACACGACATCAGGAGGCTGAATGGTGCCTGTTCTGATTTATTGGAGCTTTCCAGCTGTTGTGTTGATGCAGCTAAAGAGGCCTTAAAAGTTGCCAAGTCACCAGTGTCAGAAAAGCTATTGTGTTACAGAGAAATAGTGGCATTAATCCCTTGTCTTATCAGCTTAGCCAGAGAGGTAGGCCCAAACCCTGTTCCCAGCACAGAGAGGCTTCGGCAAACAGCGATTGTGCTCTCCGAGAGGATTGACGAAATTCAGCAATGTCTGTCTGTTGTCGCAAGCTCTTGGTACAGCCTGGCAAAGCAGTTATTTTGCATCGTATCTCCATCTGATTTTGTGGACAACACTCAGCTGTTAGATGAGATCATGGAGGTTTTAGGGAGTGTCGTTCGGCTGGCTGGCAAAGCCGCCCGTACAGATCGCAACGAGGAGCTCTCCGGGTTTCCCAGGCTTCACGAAACCTTTCTGCGAGTCCAAGCTAAATTTGCCTGTGTGCGAGCCAGGACGACACACTTGCTTGAAAAGGCGCTGGCTGTTAGTAAATCCCACTCTGACAGAGCTAAGCTGGAAAGCCTTGATGCAAACTGCATTTTGTGGTCTGTCACCATCCAAGCATTCCTAAATTCTGTGGATCAGTTTACAGGGAGGGATGCCTTGTCCCTAAGGGTGTTACAAGCCCAGATGAAATGCCGGCTTTGTTTGCAGAGCACCCTGGCAGCAGTCTCAGAAGGTTCTCTGAGAATACAGGAAGCCACCCGGTTGTCATTTCTGTCGTGCACGGGGCACAGTGATAAGGAGGGGATGATAGCGCTACGGGAACAGATGAAAATACTAACGGACTCTCTGCTTCAGGTTGCAGGCATTCTGTCTGCCTCTGCCCTGCCGGCCCCACATTTTCCCATTCGTTTTGAGCTCCTCCAAAGGGAGCTTGCCATAACAGCCAAAGTTCTCCTGCTCGAACTGAATGCCGTGAATGGAGAATACTTGAGCGGCATCCAAAATGTGGTCCGGCTCACCCAGCTGATGCCCTGCAATGGTGACAGTGATACCATCGACAAGGAAGCCTTTGAAAAAAACGCAGGCCAGCTCATGGCAAATATCCAAACGGTCCAAAAGATTATCAAAGACACTCTGGAGAACCCTTCTTCCTTGGAGATGAAAGAGAGTTTGCTCTCCACTGCAGACCACCTTGTGCTCCTCACTGAAGAAGTGATGGGAAGAACTGGGAAACTCCAAAGCCAGCTAGACAAGGAGCATCTCCTGGGAGACAGTATTCTATATGAGTGGTCTGCTCAGGCGGGTTATCTTGTGAGACAGCTTCAGTCCACAAAGGGCATCGGCGAAATGACCCTGGAGTGTGTTAGGCGGTGCTTGCAAAACAACGAGGGACATATTGGTTCCAGTCAACCGTTCTGTCAAACACGGCCTTGCCCACAGGAGGAAACGGAGAGCACGAAGCACCAGAATCTTGCGACTCCAAAGCACAAGGCCACTAAGTTCGGGGAAGAAGCGTTGCTTGCCAGGGACATAAATGAAGTGGTAACATTGATCTCTTCTCCCATAGTCATTTAGCAGGAGCAGTGATTTAAGTATACGCTTTGCCAACAATGCCCATTTGCAGTTCACCGCTCTTTCAGTGGTGATATTGGGAGGCACAGTGAGGAGGAAGGGATATGCTCCTATTCTTAGATACTTTTCTGCAAGCTCCACTTGGCATGTTGCATTCTGATGCAACGATTTAAGCCAGCCTTCCTGAATCTGGGCCCTTCCATTGTATTGGACTGCCATTCCCATAATTTCCAACTCCTATCAACTCCCAATGTCCCCAATGGCCATGTTGGCTGGGGATGGTGGAAGTGAAAGGGGACCAGATTGGGTAAGGCTGTGATTCTTTCACGGGGGAAAGGGAATTTGCATTCTAAACTGCTCTTAGAGCGTCTCTACATTAAGGGAGATTGCATTGTTTGCCCTAGGTTTTTGTGCTTTCTGGTTCTTTGGCACAACTCTTATGGGCTGAATTACATGGGAGGATAGGGTTGACAAGGGGTTTGAGTTCAGTTCCATTGAGTTCTATTGAAACAGTGCCATCAGGTAGCAGAAGATCCTGATATTTCCCGTCTACAAACACTTGAAAAGTGGTTCTTTTTATCCCGGGATTTCTGGAGGATTCAGCGGGAGACGTCCTTGTTGTTGATGACATCATGAAATCAACCCAAAAACTTCTGTGAGTGGCCAATCACAAGCGTGCAATAAATCACTCGTTTAGAGGAGCCCTCAGTCTGGCTCGTCAGCATTTAAAGCACTGATGGCCCTAAGTCACTGAAGCCTATTTCCTTATTAAGAGAAGTTGCCCTTGGATATAAAGTGACATCACAATCTCATCTGGGGATAAAGACTGATCTCCAGTGTTATTTGAAGTGAGAATTAAACAGTGGGCAGCTTACCAAAGGCTTAATCACTGAAGCTGAGTCAGGAAAGAGAAATGGCATTGCAGAAAATAAGGAGAGAGGCAAAGCCTCAAACTGGTGCTCAAAGGTAGTAATTGATTCGTTACATGTAAATTGCCCAGCGTGTTTCAGTAGCAATCTTCTTCAAAGGGAAAGGGGTCTTCATCTTACTAGACTATATCATCTAAAGCAGAACACTTAAAGAATTCTTTAAATGAACTGGTTTAGCTGATGTGCTAGGGTACGAATTAGAGCTGCAAACTATAAACCAATCATTTGATTAGCGCTTTTTTTTTAAAAAAATTTTTTTTGCTTTACTGAAAAGTTCCCCCACAATTAATTGGGCAACGTATGTTAAAAAGTTTATTGTTTTTAGTGGAAGTACATATAAAACCTACTAGTGGCAGGTGCCACTTAAAGGTTGCAATACTGTGCACACTTTCCTGACAGTGAGCTCTGTTGAGTTCAGTGGGGCTTATTCTTGAGTAAGCATGCATAAGATTGTAACGTAGGGTGGCCATATGGAAAGGAGGACGGGGCTCCTGTATCTTTAACAGTTGTATAGAAAAGGGAATTTCAGCAGGTGTCCTTTTCTATGCATGCAGCACCTGGTTGGCATTGCATGGTAAACCCAGCCTTCACGGAAAAGCAAACAGAACAGGCTGACAGTTTGCTTGATTAAAACACCAACACCAACAACCCTCTAAGATCGGCTGTACCTTCTCACTTCATCGATCAAGCATGACTTGCCACTGTGCACTTGCACAGGGTTTCAGTGCTTCTCCTCGTAGCACAGGGGTGCAGAACCTCAGGACCGAGGGCCATCACTGACCCAACCAGGGTCCCAATCCGGGGTTCCCCAGTCATGCCTCCTTTCCATGGCCCGGCCTCTTTTCAGTCCCCTGCACCTCTCCTAAGGCTTAGTTACGGGCAGTAAGAGAATTAGAGAGCAATCCTATGCATGTGTAGATAGCAAAAAAACTCCTGCAATTCCCAGCATTCCCCAGCTGGCTGGGGAATGCTGGGAGTTGTACGACACTTTTGCTGTCTACACATGCATGAGATTGTGTTCTTAAACTACAATATGCTGATATTTTGGCTCCGCTCTTTTGCCTTTGGCCCAACCTACCACTAGAAGGCGGCCCCTGGAAGCTTCCCCGAAATGGAATCCGGCCCTTGGGCTGAAAGTGCTTGCGCATCCCTGCTGTAGCAGAAACATGCCATCACCGCCAGCATATGAATGTCACGGGGACCGAGGCAGAGAGTGATGCATTTTATTATCTCCACAGCACTGGGGAGGTCTCTACAGTGGATTCCAGCCCGGTCGCTCTGAACACAACTTGAGAGCCAGTCCGACTTCCTCGTTGGGAGACCCTGAAAAGTGGCGGCAGGGTAGCTGCCCAATTTCAGAAGTCACCAAGCACATGACAACTCAGATGTCATACATGGCTCAGTTTCTCAAAAGGAAGGGGCCAATCACGGTATTTCCTCTTTAATTCTTTCTCCTGAAACAGGGAGGCATGGGGAGGGCAGGGAGCCAAGATTTCTGTTTGAGGACAAAGGCTAAAAAGGCCACACAATTCCTGATGTATTATTTGTTCGTTTAGAATAGAGGTGTTGAACGTCAGGGCTGTGGGCCAAATCCAGCCCTCAGAGTTTCCCGGATGGCTACACCTCCTGTATTTATTAGTTTTGTTTCTATACTGCACAATGGCCAAGGCTCTCTGAGTGGTTCACAAGAACAGCGGTCAGTGTTCTCTGACCCCTGGTCATTAGGTAGTTCCTAGGCTCCCCACAAAAGCCAGGAAAGGGAGTTGGAGTGAGGGGAAGGGGGACATGGCTCTTTGAGAAACTGTGGAGGCCTGGAATTAGCCTCTGTGTCTAATGTTCTCCCCCCCCCCCCACCCCAGTTCTAGGTGCAAGAAGCATTCTGCTACCCTTGAAGCACGAAGTGGTGCAGTGTACAAAAGTAGGGTGACCATATGAGAAGGAGGACAGGGCTCCTGCATTTTTAACAGTTGCACTGAAAAGGGAATTTCAGCAAGTGTCATTTGTATGCATGCAGCACCTGGTGCAATTCCCTCTTCATCACAACAGTTAAAGCTGCAGGAGCTAAACTAGAGTGACCAGATACAAAAGAGGGCAGGGCTCCTGCAGCTTTAACTGTTGTGTTGAAGAGGGAATTTCACCAGGTGCTGCATGCATACAAATGACAGCTGCTGAAATGCCCTTTTCTATGCAACTGTTAAAGATGCAGGAGCCCTGTCCTCCTTTCCATATGGTCACCCTAACAAAAGGTTTGCCTCTTGAGACTGCAGATTGTATAAACTGGCTCTGAAACACTGCACTGTGTTCTTTGGACATAGGGTAGAAAAGTATTTGTAGAGAATAAGGCCATTCTGGCGTGCGGTTTATGGTCTTGTTTTTGGGAACTGCTTCTGATTTAGAGCAAAGAGCATCTCATCGCTTGCGCTGCAGAGATCATTTCTGGAGGATATGCACTGGTAAAGTTTGCTGGCATCATTGCAAAGAACTGCCTGGATGAAAGATGTGCATCCGAACTGCTGTTTGCCATGGAGCAAACAAAGACAATTAGCTATCAACTTAGCATCATTTCCAGGTGACTGGGCTCTTTCACAGGATAGTCTATAAAGCTTTCCAAAATATCTTTCATGTTATTCTTGTCATACTTTTTCTAGTGCCAATGTGGTGCCATATCTGTAGTGCAGCCTTCCCCAACCTGGTTTGGAATGAGCTGAACGTAAGACTAGAGAAATTATCAAAGTTAAACATGGACCGAATTTAAGATTGGAAAAATGCTCAGATGCTTAGTCATACAGACCACACAGGTGTTTACAATCAATCTCAGTTTGAATAAAGAAAGTACTAAAGTTTGTTAGACAGCCATCCAAGATCAGTACACATATGGGCATTACAAACATAATAAAGTCTACCAATGAAGTGCCTAATTTCCAATTTTAGCAGCATTCTTCTTCTCTTTTCTCACTCGTGACAGTTTTTCTAGATGAACATGACGGGCTTTTCCAAGTCATGCTGTCTTTTACTGATTCAGAAATTTTCTTACTATTGAACATGTTTTAAGTATGACTACTTTCTGGATGTTAGTGTGGATGTATTTTGGTAGGCCCAGTTTCTGAAGATTTTCTGTAAAAAAAATTGATGTGATGCTGGTGACGGATGTGACTAACAGAATAATTGTAACATTTTCCTGTTGTCCTAGTTCTTTAACTTCCATATCCAGTGGTATATATTTTTCTCTCTTTTCCTCTTCCTTTTCTACAACTTTTTTGTCATTAGGTATTGCTATGACAATGAGGTAGGTGCATTTTTGTTTTTTGTCTATAATTGTTGTCTGGTCAATTGCAAGGTATTGTCTTGACTGTATGAATCGTTCTGTCCCAGTATATTTTATGATCTGCATTTTCCAAGATGGTTTCAGATGATGATGATGATGATTGATCCAGACTTGCACTTAGTTCCCATTGGGAACTAAGTACAAGTCTGGATTAATAAATGTAAAGTCATGACTCACTTGTCCCATTGATTAAAGTGGGACTAATATTCTGCTAAATCTGAATCCAGCCAAATGGGACCTGCAACAAAATGTTGTAGCATGGAGTACTGCTGTTCAGGATTCCAGCCATGGTACACTTGTTTTGTCTGTTAGGTGTGTTGCATAAATTGCTTTCTCTCTATACTTCCAAGGGTAAATGCATCGACAGGTAGAAGCAGGTCATCTGCAGAACACCTCGTGAGCAATGCACAGAACCTAATCCAGGTGGCTCTTCAGATGTTAAAGGCAGCAGAAGCAGCTTGTGTCAAAGTAAGTAACAAGTTCTGTTCTTTGGGATGTTTATAAGGCAAGTTTCAGTGGGAAGTCCAGGGCACATTCCTATGCATGTTTAGACAGAAAAAGTCCTACAAGTCCCAGCAACCAGCCAGTTTTCCTTTCTTCTCTTTCCTTAAGTATTACCGTTCTTACTGCTTCTATTCAGCTCTAAAACACAAAAAAGCAGGTGACCTGAACACAGATCCCCTGTATCATGTCTATTTTGACTCTTAATTTTATAATGTAAAGTACACAGATCCTGGCTGGAACGAGTAATTTGTGTGTGTGTGCGTGCACCACCCTTAAGATTGCAAACTGTTTTAGCAGGATGTCATCTCTTTAATGTGCACAGTGCATAATTTTTAAAGCACTTTGTTGTGAATTAACAACATATTAAAATGGTGTCACCTTTTTCTTTTCTCCTCCTTGCAGGGCTTGCACCAGCCACCCCTTAATTCTGAAGAAGCCAATGTAGCTGCATTTTGCAGTCAGTGGAGAAAATGTCTATGGTGGCACAGGGTGAAGGAAGCATTGAATTCAGATCGAGATGAGTTAGGACTCCGCAAAACAGGATCATCACCAGAACCCACCTTCACATCTGATCCAATAAGTATCAGCTCAATAAATCCCCCAATGTCTCAAAATATTTTGGAAACCACTGAAGGTATGGAAGTTAATTACAACTAGCAAGATGGCCACCAGATCTGGGGTTGGGGGAGATATGCTTCCTGCCATGTCCAATTTTAACAACCTGTCTAGATGTATTCACGGTCAAGGAAGGTGAATCCACTTAGGAACGTAGTCTGACCCAATGAAAGGCAGCTTCCTATCGTCCCACCCAACTCAGTATTGCCCATACTTGCTGGCAGCAGCTCTCCAGTCTCAGGTAGAGGTCTTTGCCATCACCTTTTAAGGAAATGTGCTCCATCTTGACCTACTGCCCTTCCCCGGTTCCCCCCTCTTCAATTAATTAAAAACAAAATAGGAAATTTTGAAATTATCAGGGCATTATTGCTGTAGCAGGAAAGGAAACTTTGCTGGTGAGAAATAATGTGCATTTATTGTATAATAAACTGATCACACCGAAAGAAGAGTTTAAAATTCAAGGTATGTTGCTCACGCCATTGCAGCTTAGATAGGATACCCCCTCACCACACACCTCATGGGAAAATGCAACTGTTAAGGGGAAGATGTCAGCCACCTGGGCAGGGAAACATCAAATTCCTTTCCTTGGTCCTGCCTTTGCCACTACTGAAAGGATGAAGAGTCTATTCACTCTCCCTTCAGCATTATTTGCCTTTTCCCCAGCTTGAGTGTGGCAATCACAGGAGAAACACAAAGAATGGTCAAGAGCCCAAATAATTTAAATTATACAACCATACTATACTACAACAAATTGCAAGCAATGGTCTAGTGCTTTGGGCAGAAAACTATTTTTTAAAAAAATTAATTGCATTTCTATCCTGCCCAATAGCCAAAGCTATTTGAATGCTGTTTAAATTATTCAAGGATAAGTCAAGAAAGACAAGCGTGGAAGTTTATCAACATTGCTGGTTCTGTCCAGAAGCAAGCCAGGACATGGAACATAAACAGTATCAAACTTGTAGAAAGAGACATCGCTGACAAGAGAATTTATGTTCCTCCTATTAATCATACTTGCTGCAGACGGAGTAATTACGTTCAATACAGGACAGAATGCTATCCTGTATTGAACTTAAATTCAAATCCCTGCTCAGCCATGAAACTCACTCTGTCTCAGAGCATCGCTGTGAGGAGAAAATGACCAGGAGAACCAACAACCATGTACTCTTGGGAAGCACAGAAGTCAATATAGGGTTGTATACTGTACTGTTTCTTCTGCTCACAGAAAGGTCTTTCCTCCAGCACAGGCTCCCACAACTGCAAAGGGGAGGGAGCCAGTTTTTACTAATTCCACCTTCCCTCTGCAGGACCGTGTACCCTCAAAAATCTACTCCAGAGAGTTGAGGGACCCTTGAGAACAGTGTGGAAGGTATTACAAGCGACTGCAGGAGAAAGGGGGAAGTTTGCTAAAATTCCCTCCCTCCCCCATCTGTTCACAGGAGCCTCCTCTGGAGCAAAGAGCCTTCAGTGAATAAAAGGACAGCACTGTATACAAACCCAGTCTGCAATGCAGGTTTCTCAGCATTTAACCCACATGAGTTTTAGTAATCTACTCAAGTCCAAGAAAAAAGTCAAGATTTTCTCACTTTTTTTTAATTTGTTAAAAATGTCAGACACATGAATACATGTTACTGCTGTTACATCAATACAAAAAAGCAATACAAATTAATCCATTGAATACAAAAATACATTGAATACATGAACACCACAATGTGACATAGCACTAATTGAGAATAGTGTATACATGAAAAAAGTAAATTCATTTTTTTAAACACGGACAACTTAGGGTGTTTTCTACTTTAACAATAATGTTTTAGTTATGTCCTTTGCAATTTCTTCTATATACAGCATAGAATAAAATACTTTAAAAAGTTGTTTCAGCTCCTCAATATGCAATACGGTATTTTTTAGGCTAAGAATATCAATTTAATGAATAAAAAATGATACCTTGTGTCAAATGCTCAGAAAAGATCAATATTTTTTTATTTTACTTAGCAAGTTGGACTTGATAGATTAGATAATTGTCATCTTAAATAGTGTCTCTCACAGTAATGTACATTATATTGCTTGAGCCTGTACAATCATACAAAAGTGGCCAACATTCTCTAAATGATTTTGAAAAGACACATTACACATATACAAGTCTTCAAATTAAATCCTTAATGATGATTATTTACAATGAAAGTGCTTCTCTCAGATCTAACATGATATACTAATATATATTTTAAACTGATCACTGATTAATCTCCCTGGAATGGGAAAATTATATAGAAAATACCAACTTGGCAAACACTATAGCATAATGTATTACTGCATGTGGTTCTGAAAATAGCAGCCCAAAAGTGTTTCTGGTTATAATTTAAAAATAAATAAAGCATAGAGGTAAACCAGTTACAAAACTGCATAAACTTGCATTATTCACAATGGTAAAAAGTCTTAGTAAACAAATAGCTAACAAAAGGGCGAAGCAGTGGGGTCAAAAGTCTTGAAAACGTCTTTCAATGATTTGTCATCCGATTCTCCATTAGGATCACTTTCTGGTATTTGACTGATCTGCCCAGGCTGCCTTACTTGCCTCTGATCACTGTATTGTGGCCTGATTAACCCTGATAAAGCTTGGATAGGAAGATTGTGAACTGCCGGAGCAGCACTGGAGTGTTTAGTCTGAGGTTTATTGACACTACCCCCTTTATCTGGACTGGCTTCTCCAAATGCTTCCAGGGTTTTTTCTACGTGTGGGGATGTTTTTTGAGGCAACTGTTCTTCTGAGAGAGCTGCTTCATTTTGGCCAGCATTTTTCAAAATACCCTTTTTCTGATTCTCTCCATTCTCCCCTGAATTAACTGGAGAGGGGTCCAATGAATTTCTTGGATCATACAAACTAATGCCACTTAGTATTGAACTAGGAGTGCCCAGTCTAGCACTAGCAGACGATAGCTTAGGGGCATATGGAGGCAACACATCTGAGTCAGACTGAAAGCTGGCAGCTTCTGAGGACTGTGCTGTACCAGTGCTAGATTTGGCTAACCTGGGATCAGGTTTTGGAGGCAAAAGATCCTTCCCAATTCCATGATGGGAGTCTGTACTGGATAGTCTATGGAGTCTGGGATCGATAGTTTTCTGCAAGCGAGGATCTCCTAATTTGCTTAAGTTACTAGAATGTGAATCTGTAGAGTGGTCCAGAGAGCCACTTCTGCTTGCTAAATTTGGATTTTTTGCTTTTGCTGCTAATCGTGGGTCAGACGGAATTGCACTTGGAATAGGATCACTTTTGATGTTCCGTAATTGATTAAATCTCTGGTCAGCTATAAGTGGAGGAAGGGGTAAATTGATTGAGGATACTGGGTCTGGTTTCGGCAAAGGTACTGGTAGCAAATCTTCAGGGGCCCATACAATATGCTTAGCAAAGTTGGGTTTGCTCAGAACGATGTCCATTTTAATATGGCTGAACTGCCTGAGCTGAGATCTTGGATCCCGTAATGTTACTCCAGGTAGAGGTTCCAATGGTATTAGGAAAGCTCTCTCTCTCAGCTCTCGTTCTGCCTCCTCCTCCTCTTCATCCAGTCCTTTTTGCATGGTCTTGACCCCAGGGTGTGCGTGATGCAAGTCTAGCTTTGCTCCACTAGCAGATGAGCTTGCATGAATAGTTTCATTACTTTTTAAGATTCTAGGATCTCGTGGAAGCCTTGGGTCCAAGGCTCCTGGCTCTGATGTTTTTCTAGAATTTGATCTTGAAGCTGATCTGAGCCTGGGATCAACTGCTTGGCTTCCTGGGCCTCGCTCTTTAGCAAGTCTTGGGTCAGTTGGTATAACTCTCAGCTGTTGGTCTGCAGAGTGCTGATTTCTAAATGTCTCACTTTGTTTCTTCAAGGTCTTTAGTATTGATTTAACACTGCTTCCTTCTTCCTCTTCACTACTGGAATACCAGTTTACATTATCATCTAGAAAATGAACAGGAAGATACCATATAAATGACAGGTGCTATAATATTGCACATTTTCTAACCTAAGATAAACAAAATAGATTATTTCAGTTGTGCCTGGGAATCCTTTAATAAAACCAGGTTACACAAGAGGGGGTAATTCTAAGTTCTCTTTAGAATGACAAAGAATTTCCCATTAAAATGAGAAATCTACCTCTGTCTGACACTTGGTAAAAGCATTAATGTTCAGATGTAAAGCACTTTGCACACTGAAAAAGTTCTACATAAATATGCCCATAGTTTATACATGTTTTTATACTTTGTTTTATACTTTGAATGGTTTTAGTTTTTGTGAACCGCCCAGGGAGCTTCGGCTATTGGGCGGTATAAAAATGCAAATAATAAATAATAACGAAAAGCAGAAAAAACATAAAAACATTCTTCCCCTTCCCTATATTTCACCCTTTCTTTACCTTCTTGCAGCTATGTAGATTAGGGAAAAGGTGATTAGGAGGATTATGCCCATGCACAGTATAAGTCAGCTTTGATTTAAAGAACTGCCTTCTCTCCACCCTTCCTCCAAATTTTCCACTGCTGGATAGAAAGAACTTCGTTTTCATCCAATAGTGCAAAACTGCGCAGGCTCCAAACATGCACTGTCCAGGCCCAGAGTCCACTCCAGTGTTGTGCTGCTCTGGTTGGAAGGAAGCCTGGCTATTGAGAAAGTCAAATCTAGCTCAGTCTTGTGCTGCTGTGAGAGAGAAAAACCACTCATTCCCTCTATATCAGCTTCAAGAGGAAAATGCCTGTGGTCTGAAGTCTTAATCCTCCTCCCAGTATCACTGAGATAACCAGTTTCACTGTATAGCAGCATCAGCAGTGGTTGAATGTATTTACCCTCATTCCCTTCTTCCCATGAATGTACGTCACTTCTGTCAATATCTACTTATGTAAGTGGTGGTTATAAAAAGAGCAATCAATTGTTTTCTTTGGCCTCTGCAATCAGAACAAGGATTATATCTAGCAGTTATAAAGGCACAACCTCATATGTGTGAATGCAGAGAGACTACGATGGAGAAGCAACCCTGTCATTTCAAGACTGACCGTTCTTTAGTGCGGGGAGAAGAGAGATTGCCTAATCTTCATAACAGAATCAGCCCTCCCTGGACCAAGTGATTGCAATGTGTTTTAGAACCTTTAGTAAAAATTACAAGGAAATAAACAGAGGCAAGCAGGCAGTACAGTACAATGTTCACAAACATTTGAAAAGGGAGTTACGCCTAAGAATATTATATTTTGTTTAAAAAGAGAATTTGACAATACCTTCTTCTCTACTCAGTGACCTTTGACACCGATTGCTCATCTGCTCTCCATCATCTTGTTGTTTTTGACTGAGCCTTACAAAAAGGGCTTTCTGCATGGCAGGAAGGAAGTCTGGTACATTAATAGATGAATTGTGGCCTGCTGCTGTGGCACTGTCTGACTCATATTCATTTCCACTGTTATGTGAATCTGAAGAAATATGGTGAGCCTGGGGATCTGTGAATTCTCCTTGCCATGTACCATCTGCATTCAGTATTACAAATAATTAGGATTTATGCTAAACACAAAAAGATATTTCCAAGCATCACTGACTACCATTGGATAACGACTGGGCTTGGATGACACGCCATGGCACCTGCAGGCAGCATGTTGCATTTGCAACCCCTATTTAGAGGTTACATGAGGGCTAAACAACCCTCACATAACCCTAAAATAGACTACGGGTTATGCAATGGCTGTTTAACCCTTGCATAACCCATGCTCACTGGCTTTGCATGGCACAACAACTGCAAAACGGGGGTTGCATATTCCAAATAAGAAAATAAGAAGAGCCATGCTGGATCAGACTATGGAAACTCAAGCTGAAGCCAGACAATAGTTCTTAAGAGAGTTGAAAGTGGTCTGAGAAAAGTACACTTCCCATGGGGTACCCATCCATTCTTTCTGCCTCACTGTTGCCTCTGGTCAAATAAATTTTGCAGATTTTTGAAACAGTACAAACCTGCAAAACCTGTTTGTCCAGAGACAACACTGGGATGTTTACACACACAAGCAGCAATCCTGCTTTTAAACTGCCTTCAACTCACTGAAAAAAACCCTAGCATCTATCTCTAGGCTCAGCTTTTATACATTTAAAAAGGAGCACCACTGCTAGAGAACAAGAGCAGTGCACCTGTGGCCCTTCAGATGTAGTTGGACCGCAACTTCCATCAGCCCCAGCCAGCAAGGTCAATGATGATGGAAGTACTAATCCAACTTAAGAACATAAGAAGAGCCCTGCTGGATCAGACCATGGGCCCATCTAGTCCAGCTCTCTGTTCACACAGTGGCCAACCAGCTGTCGACCAGGGGGCCACAAGCAGGACACGGGTGCAACATCACCCTCCCAACCATGTTGCCCAGCAACTGGTGCATATAAGCTTACTGTCTGATACTGGAGGTAGCACATAGTTATCAGGACTAGTAGCCCTTGATAGCCTTCTCCTCCAGGCATTTATCCAACCGCCTTTTAAAGCCATCCAAATTGGTGTCCATCACTACATCTTGTAATGGGCTGTCATATCATATAACAGCCCCAATATTTCTATAAAACTTAGTTTCCAGCATTCGATCATACGTGACCAAGAAAGAAAATCCAAGCTGTTGCTCAGCAGATTCACCCCTTTACTTTCCCCCCACCTAAGCAGGTTTCAAGAATTCCGCTCACCATGGCCAATTGACTCCACCCTATGGCAAGCAAGATGAGGAACCAGCAACCCTCCCATATTTGAAGCTGCAGGGATGGGCATGACGATCCCTGCCATCTCCCCAGCTCCGAAGTTGGGAGGAAAGCTGGGGATTGCTTGGCAGCTGTGTGGGCAAGGGACCTAGAGCACTGCGGCCTGGAATAGGAAAGCGGGTGGGCGGTTAGATACTGCTGCCTGAAGGCACTTATTTGGGGTGTCTTCAAGCAGCGGTGCTCAAGCTGGCACTGTTCCCCTCCCCACAAGTCTTTCCCTCTGAAGCAGCTACGTTCAAGCTGGGATACTCCCAACCAGGAAAGGCCACAAGGAAGAGGGAAAGAGGTGTTCCAGTGCAGGAATATGTGTTGTGCCTTAAGCCCCTGCCCTTAGAAGTTGTATTTAATGAGACTGCCACGCACCCCTCACCCCAAGGGCAGCTTGAGCCCGTAGAAAAGGCTGGTGAGAGACTTGTTGGGTGAAGGGGGCTGGCAGCCAAAATATTAGGCTTAGCCAGCCATAAACTGTAGACCCCTGCATGGAAGGGAATAGCTGCTGCTTCCTTTTATGGGAAAACGTAAGTGCTGTACTTGGCAGGAGCCACTGTTATAGTGAGAGCATAAGACATCCTCCACACCTGACCCGGAATGTCCCAGGTCTCATTAGCAGGAACTCCACAGGAGGGTGCAAGTGTCTGTGCCCGAGTACACAGAGACATACTGCACCCTCAGGAGTCCATGTGGTAGACATGCTCTTCCTCCACACACATGGAATGATGGGCATTTTGAAAATATTTTCTAAATCGTGAGTAAGAGTTAAGACTAGATGACTGCCAATTATGCTACATATCAAATTCTCCCAATAGATAACCCATTTAGTTCACATTTCTAAGGATCAAAATTCACAAATTAAAACTTACCACCAGAATTGGTTGTCTGGAAGTTATGTACAGCCTGATGTGAATAGTAATTGTCATAGAAGTTGGCTGGATTCTGAAGAGACTCATAACCAGTATTTGGCTGCCGTTCTCCAGGAATTTGCTGATACGGTGGACCAGGTGGGCAGTGATTGTCCCTGGGCATATTTGCCATATGTTCTTGAGCAACTGCACAGCCATAAGATGCACCAGGTGGTGTTAAAGGTGGACCAACCAACTGTCCATGCATAGGTACACCGGCTTGACCCTGTGGTCCTAAGTAACCTGGAGGAATTGGCTGCAAAGGTGGACTTTGAGGCCCTGCGGGAATTGCACAGGGACGCCCAGGAGAACCTGGGAGCCCTGCTGGTCCATTATGTCCTGGACTTAATTCTGCATTGTACATATGTGGATCACTTCCTTCAAACTCTGGTCCAGGTGGGGATGCGCTGTTATAGAATGCTGGTGGACTGTAATATAGAAAATTAGGTCAAGAATACTCTTGTACAAATATTAAAATCAGACTAGACTGTAGGCAGCATTGTAGTTGAGAAGCTTAAAAAATGGCCATATATACTTGTACTTTCTCCTTAAGAGGAACACTACTACTCAGCATGGTGTGTTGTTTTGAAACAGTACGCCATCAGCATAGCATAAGCTTCCAATTATTCTGGCCTCCATCTAACTAATGGTAAAGAAATTGGATATGTTTGAGATTACATTATGAAGGAACATAACTGTAGTTCTTAAATATTTAAGAGCCAAATAAAAAGATGGAAAGCAACAGTTCTCCTTACAGGACAAGACAAAATAGGTAAAAACTGCAAGAAGAGATTCAGGTGTGAAGTATTAAAACAGACTCCAGCAGTAAACTCTCATTAACAAGGTAAGGGTGCAATCCTATTAGATCTGCCCTGCGTACTTGTAAGGCTCCAAACTCAGAGGCTTGTGAGTATCCAATGCTCCCGCTCTGCATTTTAGCTAGAAAGGCATTTTCACCCATCTAGTGGAGGCTTCGGGACAGGGGATATGGCATAAGCTGTTTCCTCCTCTCTCCCCCCCCCCCCCCAAGCACATCCCCCTTTCCCTCTACAAGCTCACATTTGTGAATTTGTAGAGGCAGCTGGTGTGGTTCTAGCCATGCTGGCTGCAAGGGGGTGGGGAGCTCTGACTGCTGGGTCTAAGGCTGGAGCGCTGTCTCCGGTCTCAGATTCAGGAATCCGAAATATCTTATGTCCCCCAGACAATGTCTAGGGGACATAGGATTGCTTTCCAAGGGATGTTGTAGGAATTCCTTGTTTAAAGATATTTAAAATAGGATATTAATTAATTACATTTCTATACCGCCCAACAGCCGGAGCTCTCTGGGAGGTTCACAAAAATTGATTGGACAACTTACTCCCTTATCCTTCTCAAAAGGGTTTCAATAGAATGCAGGTAGATTTTAAATAGAGATCAAATTTTAGATCCCAAGAGGCAGACAATTATTGGATGAACTTTTCAATAAGGTGTCAGTTTAGACATAGCAGATCTGAATAAGGTTATGCACACATTTTTGAATCCCATTCTCCTTGCTCTAAAGCCACAAATTTTCTAAACTCCTTTATTTCTTCATTGAATCTCACATGCAATTTTGACAATTTTAATACATACGTTTTTCCAATTTTGTGTGCTAAATCCACAGTAGGTTTCACAACTATCTCAAAGAGAGATGGGATTTTCTTGAATTCACCAGAAGGGTCCTGAAAGTTTTCTGCATCTTCCTCAGAAAATGAATACGGCTCTGGTGGGGTTGGCAAAAGCCCAACTCCTGGAGGTGGCTTAGGAAGAGGAACTATGCCACGCTTCCTAAGTTCTTCCACTTCTTTTTCATCATCATTTTGTGGCTCCTCCTCAGTATTCAGTACCTAAAACACACAAACAAAATGTAACCAAAGTTAGACACATTTCTCTTGTGTAACCTTTTGGAGGCCATTACAGAAACCCACCACTCATGTATGTATAGGATAGGTTAGCAGTCTTCAAAATTGAAACAAGAAATATCCAGTGAATCCAACTAGACTAAAACAACAATTTAGTATACCCATGTTTATCTCCAATTTTTTTGGAATCACCCTTCAAAATCCCTCCCAGTTCATGAAGACTGAGCCAAGATTTAGGCACAGTAAGCCAGCCTTTCCCAAGATAAGATGGCCTACAACTCCCACAATTCCCAGGGATGGCACCAGATTGGGAAAGGCTGTCCTAAGCTTTTAGACCAAACAAACCAGTCCACCATCCAAATTTTCGCTGCTGTCAGTGATGCAACACTTTAGCAGAGTGAGATCCAAAATGGGGATGGGGGTCTTTCCCTCAAAAGGAAACATCTGTTCGACTCTTTCTTTGCCTTCCAGCTCCAAGCTGGAGGGAAAGTGGAGATACGTGGGCTTGCTCTCCATTCATTGGGCTCAAAGGCAGAGAAAGCTAACACACCAGTTCTTCTCCCACTCTGATCTTGGAGCACCCAGCTACAAAGGCAAAGCAAGTCAATGCACTTATAATTCTCCCTTCCAGCTTGACATTCACATATGTAATGTGCAAAGCATGCGAAGCTGGAGGAAGCTTGGCTCATCCTATGGCTGAGGAGCTCCCTTTTTATATTACGTCTGTCTCCACTCCAAAATGCTCAGCAGAATAAATAGGGTCCATGGTACAAAAATGCTTATATCATCTGTCTATCTTTGCGTAGGACAAACAAGATGTAAATACAGAGAACATATATAAGGGAATTGAGCAGAAGAGAGCTGTTTCTAACTCAAGTAACAGCAGAACCCTTTCTAGTTACCTCAGTTCTCTGCATACCACAGGTGATAGATGAGATGGAGGAAAGTACTGAGGGGAACCCAAGGAAAGAAATTCCTTTGGGCTGCCAGCAGAACTGGATTCTCTTTCACTGAGCTTTATTTTGCATGGACAGAGTGGGAGGAGGGATTAGCGACAGGATGCAATCTCATTAGATACAACTTTAAGGGGTTGGGGTTACGGCACAACACAGCTTCTTACACCAAAATATATTAAGTTGGCAGACGGCATCCTAAATTTGTAGTAAATAGTTATACAGAAAAGGCAAAAGAAATCCTCTTTTTATACACTTGTTCAGATGCAATTAACTCTCAATAGATTTGGCTAGATTCCTTGGAAACTCTAGTTAAACCTGTGCTATTCACTGCCTTTTTCTCATTTCTGAATATTTTTTTTAAAATAACATCTTCAGATTAAAACACAAAGCTGCACATTCCATTCATAGAAGGCCCATTTCTTACCTTATCAAGTAGTTCTTTTGTCTCTTTAGTTAGTGGATCATGAGAAAACTTGCATTTGTCACCGTGGTAGCATTTAGCTCCCGTATGATAGAACTTGCAAGGAAATTCATGTGAGCCAATATTAAGGATTCTTAAAAATTATAACACTTTTTAAAATAACTTCTGACAATGCGAATAATACATCCATCATTTTGACAATAATGGGATAGCGGAGTGAGGAATATATTGAAAAGAGCTTGTGAAGGTGTCCACATTGCCATGTGAGGGATCACTGTCATTGGGGGGCATGGGATCCCTATAGGGAATTAACCTTTGGGATACAAATTTTCTCCCTTCCATAAATGTTTTCACCTGCTTGCCAGTGGCAAATGCCCCTTTCCCATCTGGCAAAAGCCCTTATTGTGGAAGAGAAGCTGCATTGCCTCCATGGAGGAAAAGAGATGTCATTTATCTGAAAGTGCTCTTAGCAGTACCTCACCACCACTTCCAGCAAAAACCCAGCAGGAAGAGAGAAACTACTCCACTTTTGCTGCCAGTTCTTTGTGGAGGGGAAAAGGGTAGCCTTTCCCCCCTTTCCATTACGCCGGTGATGATTAAGAGCTGAAAAAGCTCAACTTCTAGGAGAAAACCCACCTCTCCTTTTTCTCCCTCACATCTTTGTAGAGGCAAGAAGGGTAGTTTCTCTCCTATCCTGTTGGACTTCCACAGAAAGCAGCAACAATAAGGTGCTGCTTTTACTTTCACAAAAAAACAATAAAAACCACCCAGAGAGCTTCGGTTATGGGGCAGTATATAAATGTAATAAATAAAATAAATTTAAAAACACAACAGCGAATAGCCCTCAACTCTCCATGTCTTCTGAACATGCCATAAGACTTCAGAAAATGAGGTGTTGGACATAACCAAAAATAATAAGTTTGGCTAGTAAGCTAACCCAAAAATTTGGACTCCTGACCTTGAACTATAATGTTTTAGTAACAAAGTAACCTCAATGGATTAATTTACGTATAATACTTCTTGTAACATAAGCATGCAACTATCAATTTACATTACATGTAAAGCCATTGTTTTTATAGCATTTCTATATACTAGTAGAAATGGAACCTTTTAAATGAAATAGTTTTAATTACAATATTATTGGAATGTTTTTATCAAAGGATATTATGCATATAAATGCAGTTCTCTCCTTTGGAACAATAACCCTGAATGTAAAATTTGCAGATTTCCTTTTTCTTCTCTATTTCTGCATCATGATCAAATTTACACTGGTCTCCCTGTGTAAGTAAAAAGAGAGTTAACAATAACAAATGTAAAATTCTTATATTTCAAGTTGAATTTAAAATGCCAATACGATAAACCTTAGCTAAATATCGTTCTTTGCTTTTCAATTATTTTTTCACCAGAGAAGCTGGAGAAAGTTAAAGGTTGATCTTACAAGTAACAGATGAAAAAAAAAGCCAAAGTCATAAAAGTCACAAAGAATAACATGAAGTTATATCTGCACAGTCATAAAACATTGCACTTGTTTAGAACGTATTGACAATGTCTGTATTTTCTTATATAAACAGACTGATCCAATTGCTAAGAGCAGCTCTGTTTACAATGATGCAACACTAAGCAAGAACTGGTATAACATCCAACTACCAGAACAAGGTTGTTAATATATGCCATCAAAACATTTTAAAAAACAGATTATAACTTCTATTTATATATTGCACATGTTCAATATTAAATATGAAAATCTGTTCCAAATTTTAGAAATTTTGTGGCCTGTTTATCCTTTTAACTTAGTGTCCTGGAAATTTGGAGAAAAGTAATTTTTCTCTAGTTTATTTTTATACTGAAATCATTTAAAGAAAAAAAAAAGACGAAGCTCTAAAAGTCTGATAAATGCTGTGTTGCTATCGAGCAAACTGGAATAAAATTCTCATGATCCCCATCACACCCTTCCAGAAAAGGAGTATACAATTACATATCCACCTTAATGCAGCGTGCCTCTAGGAAATATTTACAAATTTGTTTTCCTTTGTGTTCCACAGTATGCTGGTTTATGAATGCTTGACTCATAGTTGGCCATTTCTTCACTGGCTTTATTTCCTGTAAATTAAACAAACCCCATTTTAATGTGTTGTTTAGTCAGGTGTCACAGAAATCAAAACAATTTCAGCTCTCAAATGATAAGATACAATAATCAACTGAGCTTCTCAAAATGTTTAAGGTCAAACATACAGTCATTGATATTCTAGTTATGGTAAAAGTTACCCGCATCGGGCACAGCTGTTATACAGGAGCTTCCTGTATAACTGACTTTATAAGGAAACAAATAGGATTATCATGAAATGCAAAGTACAATAAAAGATTAAAAAGCATTTTGCCACATTTGCCTTTAGTGGTAGTGACGGGGGAGGGAAGTGACAATACAGTTTTCCCAACCAGTAGACCATTTACTGCCTGACTTCACTAGATCTATATAACATTCATTTTGCAAATGAACTACTCACTCACTACTGATATTTTTCCTGATCATATTACTCTTTCAAAATCACATGATTTTTACTATCCCTCCCTCCAACTTAGCCTCATCAAAAGTTGGTTTCATTATGTATCCCCAGGCTGCAATACTCAAACCACTTAATGCAGAGTCATCATACTGAAGACCTGCTTATTTTAATTTATTATCAGGTCTTCGCACTGACAACTTTCATATAAAATCCTAAATTTGAATATACATGCCATTCCATTTACCTCTTCAGAGCTTTTATTTATCCCTCTTCCCCTTCCACGGTCTTTGCGCTTCAATTTCTTTTGCATGCCACGCCCTCGGCCAGTACCATAGCTATTGCTTGTTTGTGCAGCACCTAAAAAAAACCCAATATCATACATTCATTTCAAATTATTTAGGGGATAAAGGTTATGGTCTGGAAGAGGACCAATGTACTTCTCTGTATAATGAATGGGGCACATAAGGGCCTGGTTCACATGTAACAACAATCTAGTGTACAGGTTGAATAAGAACTTTTGTTGAATCTATGGTTTAAACTATGGGTTGTTAACCACAACCAACCCAGGAAGAGAGCCCATGGTACATTGCTGGATTGTGAACTCTGGGTTATTCATGGTTAACAGCTCATACTTAACCCATAGTACAGGGTTTACATGTAACAACAATCCACGACTCAACTACAACCCATACTCAACCCATACTCTGGGTTGTCGTTTTAAGAGAATCAGGTTGTGGTCTCTTTTACTGCATGCCAGGTCAGAGCTAAAATGGTTTTCAACGTAATATCCTGGATTATAAAATAGCTAACAGTTTCTGGATTCCCCTGAAATCTTTAAACAATTTGTTCTAATGACTAGTTACATTTTAATTCTCTGTCCACTTAAGTATTTAGGCCCCATGTCATCATAAGTGGAGTTTGCCTGTCTCAGCCTCCTAAAAGAGAATTTAAGGAGTTGTAAAAAGTAAATTACAAGTAACTACTCTAACTTGGAAAAACTTGGTCTGGGGAAAAATAATGTAAAATCAAAGATGGATGGATGAAACAAGAGAAAAGATACATGAAATACTTCAAATGAACCAATAAGAGTATTATTACATTATTTGGAAGATTGTGTTGGTATAGTTGATATTGAGATGATTAATAGATTAATCTATTAACAGCAACAAAAATGTCAATAGCTATGTACTAGAAAAAAGAAGTGGCTTCATCTGTGTAATGTTGATTCTACAACATCTGGGACACAGCTATAATGCTTAAGTGAATATATTATGTTAGGGCCTGTGAAAATCCAATATATGAATATCAATTTATTAGGAAAAAGTCAACCTCCATCATTTTTTGGCACGATAAATTTGGAGATGATATACATCCCTACTCAATTGTTTATGTAGGTATAATTGCTTTGGTATCAGCTCCCTTTTAAAATTTATTTACAGACCAAAATCTGTAATTTATATATGTATAAATGTTTGTTTTTGGAAATTTAGATTTAAAATAAAACAAGACTTTTTTTAAAAAAAAAAAGAACAGTAGTAAATGCTTTAGAGAAGGAAGGAATGGGCCAAGAGATAAAAAAATTCCCAGGAGCAGAATATGCAGCAGAGAGTGGCAGGCCTTCTCTGCCACAATAGTAGCAATTGCCCAGACATTAACAGAAAGTGAATGTGCAGCTTCAACACAAAAATTTCCATTCTAGACCATCAACTCAGAAAATTGCTAGTCCGCAATAGTATTCTATTCTTAGACAGCTGCCATACCTTTCTGAATACCTTTCATCCCTTGTTTTTTCACTGGTTCTTTTGAAATTGGAGGTTCTAAATCAGTATTTGAAGTTTCTTTAGCTTGTCTATATTGTTTCAGCTGGTCAGCAAAATCCTCTTTTTCATCCTCATTGTACCCAAAATCATCACTGTAATTATCATAGTCTTTGTTTTTGGATTTTTTATTATGCTGTGTCTTCTGTGAAGGGTTATATTTTCCTGAAATATGTCCATGCTGGATGAAAGAGAACAAACAATTAGAGCAAATTAAGATAAAATTCGTAACACTATCTATCCAAACAACAGCAGTTCTCCAGGATATAGTTTTAACTAGCAATGTCAGGATTGGGAAAGCATTTGCTCTATTCATTGGCTTTTCTATTGCAATGTTAGTTTTTTTAAAGACAAATAACTAACATTAGGCTGCAATCTTATACTCAGGTAAGTGGGAGTAAGCCCCACTGAATGCAAAGGCACTTACTTCTGGGTAGACATATAGAAGACTGCATGCTTACTGTTGTTCCTGTGTATTTTTCTATCCTGAATAGGACTCATTCTCTGCAAGTCATTACATTGTTGCAAATTAAAAAAAAGCAGAGGAATGCCTATAGTTCCTGATCATCCACAGATGGATTGACAGGTGTTATGATGAAAGCAGATATCGTCACTTGGCTATGGATTTTGTGCCTCACAATTCTGAGATTTTTGATATCCCAAGACTTCCCATCCCATTGTCCCAAGGAAAGGAACACAAGTACCAGTCTTGAAAGACTACAAGATAAAGCTGGTTGAGAGCAGGAATGGATCACCATGTTGCTCTCTTTTTCAAAATCAGTCTGTAAATCACAATAAAGTGGTTAAGGCAGAATCAACTGTCTTTAGGAAAGACTTGGTGCAGATTCTGTGCTAAGCCAAATGTGTATACATAAATAATGTAGCTGGATAAAAAAAGTAGTGAATTATATTTTATTGTCCCACTCTCACACTTTTTTAGACATCTTTTAAACAGGTGACAGGCTATCAATAGCAGAGAAGGCTACATGACTATTGAACACTTGATTTTTGTTATATCATTTTATTGCAATGAAACTGGTGAGCGCCAAGAAAAATTCAAGATAAATATTTAAAAGACATAATTTTCCTATGCTTTATTACACAAGTTGTAACGAACACCACAGAAGCACAGGCAGAATTTTCTGCATTAAAAAAACACTCAGAAGCATGTGTGTGCCAAATTAACTCAAATTTATTTATTTATTTATTTATTTATTGCATTTTTATACCGTCCAATAGCCGAAGCTCTCTTTGGCTCAACTCCCCCCTGAATTCTAAAATATATATGCAAATTAGCAATTTGCTTTTTTGATTATTCAAATTTTAGCAAAGTAATTAGGGCATGAAGGAGTAATGTTTTTCAAGATCAAATGTCTGTAAGCACTAAAACATACACATTACAAATACATTTAGCATTAATTATTTCTCAAATGAGAGCTACTAAATTCAACTCTAAACATTTCTTACCTATTTTTGGTAGCATGAAGATACTGGCATACACAAGTGACTAAATCCTATTCTATAGCAGTCAGAATGAAGCAATTTTATGCCCTGTTCCACCCCTTTTCCCAGGGAGAATATCCAATCTGATGACTTTCAGAAGTGTGAAAAAATTAAGATTAGTAACATACTGCCAGAAGAGGGTTTCTCTGAATTGTCTGGAATATCTGCCTCACTCTGGGCTCCCCTCTTAGAAGTTTTCTATTTGCATTTTGTTGCAAAGAACATTAAACCTTTGTGTGATCATTGCAGCAATTCAATGAAATTACTTGTTGAAGTCAGGCATCAGTCTGATTGCACCTTTAATTTTAAATGTGTTTAAGTATATACTGCATATTAACACATCTTATATCAAACTCCCAGCTAATACAAAAATTACTACTGACTTCACAAGACAGGCATTAATGAAATAATTTGTGGCTCTGAACTGATAATCGTCTGCTTACACAGTAATTGTTAAGAATAGTCAAGAGAAATCAGATGGTCCCCGCAAAGTTATTTTATGCTAATAATGGAAGAAGGCCTTGAAATGAATTTGTCTGAAGAGGAAAGGGGGCTCTTGAAAATGTCCCTTTTCTCGCACGAGATATTCAGTTGAGTCACTTAATGCTTTCATATTAATCCATTAAAAAAAACTTCATATGGAGGTCTGATGTGATATTACTCCCCTGTAAGGAATACCTCTGCTAGTGGTCTTTTCAAGATCCTTCCCCGATACTGCGACATAACACAGTTAAAAAAAGAAGAAGCAATGAACGTCTCTGTAGCGGAAGGATATATGCTACTTGAATCACCTATCCCTAGTTTTTCTGCTTTTTTCTTTGTAATGAACACATATGACAGAGGCAACAAGACAGACAAAACACCAAGTAAAACCCAAAGTGACACTAATTTCCTTTTCAACAACTTTCATATTGGTTGGAAAAGTGTGGGGATAAAAATTGCTTCATCCTGATTGGAAACTTTACTAACTGCCTAGCAGGGGGAAATATAGTCCCCACTCCTTGCCTGTAATCCTCATATCTGTTTCACAAAAAATCATAGCAAATCAAACACACACACACATCAAAAAACGAAGAAGAGAATTAGATATAATGAAAATAGTAAAACAGCATATTTTAAAATTAACCTAATATAGTTCCAAAGTGAAAACATGCATCTTTTAAGAAAGGGTAGGATCAAAGTACCGTGGAAAACAAACGAAATAAGGTCTATTTTGAAAGCTGTACCTGAAGAAATGAAGATTCATAATCTCTGTAGAAACCAGCTCCTTTCTTATGGGGTCTTTCTGAACGTTCAGCATCAGAATCAATACTATAGTCAGAACTGTCATCACTAGAAGGAGAATTATGCTGAAAAGCAAGAACACTTTCATTTGTATAAGATGAGGAAATGAGCAACTACATACAATGCATTTAAAATGTTATGAACATTGGCTCTGGCCCGCTTGCATTGGCTGCCTGTATGTTTCCGAGCCTGATTCAAAGTGCTGGATTTAACCTATAAAGCCTTACACAGCTTGGGACCACAATACCTGACTGAATGTCTCCCACCATCACCATCATCATCATCATCTATTTATTTCTTACCCACCTCAAATGCACAAAACTAATGAAAAGAGCATATAAAACCAATACAATATTAAAATAACCATCAGGCCATCTTAAAATTCTTAGGTTTAAAATTAATCTGGGTAGGCCTGCTGGAAGGGACTAGTCTTTATAGCTATTTTAAACTCGGAAAGAGTGTTAAGTTGACCTGAACTTACCCGTACACCACGCTCAACATCTAAAGTCCTCCTCAGGGTGCCTACACCGAGGGCAGCTTGGAGGATGGCAACAAGGGAGAGGGCCTTCTCAGTGGTGGCCTCCCAATTATGTAATGATCTCCCCGATGAGGCCCACCTGGCGCCAACATAGTTATCTTTTTGGTGACAGATCAAGACTTTTTTCTTCTCCCAGACATTTAGCAGCATATGTTGTTGAGTTTTTAATCGATCCCCAATCTATTTTTAGGTTTGGCTGAGAGCTCAAAGTTGTTTTTAAATGTATGTTGTCTTTGTATGCTGTCTGTTTTACATTTTTATGATTTTAAATTTTGTATATCAATATTTAATGTTTTAATCTTTTGTAAACTGCCCAGAGACCTTTGGCTATGGGGCGGTAAAGAAATGTAATAAATAATGATGATGAAGAAGTAGAGATCGAAGAAAAGTAGATCAAAGAGCCAGCAGTGTACAACTCAAATCGCCACAAAGACCAATTTATTACCAATAATAGTTAAGGTGTATTGTACCTTAATTAGATGCACATAATGAAATACTGTGTCACCTCTTAATCCTTGCTGCACAACCAAGCATACCCCAAGATATTGTAATGCATTATTGGGTACAGTGCTAGGAAAGCTGGAAGCAATATGTAACATCTCAATAGTCTGGCTCTCTTGACTACCTTGTAGTCCAGGGGGAACCCCACCGTCTCAAAGATTTCATATTCAGTGAAGTCATGCAAAGGTTTCCCAAAGTATGTAAAGGAAAAATAATTACTCTAGTTAAATGAATACATTGCACAGAACATTGACCAACAATTCTAACCTTATGTTTGTCACGTCTTCTCCTTTTTGATTTTTTCTTCTCTTTTTCTTTTTTGTGCTTCTTTCGGGATTTTCTATGGGTTTTTTCATTTTTCTGTTTATCTTCAACTTTTGCATTTTGTTCTTCCTTGTCTTCTTCAAATCCAGCATCATCTATTTCACCATCTTCAAGTTCACCATCCTCTCTGTTTCAGATATACAGTTTAAACTTAATATGAATTTGGAAAATTAAAAAAGAATGACACAGTTGACAGTGCAATCATACAATCTTGTTCCATGTTTATCTGTCCATCAATCAAAATGCTTACATAAATACATACAAAGTAGCACCTTATATTTGTTCGCATTTCAAGGAATAGCATGCAAGTTTCAATTTACTATCTTATAAGTAATTTTAATAAATATTTGCATGACATTTTTGAACTTTACAGTTCAAATGTGGCTTACAATTACAAAATGCAAGAAATAGCAATACAAAAACCTATTAATTTATTAATAAAGAACCCAACAGAGAAAAGGAGCAGCAGACAAAACCAATAAAGGAGGTAAAAACAAAATTAATAAAGCAGTAAAAGCAACAAAACTAAATGACAGACATTAATTCAATTGCCCAGAGGAAAAGGATCAATTTCCTTGTGTCTAAATGATGCTAGTGTAGGTGCCTCTTTTACTTGTCTGGGGAAAACATTCCACAAATTAGAGTTATTTTTTCTCTTTTTTAAAAAAATGTTTTAATAATTGGAGATTTATTTGTATATTGTTTAACTGACCGTAAGCCACTTTGATATAACTTTTTTAGTTCTGAAAAGTGACATAACAAATTATTAAATAAAAAAAGTGGGGCATTACCCACTGAAATAGCCCTCTCTCTGTTCAGCACTGGACTGGCTTTGGAAGGTTAGGACATCTGGAAAACGGCCTTTGTTGAAGAACTTAATGTTCAGACAAATTCATATGAGAAAAAATGTAACTGTTGTTTAATTATGCTAGTAATCATATAAAAAGACAGTAATGTTCTTTAGTTTGGTTGTGAACATGTACTATTTGTAAGGGAAAATAAACCTTAATTGTCCGCTTAACGTAGTGCAGTTACAATGAGTATGTTATGCATATCTGTTGTCCAATCCCTTTACTTACAGCCTTGCATAAATTGTTACTTTTCTGGTTAATATACCTTTACCTTATTGCAAGAACCACTGAATTTCAAAAATACTTGAAATGCACTTTGTACTATAGAAATTATAAGCTATATAAAATAAACCGCCCAGAGAGCTTCGGCTGTGGGGCGGTATATAAATGTAATAAAATAAATAAATAAATAATAAATAAAACAAGTGTTACATAAACAACTATGCAACATTGGGTTACATCCAATGTTCTACTGACAAAAGCCTTCTGTCAGTAGAGGTACACTAGTTGTACAGGACATCGATTTAAAAAGGGTCTCTTAGGAAAAATGTCTCACAGTCAACATGTCAACAATATTTTTAAAAAACTGATTTCTCTTATTCAACTTAGAATTTATACCAACACATAAATTTAAGAGTAATTTTTATGAAATGTTTAAGTTAAACAAGCTATTTTGAGAATAGCTTAAGTTTGAAGGACTAATAAAACTAAAGCAAAACTGACCTCACAAATTTGACTATGTTCTTGTTGTTAAAAATAGATTTCTACCCTTAAGGATAATGGCTGCTGCTCAGTGAGACAACTATAGAATGGAAGGATTAAACCTGGTTTAAAGTGTATGTGACTATGCTTAACATGCCTGCTATTTGCCTCTGGGCAAAATTATCAACAGCTGAAAGAGATCTTATAACACTGACAAAAAATATCTAGCTCAGCCAAAATATCCAAATAACACTCCTATACATGCCCTTACGGTACACAGGTAATGAACATGGAATACTTTTAAAAAATATTAGACCTACTGGTAACCATTTATTCAGGATGTTGATTGGGGCAGAGGTAAACAAAATTCTTACTATAAACAAAGAATCTTGATCTAGTTCATCGAGAGCAGATGAGGTGCTGGACTTGTTTCTGGACTGCACCATTTCAGACCACAAATGTTGGATCAAACGGTTAAATACTTCTTCATTAAAAAAATAAATACTTGCCACATAGAAGGATTCTAGATTAGCCTTCATCATGACATGCTAATTTTACACAAGAAAGGAACTTTTTTTCATGACAAAGCATTCAATCATTTGATCCCACATTTCCAGTCTAAACTGGTATTTATTTGATTTATATACTGCCCTTGTACCAAGAAAACGGCACTCAAGGCAGGTAACAATAATGGATAAATACAAACTTGATGAAAAACAAATACATTAAAAGCACAACAGTAACAGAATCAAAACATCATCCAACCCAAAAGACCCTCTTACACATCAAAGTCTTGCTTGAATAAAAATGCCATTGCATTCTGGTGGAAGGACAACAGAGAAGGAACCAACCTAGCCTCCCTTGGCAGGGAGATCCATAGCCTGAGATCATCCACCAAGAATGCCCTATCTTGTGTTGCCACCAAACATGACACTGGAGGTGGCAGTAATGAAGTGATACAGCCCACAAACAAGTTCACTACATCATCTGCTATTTAGATAAACTAAGTGAACAATCTTACGGCCCTTACACAGCATCTAGGGGGCAATAGGACAGTTCAGCTTACTGGATCTGATCTTGGACCCAGGAGTCCAAGCTCCCTGCCCTCAGCACGGAGAGAACTGCACTGGCTGCCTCCTCAAGCTCGGAAAAGTGACCTCGTAGAGGATGAATGGGAGTGCTTCTACGGGTGGGGAGCATACAGGAAAAGCAAGGACATGTGCTATCCCCAGCTCCCTTCCCTCCCCACTTTGAAGAGCCCTAGCTAGATTGGCAAAATGCCTGTCTAGCAAAAATGCAATGCAGGAGAAGTGTGGAGGTGACAATCTCCTCTGTGCTCCTCCTCCTCTGCTTAAGATACCTGTCAGCCTGAGTTTGGAGGCTGATGGGCATCTGGACAGGACCGCACCCTAATAAATAAATAAATTTTACATTTCAACAATTGGCAAACCCTCATGAGGTCTGTAGCAAAAGTCAACATAATGGTCAGTACAAGGCTGGGCCACAATTTCCACAGGCATCTTGCACTGTCCAAGTGGGCATGGTGCAGTGTTAAGGCTATTGTGCAGGTCATTTGGGGCAAGAACTGGTCAATGCTTAAACTGTGCCCCAACTGAATATTTATCTAAATCACACACAGAAGTGGGAAGGATTAAAAAAAAACTTTAAAGAACAGATAAAATTTCTGAAAAGGAACTTGATGAACTGGAGAGCTCAGCTGATATAACAAAATGAATTTCAACAAAGCGAGTGAAAAGCATTAACCATAGACAAGGAGGAATAAATCCGCAAACATAAATGGAAGAGAACTAGTTAAGGAAAGAGTTAGAAAAGTGATTTAGTTCAGCAATGGAACAAACTGTCCAAAGAATACATGAAATCTTCTTTAGAGGTTTTCAGAGTAAGGATATAAAAGGTGATTAATCTATATAGACGGAGGGCTTGATCTAGATTTACAGTGGATCAGCTGTGCTGGTGGAAGTAGACTTCCCAGTGTCCTGCTTACCACAGTGGCCCCTCCATCTCCCTAAAAATGCTAGAGAGTTAGGAAACGCTGCTGAAAGGGGTGTAGGAGAGGGGGGGATCCCCAAGAATTGGGCAGAGGAACCTTCCAGGAACACAGCCCTTCATCTCACAGAAGGGAGAATTCAGCATCCAACACTGAGTTACACTAATGACCTGTGGGACGCTTTCTAATATATGCAAGATGCTATAAATATGTCTGTAACTGAATAGCCAAATATTTATCAAAAGGCTAGCCTCAGGAATTTGGTTGCTGCAATTTCATAACTATAAGATTGACTCATCTTAGATATTTAGGAATTGTATGAACTTAAATTACAAAATGTACTTTTTGCCACATGTATAAGAATTTTAAAACAAGTCAAAAGGGCCGGTACTTATAACTAAACATGAGCAGTATAGTGTATAGATTCTGCTCACCCAGTGACAAGATGCCTTACAAACTGACTTTGAGAACAAGGACTAAATTTTGAAGATAGATCTCCAAAATGTCTTCACTTATTATTTTTCAACAATGTCCTGCTAATAAACATTTAATGATAACAAATCCTTAACAAGAAGGCAGTTTTCAGTATTTAATCCCTGACATCAAAAATAGGTGCAACACTATGGGTTATATCCAATATCTTAGTCTAATTTAAGCCCCATTCATTTTAATATGACTACAGTAAGAATGACTAACAAACACAACCTATGCTTGGTTCCCTGTTATTTATACTGAACTCCATAAATTTCTGAGCCGCTTTATATTCAAGATGAATTTATAGATAGACTTATGAAATTCAGTGATATTAGAAAGGACAGCTCCTGTCTACGTCAGCAAAAAATGTACAAATGTTAATCCAAGAAAAAACATTTAAGTTACTTAACAAATATGAGAATGGCTCTCTGCTAACCCTTTTGCTATCTTTATGAACAAAAATATATGCGACTCTTATCTCTTGTGAAACCTGATTCTGAGCACCAGTGCCATGATAACACGTTTCTTGTAAATTGGTCAAGCATTCACTTCAACAGGGTAAATCAGGAGTTCTAACACTCACATATACCAATAAGGATTACAACCACTGAGTACAAGGACTAGTTCAGAGGTACCAAATGTTGACATACATTTGTGCAATTAATTTCTAAGGCTCCACTACTGAAAACTTCTCTAGAATACAGTATTTGAGGATTTCATTAGTAGTGCAGTCCTTGTACCTATAAAATTTGATGTTACTATAATGGAAAATTGTATGTATTTGAATTAGGAAACTCTTAAAACAGTATATAGTTAAACTACAGAATACAGTTAAGCTATAGAATTTATAGAATTTGATACTGCAAGATGTAGTGGCAGCCACCAATCTGGATGGCATTAAAATGGTAGACATATTCATGGAGGTTAAAGCTATCAATGGCTACAAGTCATAATCGCTATAGGCTTCTTCTGTTATCGGAGGTGGTATGCCAAGGTACACAAGGTGCTGGGGCATACGAACAGAAGGTTGCTATTATACTCATGTCCTATTTGTGGGTTTCCCTCACATGGCTCGTTGGCCACTGTGTGAACAGATTGCTGGACTAGATGGACTCATCATGGTCTGATACAGCATGGTTCTTCTTATGTTCTCAATATATAAAAATACTTCCTTTTAAAACAAAAAACCCCAAAAAACTTTGTGATTTTAAGTAACAACACTCTTTGCTTCCTAACATTTGAGCACATAATTATGGAATGAGTATTTGACAGATATCAACATGTCATTATGAATAATACTGCATTTGTATTTTGAGCCTCTGGCTGCCAACATAGCTAAGTTTGCTTATGAACAACCAGGTAGGGATATGTTCAGCAAGTATGGCTCCACTGTGGAACAACAGTCCAAATACACACCCTCCTCTCCCACCTGCTGTGGAGAGATTTAGTTACACTCAATGAGTGGCATAGGAGAATGATCAGTTGGCCCTCCAAGCATTATGATGGGACAGCAGCATCTGCAAAACATTTACAGGGCTCCCTAACCTAGATCTCTTATATCAAAACAAAACGGGATCAAGGCAGGAGTAGTAGCTTGATTTCTATTCAAAATACCACAAGAAAGAGCTAAAGAAAAACACACATCACTTCACTGTATTTGAAACTACTTGATGTGGACTTTTCTCTTCTAACCACTGCAAAGCAAGGAAGTACAACTCTGGTCTGTTTCTTGTTCCACTAAGAGCAATTAATCACATTTTGAATTTATCCACCTTAAAAATGTTTAATTTATTTTTGTGATCTTTGGAAGCTAGAAAGAAGCAGTGTAAAGAAATATGATAAACTAGCAGGGGAATAAGCCCATTGAGGATCTGCTATTATGGCAAAGCCATACATATTTACAAGCTTTGGTTGTGCTTCTTAAACTACTTTGTGCACTTCCAGTGTATCTCAATAGATCACCTATGGAGAGAAATAGATGGGGGGAGGGGGTCAGCTGCTTAATTTTAATATTACTGTTTTAATGGTTTATACTTATAGAAAAACATTGAGTGTCCTCTTTCTACAACAGAGAACAGTTTGCATGAAGATGATTTTATATTTCCCCCCATTGCTTTCAATTTTAAAATAGCAGTATCTTGAAGAACCCATAGGATAATTAGCCTGGGGTCTATTAATAATTCAGTACTGTGCAAGCTTTTCTTTTAAACAGTATTTGCAGAACAACTCAGGTTGCAATCTTCACAGATTATGTTAAAAGTAACAATACTGCACTAGGAAGTATCCATTTTTAAGTACAAATTGTTTCATTAACATTTTAAACTGCTACAACTACTTTACTGAAGGATTGCTAGTATGTAGATCTGAGATACAAGGCCCAGACCTGATTCACTGTAGCTCTGTGCAAGTCATTTTAATTGCCATATGCCTCTGCATCCCAGCTTGTAGAAGAGCGAAAACTAAACACTATAGTGCTGCTACATGAATAAGGGACTATGTAATGTTTTGTACCACTTTGATAAAACGGTGTTGTATAAGGTTGTGGAGGGGCGTGGGGACCATAGACAGACTTGTCTATTATTTGGAACACCATTACAAATCTTGATCTAAAGAAAGATTTGCATACATGTTGTTGAATGTCAGAGAAATAAATTTCAGAGGATTCCCCCCTTTTTTTAAAAAAAGTGAGAAAAGCCAGATCTGTATGAAAACAAGAGCCTGCAGAAAAGAGGAAAGCACTGGACCTCAAACCAGAAAATGCCTCTGGCTTGTTGGCTTAATGCGATTGAAAAGTGTCAAAGATAACATCAGATAGAACTTCACCTGCACAAAAAAAGAGTTCCAGTTAAATGTGTAAGATGTAAACATTTACATGTAGCTCCATGTATGTTATATACAGGGGGAAACACACAGTCTTTGATTTCAAATGGCAGTGGAGTAGGGACGATAAGAACAACGGTGACATTATACAGACACCCGATGTAAAGTGCATTTATGAAAAGATGTGTTTGGTTTGTTGTTGTTTTTACAAAAAGAATGAAATGTAAAAAAGAATGCATGCAAAATGCTCCTTGAAGAGATCCCCCCCACCAAAAACATCCTTGAATCTAGATTTTTGTTTAAAAAGACCCCCACCCACTCCAGGCTGAAGGTGACTTCCCCCCCACCCACTCCACCCCATCCCATACAATGCTACAGACATTTTCTTTTCCTTAAATCCACCTAGGCATATTTAAGACATCGTTATTATTACCACCATCATTATTATCATAATCATCATCATCTCACAGCATATCGTCATTTTTAGTTATTATCACCGTTAATTATCACCATTGAGAAGCGGAGAGAAAGAAAGAGAGAGAGAGAAGAATGTTACTCGACCTTTCGTCCCCTGCATGTTGCCTGTCAGAGTCGGGCATGTTTTGGTCAAGAACTGGGTTTGGGGGCTTGGAGAACAGGCTTTCAAAGGCCATTGTGCTGGCTCTGGCTGTGTGTGCGGGGAGGAGGAGGAGGAGGGAGGAAGGCAGGACACCGCTGCCAGTGGTGGGGCGTTGGGAGAGGAGGGAGGAGGGGCGCACACCCACACACCATACACACTCACACGCACGGCGGCGGCGGCAGCAGCCGGGCTGTGGACGGTGCTGTGCGGTCGTCGCCCCCTGCCCCCCCCCACTCCCTCAGTGAAACGGCGGGCGGAGGTTTTACTGAGGTTTTACACACATACACAGAGGGACACTTTTAACGGTCGCTCTTGGCAAAGCGAAGGTGCCCAGCGCCTCACTACAAATGAGAGCGAGATGAAGGCGGCTGAGGGAGGGGGGGAAAAAGGAGGAGTCCCGGCTGAAGGGAGGGGGGGTGTTACAACATCCAATTCACGCGCACCACAGAGGGAGAGGAAACAACACACAACGAAGGGACAGGATGGGAAGCGATTGGCCGGAGACTGGTTTGCTCTGGTTATGTCTTCCTTACAAACATGGCGCCCGCTCGGTTGCCAGAGAGAGAAGATGGAGAAAGAGAAGAAGAAGAAGAGAAAGAGAGAAATGGCGCGCGCGGAACGGGACGGTGGGGGAGGGGCGGGACACGCTCACAAAATGGCGGCGGCTGGCGTCGCTCACAAAGCGCCGAGGAAGGAAAGAGGAGGGAACAAGAGCAGCCCAACGCCGCGCTCTCCCTGGCGCCTCCTGGGTCGCCGTGACCGAAGCGGCGTTTGGTTGCGCGCTCTTCCGTGCTTCGCCGTCGTCATCGCCCAGCGAGAGGGCTTCTCCTCCCGCCATTGGCCCGCGCCGCTAGAGGGGAAGGCGCCCATTGGGCGGACCGGATGACTATCAGGGAGGCCTCGGAATAAAGAGAGCGAAAGCCGCGCGGGTACAGTTGCGCAATCGCTTTTATAATCTTTCCTCAGCCAGCAAACGAAATGCCGGAGTGGGGTGTGTCGCCTCCCGCGCTTTTGTTAGTGCAGACATAGCCCAAGGCGTTGGTTGTCTGCGAGAGAAGAGGCGACTCTTGTGGAGAGCGGGGAGACTTAATTAGCCTTCGTTTGTTTTAATTACTGTCAATCTTAAATCCACCCTCATTTGCTCGAGGACTGCTTTGTAAGCACACTGCCACTTATTCGGGTTATTACTACTTTTTTAAAAAAAACTGTGTGGGCATATTTGGATTTTTGGAAACCCAAGGCCCAAATTTAAGCCAAATTTGACGGGGCTGTATAAATAAAAACCTAATATGAATAAAGTGTTTGCTTCTACTGTACGCCATAATGCAGTACCCTCACTCCTGTCGTCTATGCATGAGAATAACTACGTATTCTTGGTCAACAACAACAAAACAGAAAAAGGAATAGTGCTGTGTCCATTCATACCTATAAGGATTACTTCAATAACAGAAACTTTGAAAATTGCTACAAAATGGCACATAAGAAGCTTCCAACTTTGCATGACACCAGGCTCACTGTCGGTTGTTTAGCCCCCAATAAGGTTGAATATCCAACCTGTGTGTGGGGTGGGGTGTCCCTGTTGTGCAAACCCGGCCAGCATAATTTATTTGAAGGTTAAACAACGCTCACATAACCCCACTACAAGTCTCTGGGATAGGTTTCCTTATAGTAGGGTTACAGAACCTCATACAGCCTGCGGGCTCAATTTCATTTCAGATACTGTAAGCTCTTAGGGGCCACATTCCAGGGAGGGTGGGACTTAAGGCAAAAGGGATGGACCCAAAAAACCCAAATATCACCATATGTTAGTTGAAAGCTCTTATTGCCAGTAACTAAGCCTTAGAAGGGGCACTTCTACTTTTTAGAATGGAGAAAAAAGTCTACAAAAGGTGAGACCAGGGGAAAGGGGTACATCGCGTTAGTTTAAGTTGAAATGTCCCACTCCTTTTTATTCAACAGCAACTACTTAAGAATTTGCAAATTACCTTTAATATCGTGAACTGCTGGAATATATTATATTCAGCAGTATACAAATGCCACCATAAATAAATTAATGTTGTAGTTGAAAATCTTGTTATTTTACTTCTTAATCACTTTCAATATTCTTAAACATCAGTTACTGGGTTGGTTAACAAACCGTGGTAAAACATGAGAAACATTTTTCTGGACCAATATACTCACCTGAAAGAGAGGGAAATAAATTATGTATGTTAGATTATGTGTGATAGAAAATGTATATGTAATATGTTTAATGAAGGTGCTATATTTGGATATTTTTTGTTTTCTCATGCTTTTTGTTAAGTTCCAGTTCTGAGTTCTTATTGTTCACAAACATTATATACAGTGATCATATTTTTTTTAAAAAAGTTACAAAACAGAATAACATACAATTACACTTATGTTCTTTTTCCTTTTTCTTTTTCTTTTTCTTTTTCTTCTCTCTCTCTCTTTTTAAAAAAACACACACCAGTTATTTAACTCAGAAAGCCCTTAGAAGAGGCAAGAGAGAAATAAAATTTACATGGTATGTTGGCTGGAATACACTATATAGAGGTTGGCATTCCAAGAGCTGCAAGTAATATTTCTAACTTTTTGAAAATAGTATAGAATGTTTGCTAAGTATCCCTCTCATAATTTTCATTGAAAAATTTCAGGAAAGTAGGCAGAACAAGGAACATGAAATGTGGAAAAACAGGAGGGCTCAAATATACATAATATTTATTTATTTTATGACATTTGTATGCTACCCAATAGAATAATAGAATAGCAGAGTTGGAAGGGGCCTACAAGGCCATCGAGTCCAACCCCCTGCTCAATGCAGGAATGCACCCTAAAGCATCCCCGACAGATGCTTGTCCAGCTGCCTCTTGAATGCCTCTAGTGTGGGAGAGCCCACAACCTCCCTAGGTAACTGCTCTAACAGTCGGGAAGTCGAGGCTCTTTGGGTAGTTCACAGTTAAAACCTGAAAATACAGCAGATCGTATTTTTAAAAGTTTTAAAATACTGTGTAAAACCATAATAAACCCAGCTGCAGTTAAGCCCAGGGGAAGCCTGTGTGAAAAGCTGTGTTTTCAGGAGGTGTTTAAAGGTTGTTACATTTTCTGGCCCGCCCCCCGAACTGAATGAGGGAGGTTTTTCTAGATGATAGGTACAGCTACAGAGAAGGCCCGCTGCCGAGGTTCTTCCTGGCGACATTCTGTTTGTTTTGGAATGACCAGCAAGAATAGAGGAAGGTAGCACCTAGGACAGGGGTGGGCAACTTCCAGCTCTCCAGATGTTTTGGCCTACAACTTGCATCAGCCATAGCCAGCATAGCTGAAAGTGAGTGATGATGTGAGTTTGGCCAAGAACTGTCTCACCTTTGGCTATGCTGTCGAAGGCTGATTTGGAGGGCCACAAGTTGCTCACCCCTGGGTTGATCCAGACTCAGCCATACTTAGAGAAGATTCATTGAAATAAATGGGAATTAAATTCTGACGTACATATTATTATTGTTGTTGTTGTTGCATTTATATCCCGCCTTTTTTCCTCCAAGGAACCCAAGGTGGCATACATAACCCTCCTCTCCATTTTATCCTCACAACAACCACCCTGTGTGGTAGGTTGGGTTGAGAGTCTGTGACTGGCCCAAAGTCACCCAGTGGGTTTCCATGGCCGAGTTGGTACTATAACCTGGATCTCCTGACACTTTAGCCACTACACCACACTGGCCACTACACCTATTAGGGAAAGGATAGATAAATCTAAAAACTGAAGACACAGCTTTAGAAATTCTGTACTCCACATTATGAATTAATTAGATTGGAGTAATTGAAGAACGTGTGAGGATTACAGGAAAGTTACAAGGCAGTCAGATAGATTTATTGCACGCTCGTGATTGGCCATTCACAGAAGTTTGCAGGTCCATTACACAACATTGTCAATGTCCAGGACGTCTCCTGTGCTAACCCCCAGTAATCACGTTTTTTAAAAAAACACAGTTAATGCAATATTTAAAGTTATCGCTGGGTTATTGCAGGATCTCCCCAGTGTGTAAACTTGGCATTGTGCTCTAAGTCCACCACTAGATGATTCTGTTTCATTAAGCACAGTGGAGCTGTGCCAAGAAGGGAAGCTGTCAATCCAAAATCATGTGGTTGCGTGTAAAGCACATTGTGAACATGGAAAGATTGCAGAAGATGAAAGCCCTGGTAAGGCTGTGGGGTTTTTTCCTATGTGTAGGGAAGCTCAGAAACATTTCTGATTCATTTCTCTAAGTGCTTGTGCTTGGGTAGCTAAAATGACATTGCCAATGCACAATAGAGAGGTATCAGCAGACTTGGGGGAATCCCAAGGTTTGCAAAAGTACAAAAAACCAAACTGCCCAGTGCGTGAGCATGCTCACTACCTACAGAATGCTGACTGTTGAGAAGAAAAACCCTGAAAAGAGTAAGGACAGAGAATGAAATGGAGTGGCTAAAAAGGACAGAGGAAGAGAGACATCGATTGAAAGGCATCTGACTGTTTACCCATTCTCTCATTAAATGGTGCCAGCACAGCCACCTTAAGACATACATGCAGTATTTTGTTGCAAGGCCCCACCTGTTCTCTTTATTTCTAATGTTTAGGTGTGAGTGCCGATGCTTCCGAAGCTGAAATGGCCATTCATGCCCAAGAGGGAAGTAGTTGTAGTTTTGATTAAATACAAACAGGTATTATTATTATTTTTAAAGAAAAAGACACCCGAATCAGTCTGGGAAAACCCTAAAATAGCTGAATGAGAACTCAGCATGCTCAGTGGCTACACTGGAGAGGGAGGATGGAAAACCAGGAGGGATGGGGAATGAAATGGAGTATTCTGGAAAAAGGCATGGTTGACTGACTGGAACAGACCCATGGCATGATTTTGGTGCAGGTCCCAGTTGTATTCTTGATTGCTATAAGACTAGCTCGATAGAAGTTTATTCTTTGTCCACCAGGTGGCACGTATGAACTGTATATGACCATCACTCAGCTTGTCTTGAGAACATCTTGCTGGTGATAGCTTTTTTTGAATGGGAGAATTTGTGGTTCTCTGAACAAAATACCATCAAGACAATTTGCAGAGGTGTGTGTGTGTGTTAGAATGATACAACAAAATAAGACGAAATCTTGTGGCGCTAACAGGTTTGTGCAATAGGTGTTGTGGGCCAAAGCCCTCTTTACCAAATGCATGTAAGGCCCACTTTTATGGATAGATAGGGTATTTCCTTTTCAGGGCAAGAAACATGCAGCCCACTGATGTGAATCATAGCATTGGAGGGTTCTTGCAGGCCATCAGGTCTAACACCCTGCTTGATGCTTGAATCTGGGGGCTAGATGTTTTCCTTGGAATACTCTTTTGCATCCAACACAGTTGTGCTTGATGACAACTTACCTTTCATGCATTCACAGAGGAATCATCCTGTGAGTTGCTTGCAAGCAAGGGGAATTTATGACATTGCTCAACAGTCAGATTCTAGCTGGACATCAGGAAAAACTTCCTGACTGTTAGAGTAGTACGGTAATGGAACCAATGACCTAGGGAGGTTGTGGACTCTCCCACACTAGAGGCATTCAAGAGGCAGCTGGACAGCCAACTTTCAGATATGCTTTAAGGTGGATTCCTGCATTGAGCAGGGAGTTGGACTCGATGGCCTTATAGGCCCCTTAGACGACGCATGTGCAGCTTCACAGTCACTCGGGAGCTTCCCTGTGATGCTTCAATATAAAAAAGTTGGGGATTTACCCTGACTTTTTCAAAGGGAGCGATGTCAACACAGTGCTTCTGTTGTGTAATGTCGCTCTGGGGCCAACGCAGGGGTGAAGCCTGGTGGAACACGACCAGCAATTGGTTGCCTTCCATCAAGAAGAGTGCGGCAGGTGGCTCTGGGAACCAGATGGCCATCCCGAAACCCAAGATCACTCCTCAGCATCGGGATTACCCCTGCAGGGTTAAGGAGGGAGGCGGTGCCAACCCGGTGCCGTGAAGACAGCCCCCTGGTCTTAAACTGGCAGGTCAATGCATTTCCCAGGTTTTAAAAAAGGAAATTTATTATTAAAGAATTCTGGGGGGAAACTAAAAAACACAGACAAGTCATTAACTAAGTAGATTTGTTCAAATAAATAGATATGTCCCTGTATGTTCAGAATAACATACTCATTATTCAGAATAATCTGAGTTAGCCTGCAAAGGATTCCAGCATATATCTTTTTTATTTTTCTCCCTCTCTTCACCAGTGATCTGTCCATCAGTGAGAGTGATTCCCCCATACCTCACCCACATCTCCATTGATAGTTTCCTGCTATCCTTCCCCACTCTCAGAATGCTACAGGAACACAGAAATTCAAAGAAATTCACAGAATGCTGCGTACTGGCAGCATTCTAACTTCAGAGTAGAACTGA
Organism: Elgaria multicarinata webbii; assembly: GCF_023053635.1. Lineage (NCBI taxonomy): Eukaryota > Metazoa > Chordata > Lepidosauria > Squamata > Anguidae > Elgaria > Elgaria multicarinata. The sequence goes on along the minus strand of NC_086174.1, from coordinate 21,934,739 downwards.
GCATCCCTGACATAATTTGGCCAGGAGGTGTTGCCATAGGCTTTCATGGGGCAGAAAAATATTGATGAATCTTTAAACTGCTCAGAATTCCACCAAAGCAACAAAAGGCATACCTCCTCAACAAGCCTGAATAAAGTTTGTCAGTAGTTTGCCCAAGAATTTGAAAGAAATATGACATGCAGAGCTGCAGCTTGGGCCATGTCTATACGAGGCTGCATTGGTGCCTCGCGATCTGACATCCTGCATTTGCGCTCCTTCCGGGTAATCCCCACGGCAAGGAGCACAAATGCAGGGTTTGAAACCTCACGGGGTCACCGGCCGACCCTAGCGCCCCGTTCCTCCCCCCTCCAGGTTGATTCCCTCCTCCCCACTGTCGAAGAGAAAGCAATCGCGAAGGAGGGAGTCTGTGTGACGTCCTGCCCCCCTGTGTCATCTCAACTTCACCTGAGACACCCACAAGCACCTGACAGGACTGTCCACACCACTAGCACCCAGGACCACTTTAATCCCCCCTGTGCTAATGACGTGTTTGAGGGTTTAGGTCTACTGCTGCTGCTCCTGTATCGCCTGTTCTTCAGGCCCCACAGCTCCACAGCCCAGCAACCTAGCCCTCAGTTTCCCATTCTGTTGCCACCATTTGTTGTTTTCTCCTCAGACATCTCCACAGACCACACCACTTGTTTGTAAATATAATTGGACTTTATTAACTCAAATAAATGTGTGTATAAGCTTAATGGTTTCCTCAGTTCAAATGCATATGGTTACAAGGTTCAAAGCGTATTGGTTTCAGTCACTTCTTTATTACTAGGTTCCACTATATAGTCCTAAAATCTTCTACTTCTCTCTACCTCACAGAATTCGAACCTACACACTGTATCTCTCACTCTCTTCACAAACTATCTCCTAACACTCAAACTCTCATATTCTACTGACTCAACTCACACTGACACTTCTACCCCCTCCTCTCACTCACTTAACTATATATAGATACATTTCTCTAGCTCCTCCCACTCTTACTCAGCCAATCTGCACTCCCCCTCAACCATCCAATCAACACACAGGCATTCAACCCCCCTCTAGTAATTGTAAGTACCTACTTATTTCCTGAACCTTATACATATAAACAATAACTTTGTATATATATTTACATTTACATCATATAAGGCAGCTGAGCATCACAATCTGCGCCTCGCTCCATTGTTATTTCTTATCTTTATCTGTCAATGCAAAGCATCCCTATCCTGGAGGGATGATTATAAGTTCTTGTTTTGGAGGGGCATGACAATGGAGACTGTCATGATGAGCTCTTGCACTTCAAAATTTACGACTACACCACTGGCTTAAATCTACAAGAATTCCTATACTCTTCTGGGCCACACATTCCAGTATACTTTTCAGTCTTCTCACGCACATTAAAAACAAAAAGGCACTATATCAGCAACCATCACATAAGAAGGATGGGAGGAATTGCATTTGAAAAAGATCCATGTACATTGACTGAGGCATTAGCTAGATGTACCTGCTGTTCCCGGGGAGAGGAGAGGAGACCTCGCGTTATGAATAACGTGAGATCTCGCCCTCGTTTACACGTCAGGCGTGACAACCTCAAGAAGAGAGGCGTTGCGCTCACCATTTTTTTTTATTTTTGAAGGAGCCGGCAGCGCACGAGCGACTCCAGGTAGGTTTTTTTTTTAAAAAAACCCAATTGATTTCCCTGCTGCCCCCACCCTAGCCCTGATGGGCGCAGCTCCTGGCTCCGCGTGAGTAATCCAGGGAAAGCTGCAGAAACGGGCCACACGCTTGCGGTCTCGGGCTCAGCCCAAGTCCGTGGGAAAAACCAGGCCCAAAGTGTAGGGCTGTATCCCGGGGTCAGGGAGGGATGATCCCTCCCTGATCCCGGGATCCCCTGTGCGTCATCTGGATGCACAGGGGGGATCCTGGGTATCAGCCCGGGATAACCGCTGGTCTAGCTAAGGCCTGAGTTACTCAGTAAAAATTCCTTTGTATTTTGTTAAGTTTATGGTATAAATTTCTAACAGTATATTCTCCAATCATCCTTTCCCCTCTTACAAGTACAAAATGAATGCTAAATTAACAGAAAACTATGTAAAGTGCAAGACCTCCAACAAACATTTGCTTAACTATAATTACGTGTGTTTGTGTTGTCAAGGGGAAATGGTTGGCGCACAGGAAGCTAATAAATGGCTCTATTTCATAGCTACGAAGTATAACTAAACTTGGCTGTTTTGGTTAAAGAAATCCCTCAATACAGTATACACTCTCAGATTACACAAACATCATCGGAGCCAGGTTTTGGTGAGGATAACTTAGCAACATACTTAGCAACCATAACAAATAAAAATATTATGGTTCAAAGTTTCATTAAAGTCTGCAGTGGGATTAATAAGAGTTCTGGAATGTGCTCTTACTCCTAGGATCTTGTAAATGTGTTTAAATATAAGCCCTTCAAAGCGAAGAGATGTCTAACAGTTACTGACCTTGAAATTAATTTCCCTACAAGTTTATTGTTTTTGAGCAGCACCAATTTAGTAATCAAATTGACAAAACTCAGACAGACTATGCTTTGCAATTATTCTGCTCCCTCGCCTAGTACGGGTGTTGGTTATATAGAAGATTTGACAGGTAGACAAAATGCACTATTTTAACAGGAAGATGTATTTCGCATCCTTTGCCTCTGTTTTTTCCACAGTGCTTGTAATTTAAAATTAGTTTATATAATCTATTACTTCTTTTGATATATAGAGCATCATAAGGGCACCAGGATACCTGAGAATGTCCTTCTGGTTTTTTTTTTAAAAAATTGTATTACTGTGTTTTGTTTTGTTTTTATTATCTTATTATTTATTTATTTATTTATTTATTTATTTATGTCAGTTTTTTAGCCTGTGTAAGTTTTTACTGGAACTAGGGACTTAAGAAGTGTTAATTGGGATTCTCATCTCAAGGCTTTGGAAAGAGGCCAGGATACGCAGGTGGAGGGTATCTGGGCAGAACAGCAAACTAGCTGATGCAATCCAGTGTTCACATTGCATGAGAACACTGTGATTGGTTCTCATCTGTATAAATATGTTATTGGTAATGAATTAGTGTGGAGAGTTTGCTGGAGAGTTATTCTGAATTGTTCTCTGTATATACTTGTACAGTAAACTTAGATAAGTAGTTAAAAGCTACTGTGTCTGAGTCTTCCTTCTTCATTGGACTGTTCATTTGCTACCTGGATCCTCTGGTTCAGCTTGCGTTATTTGCACTCTGTGCATGCTCTGCTGATGTGAAACACATCACCCTCCTGACAGGTTATGGGCCCAGATTGCTCAGCCTGACTAGAGGTGTTCCAGTGTGGTGGCAAATTGCTGTTGGAGTCCTAGAAGTGAAGAAGAGTCTTCTCAATCTGCAGCCTGGTGAATGTCGTTGCTGTGTGCCTAGGAGGGGCTAGAAGATACCGCCCACTAGCCGTTCTCTGGGCGGTTCACAAAAATCTTTTATCATTTCGTCAGTTATTGTTCCCCATTCTGAAATCTGTTTAGATGTGGAGCAGTATATAAATGCTGTAAGCAAATAAAAATAGGATAAATAAATCAGTGTGACCAAAGTAACCATGTATCTGCTGCTCAAAAAGTCTACATTCAGTCTTACTTTCAGAAAACATGAGTACATGTGTCTGCATTCAAGATGCATCAAAATATAGTACACAGGGCCAATGGATTGTTTTCATTACAATTATGGATTTGGACTAAGGTGACTAAGAGTACAATCTACCCACTCCCTTCGGCATCCGGGTTAAGATGGGGCAGAAGTGTCCATCTGCCAGCCAGCAGGGAGCCATGGAGGCCCCCAGCACACCTGCAGAAACCTCCATAGATTGATTACTGCTGTTCCTGCAGGTGGTAGGCCTAAAACAAGATGTTCTGGGGTTGGGCCCCCAAAGTTCACAAAAACATAGGAAGAAGCCTTATGCTGAGTCAGACCATTGGTCCATCTAGCCCAGTATTGTTGACACTGACTGGCAGCAGCTCTCCAGGGTTTCAGGCAGGATTCTTTCCTGGAGAACCTGGGGATTGAACCTGGGACCTTCTCCACACAAAGCATGTGCTCTATCACAGTGAGCTATGGACCCTCAAGCCCGTCAACTGCACCAGCTGCTGTTAATTTCCCCTCCCATTGATTTCAGTTGCTTGTTGAGATCAGCAGTTAGCCTGAGAGACAAGGTGTTGGATTCGATCTAAGCCTGAGTATATATTCTGTATGTTGATCCTTGTTTTCTATGAATATGTCGCATTTATTGAAGGAATTCTGTGGCATGATTTTAGAGATGCCTTCCTTGCAGACCACCCTCATGACATCTTATCCTTGACTTTGCCTATTGTGAGATATATGCAATGTTACGCCAGCCCCCAAATTACAAGAGTTCACATTGTTCCTCTAGAGGTTGCACAACCGCTATTTGTACTAGCACTGCTCATGCAAGCAAGACCTGGGTCACAGCTAGACCTAAGGTTTATCCTGGGATCATCCAGCGTTCGCCTCTGCCTGAGCACTGGATCCCCTGTGTGTCACCTAGATGAACAGGTTTGACCCCTGGATGATCCAGGGATAAACCTTAGGTCTAGCTATGGCTCTAGTCTAATAAAGTTGCAGCGCCTTGCACCTTGTGCTATGGCTTGAGCAAGTGGAATCGAGTTATTGGACTGAACATTTGTGCAAGGATAAAAATGGGGCTTCCACAAGCTCTAGAAGCTTTGACCTAGCATAATTAGAGACAATCCTGTATCTGGATTTATAAAGAGCAAGGGTATTCCTGGCCCAGCAAGGAAAATATAGGAAGCAGTGAGTGATCGTAGAGACACTGCCTGATCAAACCTGTATTTAAGGTGACCAGATGACCTGGAAAACCCTGGAGACCTCCAGAAAAACGAGTTTCTCTGGGACAACCAGGACTGGCCCCCAATTTACCGGGGAAAGGCCTGGTCTCCAGCCCCGCCTGTTGCCTCTTGTCGCATATCTGGGGCTTTTCTTTGCCGGTGCGCTGGCGCCGACAAAGAAAAGCCTCAGATCAATGCAGTTCTTTGTTAATATTGGAGAGCCTCCTACATCATAGGAAAGTGGGACACGTCACAATAGGCCATTAATTTTGTTGTAGTAAACTCTACAATAGACTTTGGAAGAAACCTTCTTCTGGTCTGCAAGCAAATAGTTGGTCTTGTATAAACGGACTTAGGCTGAACCTTGTTAGAAAGTTTCCTTTAATAGGGAAAAAATTTAACTATGCACAAGGAAAAGCATTTTTTAAAACAACCTTTTAATTAATCAATGGCTCATTTTTCCATGGGGAACATCTGCCTTGTTAGAAACTTTCCTTAAACAACATAGCTGGTATTTAAACAATTCATGCGCAGCCATCCAAAACTTCTCTAACTTCATTTACTTAGTTGAGTAGAGGGATAATAACATACATGAACTAGCCATAATGTTGTTATTATTAAATCCCATTGATCTCAGTAGGAGAGACTGCAATCCTACAGTAATCCTACACTGGCAGTAAGCCCCATTGGACTCAATTAGACTTATTTCCGAGTAGATACATATAGGTTTGTACTGTTATGCATACGTTCTGCACTATTTTATTTTATTTATTACATTTATATCCTGCCTTTTTTCCTCCAAGGAACCCAAGGCGGGAACATAATCCTCCTCCTCCTCTCCATGTTATCCTCACAACAACAATCCTGTGAGGTAGGTTGGGCTAAGAGTCTGTGACTGGCCCAAAGTCACCCAGTGGGTTTCCATGGCCAAGTTGGGACTAGAACCCGGATCTCCTGACTCCCAGTCCAACACCTTAGCCGCTACACCACACTGGCTCTGACGTAAGTGGGATTTAAATGTACTTCACTTTGGCTGAATTGTGTCTACACAATTGTTTCAAGTATTGTGATCTTAGTGCCTCACATTCTTTACAACATTAATACTTACTACAACCTTATAAGGATGACTACAGTTACTTTCCTATTACAGACCAGGTACTTCCCATATGTTTTTCTGTACCTGCATTCAGTAACAGACACGATGGATATCTTTCTCCCTCTCTCAAAATACCAGAACCCAGGGTCATCCCACGAAACTTATTGGTGGGAGATTCAAGACAGACTGCATAGTTAAATTATGGAATTCGCTACCACAAGATGTAGTGATGGCCACCAATTTGGATGGCTTTAAAAGGGGGTTGGATAAATTCCTGGGGGAGAAGACTATCAATGGCTACTAGTCCTGATGGTTCTAACATACCTCCAGTATTGAAACCAGTATGCCTTCATATTGGTGGGGAACATGGGTGGGAGGGTGCTGTTGCACCCATGTCCTGCTTGTAGGTTTCTGGTCAACAGCTGATGGACCACTGTGTGAACAGAGTGCTGGACTAGATGGACCCTTGATCTGATCCAGCAAGGCTCTTCTTATGTTCTTATGCTTCTATACTATGCTTATTAGGGGGCACTTTATCATATACAAATAGAGCAAGCAGAAATATAGCAGCAACAGCAATATTTTAATTAATCGGAAATGAAATATTAACTTGTAAGCTGTATTTAGCCCATGGGATAGAATGAAAGACATCTTAGCATTTTTGTAGCAAGTGGTGTGTACAAATAGTGTTTGTGATTCTTACCTATCTAAGGCTGCAGTTCAATAAACACTTAGTAGAGAGAGTGAATTCCATTGGATGCAATGGGACACACTGGAATAACTCTGCATATGACTGGGCTGCAGTTCTTATAACACTCTTATGAGCTAAATTGGGGAGAGAGAGGAGAATGGCCAGAGAGAGAGAGAGAGAGAGACTTGTGTTTAGATAAAGTGGAACCCATTTGAGTTGTGGAACCCAGCTAGCAAGTTTTACAAACAAAATTATCATTCCAAGGTTATTTTGGAAGCTACCGTTTTGGGGCAGCAATAAAGGATCCATTTGCTCCCTGCCCCAGGCTCTGAGGCACATACTAAACCCTTGACACTCATGTTCTTCTACTAATTCTCTCTTTAAGCCTACTGGAGTCTCATGAATGTCTACAGGATTATTACTCATGACACCAATGATCTTTAAAGCAAAAATGATCTTATGGGTTCAAGAAAATATTTCCTATTGTCAGTGGGGGGAGAGAACAATCCTTCAAGTAAGTCCCATTGCCCGACAATGGATTCCATATGTACAAATAAAAGCTGAGTGATAGCATGGGGCTATGTCAGATGATCCAACAGCATTCTCAGTTACCACAGGAGTGTATTGTCTTGAGGCCAGCAGTGTTACTTCAGCAAGCTTGATGCTAATGAATTTTCAGTATTTCTTGGAGAACTCCCACACTCATGGCCTTAGGGATCAATCCAAAGCCAGCTGAACTGAAGGCGATGTTTCCATTTCATTCTAGCTCATGTCCTTGTAGCGTAAGCTTTTGTTAATACGTTGAGATCCCATTGTCAGAATATCCAAGGACTTGCAATTCTAAGTAACTGGCAAAGGAGCTTCTCTGCTTGTCTTTATGTAACGCCATGTATGATTTGCTTTGGCCCATAGGATCCCATTTTATGTAACTCATCGCACTTCTGCTGCTTCCCTTTAATTCTGTACACGTGATCCGCAATCAGTATAAGTTGGCAGAACATAGTTGAAATCAACATAGCCATGCACCATGACTCAGATACACTTCATAGAGGCTGGGCAGGAGTGTTGGGGATCACATGGAACAGAGTAATGGAATTATGCAGTTGGATGGCCCCTTGGAAGTCATCGTCCAACCCCCCTTACTCAGTGCAGGATCTGCAATGCAGGATGCAGCAACTGCAAGCATCCTTGACAGATGGCTGTCCAGCCTCTGCTTGAATACTTCCAAAGAAGGAGAGACCAGCACCTCCCAGGCAGTGTATTCCACTGTTGAAAAACCTGTACTCTTAGGACGTTTCTCCTAACGTTTAGCTAAAATCTGCTTCTTTTCAAATTCCATCCTTTGATTCTAGTCCTGCCCTCTGGAGCAACAGGGATCATAGAATCATAGAATAGTAGAGTTGGAAGGGGCCTATAAGGCCATCGAGTCCAACCCCCTGCTAAATGCTGCAGATCAAGTCTGCTCCATCTTTTTACGTAACAGCCCTTCTGATATTTGAAGACAGTCATCATGTCTTCCTTTAGGGCTTTGCTGCATGAGGCAATTCCTTGCTCATGGTTGTTTATGGGTCCTTTAGACAATGTCATGACCCTCCGGATTTGTTTCTGTGTCTAACCAGCACTTTCGGTGTGTTTTTTGAGCCAGGAAAACTTAATCGTGAAAGTGAAAGAACGTGCAATTTCCTTGTGTGTATTTTGTGCTGTTCTGCTATACCACAGTGCCACCTAGAGGTTAGGTAGGGGGAAAGCAGGAAAGGAAACGTTCCTTGTGCAATGCTTGGATCTCAGTTCTGCAACAAAACTGAAACCAGATACAGCAGATTAACAGCAGATTGACAGCCTCATGTAGAAAAGTTCTTAAACTTCTCTTCTCCATACTAAATGTACCCAGCGTGTATCTGCATGTATATTGTAGTTTTGTCAATGAAGGAGCGGCATGGGATATTTTAAAATAAAGAAGAATACAGTAGTTAGTTCCAGCAATTTCCTTTATACGTTGTTGTGTGTTTGTAGTTCTTGCCCATGTAAAGGGTGTGGCAAGGACTGTACCTTTTTTGTCAGTCAAGGTTAGGGTGACCATATGTCCAGTTTTGACCGGACATGTCTGGAAACAGGGGCCCCAATCCGAATCCAGGGGGAAATCCCAGTTTCCCCTGTTTTGTCTGGGAAAAATGCATATATATATATTTTAAAAAAGTTCAGTTTAACTAAGGCCCTCCAAGCTTCCATCTGGGCCTATCCTTGGTCAACGTCACAGCAGCAACCAAGGAGAGTCCCGGATGGAAGCGTGGGCAGGCCTTAAACTGCGTGTCTCGGAAACATGCAGTTTAAGGCCTGCCTACGCTTCCATCCAGGAGAGTCCCATCCAAGAATTCCATCCAAGGAGATTCCAATTTAAACTGCTTCATGTTACTGTCCTCACCTGTTCACTAAATCAAACAAGAATTCCAAGGCAAGCCCAGGACATTTTGCTGCTTCAGGTGAAGAACAAGATAGCTCCCCCTCACCCCTCAATTCCATGTACAGAAGCCAACTGGAATGGCGGTTGAATTTTACCTCAGCTGTCAGCCATTGGCCCTGTTGGGTGGAAATTATGGGTGCTGCAGTCCAACACATCTGTAGGGCACCAGGTTGGAGCAAGGCAGTTGGCTGCCTGACACACCCAATTCTGTCCTGCAGCCCCTCAGCACTGCCCCTTAGCACCCGCCATTTACCTTCCTAGATGTCCACCTCCCTTTGCCTAATACTATGGCCGGCCCTGCTGGAAATGCACCGAACACTTAGAGGCAGGCCCCAGAATTGCAAAAGACATGTTTCAAACTTGTAGAGAGTATGGGAGTATTGCCACACTGCACAAAGGGAGCCCCTGTTAGTAGCATGATGTAATTTATTAGTCTAACTATGAGGCTTCCAAGCAATCATCTTCTAAATTCTACTTAAGTTTTCATGCAGGAATTTTTCCCCTTAAAAAATCTCTTTGGTTTGGCTGCTTCTCAGAGTATACTGAAATATACTGTGTCTTTATATAAACAGTATGGGGTGAAAATAACTATGGGCGATGGATCTGACTCTGATTTTGTTTAATTTTTCTAACATGAGTCCTTCTAAGAGACATTTCCTAAAATCATAATAATTTTCTAAAAATGTAAAAAGCCGCTGGGCTGTTAGGCTGACACTTGATAACGCCTCTCTGCATAGCTCCACTGGAACAAGGAAGCTATAAAGCAGTTCTAGGCATAGAGGGGAGGAACTTGGTTTATTTCAGCTGGTTTCTTCAAACCTGTGGTGTTGCAAAAGAACTCTCCTGGACTTTTCTTGAGGGTGGCCATGTGTCCTACTTTATGGAGGACAGTCCTCTATTTCAAGCGCTGGCAGAGGGTAATCCTCTGTTCGAAGCATCCTCTATATTTGAAGGGCCATCCAAGTCTGATTTAAAGAACCCTAAGAAGGGAAAGCAGGTGTCTTGAAGTTGAACATCCACAGTTACCACCTGGGGAACAGACGGAAGGTTAAACTATGTGCTACATTAAATGTAGCATGCAGATCATCCTAACGTTCTTTTTTTTAACCTTCTAGTAAATAAGGTCAGGACCAGCACACGCAGGGAGGGGAGAACCTCCCCTCCAAGTGTTTCCCTTCCTAAATTCATCCCCCACACACACACATGCAAGAGAGGGCTAAAAAGAGAAATGCACCCCAAAAAACCCTCCATTGGCAGCATGTGCAACAATAAAAATGAAAATCCATTAATTTAATCAACTACAGCACCTTAAAGTGTCAAATGTTTTATGTAAGTTCAAGTGTATCAGGGTCTCCTCTTCCCTTTAAACTGTAAATGCTGTGTTACTATATCGGACTTGGATTGATAAAAGTTGGACTCAGGGGACAGACCAGCTCCAGTTACCAGGCGCTTGCAAGCACACATCTGGAAATAATTCATACCAAACCTCAGATTTGGATGACAGAGATGAGCCACCACTAAAATGGAGTGCTACAGAAATTATATAATGGATCCAACGTCAAGTTGACAGACCCAGAATATTTTTGTCTTTGTATGTTTCCATGAGTTATTTTTGTTTTTGTTTTTAAAATGAGCACAAGTAGGGCCTTGTCTCTAAGAGCTGTTATATCATTGGATTTCTGAGACTGTCTTCTTATGTACAAATTGGAATGACACATTGGGATTTTGATTTTGAGTAACGGAGATTGGGGACTGGTGGTCTACTCAGCTCTGAACTTTGTCGAAAGTAGTCTGCTGGCTGGCATGAACTCATGGCAGTGCTCTAAGTATTAATTTGGGCCTTTTCAGTGAAAATGGCCTTCACATCTCAGTTGTCAGTAACAAAACTGGTGGTGCAACTTACACCTCCTTGGCCTCATCGTTATTAGGGTCAGTCCTTTCAGTGGTTTTGTTCCAGTCTCATCCATTTCAGTACTTTCATGCAGAGCCTCCACCCACCCACCAAGAAGAGGTATCTCTGTGAAAGCATTGGTTTTAGATCTGACCACCGCTGTCATCCTCAGTAGGTCCAGGATGGCTATAGCATCTGCTTGAAGCTGCTTCTGGTACCTGCTGAACACAAACGACGTCTGCCAGAAATGCCATGAGTTTAAGGTTTTCCTCTGTGATGAGGTAAGTAAAGAATCCCTTGTGTCATTGTCAACCTCGGTCTGCTATTGTATTGCAAGAATCCCTTGCTGCCATCTTCCTTCGGTTGTCCGAGGTACGTAACAAGCATGTGCCTAGAGCAAAGAAGTGTATCCATGAGGGAGAAGGAGTACTTTGTACATCTTACCTCAAAGATGGTTGGAAATGACAGCAAGCAAAGTTTGCTTGCTTCAGTGAACTAATTCAGTTCTCATGTGTGCACAGCTGATACATGGAAGAAAGAGCAGACTGAACCCAGCTTCTGAAAAACATGGCTCACCTCAGTGACAGTGTTGTACACCTTTTTCCATGCCAGGTTGGACCTGCAGACAGAACACCAGTTCTTGATAAGCGGGATGTTATTGTCAGTGTCTCGCATACATTCCTCAAACAGGTGCCACAATCCTGCTTCCTCCCCAGTGTTAACTGATGCTCTGTCAGTCAAAATGGAAGAGGCATTTTTGAAAATCTTCTGTGTGGCAGTGTCTCCAATCACACCCTTGCAACCCTCTTCAACTGCAGACATGAGGCCCTGCGCCCTGCTCATTGTCGGCTCTTGTGCTCCCAAGAAGTATTGCTCTTCTTCTCCAGATCTGAGAACCACTTTGGCCAATGCATAAATTTTGTCCATGCGTGTCCTGTCTACTGATCCATCACTGCTCAGTGACAGGGCTAGTGTATCCTTGCACAACTTTTTCTGGAGATGCTCCTGGTCACTGTCTACAATGGAAATAATGATGACCATGTGGACTCTCATATTGAAGTTCAATAGGAACATCGTTCAGCAGCTTAGGAGAGTTGAATGAGAAGGCTTGGGAAAACTGGCTGGTAACAACACATGCACGAAAGGAGTGTCCACTCAAGGCGAGTTTTCTGGCATCTCCATACACATGAAACATTAGACCTCCAATCTTGTCAGCCAACTTTTCTGTTGCTTTACTAATAGCTTTGCCCATATTGCTTGCCTGAAGAGCTTCCACTGTGGGGACAGGGTAGAAAGCCGCCAAATGAGCATTTACAGTTTCTTTCCGATAAACTGTCCCTTTTTCCGTGGCTATGGCACGCATTTTTGAAGTATTCAGGAAGATCTTTACAGTGTTCTGGTTGCTGTAGCATGGGATGCATTGAACATAGTGATGTTCTTTTAAGTGCATATCAAAGAAACATGTGCTCTTTTTCCCTTCGCCCTTCAATGATTTTGAGGATGATCCCATCTCTCCAATAGTGATGGCTGTAGTCTGTGGTTGGTCCATGATGCTGCCAGTGCTGTGAACCTCTACATTGTCCTGGTTGCTGCAATGTCCCTTACTTCCAGAGCAAATGGAACGATTGATGCCATCGTCTTGAAGCTCAACATGTGCTGTAGAATTGCCCTTGGTATCTTGTCCATCTCTTGACAACAAGCCATCCTGTGAGGCATTGCTGTCCCTTCCTCTCGGCCATTACTGAACATGGGGGGGGGGGAAACCCACCGAAAAGCATAAAGACAATTATAAAGTCTGGGTGCCAAAAACACCAAAAAGGCAAAAGAACCAATCACAGAATGCAATTATGTACTTGCACTTCTGCCACCAGATTTTGTTCCACCACTTTGTTGTTCGAGTGGGGGAATTTTGGAATTGTTTTGGAACACTCTCTCTGAACTGGGGGTTGTATGTCTGCAACCTGTTCTAAAGCCTAAACTTTTTTTAAAACCAGAATTCCTTGGATTTAGGTAAACAGGAGGGAGGTGTATTGTTTACAGATCCAGTCCATTTTTTGGTAGTAGCTGTTAAGGCCAGCCAGGCTTCGGTGTTGCTCCAGCCCAGGTTTTAGCTAGACCAGGCTGGAGAGCCATGATGGAGTCTAGCGGCAGCCGGCCTTGTACATAACATTACAGCTTCATAATAAATAAGTTTGCTGTACCTCAACTCTTTCCTGGGTGGTTCCTGAATACCATAGATTTTACAGGAGAGGGATCCATCCTCTCTGGCCCTCTCTCCCTTTGGGGCAATGTACCAGACACACAGTTCTGAGGCTTGTATTGGGTTAAGCAAACGAAAGAAATTAACAGCTAACATCTTAGTTTGTGTCCCTACCAACCCTAAGCTTCCAGGATTCTTGCTTTACCTACATCAGAGTCCTTATCCTGAGTCACTCATTTCAGAGACTGAAGCTGCCCCAGGCCCAGGCCGTTTCTTCTAGGAGATCAGAGAATTCAACTGAACCAATCTTAAATTGCCTCTTTGCTCTAGGAGGTCAGAGAAAATGGAGACTCATCAACCTTTTTCTGTCTCCCTCTTCGGCTGTTTCTACACCTGCCTTTTTCCCTGGGATCCTCCCTGTGCATCCAAATGACACACAGGGGATCCCAGGAGCAGGCAGGGACGATCCCTCCATTTGCCTGGGATAATCCTTAGGTGTAGAACGGGCCAATCTGTCTGCTCAGGAACTGACTCAAAAGCCATTCTCATGTCATTAGTCCTGAGAGAAGCTTCTCTCTTGCAAACAAACTAAGTAGCTTCCCTTAACTGCTTTGCTTGCTTGTAAACAGACTAACCTCTTCACTCCCAGGAAATTCCATAGGATTGAAGTGTTCGCTTGGAAGGGTTCCCCTGAGGTGAGGTTTGGGAGTTAAGCAGTTACAATGTCCAAACAGGAGTTGTTAAATCACGTAGTGGGATAGGAAGCCGTCATCTTTGTTCAAACCATGTTGTATAGAGTCCAGTTTCTTGATAATTTCCAGTTCAGCGGTTTCTCGTTGGATTCTTCCTCTGTGGTGTACTTGTTGTAATGCGGTGGTTTTCAAACCAGCAATGGTATGCCCTGGAAAGTTGAAGTGTTCACCCAAAGCTTCTGGGTTCTGTTTGTCTTATGCTTGATTTGTGTCCATTTATTCCTTTGTGCAGAGGTTGACCTGTTTGTCCTATGTAAACTGCAGAGGGTCATAATGTTATTTCTCACCAAAACTAGTAGCACCTTAATCTTAAAGACAGATTGACCGGGCCATAGTTTAAACTTTAAGTTTAAGGTGCTACTAGTGTTGATGATAATTGTCCAGTTGTGAAAGAGAAATAATGTGTTTGGCTGGGGCGGGTGAGGGTGTCTGACAGGGCATTTGTGCAGTTGGAAAATTTGGTTGACCCCCCCTCCCCCTGCAGTGTAGACAACACCAAAGCTAGATTGCTAAAAAAATGTGATTCACTACAAGGCAGCTTCCTTACATTGCTACCTCTTCTTGGGACATTGGACTCCCGTTGCCAGATAAGTGCAAACCCACATACAGCCTTAAGAGATCAGGCGTGGTGAAGGTCCTAAATTTCACAGGAGACTTTTCCGTATTGGCAAAAATATGGTGGCTTATTTGACCAAGCTTTGCTCACCCTCTAAGGCAACCTCCTCCAATCCAGCACCTTCCAGATATGTTGGCTTATGTGGCATTCCCACCTCTCCTCCATAAGAATTCCCCTTCTCTAAAGCCTTTCTCACCCCAAGCAGGAACCCTTCACATTCATCGGTTTCACTGCCAGTAGGACCTTTAAGGATGAGGTCCTACCAACTGTCCTTTATCTGTGAGGAAACACAGACTTTATGTTTTAACCTTATATTCTCCCTTTTTTACCTCCCCCTTACGCAGCCATGAGGAGGCATAGGATTTTATCAACAAATAAAGCTTTATTAATGACAGTAAATAAGTTGTTGAATAATAAACAAATAACTCTTAATGGCTCTATCACTATGTGATTTCTCCCACCAAATACTCTATATTAGTCTATTGTGCGACATCCAGATACAGACATCACAGACTTTCACTGCATACTTGATTCACTCACACCCAACTCTACCAGACCATTTCCCTATCTGCCTCACAAAGGCACACCACACAGTTTATATACTACACCTACACACACACACACACACTTCACCCCCTCCTTCTCACTCTCTCAGCCAATCAGCCCACGCATGCAAATCCACCATTCCCAACCTAGAGCTACTTACCAAACCACAGATCAATAACAAGAATACAGTTATAAACATTAACTCATTATGTACAGATGTGTAACATAACAGACTCCACCTCCCATCACCCCCCAGCCTTTTACCATTCTAGCTGGAGATCTGGAGGGCACCAAGTTGGGGAAGACAGTACTGTGGCGTTACCCCACAATTGATTTTATATTGTATATGGCTGTAGCTAGACCGAAGGTTTATCCCAGGATTGTCCTGGGGTCAAACCTGTTCATCTAAGGCCACAGCTAGACCTAAGGTTTATCCTGAGATCATCCAGGGTTCGCCCCTGCCTGAGCACTGGATCCCCTGTGTGTCACCTAGATGAACAGGTTTGACCCCTGGATGATCCAAGGATAAACCTTAGGTCTAGCTATGGCCTAAGTGCCACACAGGGCATCCAGCGCTCAGGCAGGGACGAACCCAGGATGATCCTGGGATAAACCTTAGGTCTAGCTACGGCCTATGTCTGGCTTAGTATGTCTGGTAAGTATGGAATGTTAGAACTGAGTGGGTGTGGTTTATGATGTAATAGGTAGGGGGAGGAGGAGTATAAAAGGGTGTTTTGTGAGTTGTGGAGGGGGGTGTTTTTTAGGTCTTGTTTTCTTGTGGTTTTTATTTGTAAAGTAAGAAGAGTTTAGATTCTAGGGACTTCGGATTGGTGTAAAGAGAGAGAGGTGGTTGATGTGTGGAGATTTTAGATTAGTCAGGATTGAAAGTATTATATTTTTACTTAAAATCTTTAAATAACAATAAAGTTATTATTATTTTATTAGCTACTAAATACCTTGGCATTATTTACCTGCCTTACAGTTATTAAACACCCACACCAGATTATACCCATAGTATATTTAGAGCAGATCCTGTATTAAACCTGCTTCCCTCATAGCTATGGGAAAGGTTTTAATTAGCCCTCCCTCAGGTTTTCAAGTGGTGGTGCTTGGCCTGAGAAGGGTTTATGCGACAGGCCTAGTGTAAAGGTTTGTTATGTCGCAAGTACCATTTCTGTTATCCAACCAAAAAAAGAGGAGAGAGGGCCAGCTGAGTGCAATGACTGGGCCGGAGCCTGTGCAGGTACAAATAAGGAGCGTTCAGAAATGCTGCCCTTTCGCCTTCCTTTTCACCTGCATATTTATGTTCGCCACCACTGGATTCTAACCTTAAAGTAGCAGGCCAAAATCCAGGCTGGTTGCTGTTTCCCAGCCTGTCAGGAAGACAGAGAACAGAAGCTTGGACAAACCCAAAATGTATATACATTCCTGCCAAATTTTTATGAGCTTCATGTGCTCCTGATTCATTCTCGTTAAGACTAGTAAATGCACCATCACAACCATTTATTTTTACGTCGAGTTTTATTCTTAAGTGGCACCCCCGTAGGTTGGGAGTTCCCTGTCCATTCAGTTCCAGTTTGTCAGATTCTTTTTTTAAACAACAACAACAACAACAACAACAACATACATGTTGAATAAATGTTGATTACAAAGTATCATATCATAACATAATCAATCTTAACATATAAGTGCACCCCCCACCTCGGGATCTCACTCCTGATTCCAAAATCTCATACTTTCTTCTGTTGGCGGTTTCCCACTTCCCTTAGAAAACACAAATATTATTAACTGTTTCCAAATTCCTTCAAAATCATTTGATTTAGCTATACCTCTTCTCCACTTAATATTACAAGTCAATTTATCATTAATAGCTATCTCCCATACTTCTTTATACCATTCTTCAATAGAATATTCCCCTTGAATCTTCCAGTTCCTAGCTACCATCAATCGTGCTGCAGTCAGCAAACTCGATATCAATTCTTTAATTTCTTTTCAGTTTGTCAGATTCGATAATATTGATTTGTTCAGACCATTTGCCATAACGAAAAACCTAGTTTGATGTACAATGTACAAAATGCCAGAATCTACACAGTCATCGAGAGAGAGAGAGAGAGAGAGAGAGAGAGAAACAACAACTTTGGTTACACACGTCCTGCTGCATAGGTGTATATAAAGCCACTTTTTTCAGTTCTATGTTGTCCATTATTGCCGTGGGCTAGTAGACATCCATATTTTTTGTTATCGATTTGATCAAAAACAAACAGTGCCAGCGGAACAACAGATGGAAGGAAGGTAAGTTATGTTTGAATTGTGAAAAGAATCACATGCCCCTACCATCACCGCTCATTTGGCCTTCAGTTACTTACTTCTTGGTAAGAGGGCCGTCCTTTCCATTTGAGGCAAGGGCTGCATCTACATGGAGACACTTTACAATGTGATTCCGTTTAAAACCGCGTTATTGGATTTCCGCCTCCCATGGCACATGCGGCCAATCAAAGCGGTTCTCCTCACAAAAAGAACCGCCTTTGGGTGGCAAACTGTGGGTGGAGCCTTGCGGCATGCACAAGCTTCCTAAAAACACACACAAAATAAACCATAGGCTCCCCCCACCCATCCCCACCCTGCTCTCTTGGCTCTGCTTGTAAGTGTCGTGGAAGCCAATGCCTGAATCGAGGGAGAGGCATTTGTGTGTGAGTGTGCCTGCCCTGCACCTTCCTCTTTCCCGGTGTCCCAGAACAGGAGCAGCTGGGGCCATGGGGGCCAAGCAGGTGGTGCAACCAAGGATCTGCAGTGCCCCTCTCTCCTGGTCGTGGCACTCCTAAGCCCTGGGTGAAGTTATACGAACATGCGCTGCTACGTTCCTCCAGAAAAGTGATATTTCACACCATAGGCTTGCTCCCTCGCTCAGCCCCGTTCTTAAAAGCACTGCACATCAATGCCCCCATGTATGTGCCTGGGAGCACCTTCCTTGCTCCCATGTTTTAAAAATATTGCCAGCACTAACCACTGCTGCCCTGGGCTCACCAAGAGATCAGCCCCACACCAGGAAGCGGTCACCAGCCCAGGGTCATCCCAAAAAAACTCTCGGGGCAGCATGTATGTATGTGTGTGTGTGTGTGTGTGTGTGTGTGTGAGAGAGAGAGAGAGAGAATTAGGAGATTCCAGGGAAAGGCAAAGCGATCTTATCTCTCTCCACTCAACTGCTGCCCCACCAATGGCAAAATAGCTGAGACCAGAGACCAGTCTCCACAGCACCTAGTTGATGTGCTCTGCCACCAAACCCCACAGTATCACTGGTACGGGGTGGTGGGAAATAATCCTCACTGGGGGAGGCAGGGCAGGCTTTCTGTTGGCCATTAGGCTCACTGGGGCCACCCCCTCCCACAGCTTCCGCAAACCTATGGGATATTGCCTTCCGCCCCAGAATGCCCTCAGAGCAGAGCCAGATGGCAGAAGGACAGATGGCAGAAGAGCCCCGCTTTCCTCGCTTGGGCAGGAAAAGTCAGGGTAAGTCCCCAACTTTTATGCTGTGGCTCTTTGGCTCTTTGTGCGTGGCTCCGAATCATCGGCTGCGTCATATAACCGATACAGCATGGATTCGGAGTCACCCCAGTCCCCAGGGCTTCCAGAGCGTACAGACAGCCCCCCAACACAGAGAGCTGTGCTGTTTATAGGCGGTTTTCATCTTCCTAGAAAGGCATCCCAAAAGCAACATGCTGACTTTCTCAGGTGTGTCATTGAAGAAAATGTTTACTTTCGAGCCAGCTAGCTGTTCCTTGAGGCAAAGAAAAAAGACAAAGGAGAGAACATGTCTCATTCATTAAGTTTATTCAAAGGGGAGATGATAGGAGCTATGCATTAACAAACGCACCAAAGCCCCTGGCCCCCGGTCACTGGATGGTGAAACTGTCAGGCTTCACTCCTTCCGTTCCTGTCAGGTCCACCCTTAGCTGACGCGCTGAGTGCTGAGGCCCTCAGGAGTAGCAGCGCAAGCTTACAACACACCTCCAGCTAACATGGCTTTGGAATCTTGTGTCTTTTTGCATCTGGCCACCATGGCTAATTCACACCATTATTTATTTCATTTCATTTATATACCACCCCATAATCAAAGCTCTCTGAGCGGTTTACAACAATTTGTTAAAAAAATACAACATTTTATCATATTACAAAATATGATAAAAACAGTCCATTTAAAAAAAAAAAAAACCATGCAAAATTTAAAACACTTTAAACAACTAAAAATAATTTCAGTGATCATTTTTAAAAAATAATAATAGACCTGTTCAAGACAGTAGACATAAATGTCCCACCATATGCCATTAAATACCTGGGAGACGAGGACAGTCTTAACCTGGCACCAAAAAGATGATGATGATGATGATGATGATGATTTATTTATATAGCACCATCAATGTACATGGTGCTGTGCAGAGTAGAACAGTAAATAGCAAGACCCTGCTGCATAGGCTTACATTCTAATAAAATCATAATGAAACAATAAGGAGGGGAAGAGAATGCAAACAGGCACAGGGTAGGGTAAACAGGCACTGGGTAGGGTAAAACTAACAGTATAAAGTCCAAACAGCATCAGGTTTTAAAAGCTTTAGGAAAAAGAAAAGTTTTTAGCTGAGCTTTAAAAGCTGCGGTTGAACTTGTAGTTCTCAAATGTTCTGGAAGAGCGTTCCAGGCATAAGGGACAGCAGAAGAAAATGGACGAAGCCGAGCAAGGGAAGTAGAGACCCTTGGGCAGGCGAGAAACATGGCATCAGAGGAGCGAAGAGCACGAGCGGGGCAATAGTGTGAGATGAGAGAGGAGAGATAGGAAGGAGCTAGACAGTGAAAAGCTTTGCAGGTCAACAGGAGAAGTTTATATTGGATTCTGAAGTGAATTGGAAGCCAATGAAGAGATTTCAGAAGTGGAGTAACATGGTCAGAGCGGCAAGCCAAGAAGATGATCTTAGCAGCAGAGTGGTGAACAGAAACCAACGAACTGATGTGAGAAGAAGGAAGGCCAGTGAGAAGAAGGTTGCAGTAGTCCAACCGAGAAATAACCAATGCATGAACAAGAGTCTTGGCAGAAGAGACAGACAAAAATGATCGAATCCTGGCAATATTATACAGGAAAAAACGACAGGATTTAGCTACTGCCTCAATATGAGGAATAAAGAAGAGCAAGGAATCAAATATAAAGCCAAGACTACGAGCTTCCTTGACTGGAGTAAGCGTAACATCATTGACAGTAAGAGAGAATGAGAGATGAGGAGAAGGTTTAGGAGGAAAAACAAGCAATTCAGTCTTTGCCATATTAAGTTTCAAACGACGGTGAAGCAACCAAGCTGAGATATCTGAAAGACATGCCGAGATACGATTGTGAACATCAGGAGAAAGATCCGGAGAAGAAAGATATAATTGTGTATCATCGGCATACAGGTGATATTGGAGGCCATGAGATTGAATAAGATTACCCAAGGGCAACATGTATAAAGAAAACAACAGCGGACCAAGCACCGAGCCTTGCGGAACCCCTACTGAAAGGGGAAAAGAAGAAGACGAGCTGCCATTAGCCAACACGCTGAAAGAGCGACCCGCTAGATGACAGTGTTGGTGTCAGGTGGGCCTCTGTGGAGAGATCATTCCATAGTTGGGTTGTGTGGCACCACTGAGAAGTTCCTCTTCCATGTTGCCACCTTCTGTGCCTCTCTTGAAGGTTGGACTTGGAGGAAGGCCTCAGATGTTGATTGTACTGTCCAGGAGCAACAGTTGTTATTTGTTGGTCTTCAGGAGAGAGGATAACCTATGCTAGCAAAGAGGATCATCCAATTTCCCCCCTGATTTTTAATATGGGATAAAAGTACTTTTAAGAACATGAGAAGTGCCATGCTGGATCAGACCAAGGGTCCATCTAGTCCAGCACTCTGTTCACACAGTGGCCAACCAGCCATTGGCCAGGGATGAACAAGCAGGACATGGTGCAACAGCACCTTCCCACCCATGTTCCCCAGCAACTGGTGCACACAGGCTTAGTGCCTCGAATACTGGAGAGAGCACACAACCATCAGGGCTAGTAGCCATTGATAGCTTTAGCCTCCAGGAATTTATCCAACCCTCTTTTAAAGCCATCCAAATTGGTAGCCATCACTACATCTTGTGGTAGTGAGTTCCATAATTTAACTATGCACTGTGTGAAGAAGTACTTCCTTTTATTTGTCCTGGATCTCCCACCAATCAACTTCATGGGATGACCTCAGGTTCTAGTATTTTGAGAGAGGGAATGTGTGTGGGGAGTCCTGCTCTTTCTCCTTTAATATCTACATGGCCAACAGAAATCAAATAGGTGCTGCTTTCTCCAGCATGACAGCATTCTCTATTTATTTATTTATTTATTACATTTCTATACCGCCCAATAGCCGGAGCTCTCTGGGCGGCTCACAATAATTAAAAACATTCAAATAATTAAAAACATTCAAAATTTTCTGTTAAGGAAAGCTGCTCCTGTTGAACTTCTGCCCACTATGTAGCTATTAAAGGCACAGAACCTCTGTCAAAACAAAAATGTGTGAACACCATCTTCCTTTTATATACTTCCAATAGGGTGACCATATGGAAAGGAGGACAGGGCTCCTGTATCTTTAACAGTTAATTTCAGTAGGTGTCATTTGTATGCATGTAGCACCTGGTGACATTCCCTCTTCATCTCAACAGTTAAAGTAGCAAGACCCCTGCCCTCTTTTGTATCTGGCCGCTCTAGCTAAAGAGGGCAGGGCTCCTGCGGCTTTAACTGTTGTGATGAAGAGGGAATTTCACCAGGTGCTGCATGCATACAATTGACACCTGCTGAAATTCCCTTTTCTCTACAACTGTTAAAGTTACAGGAGCCCTGCCCTCCTTTTCATATGGTCACCCTACTTCCAATTTAATGTAGGAAGCTGAAATGTGAACGATGCTTAAAAGGTTAATGATTATCCAGGCCAGGTCATGTCATCCACTTGTGTCTGGGGAAAATATGCAACTATATGTTTTAAAGATATTTTGTAAAGTAAAACAAGAGGACAATGTTGAAGTGTCTGGATTGCAACCAAGCTGAAGTCGCTTCTCTGTGATCTCTTCTCCCTCTCCCTGCCAGGTTAATGTTTTTACTGGAAGCTACCAATGAATCTGCAACTCTCTCAACGGAAACCCTTGGAGGGAAACAAAATTATTTTACAGTTTGCTTCACAGAAGCCAGGTCTCTGTTCCAGCGTGACCCCCCCTTTTTTTTAACCTGAATTTCCCAGTGCTAGTTTTACAACAGACCTTGGGCTGCAATCCTATAGCTTCATCCCACGTACCTGTTTCCCTCGAATTATCCCCTACAGCGCTAAGCTGTTGCCGTTGTTGTTGTTGTTGTTGCTAGCTAAATCACACCCCAGGCAGCAGCGCTTCTAAGATCCTTTGCATACCAGGAAATGGGTTTAAGGGGGGAAATGTAAAAAAAATCATAAAAAATCGTCAGATGACCCAATCCGATTCAAATTTGGTATGCTTAAAGCTCTCCTTGATATCTATTACTGCACCAATTTTGATGTCTTTATCTTTAAGCATTTGTTTAATTTTTCTTTAAACATATCAAATCCTGCTCCTGCGCCCCCAGTGGCTGCTCGGAAAACAACAAATGATTCGCTCCAAAAGTAGTACCAAAATAGGTCAGATCTTTTGCCTTTGAAGCACAATTAAAGCAGGACGCATGGGAGTACTTCACAATAAAAGCAGATTATAAGCTGGAAAACTTCTGAGTCCTTCACACGCAATTCACAGGGATTGCACAGTATAACGCTCAGGGCTGGCGCCAGACTATATTGCACCCTAGACAGGCATGTTCTGAAGCCTCCGCCCTGCCCACTCCCGCTCCCGGCTTTGAAGCCAGGACACTGGGGTTGGGGGGCAGGGTGGAGGCTTCAAAGCGGCGCGCCTGGAAGTGGCTTCCTGGCGCACCATTCTGAAGCCTCCGCCTCCAACCCCAGCGTCCTGGCTTCGAAGCCAGGAGCGGCTTCTGACCGGGCACTGGCTTCGAAGCCAGGACACTGGGCTTGGGGGGCGGCGGCTTTGGAACAGTGCGCCCGGAAGCCATTCTAGGAGAGCAGCTTCCGGGTGTGCCGTTCGGCACTCTCGTTTGTTCAGTGCTCTAGGCCGCCGCCTGAGTAGCCTCTATGGCAGTGCCGGCCCTGATAACGCTGGTGTGATAAAGCTCGTTGACACCAAGGGTGGCCAACGTGTGGCCCTCAGCTTAATCTCATCTGGCCCTCGGTGTGATTTTAAAAGCCTTCTGTAAGTGATCAGTTCAGACCTATAGCAAAAGTGCAGCCGGCAGTCCAAGGAGGAAAGAGGAGTGGGTGGAGAGAGAGAGAAGGAGAGAGAGAGGGAGAGGGAGAGGGAGAGGGAGGGGGAGAGAGAGAGAGAGAGAGAGAGAGAGAGAGAGAGAGAGAGAGAGAGAGAGAGAGAGAGAGAGAGAGAGGCAGGCCTCATCTACACCAAGCAGGATATTGCACTATGAAAGCAGTATGAAAGCAGTATATAAAAGGCAGGAGCCACACCAAGCAGGATGTAGCGGTATGAAAGCAGTATATGGTATGTGTCCATGGGCCCCAACAGGTTGTCAGTGCTCTTCAATACCGCTATAAAGCAGTAGTGTGAGTCCTGCATTTTATATACTGCTTTCATAGTGCAATATCCTGCTTGATGTAGATGAGACCAGAGATTCATCAGACGAGTGTTTTATCGCACACTTGCTACTGCCCACTTACGGATATGCGTGCGTCCTTTAGACGACATCTACCTCCCATGCGCCTCTCACTCCTTCCACTTGTTTTTCTGACACAAAATAGACGCCTCTAAAATCCACTTTTTTTTTAACAGAATGTGCCGCCATTTCCTGCTGTGTGCAGGAAAAGTGGCACGATAAAAACAGCCCCTGAATGGGCCATGTGATCTTTGTTTACTTCCTTTTTCCTGGCTGGGAGTAGAGAGGATGTAATGAGGGACAGAAGAGGGGGCGGAGAAGCAACAGTAAGGAAACACGATTTCACCCCATGTGATGACGCTCAGCGAGAGAAAAGGAGGTGGGAGAAAGATCAAGAGAAAGAAAAGGGGGTGACTGTAGGGTGGCTCATATGAAGCACCAAAAAAGAGGACATATATCACTAAAAAGGACAAAAGGGAACATTTGTTTGCGTATAATTGTCACACACTAATGTATATGGAAAAAAGCAAAATTAGAACTAATTATTATAGTTTAAATAGAAATACAGCACCAGGTGACTGTCACCAGTGTGCTATCACTACATCATGTGGTAGTGAGTTCCATAGTTTAACTATTTGTTTATTTATTTGTTACATTTTTATACCGCCCAATAGCCGAAGCTCTCTGGGCGGTTCACAAAATTAAAACCACGAAAAGGATAATAAAACAACCAACAGTCTAAAAACACAAATACAAAATATAATATAAAAACCACAACCAGGATAAAACCACACAGCAGAAAGTAATATAGATTAAAATACAGAATTAAAACAGCAAAGTTTAAATTTAAGTTAAATTAGGTGTTAAAATACTGAGAAAGTATGTACTGTGTGAAGAAGTCCTTCCTTTTATCTGTTCTGATTCTCCCAGCGTTCAGTTTCATGGGATGAGCCCAGGTTCTAGTATTATGAAAGAGGGAGACATTTACACATTCTCCACACTATGCCTAATTTGAACACCTCTGTCAGATCACCCCTTACCCTCCCTTATACTAAATATAATACATTCACACATACTATTATATATGTATTTTATGTTATTCGTTCAGTCGCTTCCAACTCTTCGTGACTTCATGGACCAGCCCACGCCAGAGCTTTCTGTCGGCCTTTGCCACCCCTAGCTCCCCCAAGGCCAAGTCTGTCACCTCCAGAATATCATCCATCCATCTTGCCCTTGGTCGGCCCCTCTTCCTTTTGCCTTCCACTTTCCCTAGCATCAGCCTCTTCTCCAGGGCATCCTGTCTTCTCATTATGTGGCCAAAGTACTTCAGTTTTGCCTTTAATACCATTCCCTCAAGTGAGCAGTCTGGCTTTATTTCCTGGAGTATGGACTGGTTTGATCTTCTTGCAGTCCACGGCACTCTCAGAATTTTCCTCCAACACCACATTCAAAAGCATCTATCTTCCTTCGCTCAGCCTTCCTTATGGTCCAGCTCTCGCAGCCATAGGTTACTACAGGGAATACCATTGCTTTAACTATGCGGACCTTTGTTGTCAGTGTGGTGTCTCTGCTCTTAACTATTTTATCAAGATTTGTCATAGCTCTCCTCCCAAGAAGTAAACTTCTTCTGATTTCCTGGCTGCAGTCAGCGTCTGCAGTAATCTTTGCGCCCAGAAATAATAAGGACCAGTCCTCCCCAAACTGGTGACCTCTAGATGTTTTGGACTAGAACTCTCAAAGTTCCTGATCATAGCTCCTGCTGGCTGGGGCTGATGGGAGTTGAAGTCCAAAACACCCAGAGGGCACCAGGTTGGGGAAAGGTTATATAGTCAAGAGGAAGGCTGTTAAATTCATACTGCTTTTCTAGATAATGCTAGTTTTTCTCAAAAAAAAAAAAAAAAAGTGCAGCATTGTCACTGCTTTTGCATGGAATACATAGGTCTTATGCAAGGAAATGTTTCCACTGATGAAATGAAGTCTCACCCATGCTGTTATTTGTCCCTTTAAAATAATCTGCCAGTTCTCTTCTGCACAGGAGTTATGAATAATGTGAATTTAAAACTCTGTGAAGTATTTCTGAAACATATGAAACCCCCCTAAATCCAAGCAAATTAAAATAAAACTTCACAACTGCAAGGGGATAGCCTTATTTTCTGTTCCCCACTAAAAAAATAAATGGCTGAGTGTGCAGACTTTGAAAAGTGTCCATTATTAGGGTGACCATTTGGAAAGAAGGACAGGGCTCCTGTATCTTTAACAGTTGTATAGAAAAGGGAATTGCAGCAGGTGTCATTTGTATACATGCAACACCTGATGAAATTACCTCTTCATCACAACAGTTAAAGCTGCAGGAGCCCTGTCCTCTTTTGTATCTTGTCAAGAGGGCAGGGCTCCTGCAGCTTTAACTGTTGTGATAAAGAGGGAATTTCACCATACATACAAATGACACCTGCTGAAATTCCCTTTTCTATACAACTGTTATAGATAAGGAGCCTGTCGTCTTTTCCATATGGTCACCCTAACCAGTATGGGAGTGCAGAGCATCCAAACCAGGGTTGGGGAACTCAACCCATAGGGTCTCTGCCAATGCTCCTTCCCTGAAGCCCCACC
Organism: Elgaria multicarinata webbii; assembly: GCF_023053635.1. Lineage (NCBI taxonomy): Eukaryota > Metazoa > Chordata > Lepidosauria > Squamata > Anguidae > Elgaria > Elgaria multicarinata. The sequence continues at coordinate 21,908,277 of NC_086174.1, read as the reverse complement.
ACCAGAAGGCTAGCAGGGATGGGAATCTCCCTTAGAACGCCATGTACCACCATCCCAATTGGGAAGGTGAGTAGTGAGCCAAATACTTTGCTGGCCCACTGCCCTCCCCAATGGGAGAAGGTATTGGACTGGCAAATCCATCCTGACCAGAGTTGGTGCTCCTGCAGCTGATGTCTTAGTGGCCCCTTGATGGCATCTGTCCTGCAGAGGGCTGGGTGGGTCATCTGCCCCTTCCCCACCAGATTTAAGATCTCCGCCCCAATCCAAAAGATTGGGAGGGATGCTAAGGCACAAAATAGCACAGGCAGACGAAGAATTGTGTAGCAATTACTAACTCCATCACAAACAGTAGGTGGCCCTGTGTTCAACATGCCAACAGGAATGAATGCTTCATCTGGGAAAGGAGTGTATATCCCCAGGTGCAAAACAAAGTGCTGTGACTATTTCCACAGCCAAGGAACGGCCTTGGGGGATGTGCATACAAAGCCAATATGTACTGGTGCAAAAAAAAAAAAAAAAAAAACCTACGCAAAAACCAGGCTGTGCGAAACTGCCCTGAGCCACATAAAAGATTACAGCAATCACCTGCTTCCTAAGGATCGAAACCGTACACATTCTCTGCCAGTTCTTTCTGTGATTCAAATGTTTTGAGTTTAGGGGGGAAACAGCTGTAAAGATTTCTCTATTTATTAATTTCCTCTTAGGTTTTGCTTCAGGGTGCCATGTTCTCTATTTTTTCCTGGAAAATTGCACTGCAGGGTACACCAGTAAAAGGAAAAGCCGGTTCCAGCAGCTGTGATTGAATGATAGGCCAACACCGCAGGGCGTGGCGGAAGGTTCAGCAGCACCCTCTTTGTTGCTTACAGATATTCAAGCCCTAGGTAGCCTTCCAGGCACACATGCATGGCAAAGTGGACTATAAAATAAAGTAAAAGTTTACCAGGTGTTGCAGGGTGGACAGCAATGCTGTTGCAAAAAGCAGTGGGAAGGGCACAGCCTGGCACTTCAAAGAGGAGCACCAAGTGAGATGGCTGCAGCCACTGCCATCTCAATTTACCCAGAATGCCCCTGGGCCCAGATGTAGGCTAACTCAAACCCGGAACAAATTCACTACCCTCTGACACTGGAGCCACCAGCCTCAATTGAGTAGATGGGGCTATCCTATAGCAAGTGCTCCAGGGGGCTGCATTTAATGCATATGCTCAGCACCATCTTGGAGGCACTTTTCCACCAGAAAAAAAGACCAAGTACTTCTGAAAAGGAGGTATTTTAGGGGAGGAAACCAACTGAATGTCACTGTGATGCCACCCCTTTGGTCCCCCTTTATTTCTCCTATTACATCAAAGGATCCCAACTATGGGGTGGGTCATCAGAATGCTGCACCCCGACTCTGTGACTCACTGACTCCTTTTGGTCCCACAGCAGCCAGCTCAGCACTCAATATTCCCCCTACTCCTTCACCGCTGCCACCATTGATCACTGTATCCTGCCTCAAGAATCTACTCCAGTTTATGAAACAAAACAAAAAAAAACCCCACCCTTTTAATTAACAATAAGTAAGGTTACGCAGTTACAAAGCTTATGGTTTCATCAGGTTCAATGCTTGTTTGTTACATACAGTTTCATTGGCGATCCAGCCTACGCTACCCACTATTCTGCACTCTCTCCTCCCAATCACTCTGTTCCCAAAATAATAAAAGCCATTGTTCCTACACACTCTCCTTAACAGACAAGCCCTGGATCTTAACTTTAACTTCAGCAGATCCTCACTCCTTCTCACATACAATTCTACTGCTTTTCTTGACTCCTCCCACTCACTACTAACGACCAACCCAGACCTTTGAACCACCAGCCAATCAGCATTCACTTCACATTCTCTCCACTCTCTCCCACCAGATTTAATTACTTACCAACCTGGTGTTTGATTTAAACACTACAAATACTTACATCATATAAATTGGCAACAAACAGTAAAACATCACAGTCATGACCAAGATTATGGATCTATGGAGTTGCTTGCCTGGTCTCAAAGGATTTACCCAAGTCAGCAACTAGATGTTTCAGTAAGTTTTCAGTACCAAGGACAGCAAAAAGGCAGCTTAGATGTTGCTACAAAACCCAACCAAAACTCTGAGCTTGTAAGTACTATAAGTGCTCCTAACCCTTGCCTCCTTTCAGTGGAGTAATTTTATAGGCCCTCTAAGATGTGTCCTGGCTTCTAACCTTATATGCCAATGGCACTTCCTAGCTGATGTGAAATAGGGATATCAGTACTGTCCAGCAAACTCTAAACCACGCCCCATGACAGGTGCTCCTCCCCCTTTGGGACTGGATATCCTGCCCTAGCTGGAAGTCTCACCACCAGAAGGCCTGGCCCAGAAAGAGGTCACCTGATAGGAGTTACATGACCCAGCGGGGTCATGTGCCCCTCTAGGAACTCACCAGGCAACCGAGGACCAATAGGAAGGGTTTTTAGAGACGTAAATCATACAGGTGCAGAAATACCCCCCTAGGGACTTCTAGCTAGGGCAGGATATCCCGTCCCAAAGAGGGAGGAGCACCTGTATGTGGAGTCTTGGGACTGCGTTTCCAAACAACCCCTGCTGTGACTTCTTTCTCTGAGCAAGACACCGGTGCATTGCTTTCCTGTGAGGAAGCAGGGAGAAAGAGAGGCAGAGAAAGACCTACAGCCTGGGAGGAACAGGTCTGCAAGGGCAGGTGGAACACAAATGGGTGAAGATCCTTGTTAGCAGTTGTGGAAACAAAAGTATTTTGGGGATTGTTGCTGCACAAGCTGTCTCTGGGCTCATCTACACCAAGCAGGATATTCCTCTATGAAAGTGGTATGAAAGCGGTATATAAAACGCAGGAGCCACACTACTGCTTTATAGTGGTATTGAAATGCACTGCAGGATCTACACTATGCTTTATAGTGATACTGACGTGCACTGACAACTGTTGGGGCCCATGACAAACCTACACCAAGCAGGATATAGCACTATGAAAATGGTATATGGTATGTGTCAATGGGCTCCAACAGTTCTCAGTGTACTTCAATACTGCTATAAAGCAGCGGTGTAGATCCTGCCTGTTATATACCGCTTTCATAGTGGAATATCCTACTTGGTGTAGATGAGCCCTCCATGAGGGGAAAGTCCTGGGAAAAGGAAGGCAAACAGAAGGAAGATTGGGACTTTGTGTTGGGGGTGGGGGACTTGATAGAGCAACTATACTTTTCATTCCCCCTATTACTAATATGGACATGATGTCGAACCCTGAGCCACAAGGCAGGATTCTCCAAGCCCCTACAGCAACGGTGGGCAGCATGCTGCCATGCCACGGAAATAGATCAACTTTAGCTTGTTCCCAAGCTAAATTTGATCTAACTGCCTCTCCGTAGAGGTTTTGCTACATAATTTTGCTGTGAAACCACCACTTTTTAAAATTGAGCTACAGGGTGGGATTCCTCAGGGCACCAGCAGGCATTTGGGCCACAGGGGGGTCTGGGGTGTGGAATGGCTCCTGGACCCCGCCCCCCTGCAGCTGTTCAGCCCTGCTTTATGGATTGCTCCACATAATTCCATGCTTCCTTCAGCGTCTACTGCAGGAAATAGCAATAAAAGCAAAAATAACAAACAAAGCTATTTTCCCGCATGGAGGAGTACAGTGCTAGGGTTTGTATTCTTGGTTCGGAAAATGCCCACATTGATTTGGTTAATTGATATGATGTAGATAAACCAACTGTCTGCATAAACTAGTAAGCAAGCATTCAAATGTCCAATAGACTCAGATGATCCCTTAGAAAGAAATGGTGGTCCTCCCATATGCTTTTGGCGAGACCCTGGTGGGAACCGCCACCGCGTGGGAAGCTTAGACACCCAATCCCATGCACAGGAGGGAACATTCAGTTTTGTTTGCTCCTCTGTGCAAATGACTTTGGATTAGTTCAAGCCTCTTAGCCAATGGCTTAATCACATCATTGACATCAGCGTTTTGAGATCGTTTTATGTAAAAAGAATTGGAGAGAGATAAAAGCTATAATCAACATCTGCTTATTAAGAGATTTCCCATTCGTGTTGCTAAACCAGATTTACTTTCCCTCCTAGCTCTCCCTTGTAGCTTTATTATGAGTGTGTTTCCAGGAGCCTGTCCCATCAGCTGTAGCTTGAAAACAGATTACGCATTCTTATGGCAGGCAAGTGGGGAAGGGACCTGTTCTCTAGGCTCTTGTATGTTACATTGATGTGAACTGACAAATGGAATATACTCCCTTGAATTAGTATTGTTGGCTATTGAGCCTGGTAGCTTTCAGCAGGCCGGGGGAGCCCAATATCTTATGTCAGGTTGTACCGAAACCAAATCAGCAGCAGAAATGTAAGCAACATGAGAGAAACAGAAGTCTGAAGGTGAATCCAATGGTGTCCGCTGCCAACAAGATGGACTCAGTTGGCAGAACAGATTTCTCCTCTCCTTGTAACCCCAGTACCCCTCCCCCATCTGGTCCGGTCACTGAGGTCTTCAGAGGGCATGTTCCTAGTGGTTCCTCCTGCACTTAGGGGCATCACCAATGCAATTGACCAAAGCATGGTACTTCAGCACTGGTCAGGTGATCCATGGGACCAATAGTGCTCCACCTGGCCCTATAAAACCTCAGACCCTGGCTTCTCAGTCAGAGCAACTTGCCTAATGTTAGGATGTCCACCCTGACTTGCTAGGGAATTTCCATAGATGATCTCAGAATGTCCTTCCTGACTTGCCAGGAAATTTCCATAGGTGTTCCCAGACAATCACAAGGCTAGGCAGGAACCAATCAGAGCCTAAAATAACCCCCTGAGGGAACAGTGACTTATATATTTCTTTTCATGTTTCCGGTTCTGGCAGCAGCCTGGACCGAAAATGCCCCTGGGGATTGGCAATTGTGAAACAGCAGCAAGAACCAGATTTCTATAGAGATATTGCAGCTGTTTCTGCTATACTTAGAGAACCATTTTGTTCTTTCAATGTATGCAGGTATAAAACCAACCAAGAGACTGAATAAATAAGACAAATCTGGATGAATGGAGGTTTGCCACTGTTCAGCTTTATATATGCTACAATCCAGATTTTTCTGCTACATTTCAATTTCTAAGATTTATGCTCCCAGAGGCATTTATATTGCAGAAGAAAAGAAATAAAATCCAAAAATATGCAATGTAAAATACAAACCAAGAAATGTTTAATAGAATTCTGTTCCCCACATTTCTTTGCCCAAACAAGATTTCGAAGTGGAAACCAAGTTCCCATTATAGAAGCGAAACAAATTGCCGGGGGTGGGGGAGGGAATGCAAGCAATTTGGGGGGTTATTCCATGTTATTGATGTTACTGAGTTCAATGGAATTGAAAAAAGTATCAATTTGGCAAGTTACTGCTTAATATTTTAGTCTTTGAAATTCGCCATCAAGGCTTAAGATGTAGTTTCTTCAAAGTGTACTTAAAGCTGCATTTCATAGGCAAAATATGAAAAGAAAAGAAAAGAAAACATTCAGATTTGACTCCTGAGTGAAATTTTGAATTTGTAGTAAAATTTAGTTTCAGCTCTACAAAACAGTATGAGCATGATCCGAAGATGAGGACTCCATAGTCACATTGATTTCAATGGGAAGAATGTGCATTGAATTAAGTAGGACTTACCTCCAGGACTGTGCTGTTAAGCACATGTTTATTATCTCTCTCACTGAAATAAAATGGAACCCAACAGTGATTCACATTGACTGGATCATGCCCTTTGTTTTCTATATCAGATCAGCACTTAACTATACAAATATTAAAAAGCAGGATGAGATCTGTTACAACAGAGCTGTGAGATTATTGTTCATATACATTGTCCCAGAGAAAAAGGATATATTCCCCTTTGTTGAACTTCTGCCTGGGACTCAGGCGGAGTGTCTTGATTAGACAGGGGGCATGTCTACATGAAGGATTTGCCCTGGGGTGGCTTTGCAGTAGCGGCACGTCATCCACATGATGCAGCTGCCATTGCGAAGCCATCCGGGGGCAAACTCTGGAAACGCCGCTCCAAAAAAGTCGGGCACTTACCCTGACTTTTTTGGCAGTGGAGCCCATGGCACCCCCTGATTGGTCGCCATGGGCAGCCCCGCACCAATGTAAAAGTAAAAACAACAACAACGGGGGGAGGAGAAGAACGGGGCCGTTCCTCCCCCCTTTTAAAAATGTTATTATCTGTATCTGCGCAGCTGCGCAGATACAGATAATAAAAAGAAATGGGATGTGTGTGGAGAGGAACGGGCAGCTAGAGGGAGGAGACGTGGTTCGCAGCTGCACAGATAGATAATAAAAAAATTAAAAAGAAAGGGGGGAGGAACGGCCCCATTCCACTCCACTCCCCCATTTTATTTTTTTTAAAAATTCTTCAGCTGGAAAATTCACACTTGCATTCCTTCCCATGCAGATGCAGGAAAAGAACGTAAGTGTGGGAGCAAGGTGCCTCGCGGTGCCAAAGCACCAACATAAAGATGGGGGCAGGCTCTCTGTATGTGGAGCATACTGGGTTGGCCAGAAAAAAGGTTAGAGCTAGGTGGGTTACATCAGTAGTTGGTACTTAGGCGCATTATTATCCCGCCCTTCCTCCAAGGAATTCAGGGCATCTAAAATTGTGTTAGAGTAGAGATGGGAAAGCTACTGTCATTATAGCAGTGTTGAAAAGAAGTAACTGTTTATTAACACAGGCAAGTTAACAGATTGACATGCCTAATTTCAGTCCCTAGATATTATGGTGCCGTTTACTGGAGCTGATGGTTAAACAAAACAAAAAGTTCCCAGTGAAGAAGAATAGTCTGTGAGCTACTTTTTCCCTCCTTTGTATAAGCTGCTCTCTTTAAAACTCATAAGCTGACACAAAGACGGTGATCTTGGAGACATGCTTAGCTTGGAAGGTGCGGTCCAGGTACTCTGACATGTCCACCTCCACTTCTATGGTTTGAGGCCCCTGCAGACTCTGCACCAGAATGAGTTCTCCGGTCTGCCGGTCAGAGCGCTGCATCACAAAATGTCCTCGGCTGTTCCCTCCCACGATCCCGAAACGCAAGCTGTCGGGGCCGGGCCGTCCAGGAGCCGAAGCGGTTGCCATGCGGAAAAGTGGGGTGGGAGTAACGAGGTTAGATGGCAGCGGGAGGTAATGGAAGGAGATGGTCTTCGGGGCTTGATGGCATGACCTGCTGTCCATTGGACACGGGTTCCGTTCACACTGACTAAGAAGGGGGGGAAACAAGAAGATTTAGACCAGGGGAAGGATTGGCAGAATCTTAAACAGCAGCATTTGATTCCATTAATGCTTTGAGTTTGATGCGCTATATCTATTTTTATTGTTCCATATGGACAGCAAAGAGCTGTGTAATGAACAGGTGTGTGCCAAAGGCCTTGGCTGTGTATAACCAGGTCAGGGTCAGCATCTAGGATAGGCGCAATGGGGCCACCTGCACAGGAGCTCACACCCCAGCAGGAGACCACAAAGAAGAGCCCCCTTGACTTGCTTCTCCTCTTCAACACTGCAACCTACTTCTTCAACTGCTTCTTGCTCTGTCCCAGACAATTTGATGGTGAGAAGGAGGAGCAGAGTCCTTGCCACTGCTGGGTTGTGGGCCCTTGACACGTGCCCGGCCATACCTACCCATGACACTGGCCCTGACTGTTAGAGCTATACAACAATGGAACCAATGACCTAGGGAGGTCGTGGGCTCTCCCACACTAGAGGCCTTTAAGAGGCAGCTGGACACCCATCTGTCAGGGATGCTTTAAGGCGGATTCCTGCACTGAGCAGGGGGTTGGACTTGCTGGCCTTTTGGGCCCCTCCAACTCTACTATTCTATGATTCAGGTTGGGATTCTGAACTAAAGTCCAGTTTTGTAAAAGTTCATGACATAACATGGGTAGTATCCAAGCGTCCCCCAGCGCTAGCAACAGTGGTGTTGCACTAGGATGAACTAATGATTGTGCGATGTAACTAGCACTTCCTAGGGCGACCGGGGGAGGGGGGGAAATGGCAATTTACTGCCATATTGGTTTACACTAGCATAACATCATTTGCATTAGAATTGAGACCCAGTTGAATACTAGTCCTAGTCATAAACAACATAACCGAAGAGGGCGGCCACGTATCATTGATTGAGACGTTTTCCATGCATACCCTCTAGCTGAGACATGGGGCACTTTAAGTGATTTGTGTCCAGGCTATGTTTCTATTGCTACTCAACCAGCAGTTTTAATTGTGAAAATGTTCATGGTTGTTTCTTTAACAGCTTGATGTATGCAGAAATTGACCGGTTTTTCACAGCATGGAAATCAACATTCTATCACTTGGTTATGTTTGCAGATCAAGCAGCTACAGAAGCTGATTGAAAGGATGGGAATCCTAAGTATGACTAAAATGAGTATATAGTTGAAGTTAGAAAGTCTGCATCACTCCTATTACTGATGGTTTTAAATCTCACTAGTGCCAGTGGGCAATGCAGGCCTCTGAGAGCTGGTTGTGCTAGGACAATGAAGTAGGTGTTTATGGACTGGTACAGTGCATGGGATCCATGGCTAATAATTACTTGCTGTTTGTTATGGTTGCTGTTTTCCTAAATTGCCAGTCAGTCCCTGTTCCTGTGGGATGTGCACCATTACATACATAAGATATTAGTATCCCATTTGAAGCTAGAATAATTGCTCTTTTATTTTTTAATGAGTGCAATTTCAAAATTACTAACCAGTAATTAACTCCTCCTCCCAAGAATTGGAACTGGCAAATTAAGGAGCATTTCAGGAATTGCCCTTAATTATTCAGTTTCTGTTCCCTGTGGGGTGTTCTTGCTTTAATTATTGGTTTCCTGTTTGCAGACAGAATAACTGTTCATTTATTTTAGTTTCTTTTATTTTTTTAACAAGTGCAATTTCACAATTACTAATCAGTTATTAAGCCACTCCCTCCCCATGAACAGGGGACTGGCAAATTAAGGGACATATTAAAAATGCCCTTGCCATAACAAGCAAACAAAAACCCATTAATTAGCTGCTTTAAAAGAAAAGGGCTAAGAGGAGGCTACTAATTAAAGGGACAGTAGCCTTTACAAATCTCACTAGAACTATGCCAATCTACACTGGACAGGTTAGCACTGTAACTGCTACCAAACATTTGCAACAAACCAATTCTGAAAAAAGACAACAGGCTGATGTTATCAAGATTCTCCATAAAACCTGAATGAACAAATTATGTCAAGTCCATACTAAGTGGTCAAACTGGAAGCAGTATTTTTTAAAACCCACACAAAAAACCCCACAGATGTAACTTTTTATCTGTGGCTTAGTGCAGCCTTTCCCAACCTGGCACCCTCCCGATGTGGTGCCCTTCCAGATAATGCCCATAATTCCTAGCCAGCATGGCCAATGACCCATGCAGGTCAGGAATTATGGGAGTTGTAGTCCAGCCCTTCTGGAGGGCAGCCGGTTGAGGAAGGCTGGAGTGTGTCTGGCATGTGAAAATATCAGATTTTCCCTTATGCTTACAATGGTGACGTTTTCACATAGCTGACATTTCCACTAGACTTGGGGCATTCGGAAATGGCGCACTGAAAGCCTCCTCCTGTGTTAATACATGTCGTTCCTCTAGTGCAATTGTGCAATGAGAGTGCACATTCATCGATATCTGCAAAACAAATGAAAATGTGAAAGATAGAGTCCCAGATTCAACGGTTTAGGGTTTGCACGATGTGGCGGAATGCCGCTGGCAGGAGATTCAAACAGGAGCAGAAGAAGCTGCCTTATACTTAGTCTGATCATTGTTCCATCTAGCCTGGTATTGTCTGCACCAGCCTTCCCCGACTTGATAACCTCCAGATGTCTTTGACTACAACGTCCAGCTTTCCTCTCTATTTACCATGCTGGCTGGGTCTGATGCCAACTGACATCGCAAACATCCGGAGGGCATGATTTTGGGGAAAGCTGGTCCATACTGATCATGAAGATGATGATGATTTGTACCCCACCTTATTCCTGATACTGGGACTCAAGGCGGCTTTACAAAATTAAAACATATAAATAGAAATATACAGAAGTTTAAAAATATAATTAAACCTGCTGCAATATTAAAACATTTAAAACATCTAAACTACAATGATTGGCAGGCGCTGTCCTGGGTTTCAAACAGGAGTCTTTCTTTAGCCCACTTGGAGATGCCAAGGATTGAACCTGGGACCTTCTGCATGCAAAGGAGTTTCTTTACCACTTCAGGCATGGCTCGTGAACTAAGAGTTCTGTGCAGCCCCAAAGCCTGCCCGCATGAGAGTGAATTACAGAGTAAGTTGCTGGCCTCCCCTCCATAGCATTACATCTCAGATGGCAACGTCCTTGGACAGGGCTTTCCATGGCAGAAGCAACGTTCTAGGGAGACCTTTCCAAGCGGAGGCATCCGATGGCAGGGTTGGGGGAAGGGGTCCCTGTCATTGGGCCGGGAAAACAACAGCTTCAGCCTCCCCTTACTGGGGACGAGCATGAAACAGCTGCACAGGTGTCTCCAAGGCATCTTTCCAGGTGCTTCTGCTGGATTGTGCCCACTATCATCAACATAATTGGCTTTCTCTGACACTTGTTTCCATTTCATGAAATTCGTACAAGCCATGGCATTGTTTACAAAAAGTAACAGCCTCCATGGGATGGCTTTTTCATGTGCCAGCCATAATGCAGAACAGTTTGCCAGGTGGAGTCTCAAAGCCACCGCCAGATCTTAGTGGATATTGTATCATATTCTTAGTGGATTGTTTCAATGGAAATTCTCCAAGCATTTGAAATTAGGGATAGCCAAATCTGTCATATTCGATTCCACTCAGTTTCTTGTTTTTCCAGCATTATGTTCATTCTATCCCATTTCTGCATCAGTTTGTAATTCCTCCAACCCGAAAGTCCACATGGAAATTCATACATAGTTTTTGTGCGCATTTCTCATAATATTCACATTTTTGTATGCACTTTTTTAATGCATGCATTTTTTTGCAAACAATTTCCTCCAATATAATGCTTTTTGTGCACAATATCTCCTATTATATGCATTTTTGTAACATTTTCTGATTTGTGAACTGCATCGCAAAATTCAGAAGAGTGTAGATAACACTGTATAACTGCATTATGGTTTGCTGTGTATAGGTCTGGGAGGTGCGGATTTGGTATGTTTGATTTAAAATGTGAACGGTCAGCATTTCTCACCCATCCCTAGTCAGAGCAATCCATCTGGTGAGCCGCTTTCAGCCATAGTGTGGAGCAATAGCCCCACAAACTATTTAATACAGAGGCAGCCTCTGCGTGTGGTGACTATAACATGCGGTCAAGCCTTCAGATAATTAGGTATACAACAGAAACGGTGGTGTCTCTGGAGTCCTGTGCTGTAGCACACAGATCTCAAGTGTCGATGCTGTGAGCTGATTAAAGCTCACCTGCACATATAAATTAGCAGCCTTCTCCAACCTGGTACCCTCCAGATATCTTGGACTACAACTCCCATCATTAGAACATAAGAAGAGCCCTGCTGGATCAGACCAAGAGTCCATCTAGTCCAGCACTCTGTTGACACAGTGGCCAACCACTGTGAACCGCCCAGAGAGCTTCGGCTATTGGGCGGTATAGAAATGTAATAAATAAATAAATAAATAAATAAATAAATAAATAAATAAACCAGATGTCAAGCAGGGAACCACAAGCAGGACATGGGTGCAACAGCACCCTCCCATGTTCCCCAACAACTAGTATATACAGGCTTCCCAGCCAGCATGGGCATAGCCCACAAATGCAAGATGTAGACAAAATCTAATTGGAATTTAACTGTCTCTGTGTGAGGTTGTTTGAAATTTTAGCCCTCCGCTTCATTGAGACTCTATTCCTTAGGGAAAAGGGTAGGTGGTGCCAGCAATACCTCCAACAGTACCTATGAAGGGATCCTGAATGCGACACTTGCAGGCACCTACAAAATTATTTTTTTAAAAAAAAAATCATACATGGTTCTGTATATATGCATAGTAATAGATGCATATGAAATGCATACAGCTTTCTAACAATTGTACATAGGCTTCAACAAAAGCAGACCAAATATCCAAACCAGTATCCATTTGAAGATGGCTTCTAAATGCCATCTGTTCAAATGCTGAAAGTATTGCAAGGTCCTCAATCCATTGCATTACAGGAGGTAAGTGTTTATCGTTCCAATGTTGTAATATTTATCAGTCTTTTAGCTCTCAAAAGTTGCAGAGGATCCATCAATGTTGACCATTTGTTAATTTCTAAGAAGCGCGTAAATAATTTAAAAGAACGGGTGAATACTAAACACTGTTCCAGTATAAAATTTATCTGTATAATAACCTCCTCCCCCAAAGGATTAGATGTATTGCTCTGCAGCAATTAGCCAAATTAGACAATCCCCTATTAAAGAGATGTTGCCAATAAACATGCAACAGATTTTTTAAATTTTTTTTTTGCTGAATAAGATGCAGCCGAAGATCCATAGATGTGACAGGCAGATGCCAAAGCAGTGATCCATTGATTAGGTGTTCTGTGGTGGTGCCCACAGAAGTTTTTAGAATTCCCAAATGTGCCCACACATCATAAAAGGTTGGAGGTCCCTGGTGTGGTGAGGATAAAATGGGATAATTCTCATTAAGCACCACAGAGGGAAGGTGGATAAAAATTAAAGTAAATAACAAGCTGAAGTATTTCAGTTTAACTAGTTTGTGAAGTGGAAAGTAAAAACTGTATAACTTTTCTAAGATAAGATCTTTAATTAAAACAAACCTAATGAACAGCTGTTTTATCGTAATTGGAAGGCATTTTCTACAGCCGCCCATGAGCACAGAGCACACGCTTCATGGATACAATATCACTATTCAATTCCTGGCAGTTTTTGGCACTTCACCTTCATACCTTCCAACATACCTTAAGCTGTACTACAATGTCTACCTTGTTTTGGGGTCTCTCTCAGAATTCACAGCTATTTTAAGTCGTGGTGCATGACAAACTATCACAGAAAACTGGTTGGTTGCGTGGTCTTGGGTAAGCCCAGCTTCTATTCTGTTACTATTTCATTTCATTAATAGGTATAAAATGGATCTAGTGTAGAAGTTCAGGAGACACATTTCACTATACGGGTTCAGGGACAGGGAGTCTGTTGGAGGGTGACTGAGTAGTGAAGGAATGACAGCCAGCGTGGACACAGGCGTGAACTAAATGTTACAGTGATGGGACCTGTGTCTCAAAATGTGATTTGTGTGCTGATTTCCTATAAAGGAGGGGTAAAGTTGGGGCAATTTAGGTATTCTCAAAACAATTGATTTATAGCACGCTCATGACTGGCCACTCAGGTTGAGTACATGACGTCGTAAATATCCAGGACGTCTCCTGTGGTTATCCAATCTTTTAAAAATAATCCAATCTTTTAAAAAATACAGAGAATACCAGGCCTATATCCCAGGATTGTCCCAGGATCATCCCTGTGCATCCAAATGACACACAGGGGATCCCGGGAGCGGGCAGGGATGACCCCTCCATTTGCCTGGGATAATCCTTAGGCCTAGCTAAAGACTAATTTATGATGAGATTATTCCATCATTAGATAACACTGTTCTATTTCAAAGTATAGATTGCAATAGCAGTCCCTTTTTTATGCAAAATCATGTGGTTACTATTGGTCGCTGTCTGAAGGAGTCTGTTTTGAATGCGAAAAGACCCAAGAGTGGATAAAAATGTGGGATGATTTTACGTAATGTTGAGATGCTCTCCAAGTGCAGCATGAATGGGTGAGGGGTGCTGAAGTTTCCCTCCACATTTCACAACAACCCAGAATTCAACAACCCATCACATGGCTCAGTGTTATGTGCAAACCAGTCCAGTATATATAGGGTGACCACATTTTGGAAACCAAAAAGGAGGACACCCTAACATAGCCTTGGTCACATATCTGATTCTATGGCTCACAATTAAGACAAATCTGTTCTACATAATAGCTTAATGTTAAAATCACTGAAATAAAGAACAAGTGAGACATTCAATATATCTGAAATTAACTTTACTCACTCCTACTTTTGCAGCTTTTCCTGTACTTTGAAACTTTTGCTATACTGTGTGTGGTACAGTCTCCCCTTCTTTCAAATATGTTTTCTTACTGCAAATCCTTCACTGGATGACTATAGTCTCACCTTTTCTAACATTTAACACTCTTTCCCCATCACCTTTCTCATTTCCATTTTAAGTCAGGATACATACACACAGATTCAGCACACTGCTACCACTGAACAAATTAAGCAATTGACAAGTGTAGAAAAATGTAGTACAACAGACTAGCAACCTAGCATTCAGAAAGAATGGCCGCGTCCAGACAACACACTAAACCATGCTGCTTAACCACAAAATGGTTAATGGAATCCATTAACCATTTTGTGGTTAAGCAACATGGTTTAGCGTGTTGTCTGAACGGGGCCAGTATAAAATACTATTCCCCTGCAAAAGTTAGCCATGGAACAAAATGGACTAAAGGCTTGTTGCAGTCACTTCTCACTAGCACCTCTTAGCTTGTTTCAACTTCTGGTTTATCAATAAAAAAAACTACCACAATGCTAGACAAGGATCTTTCCTTCCTTTTATCCAAATATCTCCTGAATTTGCACTGCCTCAGTGTGCAGAGAACAGAAATCTCAATCAGCGAGTGTAATGCTCAACCCAAAGAAGACTCAGAAATAAACCCCATTGATTTCAATAAAGCTTACTCCCAGATAAATGAATATAGGATTGCAGCCTTAAATGAAGGTGCTTACAGGGACATTAGTATTTTTATTGCTGTTCATGATAAATCTTCACAATGGTAGAATTTAAGCAAGTTGAACAGTACAATTTAGTAATCCCATTGACTGCAATAGGATTTGTTCCCATGTAAGTGGAGCATAGGTTTGCATCATAAACTGACCCTGCAATCCTAAAATGTTAACATAAACATAATTCTAAACGCAAAACAGGATCATGGACAGAGGAGGGGGGAAGTTGTTAGGAAGGGGAGGTTTCTGCAATTGTGGAGCAAGTTGTAAGTCACACACAAAATGAACGTGGTTTGCAAAGATAATCCACAGAAATAATATTTTAACAAAGCCCAGAAGGCACTCAGTGTTATGTATATCAAAAAGACAGAAAACCTCAGCTATCCGACAGTGAAGAAATTATATCAATCAATCAATCAATCAATCAATCAATCAATCAATGGAGTCTGTCCTTCCAAGCAAAGTCAGGAGTCCTGCTGGACACATCCAGGTACTTCCGTGCCTCTAAAGTAACATTTTCATTTGTTCCTTTGTAAACACTTCAAACTGCATTTCAAGTTCCATTTATCAACACTTCAGAACATGTAAATAAATCTAATGAAAGTCTATGCAAAGTAGAGAAAGTCCACTCCAGAATAGTACAAAGAGTCGATTCGCAGAAGAACCTTTTCAATATGCTTAATTTAAAAATGGGTTCCCCCCTAACTTCCACACATGCACCTTTTATTCCAAATCATTCCAGCTTCTCCTTTATTAAGCTATTGTTTATTCTATTTATTATTATTATTATTACCACCAAGTTTATATTCCCCACCCGTCTTCCCTGGAAACACACAGCAACCATCACTCTCGCTCTCTCATTTTGCCCTCCTCTGAGGTGACATCCTCACCTCCTGCCAGCAAGCATGGCTCACAAGATAAGGGGGCAGAGCCGTTGAACTCCCTTCCTTAAGGAGAGGATGCCCACCTAGTCCCACAGCCCCGCCCACACCTGTGGAACAGGAGGCAGGCGATGGTGGCAGCACTGGCCATGCAAGCCCCAATGGCGGCAGCCTTGAGCACAAGCACGTCCCACAGCAGAGCCGAGAATGGGCTCAGCTGCGCATCCTTGCTGGACATAACGGCAGGCGTTGAGGGGACGGTGGAAGGCCCCGTCCAGCTGCTGCTGCTGCCGTTGGAGGCGTGGGGCAGTGGCGGAAGAGACGACAATGGGAAGGGAGGCGAGACACAGCATGGCGGCAGAGATGGAAGCAGAGGCAGCAGCTGGAGTGTGAGCATCGCTGGCCGCCGCCCAGACAAGGCAAAGGGGCGCATTGTGCCCGGTAGATGCGGCGAGCCCAGCCCAAGCAGAGCAAAGAGGAATGTTTCTCGGAATGAGGTGTCTTGTGACACCTCTTCCCAGGAGAGGCAGGGAAGCCAGAGTGCGATGGCTACCTTGCGTTCCGTCCCGCTGACTCCTGAGCCAGCTCGAGAGGCAGCGGGTTAGAGCGCTAAGCAGCCATATTGCTTGCTGGCTTCCGAGAGGCGGGGAAGCCGGAGCGTAAGCGGCTGCTGCCCCGCCTCTTCCGGAAGTCTCACATCTCACAAGATTTTTGAGATGAGGTATCTGTCGACTTGAGACATCAGACACCTCATCCCGAAAGTCTCGCAAGACACAGGACTTCCGGGGGAGCCAGGGAAGCCAGCGAGTGACTGATGCCTAATGCTCCATCCTGCTGGCTCAGGAGGCAGCGGGTTGAAGCACTAAGCAGCCGTGTTGCTGGCTTCCAAGAGGCAGGGAAGCCAGTGAATAAGCAGGGTTGCCCCACCTCTCCCAGAAGTCTCACGAGACAAACCTGAGACATCAGGATTTCTCAGACATTATTTATTATTACTTTTAAACCCACCCACCCCAAGCAAGCACTCAAAGCTGGGCAAATCCGGGTGTATGGTCACCCTAAGTATATAGTGTTTATGGGTGGAATTACGTGGTGCTTGCTGCCTAATACTGGGGTGGGACTGGCATTCACAGGGGGGTATTGGTGGCAGGGAAGGTCTTTATTCTGCTAATATCCCATCCCAACTCCTCCTTCCCCTCTGCGTTTCCCTCCCAGAGAGATTCTGATACTGAAAAGAATCCAGAACTATCAGCTGCCATCAACCAGGAGCCAGAAAATAAATTACTAATCAGACCCGGTCATGACTTCTTTTGTAGCTTGGGCGAAGTCTCAACTGCACAAGAAACTTATAGGAACAGAAGAGGTGCAGCAGCAGACAGTGAGGTGAACTTTCATCTTTGCCATCTCCACTCATTGCTGCTCTCTGCAGCTGGGCTGGGCTCCTCCTCCCCCCTTCACAGAGGATTTTGGAACCAACTGCCCTATGAGGAAGAGCAGCAGGACCGTCTGCTGGGGATGGGGAGGTCACCTGGGACCGCCTGAGTCTTACCTACTACAATAGGATTGATGGGATGCAGATTCTAGGAAGGCCCTAGAAGGCTTGAGGTCCCAGCCTGTAAGGCAAACGTCACCCGGCTCCTTTAACGCGTCTTCCAAAAAGATTGGGTCAACAGGCTATTTCTCAGAGGCCTACCAGGCCTGTTCTTGAACTGCGAGCCTAACCCATGGTTTAGCATGTTGTCTGAACAGGCCCTATGACAACTTTGCAACATTTAGAATTGGTGCCTGAGTTTGCTTGGTTTCCTCTTCCCACCCATCCCTTTTTCCTTGTGTGTTGTGTTGTTTAGATTGTAAGTTTGAGTAGGATGACCATATGAAAAGGAGGAAAGGGCTCCTGTATCTTTAACAGTTATGTAGAAAAGGGAATTTCAGCAGGTGTCATTTGTATACATGTAATTCCCTCTTCATCACAATACTTAAAGCTTCAGGAGCTCTGCCCTCTTTTGTATCTGGTCAAAAGGGCAGGGCTCCTGCAGCTTTAACTGTTGTGATGAAGAGGGAATTTCACCAGCTGCTGCATGCATACAAATGACACCTACTGAAATTCCTTTTTCTATACAACTGTTAAAGATACAGGAGCCTTGTCCTCCTTTCCCTATGGTCACCCTAGTTTGAGGGCATGGATGTTCTTGTTTTTTATTACTCCATAAGCTGCTCTGGGAGCTGATTCACAGTGCCATTTTAGGCATGTTTACTCAGAAGTAAGTTCTATTGTGTTCAACGGGACTTACTCTCAGGCAAGAATGTATAGGATTGCAGCTTAAGCCCCGAGTGCAGCGAAATCCTACACTTCAAGGAGGCGTACAAAGCCTGCAAATAACTAAACTGGTGTAAACGATTCTTCAGCTACTGTGAACTGCCATCTGCTACATGTGCAGCAATTGTAAAGCTATGTATCACCTTCACAGCTTTTCCCATCACCGAAGATCCTGTATCCACTGGGGCAGGAACAGCGGTATGAGCCAGGAATGTTGATGCAGGTGTGCACACAGAGACGAGGGGCTCCCTTTGGCTTGTAAATTTCACATTCATTCACATCTGCAGGGGGAGAAAAAAGTGACATTATCCCATAATTCTG
This sequence comes from Elgaria multicarinata webbii, assembly GCF_023053635.1. Taxonomy (NCBI): domain Eukaryota; kingdom Metazoa; phylum Chordata; class Lepidosauria; order Squamata; family Anguidae; genus Elgaria; species Elgaria multicarinata. The sequence continues at coordinate 21,889,938 of NC_086174.1, read as the reverse complement.
CATGGACAAATACATCATTTCATAACAGAGTCAGCCAGAGTAGGGGGTGGGGGAATAGTTTCTGGGATATCACCGCAGTTGTTATCAACGGCATGCCTTTTATTGTTCCAAAACTAAGGGCTGTGCGGATTTGTTGAGAACGTAGTTCTTGGTATTCCTTTTCTGGAAGAACAACAAAGCGTCTTGCAGCACCTTGAACACTAACAAGTTTATTTTGGCATAAGCTTTTGGGGACTACAGTCCTCTTCATCTAATGCATGAAGCGTTATCCAAGCTTGCAGCTATATCTACCCATGGTTTTATGGGGATTGTAAACAGTGAGGTCAAAGCAAACTGAAATGCAGAAAGTCACTTACAATGACAATTATGTAATTAACAGTGGGCATTCACAAAACAGCTGCCGATAACAAAAACATCCTAGCATTGGGTAAACCAATTAATTCATGTTGTAGAGTCTTCGGCCTTAGCTAGACCTGAGGATTATCCCAGGCAAATGGAGGGGTCGTCCCTGCCTGCTCCCGTGATCCCCTGTGTGTCATTTGGATGTACAGGGATGATCCCAGGATGATCCTGGGATATAGGCCTGGTCCAGCTATGGCCTTCCTTTCACCTCCTCCAAAACTAAGGGAACAGGAAAGAAACATGTGTAGTAATAAAGAGAGAGCAGAGAAAGAAAGTGAAGGTGATCAGATGCAAACTTTAAATGATCACAAGAAAAAGTGAACTAACAATATACCAGTTCCGTGCTTTTGAAATCTGGAATGAACAGGAATCTTTGCAGCAGATCCTAGAATGTGACTCCACCGGCCACCTTTTGGACTCCTGGAAAGCTCTTTTTCCAGACCCTGAGTCCTGAAGGTGTCCTGAAAGCCCCCCTGGGTTAAAGCCTGATGCACTGACTTGATGTGCAACTATTGCTTTTTTGTGCTTATCTAGGGTGACCATATGAAAAGGAGGACAGGGCCCCTGTATCTTTAACAGTTGTATTGAAAAGGGAATTTCAGCAGGTGTCATTTGTATATATGGGGAACCTGGTGAAATTTCCTCTTCATCACAACAGTTAAAGCTGCAGGTGCCCTGCCCTTTTAAATCTGGTCACTCTAGTATAGCTCCTGCAGCTTTATCCTAGCTTACCAAGGCTTTCCTTTTCCCACACGATGCTCACATTGCCTCATTCTTACAAATGTAAGCATGTTGGAGTTTTTCCCAACAGGAAAAGTATATCTTTTCAAATAGGAAAAAAGTGCACTTTTCAAGTGTGCATCCAAATGTACCCCCATTAATTAAAGCATGCAGATGTGTCCTTTTTTTAAAAAAAAATGGTCTATTTAAATGTGCGTTTTTCAAAAAGCACACATTTTGTGAATGCAATCACAAGCTCAAGAATGTGCAAGCTTTCCCCAAAACTTGTGATCCCATTTATGCTTGCATTTTGGGGTTGTGAATGGGGCATTTTAGTCAGTTTTTCAAAGGTAAAAGAAAGTCTCGTAGATCCCTAGCACTGACACAGGTCAATGGCATCACAGACCGGCGTTGACAGGGCAGGTCCCTTCCATATCACTGCAAACCTAGTGGACCAAGCTTGGTGCACCCCAGTGTGGGCTGAGGATAAAATACTTACTGACATCAACCTGCCAGGCTTCGGCTTAGTGAGGAGGCTTCAATCCAGATGTGAGTTTTAACCAGGTTTATTTTTCATTGGACTTCTGGCAAAATAACCAAGTAGACTCTGACTATTTCCAGACCAAAACTGAGTGATGTTTCCTCATCTGTAGTCCAAATGCCCTTTTACTTCAAGATACATTTTTTCTCAGGCTAACGTAAGAACATAAGAAGAGCCAAGGGTCCATCTAGTCCAGCATTCTGTTCACACAGTGGCCAACCAGCTGCCCATGGGAAACCCACAAGCAGGACACGAGCACAACAGCACCCTCCCATCCATGTTCCCCAGCAACTAGGGAACATAGGCTTACTGCCTCTGCAACTGGCGGTCACACTTAGCTGTCAGGATATTGATAGCCTCATCCTCCATGAATTGTTCTAATCCCCTTTTAAAGCCATCCAACTTGGTGGACATCGCTATATCTCGTGGTAGTAAATCCCATAGTTTAACTGTGAGTGAAGAAGTACTTTCTCTTATCTGACTCTGTTTACATGATCATTGATCTGGGGCAAGGAGGGTAGCAATTTCTGAACTCGCTTCAACGTCACATGGGTTTATACGTTCACAGAGTAAGATGTAGTACCAAGATGAAAAAGAGCAAACAACTTCTGACACGATTATGGACTCTCAGATCTTTTTGAAATGAGGCTAAGCAGATAGTGTAAATTACAGCAGGATTGTTATCTCTGATGACTGGAGTTCACAACTTCAGAAAACACTGTGACCTGTGAATGACCCAAGGCCATCTGCGCAGTGGCATTGAAATGCTCTGAATTTCTTATTTGCACGACGGAGGCCGTTTCATAGAATCATAGAATCATAGAATAGCAGAGTTGGAAGGGGCCTACAAGGCCATCGAGTCCAACCCCCTGCTCAATGCAGGAATCCACCCTAAAGCATCCCTGACAGATGGTTGTCCAGCTGCCTCTTGAATGCCTCTAGTGTGGGAGAGCCCACAACCTCCCTAGGTAGCTGATTCCACTGTCGCACTGCTCTAACAGTCAGGAAGTTTTTCCTGATGTCCAGCCGGAATCTGGCTTCCTTTAACTTGAGCCCGTTATTTCTTCACCTGCCTTCCCCCCCCCCCCCCCCGTGATCGTCCCAGGATCATCCCTGTTCATCTGAATGACACACAGGGGATCCCGGGAGCAGGCAGGGATAATCCCTCCATTTTCCTGGGATAAGCCTTAGGTGTAGAAAGGGCCAGAGTTTACTATCTTCAGACAACAATCATGGGATAAATAACCATAATATTAAAGCTTCTGCTTCACCATTGCATGTGTATCCTTCTTTGCAAACCACCTTTCCCAGGAATCCTGTTGGTTGCAATTCCAGTGGTGTAGTTATACATTTTGAAGTGTAGGCACTCATCACGGTATGCCCCATAGCCAGGCCCCCACAGATAGTTCAAAAATTCAGGCAGCTGTGTTGATATATATCGACAACCAGTTCTAGCAGTCTTCATCTCCACCATGAGCAGGATTTTTGTAAAAGAGGAAGCCACTTAAAATACTTTTCCTTACAATAGGAAGCAATGTATTGTTGTTGAGAAAATTCATTCCACCCTACCCCCGACAGCTAGTGTGAGAATTGCCGCTAAACTCAGAGAGGACAAGGAATTCTGAAGTGGGGGTGGTAGGTGAAGTCAGTGTCCCTGCTGATACAAAAGTGCCGGTACTATGTCTCTGCAAGCCCTGGCTTCGCTACATCACTAACACCATATTTTGCAGCTTAGGGCTTCTCTACACCAGGTTTTATATCCTGCAACTTTACTGGGGCTTCTGGTTCTGGATTCTTTGTGGGATTAAGATCGTCCCTTTACATGCATCTCCCCCCCCCCGAGGGATTTCCTTGAGCTGCAAGTTCTATATGTTTAATTATACAGCCACTAGGTGGTGCTGCAGTATAGCTGCTGTTATAGCACACTCTATCATTACATGGAGATTTTCAAGTCGCCATTTTAAAATAGCTCATTATCCCTTTTACTAATAAAGCTGCGGAAATGGTCACATAGCACAGGAGAGGCCCTGGAGGTTGACAATATCATGTAAACCCAACATCATGTAAACAATATAACATTATGTATTGTATTGTTGTCTTTAATTTTCCCCACCTCAATCCAAAGGAAGAGGCGGGTAAGAAATTAATAATAATAATAATAATAATAATAATAATAATAATAATAATAATAGGACCTGCAAACTTCCATGTGTAACCAATTTCAAGATAAAATCCTTGTGTACAGAAGCCCTTAGACACAGCTTTAAGTTTAACTGGAAGCAATAGTGTTGACCCTTCAGATGTATCATTCAAGTAATCTTTTACCCTGACAGATGCTGTTTTCTGTTGTGCCACTCATATGGAAGCCTGCTTCACAGCTGCAGTGTTGCATTCTGTCGAATTTGGCACAGCGTGGCTTACGACTGAATGCCGGATCATTTGTTACACTCCATGCTGGTGGTACTAAAAGACAGGGAGGGAAGAAATTGTCTCCGAAACATATGACACTGCGGGGTTATATCTTTTCTATACTTCCTTATTGCTCCTTTTCCTCCTGAAGCATCTCCATTTATACAATTTCCCATTCCGTCCTTCTTTTTATTGTAAGTATTCCAATATTTATGCAAAGGGCTCTTTTTCCCCTCCAAAACATTTGGGTGAAAATGTTTACATTCAGATGGGACAAGCCTCGGGACCACGTGTCCCTTCCTCCCCAGCTTCTGGTTTGCAGCAAACCACAGTTTGCTGTTTGGTCTCCAAACGTGGCAAATTATTGCCTGAGCAAATAGCTGGGTATAGCAGCTATTGGTGTGCAGCTATTGGTTTGCTGCACACCAGAGGCTTCTAGCTCATCCCCTCAGACCTGGAGGGAAGAGGGCAGTTCCAGGGTCTCTCCCCCTCCTCACCCCCCAGTCTCTCAGTCTCCTGTTTAGGGTTACATACTGTATTCCTCATTCCCATCTTCTTCCACTCTTCAGCATCATACATACCTGTCTGGGTTTGATACTGGCAGTTAGGTCCAGTCCACTCCTGTGGACAAATGCATTTGTAGTGGTCACCTCCGTCCACACACGATCCCCCATTTTGGCATACATAACTTGTGCATTGACTGATATCTAAGAAAAAGCAAATAAAATTATAACATTAATGAGCTTGATTTGGGCGGCGGGGGTGGGGGAAGTAATCTATGACCTCCACATAGATTACTCAATTTCCTCCACAAAACGCTATAGAATCTTGCCTGGAGAAGACAATCTCCTGTATTTATTTATTTTATTAGAACATTTGTATCCCGCCCTATATCACAAGTATCTCAGGGCAGCGTACAGATAAAATCATACAAACAATATAAAACAATAAATATACACAGCTAAAAACAAATTAAACCATTAATAAGCTAAAACCAGCATAGAATTTAGAAACAGTAAAACCAATTAAATCAAGTAAAATTATGTGCAGGCTTGGTGAATTTAGCTATCAGAGGCTTCTCCCTATGTATGCTGGCACCGGAATGAAGCCAGTGCCGGTGACAGTCAGGCCTCCAAGGGGAGGGGCATTCCACAGCCAGGGTGCCACCACAGAGAAAGCCCTCTCCCATGTCCCACCATAGCATATGACCTGCGTTGGTGGGATGCAGGGGAGGGCTCCTCCAACAGATCTCAAGTCTTGGGCCAGCATACATAGGGAGAAGCGCTCCCTCAAGTATCGAGGTTCCAAGCCGTTTAGGGCTTTAAAGTTTATCATCTTTAAAGCCCTACATGATTTGGGTCGAGGCTACCTGCAGGATTGCTTTCTCCCATATAAACCACCCCGCACACTCAGGTCCTCTGGGAAGAATCTACTTCAGTCAGTCAAAGTTAGGACCTTCTCTTTTGCTGCTTCCAGGCTGTGGAATGGTCTGCCGGAGGAGACTCGTCAACTTAACAGTTTATTAGCATTCAAGAAAGCTATAAAGACCAACCTGTTCCTGCAGGCCTATCCAGTGGAATTTTAGGAAGTTTTTAGAATGTGTATAGGATGTTTTAACAATGTATATTATGTTTTAATTCACTTTTATGTATTTTATATTTGCTGTTGTTCCCCTCCTCAATCAAGATGGAGAAATGGGTAAGAAATATATTATTATTATTATTATTATTATTATTATTATTATTATTATTATTATTATTATTATTATCAAACACCTTGAATTCTGACCGGAAGCATATTGGCAGCCAGTGCAATTCCTTTAAGACCGGTGTTATATGGTCTCTGTGAGATGTACCGGTCAGCAGTCTAGCAGCTGCATTTAGCACTAGCTGCAACTTCCAAGTCATCTTCATGGGCAGCCCCATGTAGAGTGCATTGCAGTAGTCTAATTTGGAAGTTACCAATGCATGCACTACTGTGGCTAGGTTATCCCTGCCCATGAAAGGCCATTAAAAATCTAAGCACTGGACACTGCTGTGAAATGATGCTAGGGTCTTTCCATTGGGTTTGATCAGGGCCGCTCCTATCCTTAGGCAGAGTGAGGCAGTTGCCTCAGGCAGCAGATGCTGGAGGGCAGCCCTGGCTATTCCTCCTGAGCTCCCTGGCCATTATCTTCTCTTAGAGGACAAAGCTGTGTGTGACATACAACCCATCCTGCAGCCCCTTAACTAACATATTGCACTTGGGTGTGTTAGACCTTTCCCCATTGTCAGTGTTGAAGATGCCACTGCCCGACCAGCCAGACCAGTTAGTTCCTGTGTGTGGAACGAAAGCAGGCAATCTCTTTTGCTGCAGGTATGCTTTAACAACACATGAACCATGAATGACCAAGAGGCATGTAGAAGGGAACCACAATTCCACTTGCTGGCTCAGCATGGTGAATATCCCACCACCCTTCTTGGGCAAATGTGATAAATTCCAGCCTTCCTCATGATCTCAGAACTGGGGACGGGGACAGGGTGTCTCAGAAGCACACAGGGGTGCACTAAGATAATTTTAGACTCCAGACTGCACAGTCTTGTGTATGGTTTCACTTACAGAAAAATGTGCTATGCCAGTATGGTGGCCATGTGTCCTCTTTTACAGAAGACAATCCTCTATTTGAAAGAGTGTCAGAAGCCTACATATTTGTTCCTGGAAATTCTAACACGTGTAACCCATGGTAAGCACAACTGCTCTGTAAGGTGTGGAGATGTCTTCTCTCACCCTGGCTCAATTAGTCTGCCTACTTCACCTGCTCCCCCACATATGGGGAGGCAGGCATATCACCAAAATAAAAACAGATACCAGCAATATGTTTGGCATGTTGAAAGCTGACGTAAGGGCTTAGTTACAGCCTTCCTCAACCTGGGGCGCTCCAGATGTGTTGGACTGCATCTCCCAGAATGCCCCAGCCAGCTGGCTGGGGCATTCTGGGAGTTGTAGTCCAACACATCTGGAGCACCCCAGGTTGAGGAAGGCTGGCTTAGCAGTTTCCCCTGAATTTTGAAAAGTCCACTTTTATTTCTTGAAGGCAAGAGAAGCGGTCCCACAGAATTCCTTTCTCTGCAAGAACTGGGCCAGATTGTCCCAAAATTCCTATTCACCTAAAGCCCCCTTTCACCTCTCCCAAGCTTACGATGTGTCGACACAATGAGTGTGGTGAAATTCCTTGAAGAAACGGGCCGTGAATGCCGTGTGGGATGCAAAGCCAAGTCCTCCTGTTCATCATCAATAGAATATTCTAAATAATCAGGGGTCACCAGACCATGAAGTTATTGAACAAGCAGCCAAGGGGTTGTATCTGTCGCGCACACCCACCCACCAATGTCCTTGAACTTCCCACTGAGCTGAGATTCCCATCTGGCTTCTTGCAGTGAGTGTGTGCACTGGACCTCAGCGACACCTGGCCTAGGCAATGGTAAGAGGTTTGTAATGCAAGCAAAAGTCACTGCCCAGGTGTTCGAAAGAGGAAAAAATGCAGGGTGTGTGTGTTTCGTCCTTGTGCAGAAGCCAGCTGTCAACCCCGTGTTAGAGAATGAGGGGGGGGGGGGAAGGGAGAATCTATGTAGATTATATGGATCACTGTCCTTATTCCTGCCACTCACTTGATTCTAGACTATCTGGCTAATACAGTGCGTCATAATCTCTTTGAGAGACTAAACTTCCATCTTCTTGGCCACAATGGAGAGCTGCAGTCCTCTGTCCTTGCTGAGGCTCAGACAGTGGCTCAATGGCTCATTAGCATTTCACACAATGAGGAGGGAATTCGCTTAAACAAACAGCGCTGTCAATGTGCTGAGGCCTGAATGGTCTAAGTGCCCTAAGGAGGAGCGTGTGAAAATTTAAACCATACAGACAAGGGCAGGGATTTATGCATCCAGTTAACTTCCTTTTTTTTTTTTTAAGAGTCAGGAAAATGGATGCCAATGTATTGTGTGTATGAGAGAGAGAGAGAGGGAGAGAGAGATGGATACATACTTCAATTCAATCCAATGCTTGAGATGAAGAATTCTCCACCAAATGGCAATGCACGAGGAAGGAGCAATCTCTTAAGAGGAAACAAGTGGGTCCTGCTGCAACAAAATGTTGCAGTGTGGGATACTATGTGTGTGTATGTGTGTGTTTGCATGTATGTATGTGTGTGCGTATGTATGTGTGTGTGTGTGTATGTATGTATGTGTGTGCATATGTATGTATGTATGTATGTTGTTGTTGTTATTATTTAGAATATTTATATACTGCTCGCCATTGAAAAATTTCGGAGCGGTGTACAAGGTAAAATGAAAGTAAAAACAGAATAAAACAGTTAAAACAAAATGTAAAAGAAGCAAAAACAGAAATCCAAGGCTGCATGTTAAAGAAAGTCTTCTTGGAATAAAGATGTTTTCAGGAGGCGCCGAAAGGAATACAAAGTTGACGCCTGCCTGACCTCCAGAGGCAGGTAATTCCACAGGAGGGGAGCCACCACGCTGAAGGCTCTTCCCCTGGTGGATTCCAATCGGAGGATGGATCTAGGTGGAACCACCAGGAGAAGGCCCTCAAATGACCTCAGTGACCGGGGAAGTAGAGGGATTTTTTTAAAAAAGAAACACCAGTTATTTCTACCTTCCTACCTTTATTATATACAATGAAGATTAACTAATTAATAATATATGCATTATGCATATATATATATATATATTCCTTCCTTTGCAAATCGTTTCACATAGCTCTGATTTCTAAAACTTCACATTCTTAACTGTGTGACTTCATCTGAATTTCCTCATAGCACTGATGTAACTGGGGAAAACAGTATAATCTACAGTTTTACAATTTAATAGCAAAACTGTAGGATTTTGTGTGTTTCAAAGAGCATTTTTAATAATATATATATATATTCTTGTCCTACCTCTGCTCCTCATCTGAGTGAAAGAAATTTAACAAGTTATGAATTTTCTGGCATGGAGTCAAGTGATGGGAAAAGCATCACCGATTTCAAGCTCTTGTTGAAAGCAGAGGTGCAAGGTCAGAAAAAATGTGGCAACTCTAAGTAAGCTAGAGGGCAATTTGCATAGCTTATAGCAATTAATAATTTCCTCCCTTAATTACATTTTATTAAACAAAAGACAGGGAAAATATAATTTAGAGATAAATGCAGATTAAATTGATGAAAAAATACTGTTCAATGTACAATTTTTATGCCAGTTGTTCCAAAATTAACAAGCGTTTTTGGAGAGTCTACATTGAGCAAATATTATTAAATAACCAGTGCTCCAAGATTTAATTAATCATTCATTAATATCTGGTATGAGCACAGTTCTCACATTTTTGGCAAAAGCAGAGTTATAATAAAATTATCAAGCCATTTCAAAGGGAAAGGATTAGCTGTGTCAATTTCTGCACCCGTAATCATTTGTCACTTTTGTAGCTCATGGCTATTGTAAGTCATCCGCCTGCAACTTTTGATGTAGCTACACACCTTTTAGGGTAGAGTCCTATACTTGAATTAAGAACATAACAATTATCATGGTGGATCAGACCAAGGGTCTATCTAGTCTAAGCATTCTGTTGACATAGCGGCCAACCAGCTACCCACAAGCAGGGCATGAGTGCCACAGCACTCTCCTGCCCATGCTCCCCAGCAACTGGTGTATATACGCGTACTGCCTCTGATACGTAGCACATAGCCATCAGGACCAGTAGCCATGGATAGCCTTCTCCTCCAGGAATTTATCCAACCCCCTTTTAAAGCCATCCAAATTGGTGGCTATCACTACATCTTGTGGTAGCGAATTCCATAGTTTAACTTATGCAGGCCATGTGAAGAAGTACTTCCTTTAATGTGTTTTAAATCTGTCATCATTCAGCTACTTGGTATGACCCTGGGTTCTAGTATTATGAAAAAGAGACAAAAATGCCTCCCTTTCCACACCATTGTAGAATTTTGTACTCCTCTCTCAGGTTTACTCGCCTTTTTCTGAGCTAAACAATCTCACACATTGCAATCTTTCCTTACAGGGGAGTAGTTCCAGCCCCTTGATCATTTGAATTGCTGCATTAGGCCAACTGATTTTCCGAATTACACCAGCTGAGGGGCTAGAGAATTTGATGGAAGCCCCTCTACCCTGGTAAAACAACAGGCCTACTGCCTCTGATACTATCACTCAGAGGAAGGCCAGGATCTCTTCTCAATCATCCCAGCGTGCAGGACATGGAATAATGGGATCAAGTTATAGGAATCCAGATTCCGCCTGGACATCAGGAAAAGCTTCCTGTTTGTTAGAGCAGTACGACAATTGAACCAATAACCTAGGGAGGTAGTGGGCTCTCCCACACTAGAGGCATTCAAGATGTAGCTGGACAGCCATCTCTCAGGTATGCTTTAATGGAGATTTTGCATTGAGCTCAATGGACTCAATGGCCTATGATGATGATGATGATGATGCCCCAGAGCCGAAGCTCTCTGGGTGGTTTACAAAGATTAAAAAGCTGAACATTAAAATCGATATACAAAATTTAAAACCATAAAAAGCATAAAAACAGATTAGACAATATCCATTCTGAATCAGTTAAAACTCAACATATGCTGTTAAATGCCTGGGAGAAGCCCCTTCCAACTCTACTATTCTATGATTCTATGAAACCTGAGATACACTGTTGGCATGAAAGATAAATCGGAGGAACTGCCCAGATATACCAGTGGACCGTTCTGCCTGCCGTCTCCTGGGACATCTGTCCTAAGTGCCTGGCTCTGAGGATGGACCCCCTCAGAACCAAGCATTTGGACCTGGCTGTGGCCATGTCTCTAAGAGCTGCACCAGCTAGAGCAGCCAACGTGGCTCTTCAGACACCCTGTCCTCTGGAGGTGGAGGCAACAGCAATGGCGGCAGAAGCAGCAGAGTGAGGAATGGAGACAGGGGTGGGGACACAGCAGTGATGGCAGTGGGCGTATGGGAGCGGCAGTGGTGCTGCTAATCTGAGCCAGGTGGAGCCACATGGTTCAGAAGCTGATGGGGGCAATGAATCGTGCCCTCATCTGTCAGCTGCTGTATTGTGAACCGCCCAGAGAGCTCCGATAAATTCATGCTACCATCACTGTCCCGCCACCACACACGTAGCACCGCTGCATTTGCTGCTGCTGTGGCAAATATTAAATTTCAACACTATTTGCCACTACACAAAAGGAGCTGGCAGCTCTCCTGCAGTGCTCACTGGAGCACCCATGCCTCACTCTGAGGAAGGGACCCTTTCTCAGAGCAGGGCATTGTCGGCGAGTTGGCCCCAAAAAGCATGCCAATGCCACAGCATGCTTGTCTTCTTGTGGCTACTGGCAAATAAAGCATCTCTCCTGGAATGTGAACTGTGTGTGTTAATTCAAATGCCTGTTCATCATCACAGAACACTCTTCTGCCCAGTAAATAATTTTTAATAGGGGCAATTATGTATAATTTTCTTGTTTGCCAATCCGGATAAACCACATCTTGGCAGAAAGGCACGTTTGCAAATAAGCACATTAGAGTAATTATGATCTTTGGGCCATGCCAGTCACTTTTTTAGAGGCTGGCATCTGTTATTACAAATAAATTATCTATTAAAGGATTTGATTTATGCTTGGATCTAATCACAATGAATAACAGTCACATGGAATCAGAATGATCAGCAATATTCAGAGCATAAAACTCTTATGGTCCGTACACAAAACTATATTTAAGTCAAAATTAATGAACTTAGAATGACTACCGCTCTGGTTCAAATTACATGGATTGGGATCACCATGGCACCAATAAGCGCGTTTTTTTAAAAAAAAAAAAAATCACCCTTTTACTTCTTCAGGTAGAACAAAAGGGTGATGGGAAGTCTGTTCACAGATAAATTTAACCTGTTGGGTGTTTTACTGTGGTTTTAATTTTTGTGAACCGCCCAGAGAGCTTCAGCTATTGGGCGGTATAAAAATGTAATAAATAAATAAATAAATAAATTATCTCTATCGACTTTTCTTGATTTCATGCCATTAGTGATATCTTAAAAGTATTTGGGAGAAGAGCCACAAATTCCTAAGCCATACATCCTTCCAAGTGTTCATCAGAATCCCTAAATTCAATCTAGACCGTACTATCTTGACAATATGACAAAAAATGGCTTTTCTGAAGTTGCCACTTGCATTTTATGGGAAGCTTCCATTGGTACCAACGGGAGCTTCCCCGAAATATATATTTTTTGTTAGGCCTGTGGCAGTTATTTATTTATTTATTTATTCCATTTTTAAGAACAGAAGTACAGAAGAGTTAAGAACATAAGAAGAGCCACGGTTTGGGACCAAGTTATTTGAAGGACTGCATCTGCCCACCAGTGAGAGAAATTAGGTGGGCGTCCACCTGGGAGAAGGCCTCCTCAGCAATGGCCCTACACCTGTGGAACAAACTCCCATCGGAGGTCCACCATGCACCATCCTTTTAAGAAGGCTTTTAAGGCCTTCAAAATGTTTTATTTTATGATGGCCTTCTTATGATGAGTACTGTTTTGCTGCTATGGCCTTTGTTGTTCTTGATGATTTTATTGTTAGCTTTTATTATTTTAACTGCTATTTTACTGTGTATGTTTGCATTGCTTTTAATGTTTTCAACTGTTTTTATGTATTTTATTGCTGTAAGCTGCCTTGGGAGAGCTCCTGCACTGAAAGGCAGCCAAGAAATGTTTTAAATAATATAAATCATCATCATCATCTGACCAAAGGCCTACCTGCATTCTGTTCCCACATTGACCAACTGGATGCCTAGGGAAGCCCACAAGCACAACAGGAGCATAATAGCACCCTCCTGCTTGTATTCCCCAATATACTACCTCTAATCCTGGAGGTAACATGTAGCCATCAGGACTAATAGCTATTGAGCCTTTGTAAACAATGCTTTTATGTGTGCTTGTGATTCCTCACTTATGGTAGTTTGCAGGTCCTTTACATGACGTCATCCTCCTCCAGGGCCTCTCCTGTGTATTGCCATCATTTTAGCATTTTTTTTCTCTAACGAGGGAAGTCTGGTATATTTCTGAAAGGTAGCATTAAACCTACTGTATTTGCACAATTTTGCTATACTAGGGTGTCACTAAGGGCATAGACAGACGGGATGATATCACGGGGATCACCCCGGGATCGTCCCTGTGTATCCACATGACGCACAGGGCATCCCAGGAGCAGGGAGGGAAGATCCCTCCCTTTCCCCAGGATATTGCCCTACAGTTCTGTTGCGCTTTTTCCATGGTGTTGGGATCATCCCGAGACTGCGGAACGTGTGGCCCGGTGTCGCGAAGAGCCAGGCACAGAGCTCTTGAGGATGGTGGGGTGGGGAAGCGGGGAAATAGTTTAAAAAACAAACAAACTACCTTTCATGCACAAGTGCTCTTTAAAAAACAAAAAACAAAATGGCGGACGCAACGTCCTGTTCCTCCTAGGATGTCGCACGCCATGTGTAGACAAAGGGGGAGATCTCGCAATAACCATATCGTGAGATCCTCCCTCATCCATCACATTAGACCCGGTAGGTCTAGCCATGGCCTAAGTTGTTATATAATGCAATATATAGAAAGGCAGAGAAAGACACACACACCCCTGAAAAAAAAACATGTGTAAAGGAGCCGACCTTAATCACCCAAAGAATCCAGAAGTAGAAGCTTTGTTAAGGGTGTGGGTTAAAAGCCTCATTTTAACGCGAGCCCCTGCCGAAGGAAGTGAGGCAGGTGGCTACTAGGAGGAGGGCTTTCTCTGCTGTGACACCCCGGCTGTGGAACGAGCTCCCCAGAGAGGTTCGCTTGGCACCTACATTGTTTTCCTTTCATTGCCAGCTGAAGACCTTTTTATTTTCTCAGTATTTTAACACCTAACTTAACTTAAATTTAAACTCTGCTGTTTTAATTTCATATTTTAACCTATAACAATTTTTGCTGTGTGGTTTTATCCTGGTCGTGCTTTTAATATTGTATTTTGTATTTGTGTTTTTAAATTGTTGGTTGTTTTATTATACTCTTCACGGTTTTAATTTTTGTGACCCGCCCAGAGAGCTTTGGCTATTGGGCGGTATAGAAATGAAATAAATAAATAAATAAAATTTACAAAAGCCAATTGTTAGCCTTAAACTTCCATAAATTTGTCTAATCCCCTTTCAAATCCATAGCCATGCACTTTGTGAAGAAATACTTTCTTTCTTCCCTGCATCACTTTGCACTCAGTTTCATGGGCTGGCCCCGGGTTCTAGCATTATCCACCTTCTCGACATCAGGTGTAATTTTATACACCTCTATCATTAAGCAGGTTCAACTGCTTAATGAGGATGGCAAATTGATAACAGACAACAAAGAAAAGGCTGAAGTGCTCAATTCCTACTTTGCCTCAGTCTTCTCCCAAAAGTGGGTCTATGACCCCCCTGGAAAAAGTGAAGCAGAAGTTGAGGGAGCAGGATTACAGTTTGAGATTGATAAACAAATGGTCAAAGAACACCTAATTTCCTTAATGAGTTCAAATCTCCAGGGCCTGATGAACTTCATCCTAGAGTAATGAAGGAGCTAGCGGAAAAACTCTCAGAACTTTTGTCTATTATCTTTGCAAAATCATGGAAGACGGGTGAGATGCCAGATGACTGGAGGAGGGCTAACGTTGTCCCTATCTTCAAAAAGGGCAAAAAGGAGGAACCTGGGAACTACAGACCAGTCAGTCTGACATCCATCCCTGGGAAAATTCTGGAGCAGATTATAAAGAAGTCAATCTGTAAACACCTTGAAATCAATGCGGTGATCACTAGAAGCCAACATGGATTCGTCAAGAACAAGTCCTGTCAGACAAATTTGATCTCATTTTTTGATAAGGTAACCTCCCTTGTGGACTGTGGGAATGCTGTGGACATCATATATCTTGACTTCAGCAAAGCATTTGACAAAGTGCCCCATGATATTCTGATTAACAAACTAACTAAAAGTGGCCTAGATGGAACAACTATTAGGTGGATTCACAGTTGGCTACAGAATTGGACTCAAAGAATACTTATCAATGGAACCTTCTCAAACTGGGGAGAGGCAACGAGTGGGGTACCGCAGGGCTCAGTCCTGGGCCCAGTGCTCTTCAACATTTTTATTAATGATTTGGACGAGAAGGTGCAGGGAACGCTTATCAAATTTGCAGATGACACAAAATTGGGTGGGAAAGCTAATACCCTGGAAGACAGAAACAAACTTCAAAGTGATCTTGATAGGCTGGAGTGCTGGGCTGAAAACAACAGGATGAAATTTAATAGGGATAAATGCCAAATTCTACATTTAGGAAATAGAAATCAAATGCACAGTTACAAGATGGGGGATACTTGGCTCAGCAATACTACAAACGAGAAGGATCTTGGAATTGTTGTACCTGCAAGCTGAATACGAGCCAACAGTGTGATATGGCTGCAAGACAGGCCAATGCTATTTTGGGCTGCATTAATAGAAGTATAGCTTCCAAATCATGTGAGGTACTGGTTCCTCTCTATTCAGCCCTGGTTAGGCCTCAGCTAGAGTATTGCATCCAGTTCTGGGCTCCACAATTCAAGAAGGACGCAGACAAGCTGGAGCGTGTTCAGAGGAGGGCAACCAGGATGATCAGGGGTCTGGAAACAAAGCCCTATGAAGAGAGACTGAAAGAACTGGGCATGTTTAGCCTGGAGAAGAGAAGATTGAGGGGCGACATGATAGCACTCTTCAAATACTTAAAAGGTTGTCACACAGAGGAGGGCCAGGATCTCTTCTCGATCCTCCCAGAGTGCAGGACACGAAATAACAGGTTCAAGTTAAAGGAAGCCAGATTCCAGCTGGACATCAGGAAAAACTTCCTGACTGTTAGAGCAGTACGATAATGGAACCAGTTACCTAGGGAGGTTGTGGGCTCTCCCACACTAGAGTCATTCAAGAGGCAGCTGGACAAGCATCTGTCAGGGATGCTTTAGGGTGGATTCCTGCATTGAGCAGGGGGTTGGACTCGATGGCCTTGTAGGCCCCTTCCAACTCTGCTATTCTATGATTCTATGTCCCCGCCCCCTTACTCACCTTTTTTCTATGATGAAAACTCCCCCTCCTCACAACAATGGTCCCAAGACCATTTCCCATGGCTGCTATTCATGTAACAAAAATGTAAACATTAATTGCATTTGCACAATTGAAGAATGTCTAGTTTAGTCCCAGGCTGGATCTACACTATTGCTTTAAAGAGCTTTATAACAGTTTTATAGCGCTTTAAAGCAGTTAAAGCGCTTTATAACTGTTATAAAGCGCTTTAAAGCAGTAGTGTAGATCCGGCCCCAATCTTGCACATTAATCAGGAATAAGGGTTTTCATAAGCATGGCTGCTTCGGTGGTATTCCTCAAACCATATCATGCGCAGTCTTGTCTGAAAACTGGATGGAAAGCATCTATGCCTTGGCTAAGGGAATAAAAGGGCAAAGTACCTTTGCACTGGGGAACCTCCCCAGACCAGCTGCCGTTTGGCTGACACATTTGAGAACTGGAACCGATGAGCTGAAATCCAGGATCACAGGTGAAATGGACTTCATGGTCCACCATATTCTTGGTGCCAAATCTTTTGCCATTCAGTGGGGCATCCCGTGCAGGGCAGAACACTGCAAGCAGAGTTGGATAACACAGCAGTTAGAAGATACCCGGTTAGTTGCTCTCAGAGGAACTAGGGCAAAGATTCACCGAAACATTCTGGTGTATTATGATCTGGGTTACTGACTATGTGCATGGTGACAGTCGAATAATGATTAGATTCACGTCACACTGAAGTCAATGTTTGCTTGCTTTATCATGGGCTTGTCTACACGGGCACTTTACCCTGGGGTAGCTTCAGAGTGGCAGTAGGTGATCTACATGATGCAGCCACCACTCTGAAGCAATCCAGGGGCAAAGCCCCAAAGCTCTGTGCTAAAAAAAGTTGGGTACTTACCCCGACTTTTTTAGCCTGAAGCCAAGCTCCGTACCTCTGCGGAGCCTTTTTAAGGGGGGGAATTAAAGGGGGTGTTGGAAGGGTGTGGACAGGGAGCTCCAGGCTCCACTCTGTGGATATTTTTTTTAAAAAAACAACAACGGGGTGGGAGGTGGGAGGAGAAGACCGGGGCAGCAGGGAGGCTGCCGCCACTGCAGGAACAAGCACCGGGGAGGGGGTTGGAATGGGGCACCCGGCTCTCCTCCCTCTGAGCTTGCTTTTGCTGCCCCATTAGCCTCCCCCCCATTTTTTATTTTTAATCTTTAGATGCAAATCTTTACATCTAAAGATTAAAAATAAAAAACTGGGAGGGGAGAGGAATGGGGCATCCAGAGAGAGCTCAGAGGGAGGAGAACCAGCTGCCCTGTTCCTCCCCCTCTTCATTCTGCCAGCGGCAGCAGTGGCAACTCCGATTTGGCGCTCCTTCTCAAGCAGATGCTGAGAAGGCGCGCCAATTTGGGAGTCCAGGGCCTCGGGGCACAGACCCAAGGCCGTCAAGACGGGGGCCATGAAGCAACTGAGATGCAAACGCAGGTATTGGAGTTCACTCAAACATCATCCTTCTGACAACAAGCCACCTGAGCATCTACAAAATCCTTCCTAGCCCTGGTCTATATGACTTCGGTAATGCTCTGCCTGACAGTGCAATCCAGGGTGCAGCTGCATTGATGATCTTTGCCAGTGTCTACATGGGAAGTAGGGATGTGCTCCGCTTCTCCTCGAACCGGAGAAGCAGGAGCGGAGCGGGGGGCTTCGCCTACCCTTAAGGCGGAGGCGAAGAGAGTCAGGGGGGCTGGCGGATCAAGGCGAAGAGGATCGCCTCAATCCGGAGCTTCGCCTGAAGGTAAGTGGGGGGGAGGGGGACTAATCTGGCGCTGCCGGTGCTGCCATCTATGCGGCGGCGGCGGCAGCACCAGGTAAAGGAGCAGGGAGGAGGGACACTTACCTTCCTCCGTCGCCAGCTTCAATTGAGGCCCCGGTTGAAGCCGGAAGTGAAGGCCGAGGCCTCTTCCGGCTTCAACCGGGGCCTCAATTGAAGCCAGCGACGGAGGAAGGTAAGGGGGCGGGGGCTGGGCCGGGGGCTGGGGCGGGGGGCTGGCCTACCTGGCGCCGCCCGCGCCAGCATCCATGCAGCGGCGGCGCCAGGTAAGGGAGCAGGGAGGAGGGACGCTTACCTTCCTCCGTCGCCGGCTTCAATTGAGGCCCCGGTTGAAGCTGGAAGTGAAGGTCGAGGCCTCTTCCAGCTTCAACCGGGGCCTCAATTGAATCCCGCGACGGAGGAAGGTAAGGGGGCGGCGTGGGTGGGTGGTTTCTCTTGCGCCGCCGCCATCCATATAGTGACGGCGGCGAAACCGGATCTCACTCCGTGGAGCGGAGCGGGAGACGGGCGGAGCGGCGCAAAGAGGATCGGGCCACGAAGCGGATTGGGGGGTCCGTGCACACCCCTAATGGGAAGGAGTGCAGTTGAGGGCTTTCACTCACCCAACACCCACGAGGCCAGTCAAGGGGTTCCTGAGACCGCACCCTCTCTTTTCTGGTTAGTGGGGTTTTTAAGGGGGAAATGGGGCTGACTGTGTTTTTTGTTTTGTTTTGTTTCTTTAACTGTAAATGCGAAGTATCACATTTACAGCTAACTGGGGGGGAACAAAGGGGGAGGAACGGTGGCATCCCTCCGTGGCGGGATTCCAACCCGCCCTTTAAATTTTATTTATTTTTTCTAAACAAGGCTCCGCAGAGGCCTTGCTCCAATCTAAAAAAATTGGAGTGAGTCCCTGACTTCTTTAGTGCGGAGCTTTGTGGCTTTGCCCCTGGATTGCTTCGGAGTGGCAGCTGCATCGTGTAGATCACCTGCCGCCACTCCGAAGCAATCCAGGGGCAAAGCGCCTGTGTGGACGAGCCCCTAATCTTATTGGAAACTACTACAAATTGAGCCCTTTTAAGGAACCTGCCAGATCGTTACCCATATAATTAAAGCTTCTACAGACTTCAGTTATTGACACATTAAGTACCTCTCTCCATTTCTGGAGATGTATTTCTGTGTCCCCAAAGATGCTGTGCAAACGTTTAAGAACTTGGAATGTTCCCTTTGGATTCCATATATATATAATTTCCCACTAGTTCTTGGGCCTATTTATATGACCTTGTGGTGACTACTTGGAAAGCCTGATCATAGTAGCTGACGCTTCTGGGCAAGTGGCTTCCATGAATCTACTGGCAACTCATAGGAAGCTGGACCATCCATGTCCATTCCAGCTGGTATCGGCTCTTCAGGGTCTCTCCCATTATCTGACCATTTTAACTGGAGAAGTTGATGATTGAACCCTGAATGCAAAGCATGTACTCTACCACTGAGCTAATGGTGCCTTCCGTTGTCTGCTCATTTCGGCAAGCTCTGGAAAACTTGGGATCGCCAGGGCATGGTACAGATTGAATTCAGTCCTAGCCGACAGAGATGGGGCTACAACAAGGCCCCAGTCTAAAGAAAGTTAGCCACACTTAAGTCCAGTCGGTGACTGATGACCAACTTGTCTCAATCAATAGGACATAAGCATGATATTCTCTGGACCAGGGCCAGGCTTTTCAAATGACGACCAGTTTATGCTGATGTTGTGTGAACTGTCCCTCAGGGTACACACATCATTTACCATTTGTGGTGCTTGTTTTTCAATTCTTATGTACATCTTATGTATATCTTATTGAGCTCCATATGCCTTTGCATCTGAGCCAGGTGTTGTTTGGATGGGCATTCAGCAGAATTAATGAGTTTAAATCCTATACTGAAAGCTTTCTGCGTCTGCACTGAAAATGCTTCTCTAACAGGTGTCTTTCGCCTGCCTCTAACAGTCTTTTCAACATAAAGGCTGTAAAGTAACATGGCTGATTTGTGTTTGCAAAGTCCCCCTAGTCCATGTATCATGAGAGTCTATAGAGGATTAAAATGATGGCTCCTGAGTCACAAACCAGGCTCTTCAAGGTGGTAAAATGTCCTCCATGTTTAAAGTACCGAGAAAAGGAAGAGTGCAATTATTAACAATTTTGGTGCCATCCTCCAGGTTCTCCCAAACACGGATGAGACCCTGTTCACTCATTCAAGAGATGGGATTGGAACCATGCTTACAAGGATTGACTTGGAAAGCTCTTTTACAGTTCTGACTGAAACCCAGAGCGGATTCACCACCCCACTGACATTGGAGCCACCAGTTTCCACTAGACCCCCTCCTCCAACAGTGGGCAGTGGCAGCATTACTTGGCAGTAGAAGGCAGCACTGGGTAGCAGGATCCAAAGCAGCACCATTTACATTACCAACAATAGCCTATTTACATTATCTCCCATTTACATTACCCACAATACCCCAGCGTGCATTGGATTCATTGTGGGAAATGTAAATGGTGGCTAGAACCAGCTGCTCAGTGCTATTCAGAGTGCTGTAGCCCAATTTATTTTTTAAGGGATGCTCAGAGCAGCAAGGATGTCTGGGGGGCAATGCTGGTCTTCCACTGATGGTTACAAAATGCTTGCTTAGAGGTGCATGGTTGGCTGGTGGCTACTAGCTGATGACACACTCTACTGCTTTGGTGACACTGATGAGAAACAGTTTGGCAACTGGAATATAACCATAGAAGAAGGGGAAATAGTTTCGCAGGTCTATGGATGGGCTCTCCAATCCCATGCAGGTTGCTTTGCGGGAGCTAATGGTGCTAGCCCTGTCTCTCTGAATGACCACCTGGTTTCCCTGCTCCCACCCCCAGCTCAACATATATATATATATATATATATATATATATATATATATATTCACAGATATTACCAAACACAGTGTAATTCTCCAGTTCCCTCTCCTCACTAGGGAACTGACCCTGCAGAAATCGCATCTGCTGAAACTTTCGACCAGCCTGAGAACTCCAGAGCCATCAAATAATCTCTCGTGTATTTGAGGAATGCCTCTTAAGAATGCACAAAGGTAGCTCAACACAGATGAATGCTGGCAGATGAACCAGTTCTCTGCTCTGTGACAGATACACAAAGCAGGAATGAGAACAATATTGCTGCTTGTGGTCCATCAACATGGCTGGGTTGGGGTGGGGTGGTATGTTTGGTACAACAATGCACTGAGGTCTAGTATCCTAGGGAGAAATGCCTACTGAAGATGTCACTTTTTGTAAAGTGACATTCATTTTAAGGCTCCACTAAGAGATCTGCAAATGTCCAAAAAGCTGTGGATGTCCTTTGGGGTTTTTTTAGTGCTGATTTCTCAACCTTCCAGATTGCATGTGATCAGTCCTCTGAATCAGAGTGTTAATCGCTTGCAAATCATAAATTGATGTGGGGGAAGGAAATGGCCCCTCATCCCAGTTGCTACTCATTCACATGGATTAGTAAAATCAGCAACAAGGAAGGAAGGAAGGAAGGAAGGAAGGAAGGAAGGAAGGAAGGGGGTATTGTCACATCTCGACATTGATGGAGGCCTAACACACCCATAACATGAACCGGTTTTTGATAAGACACTTTCCATTTTGGAGGAAGCCTCCCACTCTCATTGCTCCTCAGTAACAACCCCTAGATCTTTTCCACTCTGAAATGCACAGGAGCTCAAACAGAGGACTCTGGGCTCATCTACACCAAGCAGGATGTTGCACTATGAAAGCAGTATATAAAAGGCAGGAGCCAGATCAAGCAGGATGTAGCGGTATGAAAGCGGTATATGGTATGTGTCCATGGGCCCCAACAGTTGTCAGTGCACTTCAATACCGCTATAAATAAGTAGTGTGGCTCCTGCCTTTTATATACTGCTTTCATAGTGGAATATCCTTCTTGGTGTAGATGAGGCCTCTGTCAACAGGATCCAAATGTAGTAACTTGCTAGAGTTAGGGGTAGAGAAATGGTGGTCTTGCAGGAGTTGCTGGACTACAACTCCCATCATCTCTGGCTGGGGCTGATGGGGGTTCAAGTCCAACAATATCTGGAGGGTTTCATGTTCCCCAACCCTGTGTTAGAGGATGGGGCTCCTGTTCTCAGCTGTGCTTTTAGCGCCATCACTACAAGTGGCCAAAGGCCGATATTGCAGCTACCAACTCAACAAGGGTCACGTGACACAAGGTGCCAATAGGGTGCTACCTGTCCCTGCCTCACCGCCACCACTTTGAAGTTCTGATTTTTACCAGTTGGTGGGTCTGGGGTGACTTTAGACACTGTGTTTTGCAAAGTTGTCAGTCGGTGTTTCATGACGCGTATTCCCTCTGCAAATCGTGTTTCCTGCCCCTTTAGAAATTGCTGCATTTGGCGGATGGTAGCCAGAAGATGCTGCTTGCCCATGCAGTTCTGTGGAAAGAAACAGCTGAATCAGTGCTTTTAACATACCACACAGTTGCAGACACTGCGGCTTCATCTGTATGTCACGTATGACTGTTAAGTACAATCCAAAACCTATTTGATCCAGTTATCTTGCACTTCCTTCAAGGAGCTCAGGGTAGCATTTTAACCTCACAACAACCCTTGTAAGGTAGGAGAGCAGAAAACCAGGATATGAAATCCTCTTCGTGCACCACTCAGGACTCCATTCTGCCTCGTGTAGAAAAGCTCCATGACAGACCATTGCTCCATCTAGCCTAGTACTGTCTACACTGACTGGCAGCAGCTCTCCAGAGTTTCAAGGAGAGAGAAAATTGAAACTTTTTTCAATTCCACCTGGAGATACCAGGGATTGAACCTGGGACTTTCTGCATGCAAAGCATGCATGCTCTACCACTGAGCTACTGTGCTGGGACACACCACATCTGGAAGGTGCCAAGTTGAGGAAGTCTGCCCTGGTCACTTGTTCCCACGCTCTCCAAGGGCTGCAGACTTGGTGCAAAGCTGATAGGGCCCCTTAAATAGTCTGGGCCCCAGCGAATTCACAAACTTGCCATCCACTAGCACAGACTGTGTCATGCCTTGCCTATTTATTTATTGCATTTCTATACCACGCAATAGCTGAAGCTCTCTGGGCGGTTCACAAGCCTATATAGGCTAGGCATGTATATTAGATTTTTTTTTAAAAAAACACCACACACACATCTTCCACTTTTTATCTCATAACAAGAAGGCGAAATATTCAGAGACACTTTAGTATCATGTGAGAAACACTTTCATGTAAATGGCTGCCTAGAGAACCCAAAGACCCCATTGCTTTTCCTTTATGCCTGTGCCAAGATGCTCACTCTCATTCACCTGTGTCTTGACTTGTGCAAGGCGTGTGTGTGCATGGTGTGCGCAGCCATGGAGCATAAGGGGAAATCTTCCTCAACAATGGTATCTATAACTCATACTACCGTATTTCTTCGATTGTAAGACACACATTAATTTCAGTACCACCAACAGAAAAAAAGTTTTGATTCTAAGAAATAATAAACGCACCCGCGATTCTAAGACGCACCCTGTTTTTAGAGATGTTTACATGGGGGGAAAAGTGCGTCTTAGAATCAAAGAAATATGGTAATTTAAATTAGTATCTATATGGATAGCTATAGTTATACCCATCCATCCATAAATGCACATCAATGTCAATGCATATTTATCAATGCATATCTGTCACCTATCTATGCATATATATTTTTTCTAGTCTTATCAATATTGGCCTTCCCCAACCTGGTGCCCTCCAGATGTGTTCGCTTACCAGTCCCAGCATCCCCCAGCCTGCATGAATAGCTGGAGGACCCTGTGAACTGTAATCAACACATCTGGATGGAACAAGGTAGGGGAAGGTTGATCTATCTATTTATATATACACACACACACACTTGTCACTCTGAAATTGACTTTCTTTGTGAATTACACAACTTCATGAGAATTAAAATAAATGGGTGCTGGAGCCAGTTCAAACTGAGTGACCACTGCTACTGCCACAACATACCTGACTTTTCTTGCATGTTTAACGCGTAAGAATCTAACTGCTGTATTTCATATAAGCATGTGTCAGGGCAGGAAGGTTCCTTCTTGCCCAAAGCTCTTATCATATGTGGCATGCAGCAGCAGACTGCGAAAAAGGAAGGCACGCTGCATACTTTTATAATAAGCTCTTTGTTGAAGGGTTATTTTTAACCTGAACCGCTGCGGTAAAGTTAACCATAATAAACCATGGCTGGAGCAGCTCACTCACTCCATGCTGATATTCCAGCAGGATGACTTGGACTCACTAGGTCAATGGTTACGTGATCAGACCCATTTATTTAGACATTCGTGGAGAAACAGGTTGAGTTTATTTTTTAGTCCAATAAGAGGGTTGCAGTTGCATATTCCACCAATACGATGCAAGAAACGTAGCTAGCAATAAGGGCGCAGAGCAAAATCAGTTGCAAAAGTATTAATCATATAAGCGCAGTCTAGAGCTGCACTCAGCTCTTCACCTATAGTCTGGAGGGAACTGAGAATTACACGACGGGAAGGCTATTTTACTTTGGATTCAGATTTCCTCTGATGAAAAACTGAGTGTTATTACTTGAGGCAATTATGCAGATTTTGCTCCTTTTGTATCAGCTACTTCTGCATCTCTTAACTGAATTTGTTGCTAGCACAGCTTTTCTGATTTGCACCACGTATGCCATGTCTCTTGTCTGTTGATCTAAAGTTAAAAGTTAGAGGATGTATATAAAAGCCAGAGGGCACCAACACTCATCATCTTACATTCCTGTGACCTTTGCCAAGAGAGTCGAAAGAAACAGCAAGAAAAGTTCAGCCTTTTCGGGGGAAAGTTTGCAAAAGAACTGTCACTCATTTTACTGTCAAGGAGAGCTTCTTTTCTCTTACACACACCGCGTGTCTATTTTCACCACCACCACCACCACCACATTTTTGTTCTTTTTGTTGTTGTTAAAGTAAGAAAACTCTTTCCCCCAAATGAAATAGCAACCAGTGGTGGACCGAGAAAGAGGAAGGGGCGTAGAGCAGCACTTACCTGGGAAGCCAAAGATTCCTGACATGACGTTAGGCACAAGAAAAGAAAGAGGCTGTATTGCAATCCAGAAATCATGGTCCTGTTATTCCGAGATAGAATCCTTTCGCATTGGAGGGAGTGCCTGGCTAAGCTGCTTCTTCAAGTTTGCCCCGGCTGCAAATCAGTACGAAGACAGCAGCAGAACTCCCTTGCTCAGATCAGAAACGGCTGCAGCATCACACAGCAGGTTTCCTGAAGAGTAAAACTTCTCATTGGTAGGCTGCCTTTGCTGCAAGTGTGCTCCCTCCTAGGGGCTGTTTCCCAGACACCCCCGCCCCATTTGACAAACTAACACCTAAGATTGCCGACTTTCCTGGGAAGCTGATTTGCTTTATTTCTGCTGCTCAGTGATAACTAGTAGAAGAAAAAGGTCCCCCCCCTCCCAATTTTAAGAAGCAACATGCCCATTGGGGTAAAAACAGAGAGAGAGAGAGACAGAGAGAGAGAGAGGTGTCTGATGGATAGTTCTGCTCAAATTGGGGGTATAATTTGGGTTTAGTAGAACCTGTCCTCCCAACCCAAAGGCTTACAGCAGGAGGTGAGTACCTCTGATCCTCCAGATGTTTTTAGACTACATTGCCTATTTATTTTTTATTTATTTACAATATTTATATACCACTCCACATTCAAAAGGTTTTGGAGCGGTGAACAGATGGGATAAAAGAATAAAAGAATCACAATCCAACCTGGAGGGCAACGGGGTCACCACCCCTAACTTAGAGTAAGAATTAATGCTGCGTATGCACTTTGTTTAGAGGTTGGGGGCTCCTAATTGTATTTGTTTGGGCTAATCAGGAGGCGGAAGGAAAAACAGTAATAATGCTTAGTCTTTATATACCAATCCACACAATTACTGCAGCAATCCTTGCAACAACCTTGCAAGGTAGGACAGTATTATTATCCTTAGTGCTATCTGCTATTGCAGTGGAGTGGCTCAGGGCCAAACTACGTGGGTTATACCCAATGTTAATCCCACTTAAGACCCATTCATTTCAATGGGTCTACTCAAAGTAGGATTATCAGTGTATACAAACACATATTACATTATTCGTGCTTCTTTTTTCTTTTTTTTAGCATGTTCTTAGCTCATCTAACAACCCTAAAAATATACACAAATGTGTTTTGGGATCATTTTATTACTCCAAGCTATTTCCCAATGTTTGGGGTGGTATTTATTTATTTATTACATTTTTATACCGCCCAATAGCTGAAGCTCTCTGGGTGGTTCACAAAAATTAAAACCATAATAAAACAACCAACAGTCTAAAAACACAAATACAAAATACAGTAAAAAAAAAAGCACAACCAGGATAAAACCACGCAGCAGAAATTGATATAAGATTAAAATGAAGAATTAGAACAGTAAAATTTAGATTTAAGTTAAAATTAAGTGTTAAAATACTGAGAGCATAAAAAGGTCTTCAGCTGGCGATGAAAGGAGTACAGTGTAGGTGCCAGGCGGACCTCCATGGGGAGCTCATTCCACAGCCGGGGTGCCACAGCAGAGAAAGCTGTGCCCCACAATCTCAACTGTGTCTCTAGTGTCATAAGAAGTATGTTTTAAACTCAAAATATGAGTAAAACTTTAGGCAAAACTTTATTATTCTTAGAAACTGACATTTTTTTGGTTGTGTGGGTGTGTTTCTCAATCCGTAATAAATCTGTTTGTGGTGAAGTAAATGTTCCCCCAATGAAATCTCAAGCCTTGTGCCAATCTACTGACTCCCAGAGTAATTAAGCCTGGTTCCCTATGCTAGTTTTCTTTGAAAAAATCATGGTACATTGTTTACAGCCCAGTACATCGCTTGTGTTTGGGGCATAAATGCACCCAAAGGCAAAATCAATAGATTATTGGGATATTTTATGCCCTAGGTGTGTTTTGTTTCCAGAAAGAAAATAAGTGGCAAGATGCTGAAATTTGGACATTTTGCAGGTAACAGTATCCAACAATATCATGGGAGGACTGTGTTGTAGGTGTACTTCTGCGTAAATTCTGCAATGTAAACAGGGCCGGTGCCAGACTATTTTGCACCCTAGGCAGGTGAGCTGCTTTCACCCACCCCCACCCCCACCCCCACCCCCACCCCAGAGTACCTGGGCGCGGGGCACCATCTCGCCCACCCAGCCGAAGTGAAGTCAGGACACTGGGGCAGGTGGGCGGCTTCAGAATGGCGCGCCCGGAAGCCACCCTCTCAGAGCCGCTGTGGGACAGAGGCTTCCAGTGCGGTGTTCGGCGCCCCCCTTACCTTGGCGCTCCAGGTGGCTGCCTGAGTGGCCTCTATGGTAGCACCAGCCGTGAATGTAAAGTACACTTAGGGTAACTTTGTCACCCTCCCTTATTGGACAGGAGTGGCCACTTTTATTTTGGAGGAAAAGTGCCCATGCAGGGCGTGTTCTCATCAAGCATACTTCTAACGTTGGGGATAGATGCAAAAGGCCTCCCAGCTGACTTCAGTGGATGGGCAGGATCAGGTGGGAGGAGGGATCTTTTAAAATATCCTGACTGAAAGCTGTTTATGGTCTTAAAGGTGATGATTACAGGTGGTTCCAGATAAGGCTTTTTATCATGCAATCACTGTGCCTCATTCATGGAATCTTATATAGTGTTCAGATAATGTCATCTTCCACTTATAACCCTCTCAGTGTTTTCCCACCACTTCTACCTTTTCTCTGTTCACTTAAAACAAACCTATTAAGGAGGAAAAGACAGAATAGTTGGACAATGTCTTTTGCTAGGCGCTATCTGTCTGGAAGCACAACAGCACTTTGAACTGTTCCTAGAAATGGACTAGCAGCTGGCGGAGTTAGTATAAAAGAGGAGTCACATACTTCAAGGAACTAGCCTCAAAAAAACTGGCTACTTAATTTCTGTCAAAAATAAGGCTTCTCCACATGGGGCACTTATCCTGCAATTGAAATTGATTACTTATGGAGGTTTGCAGGCCCTTTACACGACGTCGTCAACCTCCAGCATTTCTCCTGCGCTTTCCTACCATTTCTGCAGCTTAATGTGAAATGGAAATAATGAGGTAATAAAAAGATCTGGTTTGAATCGGTTTGAATTTGTCCATGTAAAGAGGAAGTGGAGCTATAACAACAGTGCCATCTAGTGGCTGTACAATGAAACATATAGAATTTGTAGATAAAAGGGGGGAAAGGGGTGAGTGGGTGGAAAGTAAAGCACGTGTAAAGGTCCAGACTTAATCCTGCAATGAATCTGGAAGCAGAAGCCCCAATAAAATTGTGGGATAAAATGCCGCTGTGTGGAGAAGCCCAAAGAAACGCATTATAGACATTATGCCAAATACAAATGGGACCTGCAAAAAACACACCAAAAAACCCCCACCACGCCAGCCAGGGAGCCAGCCAGCCATTTCCTTTTCCCAGAGATTCTATTCCTACCTCCCACCCCAAGAGTCAGCCAGCATTCTGTGGCCATTGAGCATGGTTGGCCTTCACTGAGCTGTTTCAAGGGTCCCCCCTTAAAAAAAAAAACCTTATGGAAACCCTGTGCTCTTCCAAAGCCTTCTGATCCCTCCCTTGTCTTGTGCATAGATTGTACTATTTTGGCTACATGAGAAACCTTACATGGAGAATGAGTTCACTATTAGTATATATAATAGAACGAGGTGGTCGAATTCAGGTGGATATGTACATTATAGTTTTGACTGTTCGCATGGTCAGACCTTGGTATAACAAAGTGTGGGAGACTGCCCTGTTGGAAAAGTTAATGTATCAGCTCAGAACCTCAAAAGAACAGAGTGAAACAGACTCATTGGCTAGGTTCACACATTACGCTAACCCATGATGGATGTCAAAAAACACTGGGTAGGT